>NC_030812.1:63561592-64186592 GCF_001704415.2 Capra hircus
GACTGAAGATGGCTCAAGTACTTATCAGGTACACATCGGGGTATTAATGGAACAATCTCAACAAAAACATGTAAAAAAATAAAAGTCAATGAATTACCTAAACGACGGGGCTTCCCTGATGGCTCAGTTGGTAAAGAATCCGCCTACAATGCAGGAGACCCTGGTTCAATTCCTGAGTCAGGAAGATCCACTGGAGAAGGGATAGGCTACCCACTACAGTATTCTTGGGCTTCTCTTGTGGCTCAACTGGTAAAGAATCCACCTGCAATACAGGAGACCTAAGTTCGATCCGTGGATTGGAAAGATCCTCTGGAGAAGGGAAAGGCTACCTACCCACTTCAGTATTCTGGCCTAGAAGAGTCCATGGACTGTATAGTCCATGGGGTCGCAAAAAGTCGGACATGACTGAGCGACTTTTACTTTCGCTCTGCTAGGTTCCAAGTGCTGCCCCCTAGCTCAGACAGTAAAGCATTTGCCTGCAGTGCAGGAGACCTGTTTGATCCCTGTGTCAGGATCATTTTCAGAAGGAGGAAATGGCAACCCACTCCAGTATTCTTGCCTGGAGAATCCCATGGACAGAGGAGCCTGGCAGGTTATGGTCCATAGGGTTGCAGCGTCGGACACGATGGAAGCGACTTAGCCACCTGTCTATGGTAATTTGTTATAGCACCCTGAATTAAGCCAGGCTACATTACCATTTCACATTTATTTATCAATAACATGCATATTTTCTAAAGTCTCTCAGCCTAGCTATCTAAAAATACTGATTTTTCTAGCATGTACTTTTAACTGTATTTTCTTTTCAGTGTTTGGAGTTTTTGTGTTGTTTTCATTGACCTGAAATCTTGAGAGAGTCCTTTAGGCAAAGAGAGGCTGAGATTGATTTTGGTAGGATTAATGTTCTTTTAGTGCCCCCATGACTTACAGCCGTCTCAAAACACTCATTGTATTACACACACTTATTCTGCATTAGAATCCTCAGTATGCAGCTTGTTGGTATTGATCCACAGAGTCAAGGGATATAGATCTCTTTCCTAGAAAGTTTTAAACTGAGATGAAAGTACAGCAAGCTGCGTAGCATGAGATGTATGTTTCTTAAAGATGATGTAGCTCCTATTAGGTAGCAAATAACTTAGTGACTTCAGTTTAAGACACAGAGAGGTCATCTAATCATGTGAGGAAAGTGTCCTTTTGTGTGTCTGGAGATCCGATGGTTAGTCAGCCATGTTCTCTTAGTATTTGTGCAGCCGACTTTGAATAAGTCTCTTAGAATTCTTTTATTGCCATCTATCCATCTTTGAATAAACAGTTATTTAACATTTATCAGCTTATTCATTTAATAGGTGCTTTTGTGTTCTGTGGCAAGTACTGTGCTATCATAGAGCAATAGTTAAGTTACTGTATGTTCATATGTATATTTATGTTGTTTAGTAGCTAAGTCATGTACAACTCTTTGCAACCCCATGGACTGTAGCCCACCAGGCTCCTCTGTCCATGGGATTTCCAAGGCAAGAGTACTGGAGTGGGTTGCCATTTCCTTCTCTGGGAATCTTCCCAACCCAGAGATAGAACTCTCATCTCCCGCATTGCAGGCATATTCTTTACCACTGAGCCATTTCAGGAAAACTCCATGTATATTTGTACATATGTATCTATTTATTTAAAATTTTAACTTGAGTGTGTTAGATTTGGTAGGAAAGAGGCTGCTAGACTCATCAAAGTGGTAAGAGGCAATTTAGAACACCTATAGGACAAGGGAACATTTGCCAAATTTAAATACAGTAAAATAGGAGGGGTTAACCTAAGTAGGAAGTAAGGGGCCCAGCGTCGTATCTGGGGTGGATTGTGTATGAAGTAGTGACGTGTGCATGATGTCATGTGGAATAACAATGGTCAGAGGAGGAGGAGAACGTTGAGGCTTGTAGGCACCCAGTGCCAGGCTCTGTGCCGCGTGTTCTTTATTCGTTATGTCCTTTGACTTCTGTAGCAACACTGCAACATAGTTTTTTATCCTCCATTTATGGAGCTATGGAACCCAGACTCAGAGAATTAGATAGTTTACCCAGAGCCACATAGGAACAAGCAGGTTTGGGGGTGAGAACCATAACATCCCTGATTCCAAACTCCTGCCCCTTCCATGATACCCCAGCTAATGTTTATCAAGTGCTCACTAAATATCAGACCACCCATAAGACTGGTGTATAGTATGACAGCGCCAAGCAGGGGCTGTGGATGGCGCCCAGGCAGGGGGATGGGGTGTCCACATGTGTTGAGTCTGAGCCCTACCCTAGCGTGAGATGGAGTTGTGTGTGGGAAGAGAAGAGGTCCGGCTATGGGGAAGTGGAGGGACTTCACACCCAACAGTGAGGATCCTGTGAGCTTGGACTTCGAGGTCTTTATACAGCCACTGGGGACATGGAACAGAAAAGGCGCACCAGTTATCTGAGTTACACACAGTGGGCAGGAGCTGGGAACCATCCTTCCAGAAGAGTCAGATTCCTCGAGCTCAGCCTTACCTACCCTGCTGATGCTCTCACACCCTGGCTCTCATTTATCTTCATTAGAGTTTGGGGACGAAAGAGAATAGATTCATCTCTTTTAAATCACTCACCTTGAATCTAGGGAAAGGGCAAGGCCTGCCAGTAACAACTGTAAGGCCTGGGGCAAGAGTCCAAATGAAGCCTGTAGACCTTGTGTCTCAATAATTAAAAATAATAAATCATGTTAACAATTGAGTACAACACAGTCTTTCCTTCTCCCTTGACAAACACAGCTGTGTAAAGACCTTGAAGTCCAAGTTCATAGGATCCTCGCTGTTGGCTGTGGAGAAAAAGTCCCTCCACTTCCCCATAGCCTGACTTGTTCTCTGCCCACCCACAGCTCCATCTCATGCTTGGCAGGGAGGGGCCCTCAGATTCGCACATGTAGACACCCCATGCCCTAGCCCAGGTGCCATCCACACCCCCTGCTTGGCATTGTCAGTAACAGAGGCACCTTCAGGTGGATGGACCTGAGTAGAGGCCCCTAAAGACCTAGAAGTGGCCTTGGCACTTTTGGGGCAGGTTCTGGTGGGCACACGCCCTTGGCCTTGCTGACAGCTCACCCCACCACGAGGAGCAGTCAGCTGGGGGAGGCCTGTTTATAAGTGCTGTGGGGTCCTGAGCCTGGGCAGGGCACTTCTTACCTCTGAGAGTGGCACTAAGGAGGGGACAGGAGCTACACCTGCGGCCTTTGTGACAAGTGCTTAAGTAACCACTAATTCAGGACCATGTCTTAGCAGTGTCTTTGGCCCCAGTTCTTCTCATTTCCTGCTCTCCTTACAGTACCCATGCCATCACTTTTGTGTTTCCCACAGCTAACTAAAGCTACCACCACTACAAGATGGCCATCTTCCTCACTGTCCACCATCATCACCAGAGCCTTTTGGTCCTGGTTCTTCCTCCTCTCTGACCACACTGCCACTGCCTTCATTGAACTGGCCATTAACTCCTGCGTGAACAATTAGAAGTCACCTCGCTTGCTCCCTCTCTCCCTACTCCCCAGTCTGTTCACCACACTCATGTCATAGGTCATAGGCCAGGCTTCCGTCCGCAGCCCATCCAGCGCTTGCGAATAATCCCCTTCCTCCAGGAATCCACAGCCCACAGGCTGGTCAGCAGAACTTAGGATGGATTTCCTCCTCTCCTCAGCTGCTTAGCCAGGCACACTCAGCAGTGAATTCCATGCCCTGCCCCATGTGGCAGCATCTCTTCCTCACTTAGCAGCTTTCCAAGTTTCCCTGTGTCCTTTGGGATCAAGTTCAGACTCTGACGTGGCACATAAAGCAGCTTCTCCCTCCCTTCCCCCAGTCTCCTGGGCCGGACAGGCCAGATGATCCTACAGCACGGCAGCTTGTTGTTGTTGTTGTTCAGTCGCTAAGTCGTGTCTGACTATTTGCAACCCCACAGACTGTAGCGCAGCAGGCTCCTCTGTCCTCCAGCATCTCCTAGCGTTTACTCAAATTCATGTCCATTGAGTCACTCAAATTCATGTCCATTAAGTCAGTGATGCTATCTAACCATCTCATTCTCTGCTGCCCTCTTCTCCTTTTGCCTTCAGTCTTTCCCAGCATCAGGGTCTTTTCCAACGAGTTGGCCCTTCCCATTAGGTAACCAAAGTATTGGAGCTTCAGCTTCAGTTATCAGTCCTTCCAGTGAATATTGAGGGTTCATTTCCTTTAGGATTGACTGGTTTGATCTCCTTGATGTCCAAGAGACTCTCAAGAGTCTTCTCCGGCACCACAGTTTGAAAGCATCAGTTCTTCATTGCTCACCCTTCTTTATATCCAGCTCTCACATCCACACATGACTACTGGAAAAACCATAGCTTTAACTATATGGACCTTTGTTGGCCAAGTGATGCCTCTGCTTTTTAATACACTAGATTTTTTATAGCTTGCCTTCCAAGGAGCAAGCATGGCAGTGGGGGTACCTTGAAACCCTGTAACTAGTGCTCCCTCTTGCTGAGGAAGGCTGTCATTCCACTCACTCTGGTGAAAACCTGTTCTTCCTCTGGAGCTGGTCCTGATGCCCCTGTCTTTACAAGGCCTCTGATGTTTCATGCAGATATCATTCAACTTCTGGGTCAAGTAGCCTTTGTAAATGCTTTGATCGTGGCATTGATTATACACATTTATTTTTTTCACCCATGTCTGTGTGTTGCACAATGCTCAATGCAGCAGCCAGAAGTTGTTAGAAGAGAGTTCCAATCTTTGCTCGAGTTTCTCAGAGGACGTAAAGACAAGCTGAGTACATAGTCCTCAGCAACTTCTCATCACTCTCCTTCCTTCATAGCCTCCTGTACTCAGGTGCCCTGTCTCTCTGCCCCCAGGCAAATGCATTCCTCCCTCACTCCGGCCTGGGCAGCATTTCTCTCCCTCCCGTCTCTTTTACTGTTCCTCTCTGCCAGCCTCACTGATCTCTGTCATCACTTTCTTGAGGACTGACAGAGCTTTTCTTCCAGGAAAAAAAGATCCATCCTTTTCAGGAGAGGGTAAATTAGGCCGTAAATTACAGGGTCATCTTTGTTGGGTTAGAGACTGTGCCAGTTGGATTTGCTAGGTTCTGCTGCAGGAACAAGCAACCCTCACATCTCAGTAGCTGGCTTATTTCTTGCTTGTTTAACGCATTAGCTGTGGGTTGGCTGAGGCTCTGCTTCTCATGTCTCCTTTATTATGAGATCTAGCCTAATGAAGCAACTTGTGCCTAAGGCATGCATTCTTTCTTTTTTTAGTTGAAATATAGTTGATTTATAATGTTGTCTTTACTTCTGTATGGCATAGCTATATATATATAACATTATTTTTTATATTTTTCCATTAGGGTTTATCTCAGGATATTGACTATAGTTTCTGTGGTATACAGTAGGACATTGTTGTGTATCCATTCTGTCTTTAATAGTTTTGATCTACCAGCCCAAACTCCCAGCCCAGCCCTCTCCCTGCCTCGCTCCACCTTGGCAACCACAAGTCATTTGTTTTCTATGTGAGTTTGTTTGTTTCATGGATAGGTTCATTTGTGTAATATTTTAGATTCCACATGGAAGTGATATCACATGGTGTTTGTCTTTGCCTTCCTGATTTAGTTCACTTAGTATGTAAGGCATGCATTCTCGCAGCAGAGGGAAAAAGTAATAACTGAGCCACACAATGGCTCCTACAACTTCTGCTCAGATGTACCATCTGTCACTCCTGCTCATATTCCACTGGCCAAACAAGTGTCACAACCGTGCATGGAAATGGGCAGGAGAATGGGACTTCTCCCCAGGGAGGGGGGCAGCAGGTCCATGATAACGGGTAGGGATATGTAATCCTCACAAAGAAGAGCAGCCAATTAGGAATAATCAATCTACTCAGGAATACCTCATGGTAATGTTTTTTGTCCTGTCACATTTATATAACACAGTAGTGTATGGGCTCTTTTAGGACTTAAATTACGTCATACTGTTTTGCTTTGTCTTTTAGTAACAAAACCTTCTAGGTTTTTAAAAAAGGAAATTTCTGTGAAAGTTAGCAAATACTCAGGCAGAAGAGAGTCTGTAGGACAGAAATCGGACGCGGGACTGGAATTTTTCAAAATTCAAATTCATAGACCATCTTTTTTTAAATTGAATTATAATTGATTTACAGTATTATATTTCAGGTGTACAGCATAGTGATTCAGTATTTTGCAGATTATACACCATTAAAAGTTATTACAAGGTGATGGTTATAATTCCCTGTGCTATGCAGTATATCCTGTCGCTTATCTATTTTATACAGTGTAGAGCATCTTTATACCATGGTGATATTTTTTTCAGATGCACAAGCAGGATGGATAAATGGCTGCTTGTGTGGTATGATTTCTAACAGAAAGCCTTTTTCTGAAACACCATGTGATATCACCTCTATGTGGAATCTAAAATATTGCACAAAACTATTTCTTTCTTTACCTCTCAGTCTCCATTTAGGAAAACTGAAACTCAGCAATTATTTTAATAACAGGTTAACATAGAGAATTGATTAGATAGGTACAAGAGTGAACGTTGACATTCTAGGAATCAGTGAACTAAAATGGACTGGAATGGGTGAATTTAACTCAGATGACCATTATATCTACTACTGTGGGCAGGAATCCCTCAGAAGAAATGGAGTAGCCATCATGGTCAACAAGAGTCTGAAATGCAGTACTTGCATGCAGTCTCAAAAATGACAGAATGATCTCTGTTCGTTTCCAAGGCAAACCATTCAATATCATGGTAATCCAAGTTTATGCCCCAACCAGTAACACTGAAGAAGCTGAAGTTGAACGGTTCTATGAAGACCTACAAGACCTTTTAGAACTAACACCTAAAAAAGATGTCCTTTTCATTATAGGGGACTGGAATGCAAAAGTAGGAAGTCAAGAAACACCTGCAGTAACAGGCAAATTTGGCCTTGGAATGTGGAATGAAGCAGGGCAAAGACTAATAGAGTTTTGCCAAGAAAATGCACTGGTCATAGCAAACACCCTCTTCCAACAACACAAGAGAAGACTACACATGGACATCACCAGATGGTCAACACCGAAATCAGATTGATTATATTCTTTGCAGCCAAAGATGAAGAAGCTCTATACAGTCAACAAAAACAAGACCAAGAGCTGACTGTGGCTCAGATCATGAACTCCTTATTACCAAATTCAGACTGAAATTGAAGAAAGTAGGGAAAACCGCTAGACCATTCCGGTATGACCTAAATCAAATCCCTTATGATTATACAGTAGAAGTGAGAAATAGATTTAAGGGCATAGATCTGATAGATACAGTGCCTGATGAACTATGGAATGAGGTTTGTGACATTGTACAGGAGACGGGGATCAAGACCATCCCCAGGGAAAAGAAATGCAAAAAAGCAAAATGGCTGTCTCGGGAGGCCTTACAAATATCTGTGGAAAGAAGAGAAGTGAAAAGCAAAGGAGAAAAGGAAAGATATAAGCATCTGAATGCAGAGTTCCAAAGAATAGCAAGAATAGATAAGAAAGCCTTCTTCAGTGATCAATGCAAAGAAATAGAGGAAAACAACAGAATGGGAAAGACTCGAGATCTCTTCAAGAAAATGAGAGATACCAAGGGAATATTTCATGCAAAGATGGGCTCGATAAAGGACAGAAATGGTATGGACCTAACAGAAGCAGAAGATACTCAGAAGAGGTGGCAAGAATACACAGAAGAACTGTACAAAACAGATCTTCATGACCCGGATAATCATGATGGTGTGATCATTCATCTAGAGCCAGACATCCTGGAATGTGAAGTCAAGTGGGCCTTAGAAAGCATCACTACAAACAAAGCTAGTGGAGGTGATAGCATTCCGGTTGAGCTATTTCAAATCCTGAAAGATGATGCTGTGAAAGTGCTGCACTCAGTATGCCAGCAAATTTGGAAAACTCAGCAGTGGCCACAGGACTGGAAAAGGTCAGTTTTCATTCCAATTCCAAAGAAAGGCAATCCCAAAGAATGCTCAAACTACCGCACAATTACACTCATCTCACATGCTAGTAAAGTAATGCTCAAAATTCTCCAAGCCAGACTTCAGCAATACGTGAACCGTGAACTTCCAGATGTTCAAGCTGGTTTTAGAAAAGGCAGAGGAACCAGGGATCAAATTGCCAACATCTGCTGGATCATGGAAAAAGCAAGAGAGTTCCAGAAAAACATCTATTTCTACTTTATTGACTATGCCAAAGCCTTTGACTGTGTGGATCACAATAAACTGTGGAAAATTCTGAGAGAGATGGGAATACCAGACCACCTAACCTGCCTCTTGAGAAATCTGTATGCAGGTTAGGAAGCAACAGTTAGAACTGGACATTGAACAACAGACTGATTCCAAATAGGAAAAGGAATACATCAAGGCTGTATATTGTTACCCTGCTTATTTAACTTATATGCAGAGTACATCATGAGAAACGCTGGGCTGGATGAAGCACAAACTGGAATCAAGATTGCCAGGAGAAATATCAATAACCTCAGCTATGCAGATGACACCACCCTTATGGCAGAAAGTGAAGACGAACTAAAAAGCCTCTTGCTGAAAGTGAAAGTGGAGAGTGAAAGAGTTGGCTTAAAGCTCAACATTCAGAAAACGAAGATCATGGGATCTGGTCCTATCACGTCATGGGAAATAGATGGGGAAACAGTGGAAACAGTGTCAGACTTTATTTTTTTGGGCTCCAAAATCACTGCAGATAGTGACTGCAGCCATGAAATTAAAAGACGCTTACTCCTTGGAAGGAAAGTTATGACAAACCTAGATAGCATATTGAAAAGCAGAGACATTACTTTGCCGACTAAGGTCCATCTAGTCAAGGCTATGGTTTTTCCAGTAGTCGTGTATGGATGTGAGAGTTGGACTGTGAAGAAGGCTGAGTGTCGAAGAATTGATGATTTTGAACTGTGGTGTTGGAGAAGACTCTTGAGAGTCCCTTGGACTGCAAGGAGATCCAACCAGTCCATTCTGAAGGAGATCAGCCCTGGGATTTCTTTGGAAGGAATGATGCTAAAGCTGAAACTCCAGTACTTTGGCCACCTCATGCAAAGAGTTGACTCATTGGAAAAGACTGTGATGCTGGGAGGGATTGGGGGCAGGAGGAGAAGGGGACGACAGAGGATGAGATGGCTGAATAGCATCACGGACTCGATGGACGTGAGTCTGAGTGAACTCCGGGAGATGGTGATGGACAGGGAAGCCTGGCGTGCTGCGATTCATGGGGTCACAAAGAGTCGGACACGACTGAGCGACTGAACTGAACTGAACTGAGAATACTAAGATGTCACAAAGGGAGCATGGAAGCCACACAGATAATAGCTTCAGGAAGTGAAGCCACTACTGCTCCCGGGCTAGAGGAACAGTAGGAAGAGGGTAGGATTATCAGAACTGTCGGAAGCTCAGAGACGGTGCCCTGGGCCTGAGCCCTAGACCTCTGAGGAGATACTGCCCTGCTGGTACCTCTGGGGCATGGGGCAATGCAGTGAGTTTACTTTGAGGTATATTTTTAAAGATGAAAACTGGAACCAGTTGTCCCTATGAGATTGAAGAATCACTGCCGGGGTGACATCGACAAGGACAGCAGGCAAGTAGGAAAGACTAAGTCCCTTGATCTACATGTTTTTCCCTTCCAGTGTCCCCTACTGGCAGAACATATTAGAGAGCCAGATGCAAAATAGAATTGTTGTTGGCAGAGTCCCTGCTGCAGCACCCAGAGGAAAATATAGAACAACGAAGCTAAGAAGTGACTTAATAAACAGTACACACCCTGATGCCTAGAATTTTACAGTACGAATATTAATCCTTTGGCTAAAGTCATCCACATTAAAAAAAAAAAAAGTCCCTGGGAAAAGTGAAAATGCTAATGTTATTTTTCCTTTATACCCCACTATGAGTAAGTTTATTAGATCCTTTCTAAAGAGTTAAATGGGGCTTCTCAGGTGGCATTAGTGATAAAGAAGCCACCTGCCAATGCAGGAGCTATAAGAGACGTGGGTTCAATCCCTTGGTCGGGAGAAATCCCTGGAGAAGGAAATGGCAACCCACTCCAGTATTATTGCCTGGAGAATCTCATGGACAGAGGAGCCTGGTGGGCTATGGTCCATAGGGTCACATGGAGTCAGACACAACTAAGCAATTTAGCGCACAGAGTTAAATACAAGGGGAGGAAGGAAGAGTAATAGAGGGGGTACTTTCAGTGTAGTAGGAATAGACAGAGGATGCCTCTAAGGTGGTGGTGGGGGGAAAATAGTCAAAGGAAAAAAAAAAAGACAGGGATTAAGGAAGACACATTTTTTACCAACTTAGAAATTTTGTAGGTGCTTGTCAGAGTTTCTAGGTCTTTGTTGATTACAACAACAAAAATAAACAGCTTGGAAATAGACAGGCCTCTCTGTCCCTTCGGTCAGCACTCAGACCTAATCAGCTTCAATAAGGGAAAATAAAAAACAAGACCCGTGACCAAGACCAGACAAACCACAGTAGCCATGGATGAGTCATGGAATGATTTAATTTGTACACTGACAGTCACTTAGTTAATCTGGGCGAAACCTTTCTAGTGACTGAATGACAGTAGCACCCTAATTAGAAAACTAAGGCCAGGGTTACCCTAAATGGGGTTTTTCTTGTCTGAGGATTAATTAGAAAATCACTTATGTTTCCAAACTTGTGTTTGCAGATTTTTAAAAAAAATTATTTCTTCTTCATTCTGGCTGATTTGGATAGCAGATAAAAGTGATCTCTAATAATTTAAATATCACAATACTTTCATATGTTCATTCTGAATATCCATTTCAATTTAGTCAGCATCAAGTTGCTATTTCCGTGACAGGCACTGTGTAGGGCTGAACAAACATGAACGAATCTTCATTTTTGTCCTTAAGGGTTGACGGTTGAGCTCACAGAAGCTCTGGTTAGGAGCACATGCTGGAGTTTGTGGGACCTGGACCCTGAATCCCAGCTCTGCAGCAAACAAGCTGCATGATTCTGAGCTTTGATTTCCTAACTCATAATTTGGGAATAATGATAATACCTGTGTAATATTGTCAAAAATAGCAACACAGTATATAAGTATATATGATAAATGTTCAATACATTTTCTATTATCTTTAATAATATATACTCTTGATAAATAGTTAATTTTGATATATGTGAACTTTTTCACTGTCCAGTCCTAAAGATGGAGATAGTTTAGGACTGGCCTGAATTGATAATTCCAGGATATCATTTTTTTCTCTCTTCCTCTTTTCTCTTATTTCCTCCAACATTCGCTCTTCTTTCGTCCAACATTCCTTCTTCTTTCCTCCACCCTTTGCTTCTCTTGCCACCTTCTCTTCTTCCGCTTCCTCCAGAATTATCCAGATTACCACTCATCTCCCTGGTTTGCTCGGTTCTGGGTACACCTAGCCAAGATCAGAGATACTGTTTGGCCCACTGTGTCTTTCCAATAGGAGTTCAGTCTCTGGCCGAGTAAACGCACATCCTCATGTTATATAACTGACATTTTGAAAATATTTATTAATTCAAACAATGTTTCTTCCACCTTTCTCTGCCATTGATAGGCAAGAATGGTTACTTATGCAGCACACTCTGTGCTTTAATGTTCCTCTAGACAGTACATTGGAATAGATGAGAGGAAGTTAATGTTATTATTAAAAGTACCTCAGATCGATTCTAATTATTTTTAAAAATCATTCCCAAATGTAGGCACTTTAACCATTACTAGTATCAAATTAATTGTGACACACCTCACCATGGATGATGTCACATCAGGACTTTGTGACGCATGGGTGAATTAAACTCCCAAGTCTGACTGTTCCTTCTTTTTCAAGAGCAATGAACATATCAGAAATGCTACTTTTCCTTGAGAAACACTTGCACGTGTGCATTTGCAGCATTGTTTATAATAATGAGACACTGGAAATACCCTAAATATCTACCAGCAGTAAAGTGAACCAACAAACTGTACTGTCCTCATACAGTAGACATCTAGGCAGCAGGGGATACTACTGGACTAGCGGCTTTTGGCCTTCCCTGGTGGCTCAGTGGTAAAGAATCTGCCTGTGAGTGCAAGAGATGTGGGTTGGATCCCTGGGTTGGGAGGATCCCCTGGAGAAGAAAACGGCAACACACTCCAGTATTCTTGCTTGGAAAATCTCATGGACAGAGGAGCCGGGCAGACTATCGTCCATGGAGTTGCCAAGAGTTGGACACTAATGAAGGGACTGAGTACGTACTCAGAGCGCCTTTGATCAACATGAATGAACTCCCCATGTTTGCCCTGGGAAAGCAAGCTGCAGAAGAATGAGTAGAGCATGCTACCATTTCTGTAAAGGTTTAACCATACAGTATAATGCTGCATTTTTAGGGATATATATGTGTGTGTGTGTGTGTATATTCAGTTCAGTTCAGTCTCTCAGTCGTGTCCGACTCTTTGCGACCCCATGAATCGCAGCACACCAGGCGTCCCTGTCCATCACCAACTCCCAGAGTTCACTCAGACTCACGTCCATCGAGTCAGTGATGCCATCCAGCCATCTCATCCTCGGTCGTCCCCTTCTCCTCCTGCCCCCAATCCCTCCCAGCATCAGAGTCTTTTCCAATGAGTCAACTCTTTGCATGAGGTGGCCAAAGTACTGGAGTTTCAGCTTTAGCATCATTCCTTCCAAAGAAATCCCAGGGTTGATCTCCTTCAGAATGGACTGCTTGGATCTCTTTGCAGTCCAAGGGACTCTCAAGAGTCTTCTCCAACACCACAGTTCCAAAGCATCAATTCTTCAGCACTCAGCCTTCTTCACAGTCCAACTCTCACATCCATACATGACCACAGGAAAAACCATAGCCTTGACTAGACAGACCTTAGTCGGCAAAGTAATGTCTCTGCTTTTCAATATGCTATCTAGGTTTGTCATAACTTTTCTTCCAAGGAGTAAGCGTCATTTAATTTCATGGCTGCAATCACCATCTGCAGTGATTTTGGAGCCCCCCAAAATAAAGTCTGATACTGTTTCCACTGTTTCCCCATCTATTTCCCATGAAGTGATGGGACCAGATGCCATGATCTTCGTTTTCTGAATGTTGAGCTTTAAGCCAACTTTTTCACTCTCCACTTTCACTTTCAGCAAGAGGCTTTTTAGCTCCTCTTCACTTTCTGCCATAAGGGTGGTGTCATCTGCATAGCTGAGGTTATTGATATTTCTCCTGGCAATCTTGATTCCAGCCTGTGTTTCTTCCAGTCCAGCGTTTCTCATGATGTACTCTGCATAGAAGTTTAATAAGCAGGGTGACAATATACAGGCTTGTCGTACTCCTTTTCCTATTTGGAACCAGTCTGTTGTTCCATGTCCAGTTCTAACTGTTGCCTCCTGACCTGCATATAGGTTTCTCAAGAGGCAGGTCAGGTGGTCTGGTATTCCCATCTCTTTCAGAATTTTCCACCGTTTATTGTGATCCACAAAGTCAATAAAGCAGAAATAGATGTTTTTCTGGAACTCTCCTGCTTTTTCCATGATCCAGCAGATGTTGGCAATTTGGTCTCTGGTTCCTCTGCCTTTTCTAAAACCAGCTTGAACATCAGGGAGTTCACGGTTCACGTATTGCTGAAGTCTGGCTTGGAGAATTTTGAGCATTACTTTACTAACATGTGAGATGAGTGCAATTGTGCGATAGTTTGAGCATTCTTTGGCATTGCCTCTCTTTGGAATTGTAATGAAAACTGACCTTTTCCAGTCCTGTGGCCACTGCTGAGTTTCCCAAATGTGCTGGCATATTCAGTGCAGCACTTTCACAGCATCATCTTTCAGGATTTGAAACAGCTCAACTGGAATGCTATCACCTCCAGTAGCTTTGTTTGTAGTGATGCTTTCTAAGGCCCACTTAACTTCACATTCCAGGATGTCTGGCTCTAGATTAGTGATCACATCATCATGATTATCTGAGTCGTGAAGATCTTTTTTGTACAGTTCTTCTGTGTATTCTTGCCACCTCTTGATAATATCTTCTTCTTCTGTTAGGTCCAGACCATTTCCGTCCTTTATCGAGCCCATCTTTGCATGAAATGTTCCCTTGGTATCTCTGATTTTCTTGAAGAGATCTCTGGTCTTCCCATTCTGTTGTTTTCCTCTATTTCTTTTCATTGATCGCTGAGGAAGGCTTTCTTATCTCTTCTTGCTATTCTTTGGAACTCTGCATTCAGACGCTTATATCTTTCCTTTTCTATATTAGGGGTTATAAAAAAATTCCTGATAGGGGTTACCTCTGGGGAGAGGAATGCAATTGAGGAGGAACACGTAGGGGAACTTCACCTATGTCTGCAAACTGCCATTAGTGAAAGGTTGTTGTTGAATCACGAAGCCAGGTTTCTTGGCCCCAGGAGGAGAAGAATTCAATCTGGGGCCAGAGATGAGGCTTGATCGCTCAGAGCTTTTGTAGAATAAAGTTTTATTAAAGTATAAAGGAGATAGAGAAAGCTTCTGACATAGGCATCAGAAGGGGGCAGAAAGAGTGCTCCCTTGTTAGTGTTAGCAATGAAGTTATATATTCTCCAGTGAATCCAAAGAATGTCTGGAGGTTGTAAAGACCTCACCAGACCTACTCCCATAATTTACATTTTAAGATATTTACAGAATTACCCAGAAGGTTTAATCCAGAGAGTGTCCTCAGGCAGAATACATTGTTGTTATATAATCCTAAGGAATGTAGAGAAGGAAAAAAAAAGTTTGTCCTTTCTTCCTCCTTGAGAATTGCAGACCCCTCTTTCCTTGGGGACCCCTAGACTTCTTATCAACCTGCCTAGGAAATGACTGTCTCATTAGCAAGTACAAATGTGTTTGATGATAATCTCAATCCATTTTTGTGTATCTGAAAATATTTTATTAAGATAAAGAAATGCTTTTTAATACTTGATTTCAAAATATCAGGTACTTTTTAATCAGGGCATATTAGAAGTTTGAGGGTCAGTAATCTTTATAAAGATTAAAAAGTACCTGATATTTTGAAAGTGGCTCAGAGTTTAAAGTGTCTGCCTCCAATGCGGGAAGCCCGGGTTCGATCCCTGGGTCGGGAAGATCCCCTGGAGAAGGAAATGGCAACCCACTCCAGTATTCTTGCCTGGAGAATCCCATGGACAGAGGAGCTTAGTAGGCTACAGTCCATGGGGTCGCAAAGGGTCGGACACGACTGAGTGACTTCACTTTCAGTCTTTATAAAAAGTGGCAAATAGCTAATATCATAAACCTACCATCTATGAGCACAAGCTGTACATGAGTACACTGCAGCACCACCTCCTAATCCTCAAACCTCCCTCTGAAGTGGGTATGATTGTTGACCCATTTGAAAGATCACAATACTGAGGCTTAGGGAAGTTACTTTTTTCAAATTCAAATAGTCCTTGGCAGAACCAAGACTCTAACCCTGGTTTGTTTTACCTTGAACCAATAAAGTAGATGCTATCATAAGAAGTATTCTATCCATGAGGCAGCTGCTTCTTTCTGAATTGTGAGAAAAAAAATTTTTTTTAATTTTTTGAACATAATGATTTTTAAAATTGAGGTATAACTTACGTATAGTGATATTAGGTGTACAACATAGTAATTGATTATTTGTATGTGTTGCAAAATGATCACCACAATAAGTCTAGTTAACATCCATCATCATACATA
Source organism: Capra hircus (assembly GCF_001704415.2). Lineage (NCBI taxonomy): Eukaryota > Metazoa > Chordata > Mammalia > Artiodactyla > Bovidae > Capra > Capra hircus. The sequence continues at coordinate 63,577,295 of NC_030812.1, forward strand.
CTTATAAATTTTTTCTTGTGGTAAGTTTCAAGATTTGCTCTCTTAGTAACTTTCAAATATGCATTACAGTATTATTAACTGAATATACCATGCTGTACACTATACCCCCATGACATTTATTTTATAGGTGCAAGTTTGTACCTTTTGATCCCTTTCACCAGTTTTACCCATTGCCACCTTCACCTGCAGCAGCCACCAGTATGTTCCTCTGTTCTCTGAATCTATGAGCTTGTTTTCTTTTTTTAAGATTCCACATATATGTGAGATCATACAATAGTTGTCTTTCTTTCTCTGACTTATTCCAGCTATCATAATGCCCTCATGGGTCACCCGTGTTGTCACATGGCAAGATTTTCCTCTTTTTTATGTCTGAGTAATATTCCATTATGTATGTATGTGTGTGTGTATATATATATATATATATACACACACACATTTTTTATCATTCATCAATAAGTGGACACTTAGGTTGCTTCGATATCTTTGGCTGTTATAAATAATGCTGCAATGAATAGGGGGGCACAGGTATCTTTTCAAGGTAGTATTTTCATTTCTTTCCATGAAATACCCAAAAGTGGAATTGCTAAGTCATATGGTAGTTCTATTTTTAATTTTTTTTGAGGAACCTCCATACTCTTTTCAATAGTGGCTGCACCAGTTTAAAATCCCACTAGCAGTGCAGAAAGAAAGTGAAAGTGAAGCCACTCAGTCATGTCCGACTCTTTGCAACCCCATGGACTATAGTCTACCAGGCTTCTCCGTCCATGGGATTTTCCAGGTAAAGAACACTGAGTGGGTTGCCATTTCCTTCTCCAGGGGATCTTTCCGACCCAGGGATTGAACCCAGGTCTCTTGCATTGCAGGCTGACGCTTTACCCTCTGAGCCACCAGGGAAGCAGTGCAGAAGGATTCCCTTTTCTCCTCAGCCTCACCAGTACTTCTTGTTTCTTGTCTTTTTGATAATAGCCATTCTGACAGATCTGAAGTGGTATCTCACCGTGGTTTTGATTTGGTTTTCTCTGATGGTTAGTGATGTTGAGCATCTTTTCATGTTGGCCATCTGTATGTCTTCTCTAGAAAAAATGTCTATTGAGGTCCTCTGACAGTTTCTTAATCAGAGTATATTTTTTTGCTATTGAGCTGTATGAGTTTTTAAAAATATATTTCTGATATTAATCCCTGTTTAGATATATGACTTGCAAATATGCCTTTTCATTCCATAGGTTGTTTTTTTGTTGATGGTTTCCTTCTCTGTGCAGAGGCTTTTTAGTTTGAGGTACTCCCACTTTTTAATTTTTGGTTTTGATACCTTTGCTTTTGGTGTCCAAAAAAAAAAAAAAAAGGTTGCCAAAACCAGTGTCAGGGATCTTACTTCTTATGTTTTCTTCTAGGAGTTTTATGGCTTCAGGACTTAGATAGTAGTCCAGTTTCATACTTTTACATATAGCTCTCCAATTTTCCCAGTGCCATTTATTGAAGAGGCTGTCCTTTCCCCATTGTATACTCTTATATCCTTTGTCAATAATTAATTGACTATATATGTGTGAGTTTATTTCTTGGCTCTGGATTCTGTCCCACTGAGCTATGTGTCTATTTTTATGCCAATACAATATTGTTTTGATTAGTACAACTTTGTAGTGTACTTTGAAATTAAGGCATATGATACCTCCAGCTTTGTTCTTCTTTCTCAAGATTGCTTGCTTTGGATAGTCAGAGTTTTTTATGATTATATACAAATTTTAGGATTTTTTTTTCTATTTATGAGACAAATGCCATTGGAATTTTGAGAGCAGTTAAATTCTATAGATTGCTTTGGGCAATATGGATATTTTAACAATATTAATTTTTCCAAGCTATGAGCATGGAATATCTTTCCATTTTTGTCTTCAGTTTCTTTCATCAATATCTTACAGTTTTCAGTGTATAGGTCTTTCACCTCCTTGGTTAAATTTATTCCTAGATGTTTTATTATTTTTGATGCAATTGTAAATGTGATTGTTTTCTTAATTTCTCTTTCTCATAGCTCATTATTAGTGTATAGGAATGCAACCAATTTTTGTATATTGATTTTGTATTCTACAACTTTACTGGATTTGTTAGTTCTAACAGTTTTTTTAGTGGAGTCTTTAAGGTTTTCTATAAATAATACATCATCTACAAATAGTGACAGTTTTACTTCTTCCTTTCCAATTTGAATGCCTTTTATTTCTTTTGCCTAATTGCTCTGTCTGGGACTTTCAATACTGTGGAGGGGTGGGGGGAGTTTGGTGTTTCTTTTCCTTGTTTTTTTTCCAGTTATTAAGATGTAATTGAAATATAGCAGTATATAATGTGTATAGCATAATGATTTAACTTACATCATGAAATGATCATCACAGTAAGTATAGTAAACATCCAACACTATGTTGAATAAAAGTTTTGAGAGTAGACCTCCTTATCTTGTTCCTGATCTTAGAAGAAAAGCCTTCAGTTTTTCACTGTTGAGCATGTTAGTTGTGGGCTTGTCATGTATAGCTTTTATTCATAAAGACTTCTTAAATGTTTCATCACTCTAAAGAGTCTAATTTTCTCTAACATATTTCTTTCTCATTGTGTTTTTGTCTTTGTTTTATTCTCTTTTATGTTAATGGATTTCTTCAGATACCTGGCAATCTTTGGATGACTGTTCATATTTAAGAATAGGAAATGCAAAATAAGAGAAGTTCAGAGTATAAGGTGGGAACTGTCAACTTATGTGGGCCTTATGGCTGAGGGGTTTCAGTTTAAAGTCTCTAGTGTCACTATCTTTGAATTTTTTTTTATCTTAGGCTGGTCAGATTCCCCAGAGAAGTATTTGCCAGTCTTCTGCCCAGAAAGTCAAGGCCTAGCTGCTAGCATTTTAGAGCCTAAATGGCTGAAGATAGTTGAGTCTTGGCTTCTAGAATGCAAATATTCACTTGATCCTCCAGTTTTTACTATGGTACCCATACTCCTAACTATGCCTGAATGTCTTCAGTTCAGAGATTGTATTATCCTATTAAAAAAAAGGAAAAAGAAACAATCTCCAGCATTCTGTTGGAGAGGGCTTCTCTAGTAGCTCACCTGGTAAAGAATCCACCTGCAGTGCAGAGGACTTGGGTTCGATCCCTGGGTTGGGAAGATCCCCTGGAGGAGAGCATGCAACCCAATCCAGTATTCATGCCTGGGGAATCCTCATGGACAGAGGAGCCTGGGGGGCTCTAGTCCACAGGATTGCAAAGAGTCGGACACAACTGAGTGACTAAGCACAGCACAGCATTCTGTTTGAGTACAAGTGAGGACCTGGGGATCTAACATCTTCCTAAACAACTTTCAACTAGTAGTTACTTTAGCATCCCTTGCAGACTACTTCTAGAGGTCACTGTGTCCCAGTTCTGAGATTTTGTAGCATAAATACATAGTTTTTCTTGCTTTTCCCCAGAGCTGGGTTAGTATTCCGCTTCTTCTGGTCTCCTAACTCTGTTACCACGTGTCTGTCTGCTTTTCACACTCCAGTGCTTCTTTGCTGCTGTTTTCCGCTATCCCTGTCCCTTGAGTGTTACACCTTTATTTAAACACAAACAAACATTACTCTTGTTTTCATGGGGGTTTAAGAGAGAAAAAAAAAATTGAATGCAATTGTTTAATTTTCCATCTTTACCTAAAAGTCTCAGTGGCAATTATTTCTTAATTTGCATTTAATATGCAAATAGAAAAGGTAAGATTGTGAAGTATGATTAGGAATGACCACTGGAATAAAAACATCTCACATTGCTTTTTATTCCAGTAGCTTATCACCTAAAAAGAGGTTTGAAAATTTTTACCAATCAGATAAATAGTATATATTTAGTCTGAGAGTCGTTTTATCCTTTTACTCATAACAGTATTCTTAAGAAGTTAGCGGAATTCCTTGGCTGTCCAGTGATTAAGGCTTGACACTTTCACTGCCAAGGTCCTGGGTTTAATCCCTTGGCTGCATGGTGCAGACAAGAAAAAAATGAGTTAGGTATTGCCCTGCAGTAGCCTAAAGCCCACAAAACTATCAAAATAGGCCTTGTCACATAAAAAATTAATTGGTTGCTTTGTTCCTACTTAGATTTCCATTAACTTCAGGATGTACTTTCAGTGACAATTAATTGTATCACCTTTGTTTCTGCTTGTTAAAAAGAGGTGTCTATTTAAAAGTCTAATTAATAAAGTTTCCTGAAATACTTATCCTGAAGGCATTAACCTTCACTTTTCTTTTTTGTATTATGAAATAGTACAATTTCAGCCATCATGAAAGACTGATCTGTTGGTCATCAACTGCCATGTAAGGGTAAAACTCACTGACTTCAAACAATGCATGTTATATTTGCTTATGATTCTTTGAGCATTTTGTGCTGGGTTCACCTGATGAGTTCTTCACTGGATTCAGATGGGGTCAACAGGAGGTTGAAATCATCTCTTTGCTTCACCAGGCTGGCCAGTCTAAAATTATCTCCCTTTGCGTGTCTGGTGGGTGGTGCATGCTTGTGGCTGGGTTTTCTTTCAATGCGGTCGTTTATCTTCAGAGAGGCTAGTCAGACTTCTGTATGTTGGTAGCCTTGGGGCTTTGTTCCAAATGGGCAGGAGTAGGTGCTCAGAGCCTGGGCCTCAGCTCACAAAAATCACTTCTTCCACATTCTGTTGATGAAAGCTAGCCACAAAACTCACTCAGAGAGGTAAAGAGATAGACTCTACCTCTTAATGGAAGAAGCAAGAAATTCACATCACAAAGGGATGTGTATACAGGAATGGGAGGAGTTGTGGCTGCTTTTTTTTTTTTTTGCATTCCACCAGAGTCTTCCTTCTGGCATAAAATTTTTTTACATTTTTCCCACATAGAAAATATGCTCATTCCCATTTCAGGATCCCCAGAGGTCTCAACCCAATATGACATTAGGCTCAAAGTCCAGAATCTTTTGTTGCAACATCAGGTTCAGCTGAGGATGAGAATCCCTGGAAGCAGCTCTTCAGGGATAGTTCTTCTTGGACAAGAGGCCTGTTCGTGTAAAAAGCAAATTAACTGCCTGTTATGTGTCCAACAGACCATGAGGAGGGATGCAAGCATGCTCAGTCACATCTGTCTCTTTGCATCCCCATGGACTGTAGCCCACTAGGCTCCTCTGTCTGTGGGATTTCCCAGCAGGAATACTGAAATGGGTGGCCATTACCTTCTCCAGGGTATCCTTCCAACCCAGGGATCGAACCTTCATCTCTTGTAACTCCTGCATTGGCAGGCACAGTCTTGACTACTGCACCACCTGGGAAGCCCAAGGAGCAGTGGGCCCAGGATAATTACAATAAATGCTTCAGTTCAAAATGGAGGGCAGCAGGAACAGAGCGGTTCTAACACCCAGTGGGGCAGTTGCTTCAAGCCCCTGTACTCTAGGGCCAAGAAACATACCCTTATTAATTATCTGGTTCTATTTCTTTCTATACCGTATGTCTTGGATTTTTAATTTATAAGTCAATAATGTAGCTATAAATCTAACGTAATTAGACAGCACCACCTATAGGTAGTTAAATGCTTTTTGAGGAAGTTTCCACCTGAAGTTTTAAACCATGAAGATTTTCATACCTTGGAGGACCGTTGTTTATTTTTACCAATCGCAGAAATTTCATAAAATAGGCATTAAGCCAAATTTAAAAAAAAAACCTCTTCATTGCCTTTATTTCCCCCAAAGTAGTAACAATTACAAAGAAACCATAATTATAAAATAAAACTGATTTTCAGAATCTTTAAGTTAGAGGGAAAAAAGTAAAATTTACCTGTGATATAATCGGACAGTTTCTGCAACATTCAGTGGGTCTCTAGAGACCACAGCTCCAGGTGGTCTGGAGTTAAACCTCAGTTTCACAGCATATTCCTAACCCTAACCTTCCATTTTGGAGGAAAGGAGATTGGCGCCTTCCCAAGTAAAAATCGAGAGCTGTTCTCCTCCAGTGAAAGCAGGAGAGGAGAGACCCTGGAGGGCAGTCAGCGGGAGCTTCAGGCTCAGGCCCACGTGGTACTTAGTGAGCAGGTCAGCAGGGCCTCCTTCACAGAGCAGGGTGGAAGCATGGAGAAAGTCCCCTTCACACACACATGCATATTAGCAGACCTGGGCTTCCAGTGTTCCTTTTACAAAAGAGTGGGAAGATTTGGAGGAAGGCATTTGGTTTTTGAATTGCTGATTGTATGACTTCGTGTGTATTACAGAATCACCCCAGGAGGGAGGATAAGGAGATAGATGTTTAGAGCCTTAATCCTATAGTTGATCCTCCACCAGTTCAGCAGTTTTTGCTCTCCTCACCACGAAAATGGTTCTTGTTTGTTCTGCAAGTAAGAACAGACCTAGAAGAGAAATTACAGTTTTCTTTTTAAACTTTCTTTTTTCTAAAATGTCCATTTTTTGTAGGTAGGTCTTATGATAAAAATTTCTTAAGTGTGTACAGTGAAGTTCCCTTCCTACCTTCCCAGTCACCTAGTCCTTCCCAGAGGCAACCAGTGTATCCAGATGTCTATACATCCTTCCATAGTCCATCTGTACATGCACTGGCCAACATATATGTCAGTATGTATGTCTATGTACTTCTTTCCATGTATGCACTTTTATTTTGGACACAAATAGCTGTGTGACTGATCTGAATCTTGTTTTTGCCCTGTAGTATCTTGCAGATTTTTAATATCTACACTGAGCTTCATTAATCTCTCTATAGCTGCAGAGTGTTCCATTGTAGAGCTCTACCAGTATTTGTTTATCCTCTCCTCCACTGGTAAATTATTTAGATCATTTCTGGAGTTTTGCTATGATAAACCATGCCACGATGAACGTTCTTGTACATCTGTCACTTGGCATGTGGGTGAGCATACTTGTAGAATAAATTTCTAGAGGGGAATCGCTAGGTCAGAGGAGATGTGATGAGGATATATGAATAATTCGGATAGACCTGGTCAAGGTACACTCAGAATTTGTACTTGTTTGCTGCCCCATCAGCAGTGTGTGAAGGCAGAGCTGAGTTTCTAAGCCCAGGAAGAGTCCTGATACCTCACAGACTAAGCATCAGGCCTTATGTATGTCAAAACAGCTCAGCTTCCACGGTGTGTGGTTCATGCATGCATGTGTTTGTGTCTGATTTCATTTGGAGAGGGTTGTTTTGTAAGTGGCTAAGAGAAGCTTGAGAATCATGATGCGGGACATCATCACTGTTCTTCCTCTTAACCCTCCAGTTTGAAGGAGTGACAGAGAAAGTGAGATGGCTCCATGCACTACAAGAATATCCTTAGACAAGTAACATGGAGAGAGTGGTTCATGTGGTAGCTGGAAAGATGAAGTAGGTAGAAAGATTCATAGGAAGCAGGCATGGAGGTAAAGGTCTAATGAGATAAGATTTAGTCTCCCGCTGCTGCCGCTAAGTCGCTTCAGTCGTGTCCGACTCTGTGCGACCCCATAGATGGCAGCCCACCAGGCTCCCCCGTCCCTGGGATTCTCCAGGCAAGAACACTGGAGTGGGTTGTCATTTCCTTCTCCAGTGCATGAAAGTGAAAAGTGAAAGTCAAGTCACTCAGCCGAGTCCGACTCTTAGCCACCCCATGGACTGCAGCCCACCAGGCTCCTCCATCCATGAGATTTTCCAGGCAAGAGTACTGGAGTGGGTTGCCATTGCCTTCTCCATCATCTCACCTAATTCTGCAAAAATCTTATTGGCAGATGATTCCAGTTTTATCCCATCCCGCGGATGAGGAAACTGAGACCCAAGGAAGTTGAGGGATGGTCCCAACACCCCATAGTAAGTGACAAAGCTGGGGTGCAGGTTGAGGTCAATCTCACTTCCAAGTCTTAAGGGAAAGCAGGAGTGATGTTGGAACTAAAAGCTCATATCCCTCCTCCATGAAATGGTTTTATGCTTCCTTCTCTTTTTGTAGCACCATAATACTTTTCAGGGTGAGGGTGGGGGGTCAGGGAAGACTTTTGGAGGGAGATATGACCTGAGCTGTGGCTCTAAGGATAAGTAAGAAGCAAGGAGAACAGTTCCAGCAGAGCTGACCTCCAGGAGTCAGAAGTTTGTCCCAGGGAGGCAGGTGAGTGGCATGGATAAGAAGAGAGCTCTGGAGCCAGACAGCCTGAGTTTACATCTAAGCTCTGCCTCTTATTAGCTGAGTGACACTGGGTACATCACTTAACCTCTCTGATTCTATTCCTGTAATGTGGGGGCTATAAAGTACTTTCCTCCCAGGTTATTGTAAGCATGGCATGAGTTAACATATCTGGAGCTCGTGGCCGGCAGCACAGGTTCTCTATATTTGTTCCCATTATAGAATCTCTAGGATCCAGGTATGACCTAGATGTAAAGGAGAGGAAAAGAAAACTGTGAGGTTCGCCTGTGATGCTTATTACAGAGAATGATTACATGAGCTCACAAAATGTAATGCAATGCTATTAAAAAAAAAAAAAGAGGGAAGCAGAAAATCATTTAATGGAGGAGCAAGAGACACAGGCTTTTAGTCCGGAATTGTGTTGTCAAGCATGGTTATGCTTATCAGCTTTCAGTTATTTAAAACTGTGAGTCAAAACAGACTTTTTTATTTGTTGTCTACTTCTTTATGACATCTTTATGGCTGTTAAAATGTAATAGTCTATCTCAAATAAGGTGAAAAAGCAGAGGAGAATAAGATAAAAGGAACTACATTTGCTGTAACTCTCAGTTTTCCCCTCTTCCTCTTTGACGCCATAAAATGTGTTCAGATAACCCTAGAGAAGAGATAAGATAAATGCTGCTGCTTTCTCATTTACCCACAAAGCATTTATCTCTCCTGTATCAAGTCAAGTTTCTTTATTCTGAGAAGTAAATTCCATAACAGAATGTAAGATAAGTGCAATAGAAGCGAACAGAAAGCTCTTATCCAAGGAATCCATCCATGTGATTTACATTTTGTCTTCATATTCTCTGGCTTTTTTCTCCTTTATCCCAATCTCACATCCTCAATTCTGTTCCACTGTCAAACCCCATGCCTGGACCACTCTTTCTGTAGGCCAGTTTTTAGATGACTTGAGTAACTCCCAGGAATTCATCTTATTTTAAAAAAATTAATAGCAATTTCCAACATAAATTCACACAAACCCTCTCTTACTCCTATTCAAAAACCTATACCTTTACTGTGTACTAGCCACTCACTTGGAGAAGGCAATGGCACCCCACTCCAGTACTCTTGCCTGGAAAATCCCATGGATGGAGGAGCCTGGTAGGCTGCAGTCCATGGGGTCACTAATAGTCAGCCATGACTGAGTGACTTCACTTTCACTTTTCACTTTCATTCATTGGAGAAGGAAATGGCAACCCACTCCAGTGTTCTTGCCTGGAGAATCCCAGGGACAGGGGAGCCTGGTGGGCTGCCGTCTATGGGGTCGCACAGAGTTGGACACGACTGAAGTGACTTAGCCGCAGCAGCCACTCACTAGCTCCTGGGGCTACAGAAATTATTACAGTTGAGCCTTTTGTCTTATGTGGGAAAAGGCATGAACAAGAAGGTTGATTCTGCCCATATCTGCCTCATGTTCCTTTCCTTTGTGGTTTATCTTTCCCGCTAGACTGTAAGCCTCTCAAGGTCAAAGATTTTATCTGCTTTATTTCCCACTGGATAATCATTACCCTACAGAGTGTTCTCCATAACCATTTACTGAATTCATTAATGAAAATAAATATATGGCTATACAGAATGATCAGTAAATTGATGTGTTTGCAAGATAAAAAAGAGCTTAGAGGAGAGAATGAATAGTAAACTCCTTGGAGGGCAGAAGAGTGGCTGGAGGGGTTGGGAGACCTGCTGAGGAAAACGACTTCTGAGTTGAGTCTTGAGGGCAATGACTGCCACTATTGATAAGCCTTACATAGTGTCCAGTTCATGCAACATACTGAATAAAAGTCTGCTGAGGTAAGGAACTATAACTTATGAAGTAATTATACTTACAGTATCTCTTGTGTTTGACCATTCAACTCATTACTGGGTGGGGAAGACCTGACCATTTCATGCTGCATTGTGTGGTCCTGGAAGCTCTCTCTGTTGGCTCAGGGTAGGAATACCTACCAGGAAACTCAGTGTTGTGTGTGTGTGTGTGCGCTCATATGAGTCCTGTGAGAAACAGTGGAGGCCAGATGGGCCTTTGGCTAAGAGAGAAGCAGTCTTAAGTATGTGCTGTAGAAGAGGGGTGGTCCATCCAGGAGAGAAGGTGGGAAAGGAATGGACAGAGGCCGTTTCTAGTGACTCAGCCCTGAGCCAGGCCAGAGCGATTACCTAAGACCTCTGTCCATCACCCACGCCAGTTCCAGATGTTAACATTCCTGAAAAATCATGTGATTACGACATGGGAGAGGATGAAGTGGAAGACGAAAGGAGATAAAAGCAAAATGAATTTTTAGTTGAATTTATCTGATGACCTTACTGAGGGAAAAAACAGGATGTGAGGCATGGACTTGTTATTAGTTGCAAGTTTCTTAATTGTATTTAGCTCCAGCCCTTTCCTAACACAGTGATGTAAGTGACTGGGAGGTTGAGAACCCAAACTGCTAAGATTCATGAGCCTCTTGCCTCTGGTGTGATCTTGGGGTCAGGGGGAGGGGGATTCCTCATGCTATTCCAGACTTACCCTCTCTGTGATAGATGGAAGACATAGCTCTCTAAGTCACACCAAATTATATCAAAGATTAGATCCCTCAGCTCCAATTAATCCTTAACTTGTGTTTTCAATATGTGTATACAGCTTCATCATACACAACAAAGACACTTTCTTCAACAATGCCACAAGAAGTAGAATTGTACATCATATTTTACAAAGAATAAAGTATGAAGAAGGAAAAAACAAAATTGGTAAGTAGTATATCAGTATAACAAGTTACATTTGATTTGGAGGATTACAGACTTTTCCCTTTGGTTTTATTACATTGATATCAATTCTAGAAATGCTTGTGATTTATAAAGCCTCTAACTGCACAGTTCCTTGATGGATAACTCAGAAGTGTGAAACCTTAATAGATTGCTTTTTAAAAGATAACACATCATCTCATTTATCTTAGGCCATGGAAAAGTGCTCTCAGTTCAACAAATATTTAAGGAGTGCCCATTTTGTGCCCGGTGGGCTTCCCAGGTGGTGCTAGTGGTAAAGAACCTGCCTGCCAATGCAGGAGATATAAGAGACCCCGGTTCGATCCCTGGGTCAGGAGGATCCCCTGGAGGGAGAGCATGGCAACCCACTCCAGTATTCTTGCCTGGAGAATGCCATGGACAGAGGAACCTCGTGGGCTACAGTCCACAGGATCGCAGAGAGTCAGACACAACTGAAGTGACTTAGCATGCATTGTGCGCCAGGCACTGAGCAAGATGTTAGGGAGATGAGCACAGTTCTCTCCTGCAGTGTATGTTCAAGAAGTTAAGAACAGACAATAAATAAGTAAATACAGTACATAACATGAAGAAATTGAAACGGATGATGTTATAGAGATTGACTAGGGGGTAGAGATCATGCTGAGAATGCTCTTCTGAGAAGCTGGAATTTGAACTAAAACCTGAATGACAAGAGGGAGCCAGTGTGTGGAAAGATGCAGAAGCAGGCACAGGGAGCTGTTATACATAAGTAAATTCTCCAAATAATCACCACCCCCAGCAAATAACCTCCACATATTACACTGGGGATATTTGTGTGAGAATCTTTCCATAATATATTACCAAATTTCCTGCCTTATTAAGTAGATTACTATATACTAGGAAGATTTGGGGAGCTTTGTCCATATCTCTGTCCCAGCAAGGTTTTTATTTATGCTTTGAATGATGACCTATGTCACTCGTGGTCTAATCAAGAGATAAAAAAATCACACAGAATTTGAACAGGAAAGTGAAAGTAAAAGTCGCTCTGTCCTGTCTGACTCCGCAACCCCATGGACTATACAGTCCATGGAATTCTCCAGGCCAGAATACTGGAGTGGGTAGCCTTTCCCTTCTCCAGGGGATCTTCCCAACCCAGGGATTGAACCCAGGTCTCCCGCATTGCAGGTGGATTCTTTACAAACTGAGCCACAAGGGAAGCCCAAGAATGCTGGAATGGGTGCCTATCCCTTCTCCAGCGGATCTTCCCAACCCAAGAATTGAACTGGGGTCTCCTGCATTGCAGGTGGATTCTTTACCAACCAAACTATCAGTTTGATAACTTTTCCTTGAACAGGAAAAGTTAATGTAAATAATAAACTGTGATGGAGGTTTGGAGTAATGAAGGACTGACTAGTAAAGAGCAAGAAGAATTCTAAAGAATAGAGAAGATGCCCCACACCAAAGCTGAGATGGAGACCTTGTTAGAAGGGGTGCCGTTGTGGATCATTGGATGGCAGAGCAGTTTGCTGGGGTTTCTGTGCCAGCAGGAGTCTCTGTGAATCCACCCTCTCAAGTTCTGGGAGAAGCTGGCTAGAGGGGTTCCAAAGGAACCCCTTCATTGGGAGATGTTGCCCAGCGTCATCATCCTATGATGCTGTTCAAAGGCCCACCTGCCCTTGAGGAGATCCCAGGGCTGCTGGCTCCCATGAACTACATGTGCCGGGTTCCATAGAAGCTATGAGTTGCAGAAGCCTGCTGGGAGGAGCATACTAGTACCAGGAAAACAAACTCCTCCCTCCCCTACTATCCCTCTAGGGCCTTCTACTGACAAAGCTTAACAATGCAGCTTCTGGCAAACGAGAAATATTTACAGGGTCCAACTCCATTACTGCAAAGCTAAGGAGCAGTCAACTGATGACTGGCACAGAGCCTAAACAGTTTGCTCACCAGGCTTTCAGGTGGAGTGGAGACTGGAAGGATGCACTGTGTTAGTCACTTGAGGTTAGGATCCTGAAAGAGCTCAGTGATCTGGAAATCTCAGCCACATCTGAAAGATGACTTTCAATAGTTTGTAAATGTTAAGTGCTGTACTCAAATTCAGCAAAATAGCTACCTTGGTACCGTGTGGGAGAAATATTACTCAACACATCATAAAGAGGGACAAACTTGGGAGGTTTAGTTGAATGCAAGTGTGAGTCACTAGTATGGTGAAGCTGCCAAAGACTACTTTGATTGCAAGCTGTATAAATTAAAATATAATAGGGAGATTCAGATACGTGGTCCAGATCTGAATACACCTGGAATAGTATGTTCAGTGAGAGTCAGTGTAGGTGGGTATGGTGACACTGAGCCAGATTTAGGACTTTCTTGACTTACATAGGGTTATGGGTTAGCACTTCCTTAAATTCTCTGCAGCAGTCATCCATCCTTGAGACACATCCTCTTCATAATGTCCTCCATGGCCATTCCAGCTCAGAGGAGTCTTTTCTTCTTCTGAATTTCTATGGAAATTATTTTTACAGTCTATATGGTAATTAGCCATGTACAACTCTTCTTTTATTATCTTGAATTATTTGCTTTCAATGACAATGAAAATTCTACCAACTAAAGAGAACCAATGTTAACATTTTGTGTACTGAATAACTTAAATATTATGTTAATTACTCTTCATCTTTATACCTCATTTGTCCATGTGATTTTTTTTTAGCAAACTTAGGATATGCTACACATACTTTTTTTTTCCATCCTTTTCTCGGTTAACAGCATAGCAGGAACATACTAGAAAACAAGTGAGTAGAAGTGAAGTAGTAGTAGATTAGGGCAGTAGCTATTCTGGATTATTTCATAACATGCAAAGAATTTTTAAAACCAGTCTCTTCACTAATATTGGTAGTATAATATTAGCATACCTCACAACTAATTGTAATATACTAGGGTGTTGAGAATCTGCAGTTAAAAACTGCTAGTCTAGATAATAAGCTTCTCAGTTATAAATGAGTTGCCGTATTTGTCTTTGTATCATCATTGCCTAGCACAGTATGTGGCATACAGGCAGATTGCTTGTTGAACCAAATTGAAAATCTTTTAAACATGATCAGTGTCTAACTATCAGCATTCTTACACAGTCAAAGACTATACAGTGAGGCCATACAGCAATCATTGTGCTTAAATTTTTGCAGCTAAAAATGTGGGTTATTTTTATAGCTCGTCAAGATGGAGACAGAAAAAGGGCAGCGAGAATGATTTGTAAATGTTCTGAAAAAACACAGGGAATGTAGTATTGTTACTAGTAAGAAATGATTGTTGTAAAAATTTCTCTAATTTGATGAAAGAAGAAATCTATCAAGAACCCCAGTGCTTTGAAAATCAGTGAGAAACTGAAAAAATGTCTAGTTAAAAATAACCAACCACAAAGTAAATTACTAACCAAGGATCAGACATTATGATGAAAAATTTGAAGTTCAAGTATAAATGCTCTGTTGACCCAATGTTTCATTATCATCTTCAGTTTCATAATTAAAAGAAACATGTTATAAGAAAATTTAATTCATCAATAGAATTAATGTTTACCTTATGTTATTTTCTGGCTGAAACTCTTTCTGAAAGTGGCATCTTGCATGGGTCAACATGGATTAGAGATAATACAAAAATATGGTTTGTAGACATGATTTATGAGGGTATTTCAGTGGAGCAAAAACTACCACAATATAAGTTTTTCAACTTCACTCAGATTATTACAACTCTGAAAATCAAACCTAGTGAATTCTATTTTCAAAACAGAGCAATTAATAGATAAAAAGACTTATTTAACAGTATAAGTACATAAAATAAATCTTGATATTAATTTGTAGTTTCAAAACTGATGCTCAAAGGGGAAGACTTTAAATATTAACCATTTTCTCATTTTTCAGAACTTTGATAAATTATCACAAATTCACAAGAGTCATCATCAGAAGTCTCTTATTAGGTCCCTGTGAATCTTTTGCTATTATCTGAGATATCTGAAAGTGGTTGATGATATATGTAGAATTCTTGATAGAATCTCCAGGAGGTCAAAGTTTTCTACATAATCAATCATTTGTTCATTCATTACAAAGGTATTTATCGAGGGCCTCCTCTGTGCTAGACAAAGCCCTACGGGTATTTAGACTTCAGGCGTCTTTCTTAGGCATTTAGAGTTAATGTCAAAGCATCTTAAAATACATTTAATCATGTTACCATGATTAAAAGTACCTAAACATTGATTGATCCTCCATCAATAAAAAGTGAATCAGTGCATGTTTCATTTTCCAGTTAGGCTAAGCCTCTGGCCTCTAATCAGGATCTGAAACATGGAGAGCACTCATCTAAAAGCTGCTTGAGAGACATCCTTCCAGTCATCTTCTTTGAAGTACATTTTAGGAAGTAGTATCACTCTTGATCTGAGAGAAACTTTAAAGATCAGAACATTATACTTCCACTTCTGGCCAAGATGGAGTAACAGGCACAAGATTACTCTGCCACCTGAAACAATCAGAAAAGACAAGACAGAACGTATGAGACAACTAGTTTCAAGACACTGAGCACTGGGCAGCCAAGAACAGGGATCCTTGAGAGACAGAAAACAAATGAGGTGAACCCTACAGTTGCCCCAGCTTCCTCTCTTGAGATGATTTCTAGACAGCAGCAGAGGGAAAAGAACCCGCACAGAACCTAGTAGACTCCCCAGGTCGAAAAGACGTTGTTGAGAGTCCAGGAGACCAAGGCCGCCAGAGTTCACAGAGCAACAGACCAGAAAACAGAGAGCTTCACGCAGAACCCTGAAGATCTGCAGAGAGCCTCCTCAAGTGTTTAGAGTACTGACTAGTGCACACATCAGAAAACTACCCAAGGCCAGAGAAAGAGCGACCCAAAGGGAGTGCCAAGGAGACTAGTAGAGCAACTCATAATTCAATAAGCGTTAAATAGAAATGGTTTGCAAATCCCAATCCAGAATTCAGAAGTTAACATTAAATAATAAAGCAAGACCTATTTTTTTTTTTTGCTGCATGCAAAAAACACTCTTTAAAGACACAAATAGCTTAAAGTAAAAGAATCAAAAAAGATATATACTGTGCTAATCAAAGGAAAGCTGAAAGGCCTATACTGATATCAGACAAAATAGATTTCAGAGCAAAGAATACTACCAGGGATAAAGAAGGCTATTCTAAGATGATGGAGTCAGTGCATCTGGAAAACATAGAAATCCTAAATGTTTATGCACTTAATAACAGAGCTTCAAACTACAAAGTAAAAACTGATAGAACTGCTAAGAGAAATAGGCAAGTCCACAGTTATAGTCAGAGGTTTCAGTACCATTTTTTTCAATAGTTAATGGAACAAGTAGACAGAAAATCAGTGGAGGTTAGAAGACCTAAACATTATCAATGAAATTAATTGATCTTTTAGACCCCTCTACCACCAGCAGCAGAATACCCAATTTTTTTTAAGTAAACACAGAGTATTACCAAGAGACTATACTTGAGGGACATAAAATAAGACAATAATTCTTTGATCACAGTGGAATTAAATTAGATATCAATAAGATCATCTCTGGAAAACTTACAAATATTTAAAACTAAATAATGTATTTTTAAATAACTCATGAATGAAAGAAATCAAAAGGGAAATCAGTAAGTTGCTGTATTCAGTGAAAGTGAAAAAATAGTGTATCAAAAAGTGTACAGTACAGGGAGAAATTTATAGCACCATATGCATATATGGGAAAAGAAATGGTCCCAAATTAATGACCTCTCCTACCTTAAGAAAGTAGGGGGTAGGGAAGGAAATTAAAGTAGTCTAAAGTTGGTAGATGAAATAATAAAATTCAGAAGAAATCAATGAAATGGAAAAAATAGAGAAAAATCAATGAAACCAAAAGCTGATTCTTTGAAAAAAATCAAATTCATAAACCTGTGATAGACACAGGCTGGGGTGACTCCTGAATGTGTAATCCCTTCCTCTTAAGTGTGGGTGGAAACTGTAGTTTATATCTGACCAATAAAACCACTGCAAATCCACATGTCCAATATCCTACCCCCACTTTATGGATGAGACAGTTGAGGGCTGAGAACAAGAGGACTTTACAAAGTCATCCAACTAGCCCAATGCAAAGGAGTTGGCTTTGTCCATATTGAAGCTTCTGGATGAAAATAGGAGAGCTCAGGTGGAAAGTCATCTTTTTGGTGTGATTAATTCATCCACTTCTCCCAGCGCGCTCCCTTCTCTATGCCAAGCACTATGCTAGGTATACTTCATCATGTTTTTCCTATATGAAAACTTGATTTTCTAGTCTTTGGTTCTAGTTTCCTAGCAGATAGCAAAACTTCCTAAACTGTTGTCCCCTAAAAGTATTTGAACTACTTTTGAAGATATAGGTTGTTTTCTCCAAGAAGTATAACCTTTACATTACTCTTACATTAGGAGGATTTAAACTCAGTGTGGATTCACTGTGGACTTTTTTACTGTTGTAGGTCTGAATCGTTTGCTTACTAACGGCTCCTATGAAGCTGCATTTCCTCTGCACGAGGTATTGTCCTGCCTTTTCTCCTTCTCTGTCAATTCCTTGTTGTTAAATCAGCTTCTGGGGATAGTTATTAATTGCGTTCACTGATATGACATTTGTTTAGAATGAATCTAATTTGTTCAGTGAGTAGATGGGGAGGCCCTACTTGCATTGTTACATCTCTCACCCAGCACAGATTTATTTCTCCATATCTTTTTTATGTAACTGCAAGAGTACTAGAATCAAGAGTCACTCAGCATGAATTTAGAAGAATGGCTGAGGGACTCCAAGTCATAAAATTAAAGAGGCATTGAAAATTTGCATGATGTGCTGGACCCAGGGGGAAAATGTCTCTGAAATATATAGTCTCTGCAACAACAACGAAAAATTTATAGCTAATCCTTAAAGAGTGGGAGGAAGCCATCTTGTGAAGACTCTAGTAACTAAATGATGATAAATGGAAATTAATAGTAGTGTACTTATTGTTGCTTATTTAAGATGTATAAATTTTTATAGTCTCCTTTTTTACTGCACAATCTTTGTCATCTATAAGGACGTTTATAAATGTAACTGTAATTACCCTTACCTCTATTTTTCCCATTAGATTTTAGGTAATTTAAATCCAGAATTATCTTTACATATATGGTAATTTAATCTATAAATCTCTTTGCATATATGGGTTTTCAGGGCCATAATTCTCATGATTGGTGAGAGATTAGTGTAATTTTCATGGTACCTACTCCATACCAGTCATAGTATGACACCAAGAACACAAAGATCAGTATCATAGCCAGTGTCCTCTAAGACCTCACACAGTGGCAGGGTGAGATTACTAATAGATTTTCTTAACAATCTTCTATTAGAAACAATGTTAATGTTTTGTCAGTTAGGCTTGGAGGATAGTTCCAGCTACCCACCAATGGCAGGTCTTCCCAAAATATATTTCTTATATGGCTTATGGAGTTTCTTCTCTTGGTTTTAAACATCAGGAGGATAGAGAAGGTGGTATACAATTTTTTTATTAGAGTATAGTTGCTTTACAATGTTGTGTTCATTTCTACTATACAGCAAAATGAATCATCTATACAGATACATAAATTCCCTCCTTTTTGTGTTGAGGTCACCACAGAGTATTTAGTGAAATTTTTAAAACCTTTTTTCATTAAGAAAACTAGAGGCTTTGATCCGAGACCCATTAACAGACAGTCATGAAACCTTTTTGGAATGATCCTTTTTGTGTGATAGAAGCAAACATCTTGACACAAAAGTTTTCTCGAGCCACACGCAGGTGTTTCTGAACTCGAAAGACACATGTCCCCAGAGGATACCATGTGGTTATTAGTTGGCATTGCCCCAATAAAGGGTTTCAGTGAGAATTACATTCTTCCGCTGCCTACCCCTTGCCCACAGTAAGGGCAGTGTTGAACAGTTGGGGGTGGACAGAGTCTCGATGCAGACGAGTGGGTGGTGGGCTTGCTGATATCTGAGGAGATGCAACTGTGAAACCCCAGAATAACTCCAGGCCTTCTCTGTGGTTTTCACATCTTGCTAAATCCCTGCGTTGTATGAAAAGAGAATTTTCCAGTTAGTAACTGCAGCTGCAGTAATAACATAATTGCTCTTTTGAATTTTGCTCTCAGTTTAACCTCCTTATAGTATTTGACCGCATAACAACCATCAGAGGCAGGAAGGGCAGCTCTGGTTGCCTTGTTTTATGATGAAAACTTAAATAGAGGTTTAGAGAAAGCTTAGCCTACCCCCAGTTACGGAGTGAGTTGGTAGTTGAGCTGAGACTAGAACCTGAGTGAGTTCCTTGTCTCTCAGGCCTGTTCACTTCCTCCTAAGAAAGGATTTCTCAAGTTAAAATGTCAATAGCTTACCTCCAGACAGCATACCTTTTCTGTTGGTGAAACTAGCATTAACACTAACTGAACTTAAAAAAACAAAAAAAAAAAGCCTACTCCTCTGACCCATGGTATCCTCATTTGTTCCATGAGGATGTCAAATTATATTTGAATTATTGTAAATTTGAGGTGACTTACAACTGTTACATTGTAAAATTTTCTGCCCTTGGTCACAAGGCCATGTGACAAGCTGTTTACCAACTATTGATATTTTAGTCTTGAGACAAGTAGGAATGAGAACTCCTAAGTCTTGGGCATGGCCTCTGGGCAAGATGCTCTGTTCATTCAAATCACAGAAGAAGCCCAGTGAGGCAGATGTTAGTTCCATTGTGAACTGGGAATCCAAGGCTCAGAGAGTTTGAGATATCCTAGCTAAAAAGTAACAGAACTGACTTTGAACTCAGTGCAGACCTGTGTGATTCTAGCAAGCATGGGCTTTTCACTGCATGGCATCAACATCAAAACTATGTCCGGAATAACTAGTCCTACTCTTTTCCCTTCAATAGAATGGATCTATCCTTGTATCATCCCTATTGCTACTCTTGCCATAAAAACTAGTATTACAGCTCCCTTACATGCATAGCTTCTCCCAGTATCCCCCATCAGAGTGGAACATTTGTTTTAATTAATGAGTCTACATTGAACCATCATAACCAACCAAAGTTCATAGTTTATTTTAGGGCTTACTCTTGGTGTTGTATTCCATACATTCTTTGAGTTTAAACAAATGTATAATAAACATGCATCTATAATTATAGTATCATACAGAGTATCTTCTACCTTCAAAAGATAAAAACAAAAAGAACTAGCATTACTATCGGTTTTTGCTCTTGGCTTTTGTGGGTATTACCTCAGTGGCCATGGTGTTTTTATGCAGGGAAGTTACAGAAGTAAAAACTCCATTAGAACCCACGGAGCGGTAAACCACCGACATCTGCTCTATGAGTGCTGGGCGTCCTGGGGTGTGTGGTATAAATACCAGCCTTTGGATCTTGTAAGGTGAGTTCTTAACCAGCTGTGACTATAAAGCTTATGCAGAATAATTAGGGCAGGCTGTGAGCTGGGACAAGCCAACACTGGGGGAAAAACAAACTGAGATGCACAGCTGACACTCAAATTGGACTTCTTCCCAAGAGGCAGCTCATCAGAGGACATGGATTGTTCTTGGTAAACCTGACCTCCTTCTGCTGAGGCTGGTGTTTCCTCTAAAAGGGACTTAGAAAGGGGTGTGTGAGATTAAACCAGGCCTCTCATAGGATTCTGTAAGAAGCTGATCACCCACGTGACTGTTAGTGACAGTGTATCAACAATTGTTGAGAGGTAACACTGCTTACATGTATTAATGACAATGGAGTATTAGTAACTCTCGGGCAAATAGGAAATAGAGGGTGCTGTCATTCTAATAAATTTTAGACTTACTTTCATTTTCATTTCAAACTAATAACCTTTAAAGATAGTTTTAATTCCACAGGTCAAAAAAGTATCTGCTTTTAATTTGAGATAATCATGCATTGAAAGTGTATGTCCTTTAATGGTCTATATGTGCCCAATATTCTGCCATGGCAGTGTTTATTCTGTGTAGAGACTGATAATTCAGAGTGGGTAATGACAATCCATATGTCATTGATTCCTTATTAAAAAGAAAATCATACTTTATTTCTTAGACTAGGTGGACTAATATCACTTTTCCCTGAGCCCTTAAAAAATGAGCCCAGAGGAAAATGAAATAATAAGTCAACTCACCTTACATTTCGTCTCGCTGGGTAGTCATTCTTCCTTCCAGAGTCCTTGTTACAAGGGTTTACTCCTGTTGAGCCAATGACATTGATGAATTGTGACCCCTTCTGGGTGTGAGTAACAAATGATCCACATGACCTGAGAAAGTGAAAAATATTTTCTGAGATGAGACCATTTACTTTCGACCAGTCTCAATATGTGATAGAATAGAAGGGGGGAAAAATCAAAGTCAGTCCTGGCAAAGCATCTCCCATCCATGACAGTTACTTGATTAAGATTTTGCAATTTTTTGATGAGTATTAATTAACTATCCATTGTGTTCCGAGTACAAAACTAAGTACCTTTGGCAAAAACAGAGAACCCATGGTCTCTGGCTTTGAGAAATGCATGGTTTCCTTCAAGAAAACCAGCCCTGCAAACTTGAAACAACTGGAAAACAAGGCTTTGCATAATTTGGTAGCATGTGTGACAGAGGCCAAAAGTTTGACAGCAATTAGGAAAAATGGAAGGATGGATCTGGGCCAGTGCCCCTGTGTAAGGCTCCGTAGAGCTGAGGCCTAGAAGAGCAGTGGGATTGGTGTTGGCCAAGGAGAAGGGGCATAAAAAACACAAGCAAGATTTGAATGGAATGATGTTGTTGAGCAACTGGGGGATCACATATCTTAAATAGTTCCTGCCCTATATCTAGCTTTTGCTTCCTCCACATCTCTCAAATCACACCGAGTATCTCCTCTGCCACCACTGCCTTCACCTGTGACCTGGACTATGACTGTTTTCCTCTACCTGGTCTTCTTTTCTCCTCTCTGGCCCTTCCATATCATTCTCTACCCTGGAGACAAAATGTGTTGTTGTTGTTGTTCAGTCACGAAGTTCTGTCCAACTCTTTGCAAACCCCATGAACTGCAGTGCACCAGGCTTCCCTGTCCTTCACTATCTCCCAGAGTGTGCTCAAACTCATGTCCATTGAGTCAGTGATGCCATCCAACCATCTCATCCTCTGTTGCCCCCTTCTTCTCCTGCCCTCAATCTTTCCCAGGATCTGGGTGTTTTCCAATGAGTTGGCTCTTCACATCAGGTGGCCAAAGTATTGGAGCTTCAGCTTCAGTATCAGTCCATCCAATGAATATTCAGGGTTGATTTCCTCTAGGATTGACTGGTTTGATCTCCTTGCTGTCCAAGGGGCTGGATTGGCTAAAATCCTTTCACCATTTTTCAATTTTCTCAGGACAAAAATCAGTGTATGGTCTGTAAGGCCCATCAAGGCTTAGCCTTTGCCCACCTCAACAGCCCACTTGTTTTTTAAAGATTTTTTTAAATGCAGACTATTTTTAAAGTCTTTATTGAATTTTGAATTTTTTTTTTACAATATTGTTTCTGTTTTATGTTTTGATTTTTTGGCCACAAGGCATTAACTCCCCAACCTGGAATCAAACCTGTACCTCCTGCATTGGAAGGCGAAGTCGTAACCACTGGACACCCAGGGAAGTCCCAGTCCATTTCCTGTTGTCAGTGTTCCAGCCACACTGCCCTTATTTCACCAACATCACTCCTACCACAGGGCCTCTGTTTCCTCTGCTGGAAAGACTCTATCCCTAAGCCCACCTAGTTAACTTTCATTCATCAGCACAGCAGTCACTGCCTCAGGGAAGAAGTCTTCCCTGGCTGAAGTTGTCAGATTGCCTTGTTATACATGCTTATTGCACTGTGTCCCTCTCTTCTCTTTTCCCAGTTTTGTAACTAGAAGCCTATTTCTTTAATTGATTTATATATGCCCCCTCTGTCACCCACAAGCTTCAGAGTAGGGACCAAGCTTATTTTGCTCACCATTGTATTCTCAGCAGTTAGCTCAGTATTTGGCATAGATCAGGTGTTTTTTAATTTGTTGAATGAATACATGCATGTATGTGTATATGAATATATGCTGTAAAAGTCTTCTGGAAGAGGAAGGTTTCTGTTGAGACATAGTAGGAGATATGATACATAATTCATGATTTTTAGGAGCCATTGTGTAGGAGGAGAGCGGCAGACAGTATTCAGGGACAGATGGTCAACATTTGTCAACATTTGTCTAGAATGAGAATAAAAAATAATTAGAGTATTCTCATACTGGACTAAGAAATAATTAAGCTCTAAGTTATGAAATGTGGGATAGGAAACACAATAATAATATTTAAGAAATAAAAACCAAGGAACTCCCTGGACACTTTCAAATTCACATACCACAGGGCACTAGGCAGACTGGTTAGTCTCAGAAAAATGCTTATAGAGGTAGATGCTGATGCCTGTGAAAAGTCCTCACTTAAAAGGGAAAGTTGCTCTCTGTATTGATTCATACTGAGTCTCAGTAGAGTTCTTTCTTAGTGATATCTTATGATTCTAGCATTGTAAACATCTTATAAAATTACAAAATATTAAAAGGGGGTGTTTAAAGGTTTTTGCCGTAATTTTGTTTACTATTCTTAAATATATATATAATACATAAACAAACACACACTTAGAAATGGCAAAAATATTATAGGTTGGCACCAAGTCTTCAGATTCCCCTGATTCCTCATGATTAACAGTATTATACCTAATTTCCTGAATGAGCTGGGTTTATCCTATGTTTTCAGAACAAGCTTGTGTATGATCATGTTCTTGTATGAAAGGGTTCATACTATTTCTTTTCTAGAGTAATAGGAAAAGAAGTTTAAGTCCAGAGCCTAGATTTGGTCAAACATTCCATTCTCTTGGCTTCATTTGTCTGTATGGTTATCAGCAAGGCCACCGCAAAGTAAAAATGACTGGTCAAAGTGTTAGAATGCCTGACTACAAAGTCTTCAATATGATCTGCAAGACTTTTATGTCGTGGACAGGCGGTACTTCGGAGAGAAGATTGGGTTGTATTTCGCCTGGCTGGGCTGGTACACCGGCGTGCTCTTCCCGGCGGCCTTCATTGGGCTGTTTGTCTTTTTGTATGGCGTCATCACCCTGGACCACTGCCAAGTCAGGTATGGAGAGCTCTGGGTGAGCCTGCCTTTGCTTACGCTTGGAGGTGGGTATTTGTGGTTTGGGAGTGTTTACAGACGGTGGGTCTACTTAGCTATTCATTTTAACGTCTTTCCAGTCTCCTGGGAAAATTCTAAAGGTTCAGTTCACAAAATCTGTCCATCCATTGCCCTTGCTGCTGTGGTCTCTAGCTACCCAGGAGTTCACTTTTATGGATATTCAAGTCACTGTGAATCCACAGAGGGCTTGCCAGGTGGCTCAGTGGCAAAGAACCTGTCTGCCAATGTGGGAAAGGTGGGTTCAGTCCTTGGTTTGGGAAGATATCCCTGGAGGAGGAAATGGCACCCTACTCTGGTATGCTTGCCTGCAGAATCCCATGGACAGAGAAGCCTGGTGGACTACAGTCCATAGGGTCTTAAAGACTTGGACACAACTGAGCAAACAAACATGTATCCACAGAATAATGGCTTTCATTCACTGGCTCAAAGTTGTTCTCTTTCTGACTTTTTTACCTTTTTTCCTACTACTACTACTGCAAAATAGTGGGTTAATTACCTTTTTATCAATTGTGTGTTCTTATAAAGACCTGTAAGCTAGACACCTGTAAGAAAGTCATCTCACCAACTTTCTGGGACCTTGAGAATGAGTCAGTGTTAGCAATTGTTATCTTGGCTCTTTCACTAGAATATAGTCTAGGGTATTCATAGAGCTCTTAATACAATGCTAGACAGTGTCCTTAAATAAGAAACGTGCCTTTTAGAAGTGATTGCAAAAATAGAAGTGACCTACAAAAATATTTTAATTTCTGGGGAAATTGTTGATGAGATGTAATTTTCTCCTAGAACTATTCCCTAGTATTTTTTCCTCCATAATTCTTATTTATCATGCACATAGAAATTAAGGCTGGCACTTCCCCCCGCCCCCACCCATTGTTTCCCCGTCTATTTGCCATGAAGTGATGGGACTGGATGCTATGATCTTAGTTTTCTGAATGTTGAGTTTTAAGCGAACTTTTTCACTCTCCTCATTCACTTTCATCAAGAGGCTCTTTAGTTCTTCTTCGCTTTCTGCCATAAGGGTGGTGTCATCTGCATATCACTAATGGTAAAAGCAACAATTTATTCTCCAGGGAAATTTGATAGTCCTTAACCTGTGTTCATTTTAACACAGTATAAGCAAAGTATAAATTGTCAGGATAGGGGCCTCATAAGGCTGGCATTTAAGGTGTCTCATTTTTCCCATAATTCAGTATGAAATGTCTTCAAACCTGTGCAGTATTGTAAATGACTCCTGTATAATCTGAGATATAACCATCAATATTTTGCTTCATGTGTTTTCCTGAGCTTAACTTATTAATATGGAAAAGCCAAGAAACAGCCTGATAAATAAGTAGGTTTATCAAACTATAAAACTGTGTAGGCACTTGGTTACATTAATAACTAAGAAAAGGGTAAGAAGCTTCCAAGGGCAAAAATTTGATCTACTGAATCTTATTTACTGGTCGACTAGTCTGGTGAAATTGAAGGGGAAGAAAATGCTGTTATATCATCAAAAAGCAGTCCTTTTCTGTTCTGTTTTCCAGTAAAGAAGTCTGCCAAGCTACAGATATCATCATGTGTCCTGTGTGTGATAAATACTGTCCATTCATGAGGCTGTCAGACAGCTGCGTTTATGCCAAGGTAATTCCAAATATGCTGTATTTTAGTCGGATTAAATTTAACATATATCTTCCTGAGAGACAGTGGTGACCACATTCTTTCTGTCCATTTTAATCTTTGATTCTCAAGTTTATTTTGTAGGAGAGGTTTATCTTTATCATTTAGTACTCTAATTCAGATATCTTTTTATCGCATATGTGTTTTCAATGTTGTGGTTCTGATTATTATCACAGGGAGCAAATAGAACAGTTGATAGAATCAGTGGAAGTTAAGTTCAGGTCTTGACTGTGCTCTTTACCACTTGTCAGTGTAGGAGCACATTACGTAACCTCTTCTGTGCCTCAGTTTTCTCATCTGTGAAGTGGAGAACATGATGACTGTTTCATTTTTTAAATGTGATAAGGTGTATGATGAGCATGAAAAAAGTGAAAGTGTTAGTCACTCAGTCGTGTCCCACTCTTTGCGACCCCATGGACTGTACTGTAGCCCACCAGGCTCCTCTGTTCATGGAATTCTCCAGACAAGAATACTGGAGTGGGTAGCCATTCCCTTCTCCAGGGGATCTTCCCAACCCAGGGATTGAACCCATGTCTCCTGCACTGCAGGCAGATTCTTTTACTGTCTGAGCCGCCAGGTGGGTATAGTGCTTGGCAAACGGCAAGATCTCAGTAAATGACAACTGCTGTCATTTTCCTCCTCTTCGCCATCATTATTATCCAAAAGACTAGACTGACAGCTAGCTCAGCTGCTTACTGCCTTGACCTTGCACATGTACAACCTCTTTGAGCATAAACTTTCTCATCTTTAAAGTGCAAGCGTTGAGAGCTGCCCTCTCTGCCCCATGGCATGTCATGAAGACTAAAGAAGACAGTAGATGTGAAAGTGTTTTGAAAAAATTACATAGAACCATTCTGTCTATGTGTTATTACATACCCCTTTCTGATATTATACCTTACTTTATTAAAGTTTTAGACATGTTCATTGAAATTCTAGGGTTTATTACTGAAGGGTAGTATCATTAATGTAAAGCAATGGCTGAAATATAGACTGATGAAGACTTTTCCAAGACCCACTGCTGATCAGTTCACCCAGATTTCAGGTATAAAAGGGGTTGGCAGATTTTATGTAACCTCCGCAATCATTGTGACTTGGATTTTTCTGTGCATACAGCTGGCATTGCAGAGTTTAAGTGTAGGAACATTTGATCGGCAGCCCAGGAGCCCACCTGCCCATTCATGCTGTCTCTAGCCCTGCAGGTGGCCAGTCTGGTGGGAGGATAAGCACCCAGCTATGATTTTAGAAAGATCTGGGCTCTTAGTATGAGCTACAAAGATCCAAAAAAGCACCAAATACTCTCCCTTCCTTTGGTGAACACGCAGATAGACCTGCCTGGATGAGGACAAATTCAGTAGAGTGAGCTTGGGAAACAGAAAGGTGGTGCTGAGAATCAGAAGACTTTGTTCAGTAATAAAATCTTGTTTAAAGATTATGAGCTAAGCACAAATGACTCAGGTGTAAAAATCCTGCTTTTGAGGAATCTCAGAAGCCCAGTTATTTTTTGCTTGGGGGTGTTTGTTATGTGAAAGGTCTGCCTTAAATAAAAATCTTTTTTTTTAGGGGAGCTATAATAATTCCTTAAAAGGAGCATCATGAATAGTTTCAAGTGCTCAGATTTCATCAATATCTGTTTCAGAAAGTGTATATTGCCTAGTTTGGAGTTTTTTGGAGGCAGCTGACTTCCCCAGATATCCTGTTATTTTAGCCCATAAGTGCTGGTCCCATGAAGTATCAGTCACTTAGGGTGAGGGTCAGAAGCCAGATCAGTCCTGGTGAGTTTACAAAGAGAAGAGAACAGTGTGTCCTAGGCACCACTGAGTATAGGAATTTTCTGGCCAGTTTCATTTTTAAGCCTGCTTAGAACAAAGCAGAATTGGGAGAAGGCTCTCCCCCTTGACTGTAACCAACCATTCCTGGGGTTTAAAAGGGAAAACACTGAGAAGTGAAAGCCTGAGGCCAAATGGCCAGGCTGCACCTGCATCCCTCATTTCTCCAACAAAACAGGACTCTCTGAGCATCCCTGACATCACCCCCACGAATACCTGCCCTCATGGTTTGACCTGCTGTCCTTGATTGCTGAGGGAGGGGAAACTAATTTTCCAGTGACCACTGAGGTGGGGGCTAGAATGAAACTTACATATTTCTCTATCCTGTGTTCTCACTCTGCTTGGGAACCACCTCCACCCCCACCATTACACACACACACACACACACACACATACTTTAAAGCAACCTTCTAAGTCCCCCAGCATTTCTCAGGCTCTTTGTCTCTGTGTTTTGTTCCATCAGTTCCTGAAATCAACTATCCTGTTTCTCTGACTTTGATTTTGGCAGAGGCAGCCATCAGATTATCCTAGCTCACCATCTTAGGAGGAACTGGACGTTCCTATTCACCCTGATAAACATATTTCCAGATTGGTAACTGCAGCTGGAAAACGTGTCTCTCCAAGTGTTTGCATACCAATCCCAGAGAAGGACTCCTTTGGGCTGTATTTGAGCCACGTGACTCCTAGTGACCTACATGAGAGAGACCTGTTACCCAGAGGAGGAGGAAAGCTGATCCACACAACCACAATCCATTCCAGAATCTTCCCTGATGGTGCAGGGAGTTTCCACCACGGACTACCCTAGTAAGGGGCACAAACTAACCACCTACCATTAGGACTTTCAGGCTTGATTTGATGCTGACCACCTGATGTACACAGTGTAACACTCCTTCTGGCATCAAAATAAATTGGCTTCAGACTTGTCTCACACTAACTATTTAAATGCTGCCCGTCTCTCCTGTGTTTAAAGAAATAAGTCATAAACTTGTGGAAAATTTTGAAATATTTTGTACTCTGATATAATAGGAAAAGACTTGCTTATACTTGGCATGTTCTCCAAGGGACAGTAAAGTATATTTTATAGAGAGCTATAAAGCACCAAAAAAAGGTTATGCTTTATGAACATATCAGTCATCATTTCAATTTGGCCTGACACTGGTGTGATTTATCCTGGAGGCGGAAATGAGCTCGGCAGTTTTGCAACAGAAATAGATATTTTTTGTTTTCTGCCATGGTGATTGCAATAAAATGTATTATTTTACCAATAATGTATTTGCTAGCTGTCTCTGTGTCATGAATAAGAGGTAAATGTAGTGATTACCTGAGGTTTTAATAGAGGTAGAAGTTAATGGGTTGCTCTTCTTTACAGTGCTGAAGTCCAGAGGGCAGCCCAGAAAATGTTTGTTCAAAACTATACACACAAAATAGACATGTTTTCAAAGAGAATAAATGAAGCATTAAAACCAGTGCTGGGAAAATCAGAAACCTTTACAGCAGCAACATGAATACCTACCAGCCTTAAATACAAACCTATCCATATGTAGATGTGTGTTAGTTTTTATAATGCACAAAAGGAAATTCTTAATAGCACCACTGGGGCTTCTGATCCATGCTCAACTAAGTGATACTCACATAAATGGAGCAAATTCTCTTTTCCATATCCAGACTATTTCACAGTTTGAAAAAAAAAAAAAAAGAAAAACTTCTTCCCTCTCATCTAAAAGGAATATCCCCCAAAGAAACCCTTTAAAATTCATCGTATCATCAGAGCTGTTTTTCCAGAATGTGACAAATGTGAATTGGAGTATTGTATATAAGACATTGGTTTAACTGTGACTCATGTTCCCAGGTAACCCACCTTTTTGACAATGGAGCCACTGTCTTCTTTGCTGTCTTCATGGCAGTCTGGGGTAAGTGTTCCACATTTGTATGACTTGAGTTCCCATCATTTGCTCTATGATATGTTCCTTTAAAATCTGATTTTGAATATGAGAGGAAGAAGCATAAGTAAATTCAGTTTGGCTGTTCTGTTAGACACAAGTTGATAAATAATTCATTTGGTTTATTTTTAAGGTGATGTTTTACAGGACAACATGTCTTATTTCTCTTAAGCCTTCCAACAATTTCATCAGCATTCCATTATTGGAGTAAAATTCACCTTCTGTTGGAGACAAAAGTAAAGCTTATAGTATACCAAAAGGTCTGATGGTTAAGGCCTGATAACACATCTCAGTGTATATGGGAATTTCTAATGCGAGTGGAATATTTTCATCTGACTAGTGTGTGAATATTCACCTCTAGCATTCTTCCAGTTCTGATCAAAATGACTCCTTATAAACAAGAGCTACTTACAGTGCTGAATTGAGTCCTTTTAAATAGTTTCAAGCCAATAGCCATATAATAACAAAGTATGATGGAACATTCACTGAAAGAATTATTTAGCCCAAAGGAGTTACTTCTCCCACTTTTGGGTTTAATAGTATCTTCCTCACTACCGTTTATTTCAGTCACTCAGTCATGTCCAACTCTTTGCAACCTCATGGACTGCAGCATGCCCGGCTTCCCTGTCCATCACCAACTCCCAGAGCTTGCTCACACTCATATCCATTGAGTTGGTGATGCCATCCAACCATCTCATCCTCTGTTGTCCCCTTCTCCTCCTGCCTGCAGTCTTGCCCAGCATCAGGGTCTTTTCCAATGAGTCAGTTCTTTGTATCAGGTAGCCAAAGTATTGGAGCTCTGCTTTGGGCTACTGGTCTACTGTGTAATGAGTTAACACTTCTGTAGAGAGAGTAGTGTTCTGGAAGAATTAATACCTAAAACTCCCTTGCCCACTTCAGTGTCCCATCAATTTAACATACACTTGACTGAAATCATATTTTCTTCTCCCATAGTTATCCAGAAGTAAAATTCTGGTAGATTGATAATTGTCTATAAGGTAGAGGTTGTCATTGCCACCCCTCACCCAGTACCACCATTATAAAGGAGATGGCATTCCTTCCTTGCAAGTTGGAACATCTTATACTGGGGATAACGGATAGATTTTATTATTTTATCTCTGCTAACCTCCATGGACTGAAGTGAAGCCTGAAGAATGGAGGTTTCAAGTAGGTGGGCTGGAGATCTGACAGCACTCGTGCCTTGGAGGGGATTCATTAAGAATCTGATAGATGTTGTGTAATAACCATTGAGCACAAGGGAACATTTTGGGGCCACTCCAGGCAAGGCAATCCTGGAATAATTCATTTTCTGAATCACTTTGTCTTCATTGACACCTTAAAATCCTGTATTGTTCCCAGAAGTAAGCTAGTTTGAGAAAAAGAATGATTTACCCCAGGTGTTTTCTTTGTAGATAGGACTTTGCCTCTTGCAGAAATCTAGACTAGCCAATAATAGTAACACTTACAATAACACAAGCATTTACTAAGGGCTTACTGCATCCTGGACACGGTGCTAAGCATCGTACAGCATCACTTCAGTTAATCTGTAGAGCAACCTTTGAGAAAGGGACTGTCACTATTCCCATGTCATAGATGAGAAAATTGGGCAATAGATAGAAAGTGGTAAGGCCAGGAGTTGAAACTGGACAAGCTTAGCTCCTCCACTCCACCACTAGGATCATGTGCTATCGGTAATCCTGTTTGCTTCTGCTTCAAAGAGCTGAATTTTAAGATAAAGCACTGTTAAACTCATCCTGAGCCCACTGTAAATGCCGCTTTGTGACGGCAGTGTTCTGTAAAAGCGTGTCAGTTCTAACCAAGCTTGGTTTAATGGTCTCAAGACCCGCCTTTACGATTGACAAGTTACAACATTTAGGAAAATGCATGCATTTTATTTTCAGGAAGTTGCTGGTTATGGAGATGATGAGAACGGATGTAAGTGGTTTACAAGCCCTCGGAACCGATGAAGTTGATGCGTTTGCGTTTTTGCCTTTTGCTTTGTGTTCACCAGAGAAACAATCAGGTTCCATTTGGAAACCATCTGTAGCACCCGGGAGGGCCTTTGTGTGGGGTTAGAAATCTTGACAGAGCTCTCTACCACCTTTGTTCTTGTTTGTTTGTACGTAATGGCAGGGCCTCCTGGGGACCCGAGAGGTATTGGATTGGCCAAAAAGTTTGTTTGGGTTTTTAGTAAGCGCTTACAGAAAACCTGAATGAACTTTTTGGCCAACCCAGTATACTATGCGCCTAGGGCTCTGGGCTTGAATCAGAGTAGTTTAGAAAGATTCAGGAACCAGAACATTTATGGCTTAAATTCCTCTCCCTAGGGGAAAATAAAATGAGTCGTTGGAGAGTTGGTACTGGCAGAGATTTGCCAGGAAGCATATTATCTCCCTCTGCTCTCTTTTGATTCTCCTTCCTCCGTTGTTTCTTTCTTCCTCTTTTAGCATTGCCAAAATTTAAATTATCCCCAGTAAACAAACAAATCAAGATCCTCGGAGCTTTCCAATCAAAATAAAAAGTTTGTGGTTGTTTAAATGCAAATTCAAAGATTCTGTATATGGTCTCATCAGTGACTGATGAATGAAGTATGTCTCATTTTTTTACATAAGTTATATAATTTGTCTTTGTTTTTAGATATTTACACTAATTTTATTTTTTATACTCTTATACCATCCAACAAAGACTGGTGATTGTATATTCAAAAAAAGAAAGATATACATTTATTAAATGCCTATTAGGTACATAAGTACCATAAGTCACATATGACATGTCATCAATTTCTTATAGCCCACCAGAAAGAAATTAATATTTCCCTCTTGAAGATATTGAGGCTCAGAGAGGTTATGTTTATGTAACTTGACCCAAGATTACCTAGCAGCTGGTAAGTGGCAGAGTCTTGAATGTAAACCAGATCTAATCTTTATTTTCTTGGGCTCCAAAATCACTGCAGATGGTGACTGCAGCCATGAAATTAAAAGATGCTTGCTCCGTGGAAGAAAAGCCATGACCAACTTAGACAGCATATTAAAAAGCAGAGACATTACTTTGCCAAAAAAGGTCCATCTAGTCAAGGCTATGGTTTTTCCAGTAGTCATGTATGAATGTGAGAGTTGGACTATAAAGAAAGCTGAGCATCGAAGAATTGATGCTTTTGAACTGTGGTGTTGGAAAAGACTCTCGAGAGTCCCTTGGACTGCAAGGAAATCCAACCAGTCCGTCCTAAAGGAAATCAGTCCTGAATATTCACTGAAAGGACTGATGCTGAAGCTGAAACTCTAATACTTTGGCCACCTGATGCAAAGAACTGACTCATTTGAAAAGACCCTGATGCTGGGAAAGATTGAAGGCAGGAGGAGAAGGGGACAACAGAGGATGAGATGGTTGGATGGCATCACCGACTCAATGGACATGAGTTTGAGTAAACTCTGGCAGTTGGTGATGGACAGGAAAGCCTGGTGTGCTGCAGTCCATGGGCTCACAAAGAGTTGGACATAACTGAGTGACTGAACTGAACTGAATCTGCCAAACTCAGAGTTGTACCAAAATATGTCCATGGTGGCATGCACCTTCGATAGGCTCTTATAAGATTTCATTACTCAGCAGACAGTGTGTATTCTCTGTCTCTTGGCACTGGGTTTACCCCCCAAAGTGAATAAGATGTGATCTGTGCTTTCAAAAGTTGGTAATTATAATAGTGGGCATTAAGTCTGATTTATGAAGGGACAGTGAAGGTCCATGTAGCCAACTTCCTAAGGCAAAAAGGAAAAGGCGAAAAAGTTTCACCCAAGGAGAGATGTTAGAACCAAGTCTTAAATTTGTCAGGCAAACGAGTGGAGTCAGGGAGAAGTTTGAATAACATTCTGAGCTGAAAACTGTGTCGACAAAACTCTGAAAAGGAATGCTTGAATACTCCATGTGCTGGGGACATAGAATTTATCTTAGTTTCCTAAGGGTGCAGTAATAACATGCCACAAAGTAGGTGGCTTAAAACAACAGAAATTTATTCTTTCACACTTCTGGAGGCAAGATGTCCAAAATCAAGGTGTGAGCAAGGTTGGATTCCTTTGGGAGGGTCAGAGGGAACCTGTTCCATGCTTTTCTCTTTGATCCTTGTGATCCTTGGCTTGTTGACACATCAGCCCAATCTCTACCCCCACCTTCACCTGCATTCTCCCTGTGTCTTCACACGGCAGTATTCTTATATAAGGACACTAATCATATTCAGTTAAGGGCCCACCTTACTCCAGGATGAACTCAACTAGTTAATCTGTAGTTACTTTATTTCCAAAGAAAGTGACATTCTGAGGTTGGGGTTTGGGACATAAAAATATTTTTGCCAGGGGGCACAAAATTCAACTATAACAGTGCATGTTGAAGCCTGAATCCTGTTTATCACAGGACATCTGTACCACAACAGAGAACCATGGCTTCACCCTGTAGGCAATAGAAAGCCAAGTGACGTTGTAAACTTGGATGTGACGTTATCAGTTGTGTTTGGGAAGCAACTGTGGCAAAAGTGGAAGGGGTAAAAGTGGGGACCAGTAAGTAGCAGGCAGCCACTTAGAAGGTTGTTCCAGGGCTCAGTCAAAATTTTATGCAGAATTGGGTATCAGAGAAGATCTTAATTACAGAATAAGAACATTATACATAGAAATGTTTTCCTTGATTTGTTTATATTAGGCAAAAACTGAAAATAACCTAAATATCCAACAGTAGAATGGTTAAGGAAATTATAAGTAGCCATTAAAAATTCTTTCAAAGCACATAATAACATAACACAAAGCTGTATTTAAGTTTTCTTTAGGATGCAAAGTGTACAAATAAAGTGTGATTTGGAGTATTTTAGTGTTACTGTGTCCAAGTTCCTACTGTTCACTGCTGAGTTCAGTTCAGTCGCTCAGTCGTGTCCGACTCTTTGCAACCCCATGGACTGTAGCACACCAGGCCTCCCTGTCCATCACCAGCTCCTGGAGTTTACTCAGACTCATGTCCATTGAGTCAGTGATGCCATCCAACCATCTCATCCTCTGTCATCCCCTTTTCCTCTCGCCTTCAATCTTTCCCAGCATCAGGTAGCCAAAGTATTGGAGTTTCAGCTTCAACATCAGTCCTTCCAACGAATATTCAACACTGATTTCCTTTAGGACGGACTGGTTGGATCTCCTTGCAGTCCAAGGGACTCTCAAGAGTCTTTTCCAACACCACAGTTCAAAAGCATCAATTCTTCGGCACTCAGCTTTCTTTGTAGTCCATCTCTCACATTCATACATGACTACTGGAAAAACCATAGCCTTGACTAGACGGACCTTTTTTGGCAAAGTAATGTCTCTGCTTTTTAATATGCTGTCTAGGTTGATCATAACTTTTCTTCCAAGGAATAAGCATCTTTTAATTTCATGGCTGCAGTCACCATCTACAGTGATTTTGGAGGCCAAAAAAGATTAAGTCTGTCACTATTTCTACTGTTTCTCCATCTATTTGCCATGAAGTGATGGGATCGGATGCCATGATCTTTGTTTTCTGAATGTTGAGTTTTAAGCCAACTTTTTCACTCTCCTCTTTCACTTTCATCAAGAGGCTCTTTAGTGCTTCTTCGCTTTCTGCCATAAGGGTGGTGTCATCTGCATATCTGAGGTAATTGATATTTCTCCCAGCAACCTTGATTCCAGCTTGTGCTTCATCCAGCCCAGCGTTTCTCATGATGCACTCTGCATATAAGTTAAATAAGTAGGGTGACAATATACAGCCTTGACGTACTCCTTTTCCTATTTGGAACCAGTCTGTTGTTCCATGTCCAGTTCTACCTGTTGCTTCCTGACCTGCATATAGGTTTCTCAAGAGGCAGGTCAGGTGGTTGGTATTCCCATCTCTTTCAGAATTTTCCACAGTTTATTGTGATCCACACAGTCAAAGGTTTTGGTATAGTCAATAAAACAGAAATAGATATTTTTCTGGAATTCTCTTGCTTTTTCCATGATCCAGCAGATGTTGGCAATTTGATCTCTGGTTCCTCTGCCTTTTCTAAAACCAGCTTGAACATCTGGAAGTTCATGTTTCACATATTGTTGAAGCCTGGCTTGGAAAATTTTGAGCATTACTTTGCTAGCATGTGAGATGAGCGCAATTGTGTGGTAGTTTGAGCATTCTTTGGCATTGCCTATCTTAGGGATTGGAATGAAAATTGACCATTTCCAGTCCTATGGCCACTGCTGAGTTTTCCAAATTTTCTGGCATATTGAGTACAGCACTTTCACAGTATCATCAAGTTTCTACTGCTCACTGCTCAACAGGCCATTAAATTGAGAAGTGAGGTTTTGGGGTAAGGAATAGTGACTTTGGGCTTCCTGGTAGCTCAGCTGGTTAAAAGAAAAAAG
Organism: Capra hircus; assembly: GCF_001704415.2. Lineage (NCBI taxonomy): Eukaryota > Metazoa > Chordata > Mammalia > Artiodactyla > Bovidae > Capra > Capra hircus. The sequence continues at coordinate 63,613,166 of NC_030812.1, forward strand.
AAAAAACAACAACCGTGTGCAATGCAGGAGACCCCAGTTCAATTCCTGGCTTGGGAAGATCCCCAGGAGAAGCAATAGTCTCCCCACTCCAGTATTCTTGGGCTTCCCTCATGGCTCAGACAGTAAAGAATCCACCTGCAATGCGGAGACCGAGTTTGATGCCTGGGTTGGGAAGATTCCCCTGGAGGAGAGCATGGCAACCCACTCCAGTATTCTTGCCTAGAGAATCCCCACAGACAGAGGAGCCTGGTGGGCTGCAGTCCATAGGTTGCAAAGTGTCGGACATGACTGTACGACTAAGCACAGCACAGCAACTTTATTTGAAAAGCCAGCAGACTGAAAAAGTCGTCTACTGGTGTTTAAAGAACTATCTTGCCTGGGTTTGGATGCCAGTTTCATTTTTAGAACAAAGCAGGGAAAGTGACAGGTAAAGTAAAAGAAGCTATAAGTTGTTACAGGTATTTCCTGGTTCTGGCCAGACTCTGGAGAGGAATGTGTTAATTTTTTCTTTCCTGCAGTCATTCACTGGTGGGCCTGGTCAAGATATTTCCTGTGAGCTAAACAAAGGTATTTTGTAATGTATTAATGGTGGTTTTCTCTGGGTGACAGAACCAGGAAGTGTTTTTGTCAGCTTTGTTTAGGTATAACTTAGATAAAATAAAATCCTGTGATTTTTAGGTGTACATTTTGACAAATCATGTCAAATCGTATATAGTCATGTAACTGTTACCATAATGATGACATAAAACATTTTCATCCTCCAGAAAGTTTCCTCATGCCTCTGAAGTCAGCCCCTTGGCAACCTCCAACATGCTTTCTGTCATTGTAGTTTCATCTGTTCTAGAATTTCATACAAGTAGAATCTTTCAGTACTTGGCATTTTGTTTCTTCCACTAAGATTAATGGTGTTGAGATTCATACGTGTTGTTGCATATGTCTGTAATTTGTTCTTTTTAGTACAGAATAATATTCCCTTGCCTGAGGTATACTGAAATTTGCTTATTCATTTTATTCATTTGTTTATCCAAATGTTAATAAGTATTTGGTTCAATCCAGCTTTTATTCATCTAAGACTTAATGGCTCTTATAAACTTCTTTGCACAATTTGCATAAAAGTCTTTGTTATCTATTTCTCCTGGAAAAATAACTGAGAGTGGCATTGCTAATCATAGACTAAGAGAATGTCTAACTTTATTTAAAAAAAATGCAGCTATGCAATTGTGCATTCCCAACAGCATTATATGAGAGCTCCAGGTGTTCTACATCCTTACAAACATGTGGAATTAGTAGTCTTTATCATCATAGTGTATGTAGTGCTATCCCATTGTGGTTTTAATTTGCATTTCCCTGATGACTACTGATGTTGAACATCTTTCCATGAACTTGTTTGCAAGCTACACATCTTTATTGACGTGTTTGTTCAAATACCCATATGTTACTATCCTCTTATATTTAAAAGTTATTTATTTAATCTGGATAGAAGTCCTTTAGCATATATATGTTTGCAAATATTTTTGAAGTTTGTGATTTTCATTTTTATGTTCTTAATGGTATCTTTTAAAAAGTAAGAATTTTTACTTCCAGTATACTCCAAATTAGTTTTTCTTTTATTCTGTGCTTTTTATTTAAGAAATCTTTGCCAATTTAAGATTCCTAAGATTTTCTTCTGTATTTTCTTCTAGAGAACTTATAGTTTTAGATCATATAGTTAGGTCCATGAGTTATCTCAAGATGATTTTTGTATATTGTGTAAGGTAAGGGTCAGATCCATTTCTTTGTGTATGTGGGTATCCAGTTTTTCCTGTACTACTTGATGTAAGATTATCCTTTTCTTCCTTGAATTTTCTTGCCATTTTTTGGTTGAAAATCAATTGACCATGTGTGGGTCTAAACCTCGAATTTTTTCTATTTGATCTATGCATGCACTTTTATATAATAACATCCTCTCTTGATCATTATAGTATAACAGTAAGCCTCAAAAACTTATTCTTTTTAAATTGGTTGGTCTACTTTAGGTCCTTTGCATTTCCATATAAATTGTAGAGTTACCTTGTCAACTTTTACCCCCTCCAAAATGCTAGTATCTGATTGCAATTGAGTTGAAGCAGTAAATCATTTTGGGAATACTGAAGACTTAATCTCAAATATTTCTATCCATGAATATCAGTTAGCTCATTTATTTAATTGTTCCATAATTTATTTAAGCAATGTTATATAATTCCCAGTGTACAGATCTTGCATGTTTTTAGAAAACTTTCCAGAATCATATTATCTAGTATTTCAATTATATGTGTTAGACCACTCAATATTGTCCTACAAGTCACTTATGCTTTGGTCACCCTTGTTAGTCTAAGAAGATGGATTAATAAAGACTTTGAGTAGCATCACCTCAGTCAAGGTCACAGCTTGCCACATGATGAATTTGTGCCAGACTTAGGAAGAAAAACTTAAGACTTTTAGAGCATTTTGAATTTTGCATTTTGCCATTGCAGATAGGGATTATATTGCCATCTTTCATTTGCTTAGCAGGATTTTGAGAATTAGAAATGTTAATTCTTTTGCCAATAGTAGCACAGCTTATATCTGAACTGGATTTCAAGTCTAAGAATGTCTAAGTCACAAGCCAGAGAGCTCTTAACTGTTACCCTATAATATCTTTCCACTTACTTATTTTTAAATATGTGTTCTATGTCTGAATAGGAGAAGGCAATGGCACCCCACTCCAGTACTCTTGCCTGGAAAATCCCATGGACAGAGGAGCCTGGTAGGCTGCAGTCCATGGGGTCGCTACTAGTTGGACACGACTGAGCGACTTCACTTTCACTTTTCACTTTCATGCATTGGAGAAGGAAATGGCAACCCACTCTAGTGTTCTTGCCTGGAGAATCCCAGGGACGGGGTAGCCTGGTGGGTCCATTGGGTCGCACAGAGTCGGACACGAATGAAGCAACTTAGCAGCAGCAGCAGCTATGTCTGAATAATGAGAAATCTTTCCACTAATGAGGAATCTTTCCACTAATGACAAAAAATGCTGAGAAAGATTGAAGGCAGAAGGAGACGGGGACGACAGAGGCCGAGATGGTTGGATGGCATCACCAGCTCAATGGACATGGGTTTGAGCAAGCTCTGGGTATTGGTGATGGACAGGGAAGCCTGGCATGCTACAGTCCATGGGGCCACAAAGAGTCGGACATGACTGAGTGAACTGAACTGAGGGCAGAGGGGAGCAGAAAAGAAGGAAGTCATCATCTCTCTTTGGAATGAACATTTGGATGCTTACTTTTCTCCATGAAACTGATTCCAAACATAGGACATTGACATATTTTCCCCCTTCTCTAATCTGACTACACAGTAAGGCCCAGTAGAGTTGGATCTGACAATTCCCTCTCCTAGGGTGTCTCTACGATTCTTAGTCACAGCCGTCCTCTGAGTGAGTGAGCAAATGTGTGCACGGGTCCCCTCTTCTGGCTTGTGGCTTCCTGGGCAACAGGAATATGTCTTGATCATTTGTGACCTGTCATTTTATAATACTCAGCAATTCGTTTGTGTTGATATATTTAAACTGAATTGAGTAGAAAGTTACTTTGGCTAAATGAGGATCACCATCAGCTTTACCTGGGTGGTAAAGGTTGAAAAAGGTTGGAACAGGTTGGAAAAGGATTTTTAATACAGTTTACACACTTTGCCTTTAATATGAGGATATTTGTCCTGAGAAAGATTGGAGGGAATGAGAAATCTCTGCCAATTAAATACATGTGAACTGCTAAGTTTTGTTTTCGCTTTTCTGTCCCTCGCTTTTTAATACATTAATGACCAGGGGATTTCTGTAGAAACTAATGCCTGTGGCTGGCAATTTGTTAGTAGTAGTGGTTTAGTTGCTAAGTCGTGTCTGACTCTTGCAACTCCACAGACTGTAGCCTGCCAGCTCCTCTGTCCATGGGATTTTCCAGGCAAGAATACTGGAGTGGCTTGCCATTTCCTTCTCTGGCAATTTGTTATGTAAGTGATTATTGATACGTCTCTAGTCAATAATGTTCAGGTAACAAAAGATGTATTAATATATCTCTGGTCAATAAGTTGTTAAATACTGTATCAGCTAGAAAGATATTGGTAACCTAGTTTTCTGTATATTTACATCCCAGAAGCTTTGTCATTCTAATAAATCTGTTCTGCCATGACTTGCAAATCAGCTTAATTTAAATCTCTTGAGTTTTCATTATGTTTGACACAGGCTTAGTAATTCTCAGAACATGATCTTTGTTAAATGATGTTTAGCTAGAAATTTTGATATTCAAGAATGCTTACACAAACAGCTGTCATTCTTTACAATGGCTTCATTATCTATTGACACAGTTCAAGGCATTGTTTTATTTGAAAATGTCTGTCTTTCTCTGCTTGTTCCAGCAACAGTTTTCCTGGAGTTTTGGAAAAGACGGAGAGCAGTAATTGCTTATGACTGGGATTTGATAGACTGGGAAGAAGAGGAGGTTTGTATTATTTACCTCAATTAAAAAAAAAGAGAGCAGATAATCAAGAAATACACAATCCCTCTTGAGTCATCACTTTCTGCTCTGTGACGGAAGTCAGGTTGACTTATAAAGCATTTTTATACCTGTCTCTGCAGGAAATTTCAAGCAGTATAAAAATGTAGCAGAAGAATTTAAAAAAATACATTTGATTTCTTAGTGGAGTAAAAAGTTCATGGCTAAGTAAAGCATTTGACTTGTATGTAGAGGCATTAGAAGAATTGGTAGTAAGATTTGTTTAGTTACCTTAAATATTATCCATTCTCTTTACTATGTCAGAAGGAGAATATTAGTTTACAGTTATAGGCGCTTGAAAGCAGACCTCCTAAAGTTCTCCAAGGAAATGATTAAGTCTTCAGGACCCTGGACAGCTCAGAAGGATTCTCACAGGATAAACACTGAGGGGGAACCACTGCGCATGCAAGCTCTTTGGTTGATGTGCTAAAAGCCGGCCACCGCTAGATAAAACTGTCCAGCAGAGGTAAACTCTGGCCCTCAGACTCCACTTTTTCAGCATGTTACTCTCCCTTCCCGGCCAGTACACCATGCCCTTTCCTAACCTGTGTCTGGTCTTTATGTCAAAAGTCTTGAGGCCCCATGCTGAGTTTGGTCATCGTACGTCTCTCGGACCCTGCTTTCCCTTGAGAGTCACTCAGGCCTGAACTCATCTCTCCTTCCTCTCATCCCCTGCCTCTCCTGAGTTCCATTTCCTGAGAGCCTACTGGTGCAAGTAAATCCAATGCAGTAGTCATATATGATATGATCATGGGTCTTAATGGGTGTTTTCCTTCCAGGAGACACATATGTTTATTTTTATAAATTAAATGGAATCGTCTGTAAACATAACTGAGAATTTTAGCCCTGGGATAGGTTTGGTAGAGGACATAATTTTGAGAGGAATGTTTTTCCTTCAAATCATACCTTGTGGATGGATGCCTTTTCTCCTCGAGCCCATGAACATATTTGGGTCATTTTTAAATATAGACATGATACTGGGATTTTCAGCAATCCTTGTTCCTGTGCTAAGGCCCCTCTCAGGCTTGTATAAGCATTCACTCTCCAGAAAATGGTTTTCTGAGTTGGAAGGGACCACCCGGGTTTCTGAAGGCTACCAACTGCAGCAAGACTGCAGCATCCGAGACTTCCTCCTGGGTGGAGCTGTTCTGGTTTTTGTTCCATGTGTGTATAGGAGTAGCTTTCACATGGGATGGAAAATGCTCTTTCCTGGGTATCCAAGTCACCACCAAGAAGCTGTGTCGTCTAAGGGAAATTACTTCACCTTTGGATTTTTCTTTTTTTTTCATTTCTAAAGAAGAATGTTTCTAAATTCTCCCGTCAGGTTTAAAGTGTAGCATTATTTAAGTAACTTTGATTAAACCAGTCTAAAGTCACCACTGGCACTTGTGGCGGGCGCACTATATGGGTACCTTTAGGGTAAACATATCTCTGGTAAGTCTGGATCCTTCTGGATTCCCAGCCCTGTGAAAAAGCATGGAGCGCTGAACCTCAGCGCTTTCACTCAGCACCCCTGTGTAGAGGTCAGGTCAGGAGCCATGTGCGGTTCCGGTTCTGTTTGGAATTCAGTGTAGAAATGCCTGTTACTCTAGCTGTGGCTCTCAGCTTGCTGTGCAGAAGAACCCAGATGAGCCGCATGCCTCCTTCAGGGGTAAGCCAGAGTATTACCTGGCTAGGGCTGCCATAACAGTGCCAAGCAGCACTGACTGGGTGGCTTGCACAGTAGAAACTGCCTCTCAGTTTGGAGGTGAGCAGTCGAGACCATTGGCAGGGCTGGTTTCTTCTGAGGGCCGTGAGGGAAGGATCTGTTCCCCGTCTCTGCCTTTGGCTTGTCGATGGCCATCTACTCTCTGAGTCTTCACACACCTTCTCTCTGTGCATGTCTCTAAATGTGCTCTTCTTGCAAGGACACTAGTCATGTTGGATCGGGGTTCACTCTAATGACTTCATTTTAACTTAATTACATCTGTAGGGACCCTGTCTCCAAATACAGACACATTCTGAGATACTGAGGGTAAGGACTTCAGCTTACGAATTGGGAGGTAGGGTGGGGACAAAACTTAGCCTGTCATACCCAGGATGACAGGTCTGCCTCCATGATTGACCTCAGTTTCTGGATGATTAACTTAGTGACCCTTGATGACACTTATAGCCTGACGAATTGAGTTTCCCAAAGAAGCAGAATATTCTAGATCTGATATACCCTAAGGTATAACTACCTGAAATAAAGGAGGCAGAGGCTGTTTATAACTGTCTCTCCCCATGACCTCCCTGATTATCTGCATGAAGCCAGCATCGGACTTATCCTGTGGAGGGAGTCAGGCTGCCTTTCCTCCTATACAGGGTGGCCCCTACCAAACCCTCCATAATGTCTCTCCTGTCAGGTCCTTCTTAGCTTTCTGTCAGTACCTTTATCCAGCTCTTGAGTGTTTCTGCCTGAATTAACTCAAGTCTCCTTGGTACCAGAGTTTCTGCTCCTTTTCCTGCCTCTTCCAAGACACTCACATAAAACAAGTTCCTAATTAATCAGAACCACTTCAGCACACCGTTTTGTTGCTTATCTTTTCCTAATCCTGTAATTGCTTTTAGTCAGAAGCCATTCACATTGGATGGGGCTCAACTCAATGAAATAAAAATCTCAGCTTGATTTAGAATTAGAGGAGCCTTGATTTTAACTGGATTTGAAAGGCGTTTACCTTGTTTTCAATACCAATTAAGAATGCATTAAAATTTATGGTTAAGGGGGAATAACTCCTATAGGAGCTTATTTAAAAAACAGATTCACCAGGTTTTTAGCTGCCTAAATCGAAAAACTAAAAATTGTAGAAAACTAAGAATTATATTGCCATTATGACTCATAAAATGAATTCTGAACATTTCACTCTTGAGAAGTTTTCTTTGTCCTGGTGTTCATTATCATTCCTCAATAATAAATAAAAGCTTGTTAGTTATTTCAAACTACTGGGGACAGGGACAAATTGGTCCCTTTCTCACTCTCAGTTTCTTTCTTCAAGTATCATTTAATAAGATAATAGAAATACTTAACTATTAGTCTAAATCACAGAGCCATGATGATGATAATTAAAGATCATCATTCTTTAGATTTTCTTTAATAAGTGGCCAATTTCCGAATATTTAAACCTGGGTTTCCAAGTGCATATCATGGAGTGAGTGATGACTGTGGCATTTGTTGACTGTTTCCTTGTGGGGTAAAATGATTTTTTTTTTCTTCTTGTCTGAGTACCTCTTCAGTATGCAAAAATGTGTCTGCTTGTTTTTTAGGAAGAAATACGGCCCCAGTTTGAAGCCAAGTATTCCAAGAAAGAGCGGATGAATCCCATTTCTGGCAAGCCAGAACCATATCAAGCATTTGCAGATAAATGCAGCCGACTTATTGTTTCTGCATCTGGAATATTTTTTATGGTATGAATCCTTTTTTTTACACAACTGTGTTTCATAAAGTACAAACTTATAGCATGGGAACAATAATCATACCAGGTATTTAAATACATTTTTTGTACGTTCTGATATTTAGACCTCACAACAGTTCTATATGATGATCAGGGGTGACACTGCTGTCCCATTTTACAGGTGGAGTAACTGAGACTCCAGAAGGTTAGCCAGGAAATAGCCAAAAGCTCAGGTTCTCGAACTACTGTTCTTTCCATTTGTCTATGCCATAATGAAAGGAACTAAAACTATGAGATAGAACTTACAGCAATATTGTTCAAGCTTTCATTTTTACAATGCCCATATAATAAGAAATACATTCTTGGCCATAACCCAGTATATGCTATGCAAATAGATGTATAAAACGGAAAATAGTTATTGAAACAATGCCCATCTTTAAAATATTCAAGGAACTCTGATTTTTTTGTTTTATTAGTCTGTTTTTTGATGCCAGCTCTAACTCCCTAATATTTATTTTGCTGATGGTTATGCCGCTGCTGCTGCTACTGCTAAGTTGCTTCAGTCGTGTCCGACTCTGTGCGACCCCATAGACGGCAGCCCACCAGGCTCCCCTGTCCTTGGGATTCTCCAGGCAAGAACACTGGAGTGGGTTGCCATTTCTTTCTTCAGTGCATGAAAGTGAAAAGTGAAAGTGAAGTCACTCAGTCGTGTCCAACTCTTAGCAACCCCATGGACTGCAGCCCACCAGGCTCCTCTGTCTATGGGATTTTCCAGGCAAGAGTACTGGAGTAGGGTGCCATTGCCTTCTCTGGCTGATGGTTATATCAGTTTTCAAAACACTAATCTGAAGCTGGATTGTTAGCTTTTCCTAAAAAGAAGTCATTTTGTGATCCACTTTGACCCTGTCAGTTACTGAACCACACATATGCAATTTGTCAGAAATGTCATTTTAGAACAGAAAGGAAGGTTAGGATCCTCCTTTTTCCTCTTTTCAAAGAGCACATGTGCATAAATATATATTCTAATTGGTTCGAATGGGAAGGACAGAACAACAGAAAATCCAGACAATCTCCTCGCTGTAGCCAGGAAGAAACTGGGGAGATGATGGGGTAGGCAGATTGCCCAAGTGTCCCTCAGCTTGGGTCAAGACTCAGATCCTGCCCTATCTACAGATTCTGCTTTGTAAGCAGTGGTGTCAGGCTTTGCCTCCTGTAAGTACATTTATATGTATTATTTTGGATTGTATTTCTCACAATAAGACCTGTAGAGGCTAAAGCCATGGAGAGAACAAGCTACTTGCTCAAGGTCACACTGCCAGGTTATAGCTGAACCAGGACTCAGCTGTGACTCTGAGTACAGTGAACTGTCCATTGCAGCATATTGCCAGCCTTGTCTAAAATTCAGTGTAGGTCTCACCTATCTCCGTATCAACAGCTCCAGGATTCAAACACGGGCGGGTTTTTGTTTGTTTTCTATTATTACTACTATTTTTTGCCAGTTCAGCTAGGTTTTATCCCTGGGCTTTTAGAGCATGTCTCTCACGGTATATCAAAGACAGAGGCTATGCGAAACATCGGAAAGCTCCTATAGAGAAGAGAAGCTCTAAGTTGCCAGAGCACATCCTGAGGCCCCACTTTAAGATCTAGTTTTTGACGGCCATGTAAGCTAAGGTCTCTTCTCTAAGACACAGTAAGCGAGTCATCTAATGAAAGCCACAGAATTTTTTGGAATCTCAAATCCCCATTATTCACAGAGATAGAGATATGCTGTATTCTTCTCAAACACCATCAAGTGTTCAGAGGAAGATGCCTCAGTTCAGTCTGTGTATCTATCTGATAAATAAGAGTATGTACCTTTCATAGGCTTATTCAGCAACAAATAACTGAGCACCTGGCATGATGCTAAGATGTTGCAGAAACCATGAGCTGCAGAAACGACAGTCACCGTCCCTACCTTGGTAGAGCTTACTGTCTGAGTGGGGGAAACTGACAATAAGCAGATGGTTGTTAGAAGTTATAAGTTTAGAACTGAATAACAACAAATAAGCTGCATATTGCAAGAACAGCAGAGGTACCATGTACATGCTCAGTTGCACAGTCATGTCTGACTCTTGGCAACTCTACGGACTGTAGCCCACTAGGCTTCTCTGTCCATAGGATTCTCCAGGCAACTGGAGTGAGTTGCCATACCCTCCTCCACGGGATATTCCCAAACCAGGGATCAGACCCATGTCTCTTCTGTCTCCTCCACTGGGAGCTGGGTTCTCTACTACTGAGCCATCTGGGAAGCCACTGGTACCATATAACAACAACAGAAAGCCTGAGGAGTGAAGGAGGGGGTCATGAAAAGCATTAATTTTGAAGTAGTTCTTGAGCTGAGATGTGAAGAGTGAATAGGTATTAAGTAGACTATGGGAGTACATGTGGGTGTGTCATGTGTTGGGCAGGTCAGCGTTTTGGGCAAAGGAAGATTAAGGGTGCTTAGCCTATTTGAAACAATAAGGAAAGGTCTGGAGTCTTTGGAGGGAGTGGAAAAACAGTGGGGCTGGAGAGACTCTTCAGGCCACCGTAAGGGCTTTGCTTTTATCCTAAGAGTAAAAGGAAACCAAGAAATAGCTTTAAACAGAAGAGCAACATGATAAGATTTCCATACTATTTGTTCATTTGCTTAATCTAATATTCTGATTTTAAAAGTGTCATTCTGTAGCCGAACAGTTTATCAACTCTCAAGTACCATGGTTTTTCTATTTGGATAACAAAGAACATACAAACAGATGAGAGGAAGTATCAACCACATGGAAAGTGTGCCTTTTGTTATGGTGTCTCCACTCAGGACCACCATGACTGTATCTCCTTTTCCTGTCAGAGGATTTTCTTAGGGGTGGGAGCCCCTCCCTGAAACATCCCACCACTGTGCTCACTGGGTGTCCTCTGTCTTCCTGCCAGATCTGCGTGGTGATCGCCGCAGTGTTCGGGATTGTCATTTACAGGGTGGTGACCGTCAGCACTTTTGCAGCCTTTAAGTGGGCATTAATCAGGAATAATTCTCAGGTTGCAACCACAGGAACTGCTGTGTGCATCAATTTCTGCATCATTATGCTGCTGAATGTGGTAAGTGAGCATCTAGGTAACTAGTCACGTGGATAAACTGTGTGTGCAGCAGGTGATTGTGTCTTCTGTTTCTAAAGGGACCTGGCCTCAGAGAGATTGGTCAGTTATGTGACACTTGTGGCCTGGCATGAGGTGTACTTTTTTGGGGGTATAGAAGACTTGAGTCAAATCTGGCCTGTAGAATTTCCTACAGTATAAGATTGACCAAGGAAGGCATTTGCCCTCTCTAAACCTCAGTTACCTTATGTACCTAATAAGGTAACACTATAAGCCCCTTGGGGAAATTTAGAGACAAAAAAAAAGGGCTTCCCTGATAGCTCAGTTAGTAAAGAATCCACCTGCAATGCAGGAGACCCCGGTTCAATTCCTGGGTGGGGAAGATCCCCTGGAGAAGGGAAAGGCTACCTACTCCAGTATTCTGGCCTGGAAAATTCCATCAACTGTATAGTCCAAGGGGTAACAAAGAGAAAAAATATATTTTAAGGCCCAGCTCAGAATCTGACATAGCTCAACAGTGTTGGTTCTCATTTCTTTTTTGATTCTGAATGATGGGAAGTTAATCTGAATTCAAAGCATTCCTAGAGATAACTCAGCAAGGAATCTTCCAGGGTGGTACATGTTGCTTGTGTTGATTTTAGGCTTTTTTCAAGTATGTTTTTCAGCCCAGCTGTCTCCCTTGAATCCCAGATTCCCCACCTAACATATTCATCCCCCTTACTCCCCATCTTCTTTCCAGAATCAGCTCCTCCCAGTCTCCCCATCATAGCTGCCCAGGCTGAAAACCTTGTTCTCTTTGACTTCTCTGTTTCTCTCACTGTGAAAATGTATCCAGAGTCTGACCACCTTCCACACATCCCAAGTCCCACCTTGGTCCAAGTCCTCAGGATCTCTCACCTGGGTTATTGCCGTGCCTTCCCCACTGGTCTCCCAGCTTCCCTGTCTGCTCAACCCAGGCTCACCACAGCAGCCAGAGCAAGCTTCACACGAGTAAGCCAGCCTCACTCACTGTATCCAGTGGCTTTCCTCTCACTCAAAGTTCAGGTCTTCACATGGCCGCTGGGGTCTCCCTCATCTGGCCCCAGGGAGGTCTTTGACCCTGTCTCCCCCTTCTCACCCTGACTCCCCTGCTCCTCCTTGGCCTTCCTTTGGTTTCTCAGATGTGTGAGGCATGCTCTCATGCAGGATTTGGACTTGCTCTTCCCTCCACCTAGAACCTTCTTCCCTGTGGGGTCTGTAGACTTTACTCCCGCACCTCCTTCAGGTCTTTGTTCAAAGGTTACTTTTCTAATAGAAGGCTTCCCTGGTCACTCCATGTAAAATTGCAACCCACTCCTGCTTCCTGACCATTGCCTAGCTCCTCGCCCACTCCATTTTTCTCTATGGCACTGTGCTATGCTAAGTCACCTCAGTCGTGTCTGAATCTTTACAGCCTTATGGACTGTAGCCTGCCAGGCTCCTCTGTCCATGGGATTCTCCAAGCAAGAATACTGGAGAGGGTTGCCATGCCCTCCTCCAAGGGATCTTCCCAACCCAGGGATCGAACCTGCATCTCTTGCATCTCCTCCATTGGCAAGCAGGTGTTTCTTTTCTTTTGTTTTTTTAACCATTAGTGCCATCTGGGAAGCCCTCTATGGCATTAATTGCCATCTAATAGGCTATTTTTAAACATTTATTGTGTTTATTATCTATCTTCTCCATTTCAGTGTAGCCCCAAGAAGGCAGAAACTTTTGCCATTTCTTTTTCCTCTGTTGTTATTTTCCAGGGACAAAACAAGCTCCAGCTCATAGTAGGCACTCTGTAAACTGTTGTTACTAATTACAGAACAAAAGATAATTACTGACATTTTTAGACTTGAGGTTTGTCGGAGAGAATAAACATATGTAGAGTGCCATGTATAGTGTTTGGCATGGAATAAGTGTTCAATTATAGTTCCCCTCTCTCTTGTTTATATTGCAACTTAAATCTGGGCCATAGTGCTGAAATCACTGAGATAATGAAGTATATGTAATTTATTATTAAATATACAGGAACTTTATTATTGTAGGGAAAAAGTTTAAAAATCCAGAAGGTAGGGAAAAAAAAGGAGCACTTGCTGATCATTTTGACATGAGGGCTGTGTCACTGTTTGGTCCAGTGGAGACTGAAAGTGGGTGTTTGCCACTCCCTAGCACTGCCCCATCCACAGTTCAGCTGGTCTCAAAGTTAACTGTGGAATAATCTTTGTAAACGGGAGTGATTCATAGTGAAATGAACCAGACATCCAGAGCACTGAAAGATTCTGCATCCAGGTACATTAAAATTTACTGTATTTTTATCATCTCTTTTCTCCAGTGTCTTAATTTATTCATCTTAAGAAATAAATTCCTGCGAACATGCCTTAGGTCTATAAACACACTTGATTATACATTTTGACCAGGTGCCAGTGCTGTCAGAGTAATAATTCACTTAACTTAAAATCATGTATCCAACAATCTCTACTTCATGGAACACAGCCAAGAAAAAAAATAAATGAAGTAAAAATGAAGCAGGAGGGGAGATGAAATAGTATATAATTAGGGATGATACAAAGCACCTACTGTGTGCTAGCAGCTAGACAGGTGTTTTACATGTTTAATAAAAGGTTTCTGAGTCACCAAAATGGATGATAAAGTCCATACACTGAAGCTTACATGTATCATCATATTTTTGAGAAGCATTGTCTCACCAGTTAAATTTAATTTTCCTTGATAATTAACTTTAATGATATAATACTTCTGTAATATTAAAGTACATTTGATTAACATCAAATATATTAACATCAAATATATGTCCTAATATGTTAACCAGTATTTTATATTTATGGTACAGTTGAGATGTATGACTCATCTATACCACAAGACTTCATATTGAAAATTACACCAATCTCTTTTTTTTTTTTTTTTAGGGGAACTTGACTTTTTTTTTTTTTTAATTTTTATTTTTACTTTATTTTACTTTACAATACTGTATTGGTTTTGCCATACATTGACATGAATCCACCACGGGTGTACATATGTTCCCAAACATGAACCCCCCTCCCACCTCCCTCCCCATAACATCTCTCTGGGTCATCACCGTGCACCAGCCCCAAGCATGCTGTATCCTGCATCGGACATAGACTGGCGATTCGATTCTTACATGATAGTATACATGTTTCAATGCCATTCTCCCAAATCATACCACCCTCTCCCTCTGAGTCCAAAAGTCCGTTATATACATCTGTGTCTTTTTTGCTGTCTTGCATACAGGGTCGTCATTGCCATCTTTCTAAATTCCATATATATGTGTTAGTATACTGTATTACACCAATCTCTTTTAATGCTGGACTCTTACAGAGTCTGAGGTTTCTATACATAAAATTGTTACTATGGCCATATGAATTGTATTTTACTATAACAAACCATAATTATTGCTGAAAGTTTAAAGTAATGCAATTTGAGTATTTTGACTTTAAGTAGTTAGCCCAGAAATCTGGGGTCAGTCAGTCAGTCAGTTCAGTCGCTCAGTCGTGTCCGACTCTTTGCGACCCCATGCATCGCAGCACGCCAGGCCTCTCTGTCCATCATCAACTCCCGGAGTTCATTCAGACTCACATCCATCGAGTAAGTGATGCCAACCAGCCATCTCATCCTGGGTCATCCCCTTCTCCTCCTGCCCCTAATCCCTCCCAGCATCAGAGTCTTTTCCAATGAGTCAACTCTTCGCATGAGGTGGCCAAAGTACTGGAGTTTCAACTTTAGCATCATTCCTTCCAAAGAAATCCCAGGGCTGATCTCCTTCAGAATGGACTGGTTGGATCTCCTTGCAGTCCAAGGGACTCTCAGGAGTCTTCTCCAACACCACAGTTCAAAAGCATCAATTCTTTGGTGCTCAGCCTTCTTCACAGTCCAACTCTCACATCCATACATGACCACTGGAAAAACCATAGCCTTGACTAGATGGACCTTTGTTGGCAAAGTAATGTCTCTGCTTTTGAATATGCTATCTAGGTTGGTCATAACTTTTCTTCCAAGGAGTAAGCGTCTTTTAATTTCATGGCTGCAGTCATCATCTGCAGTGATTTTGGGCCCCAAAAAAATAAAGTCTGGGGTAAGAGAATTCAAAAGTTAGTAAGGACCTCAAAATGAGTGAGTCTTAACCACATGTAAGGAAAATGATATTAAGAAGTAAGGTAACATGCCTAAGACCTACAGCTTTCTGGCTGGTAAAGCTCTAATTCCAGCCTGGGGATTTTACCCAATGTGATTTTACTACTTTAGTTTAAATGTGATATTCATTTCCATATTTTTCAAATCCATTTGACTAGTTTTCTTTTTCCTCTTCATTTATTGCATTTCATTTTAGAGGAAGAACTTGCTCTTTTTCTTTCAATGTATGTCCTCCTAGGAAACCTCTTAGGGGAGGGTTTGCCCTTACCTCTAACCCCTCCACTTCCATACACAAACACATGGGCACACTCCCCTCTGTCAAGCCGTTCATTTACCAGATGGTTGGGTGAGTTAGGGATGCACCTAATTAACGAATGGAAAAGCAGAGTACATTAGTTTGGCAGTAATGTGGGAGTAATGTTTCATCACTTTATTATTTATGAATGCTATAATCTAGAAAATACAATAGCCGGTAAAAACAATGGGATTACAGACTTTTCAGAAGCAGTCTTAGAGATTTTACCCTGAGGATGCTGAATCCCAAGAATATTATGACTTGCCCAGCATCACTTAGCAAGTTAGTAATTAGTGGCAGCTGGCTTGTTGTCACAGATTTTATTCATCCCAATCAAAAAGTGAGATTTCAGAAATAGTAAAGTGGGCCCTTGGACATTTCGTTCTTGCCCTGAAAAGACATAATTGTAGACAGTGTTTTCATTGTTTGAACAGGGGGATAGTAATTATTTTCATTCATGACTTAATTACCCAGTTGCTTCATAATTACCTATCTTAGACCATCTACAGTTTGTTAAATGTAGGAAATTTATTTTACAGCTCTATGAAAAGGTTGCTCTTCTTCTGACAAATTTAGGTGAGTAGAACCCTTTAATTTCATGATACATTATTGTGGTCTGAAAAATGCCTTCTCAAAGAGTCATATCTGAAACACTGCTGAAAAAAAGCATTCCCTTTATTTTGAATTGTGTACAACGGTTTGTTCTTTGCCCTCAACAGGACATGTTAACTATGTCTGAGAGCTGGGAGAATCTTTCCTACCTAAAGTTTTAAAACCTCCCACAAATAGCTTTCATGAGCTAACACAATTTAGAGTAGGTTTTCTCTTAATGCCCCAAAACTATAACATTACAAAAATACATGTGTATGAAGTACCTATAATCATTTAGGAAAGGAGTCATTTGCTACAGTCTACAATTTTTATTTAATTAAAAACATAGCCAGTCTTCATGGCATATAAAATCATAGCAAAGTTAGTTGCTTTGAAGACTAGGAGTCTTTTACCAGGAATATAGGCAGGCTAACTATGACAGACATTTGTAGAAATATATCTGGACAGTTACCCCTAAGACCCTGTAAAGCACCAGAGCAGTCTGGTGACCAGCTATAAGCTGTGTATTCACTACATTTTCAAGACAGAGGAGCTGTCCCAATTTCATTAATGAGATATTAGTCATTTTACTCTATGCAGTCTGAGAAAATTATGTGCTCCCACACAGAACCTGTTTTAATGCATGCCCATATGCAGCTTTTCCAAAAGGGGAAAAACACAGAAGTGTTTTTATTTATAATAATCATTATAATAAAAGATGCTGTTTATTTAGCCCTTCTATGTGCCAGATACAGAGCTAGGCACTTGGCATATCTCCTGTAAAGTCACAGAAATCTTCCATCACCACTATTCTTTGCCCCCAAAGATAAAAGTTCATGCCCACAGAAGAGATAACTGCCCATTGATATAGTCTTTGTCCAGGGGCAACTTGATGCAGGCTGGAAAAGATGCTGATAGAGATCCAGCCCTGGTCAGTCTGGTCCATCTGGGAAACCACCAGTTGGCTGATGACCTAGGAGACCTTCCTGTGTAACCAAGAATTCAGTAGCAGAAATGAAATGAAGCTAAAGCCCTAAAGCAGCCTTTGTCATTTCTTCCCTCCACAGGAGTATAGCCTTGTTCTGAAATTGACACTTAAGCCGTTTTAAATAAGATTCCCTGTGTCTCTCCCCTCCCTTCTCAGATATGCTCCTTGGAAGCATTTTGAGTTATCATTTGTGGGAAAGGAATTGATGGAGTAAAGTGATAAATGAGCAACTAGAAGCTCAGGGAATCTACGTAGAAACAGAAAGTACTGTTGCATTAAATGCATTTTCTTTGATGTTGTTTGAGGTGAGGATGGAAGTCCTAGTGAAGGATAAGTGCATTTGATGTGAGATTTCAGGTTGGAGGACTGAGCCATATTTTTGGCTGTATCACAGTGTCCAAAGAGCATTTGCTGTATGGAAGCTGAAATATGAGGAGATGAGAATTGGTGCCTGACTGATGTCAGGAAATTGTAAGCAGATGCTAGTATACAGTAAAAGCTCTAGAGGTGAGGTCATCTGGGTATTTGCACATGAGATTGAAAATGATGCTGGATGAGGGTGACAGGTAAAGGGGTCAGATGCTCATTCTGAGATGGGGATCTGACTCCTTCTAGTACAGAAGCACCTCACATCACAGTAGAAATAGAAGTCAAGACCGGAGAGTTATTCGGAGCTGGGAGGGGACCTGACCCCACACAATTTCCACCTATGAGGTGGGTCCTAAGAGCCAAAAGAAAGGCTCCTGCAAGGAGCCAGGGCTGGGCATGTGATGCCTTCAGCCTGGCTGTGTCTGACCCAGGCTCTCGGGGCATCCTAGAACAGAGGAACAAACCAGATATCCCCTCCCCTCGGACAAGTGCCACTTCCCACCAAACCTTTGTTGGGGCTGGTCTGGGAGCTTGAGGCTCCCTCGGATGGTCCATTCCATCGCTCACCATCTACCGGCCAGCTGGGACTCCTGCAGCCTCCTTGGACCGCCTGTGCACCCACCCTGTGTGTCTGGAGAGTAACAGAGGGAGCTGAGAGGGAGTCAGACGCAGCCTCTCTCAACCTCTGCTCCCCTTGTGTCCACAGAACAGCCTCGCACAGAGTCCGAGTGGGAGAACAGCTTCACCCTGAAAATGTTTCTTTTTCAGTTTGTCAATCTGAACAGCTCCACGTTTTACATCGCGTTCTTCCTCGGAAGGTAAGAACCCCGTATCTCCGCACCTCCTGGGGTTAGGAACAGCACGCAAAGGTCATTGACTAGGGATGACAGAGAAGGAAGCCTTTAGAGTGACCTCGTAAAGTATAAAAAGATCAGTCTCCTTTCCTTTACCTTCCCATTCCTGGGATGGTCTCTGTCAGAGCCCCTTGTACCTTTTCTTGCTAAGGTGAGTAGAAAAAAGTAGTTTGCACATGTGAAGGATGAGTGTAAATCTTGCAGGCTCCATTGGTATCTGAATCAGGCCCCTGGATCTCATACCTGTAAGAGCAGATGACATCGTGGAGGAAGGCGGGGAGCATGTCCTACATCCCTGACCACACAGAGGAGGGAAGGATATTCACATGGGAGGGGGGCTAACGTAGGATGCCGAGGGAGCCTGGGTTACTTCTGAATCCAGCAGTTCTGAGGATCTGGAGTGGCCGTGTCCCAGAATTCCGTCACCACAAATTATGTCTGAGGAGACGAGAACCAGGGAAGAGCCAAGTGTTGGGTTTTGGTGAACAGGATGGGCAGCCTCTCTGCAGTTTCTAGCTACTTCATGGAATTCTAATCAAATAGTTTTCTTTACATTACTAATATTCCAAAAGATCAACTGTACCCAACCTGCTGCTTACACAACAAGCACTTGATATTAAGCAGAAAATGTTAAAAGTCACAGCATGCAGCAAAAACTGGCCTCTGTGGTCAGAAGCCAGGCAGAACAGCCAGAAGAGAAATACACCCAGAGAATTCCAGAAGTTGCCATTATGCCATTTCTGGGGAGTTTTCCTAATTCCGTCAGACCTGTTCCTTATTGCACCATAATTTTCACTGGAGGATGTGCTAATCTGAATATAATCTTCATTGAAGGCTACAGGACGCTAATGGTTTGTTTTTCTGTGTGTGTTGAAGATTCACAGGACACCCAGGTGCCTACTTGAGGCTGATAAACAGGTGGAGACTAGAAGAGGTCGGTATTCTCCCATCACTCCTGGTTTCCTACAGACTTATATTAAACAGCCTGAGGGCAACTTTGTGCAGATTAGAAAGCAGACAGCCTTTCTTCCCGTCCATTGATTCTTGAATTTCTGTGTTTGCTTACCTCGCAGTGCCACCCTAGTGGATGCCTTATTGATCTCTGTATGCAAATGGGTATTATAATGGTGCTAAAGCAGACCTGGAATAATTTCATGGAACTTGGCTACCCGTAAGTACCTTAGATATCTATACTTGAGAGGCAGCATGTCTCTTGGCTATTGGCTTGGCTATTGGCTTTTCTAGGTGTGGCAAGTAAGATAAGCAATGCAGACTCAGCAGTTAAGCCCATGCATATTGTACCTGGAGCTAGTCTTCATGCTTAGATATTCAGAGACAAATGATGAAAGTAATAAACATGGGCCCTTTTTGAAGATTTAGCACAAACTGCATGAACAAAAGTGAATGTTCTTTACGAAGTCTCTGTGGACCCCTAAATATTGAATATCCACTTCCAAGCTGCTTTAAATGATGACACATTAACTGGATCTCTGTGCCTACTCCCCAGCCCCTGCAATAAATCACAAATGGTCATTTTTTAACTACTTTAAATTCAGACTATGTAGAAAAGGAATAAAGTGAAAGAAAGTGAAGTCGCTCAGTTGTATCCGACTCTTTGCGACCCCATGGACTGTAGCCTATCAGGCTCCTCTGTCCACAGGATTTTCCAGGCAAGAGTGCTGGAGTGGATTGCCATTTCCTTCTCCAGGGGATCTTCCCGACCCAGGAAATGAACCTGGGTCTCCCGCATTGCAGGCAGATGCTTTACCGTCTGAGCTACCAGGGAAGCCCAAAAAGAAAAGGAATACCCCCCTAAAAATAGGATTTAAAAAGGAAATTGGATTATTTCTAAGTCAGCATATCTTAACCAGTTAAAACTTTTATTATCACTAATAACAGTTTATGTTGATGGCAATGGGCAAAAATTTGCATCAGTTTTGTAAGGATAACTTTGAATTTGGCTGTGTTTACTCAGTTATGGTCAGTTAAGTTTTAAAGGGACATAAATCAACAGCAGTTCTATTTCTGCTTTAATTCTATACCTATAGGTTTCCATATCAGCCCAGTGTCCCCATAGAGAATTCTAGGTTTCAGGGAGGACCACTCAGCCAGAACAATTAGCTGGAACTTGTTCACTTTGGAAAGTCATCTCTTAGCTCCCTGTAAGAACCAATGCCAGTAATTTTCTCTTCTCAGATTTACTTTAGAAAACTTCTTCCAAGTGTTTCATGTTTTCTATAAAACTTTTAAAAAGATAAAGCATAAAATTAAAAAAAAATTAGAAGCGTATTCTCCTTTAAAGTATGATCCATAACTTATCAAAATGTCATAGATATCAAGGGAACTATATTTATCTTCTGTGAGTATAGATATAGAACAATATTGTGAATTAGGCAGAATTGTCTTTGATACCCATTTTCTTATTTAATTTCACATTTTTGTTTGGGCATTGCTGCTCTCAGATACCCCTCAACTTTCTCCTTGCCTCCTCCAGCATATAGACCTGACTCTCCCCGCACATTTCTTCAACCCTATTCCATATCATAAGATGCACTTCTGAACACTGCTAAGGTTAAATGCACTAACCTCACCAGTGTGAGCTGCATTTTACTAGGAATCAGAGCCCCCATTGAGTTCAAGCCAAAAGCAGACAAGTCCAGATGTAGACCTGCAGGCTTCTGTGTGCCAGGAGAGGAGGAAGCCTTTGTGGGTTTTCAGACCTTCTAGAATCCTCAAATCAGAGTTTGCAGGTCAGCACCCATGGTAAGACTGCTCATGGCTCCTTAAATAAGCCAGCAAGGCCAATCTTCTCCTCAGAGGTCTGAGTGTTGCCTTTACACTGGAGGATCAGTTTATCAACATTCTCAGTCCTCTAACCAACCCTCCGAGGCAACACTAAAGAGGAAACAGTTTTGTGAATGATTAAATTAAGTTCATCAATCATTCTGTTCACTTGCAAGTACAAGTGCTTGAAGTATAGCCTCCATTGTTACTTCCTTCCTAATCCAAGATCCTTCCTAATCCTAGGAGCTTTAGCTCCTAGGCAGCCTGTCCTAAATTTTTTCAACTATTGCTCTATATTTTAACTCTACTTTCTATTAAGTCATGATCAGTTATATGTGTGTGTGTGTGTGTGTGTATATATATATTTAATAAATTGATTTTGTTGTGCAGGTTAATTCAGAATTGGTGGACTAGAAGAAAAGTACGACAAGAACATGGGCCTGAAAGGAAAATAAGTTTCCCACAATGGGAAAAGGACTACAACCTTCAGCCGATGAATGCCTACGGACTCTTTGATGAATACTTAGAAATGAGTATGAAAATAGTCTATTTTATTCTATTTTTAAAAGTTTATTGAATTTTAGTTGATTTACAGTGTTGTGTTAATTTCTGTTATACAGCAGGGTAGTTACACATATGTATAACTCCGTTATACATATGTATATTTTTTCATATTCTTTTCCGTTATGGTTGACCATAGGATATTGCATATAGTTCCCTGTGCTCTAGAGTAGGACCTTGTTTTCTGTTTTATCCTATTAATTATAAATGTGAATTCTAGCTCTCTAGCTGCATTTAACTAGACATACACCATTATTGTCGAGGCTGACAGTGTGGAGGGATTCTTGAGCTAAATGCAGAGGAAGGGTATCTTGCTTTAAGAAACTTTATTGATAGAAATAGTGCCAAGTCACTTCACATTCTTCACGCATTGTGTCCTGTCCCTTGCAATAAATCACCAGAAGAAAAGAGCTGAAAACCTGGAGAACCAAAGAAAAAGGAGTGATCACTCATGGTATGATTGATTGATTCGTTCAGCACACATCTTTTTTTTAAAATTGAAGTATAGTTGATTTACAGTGTTGTGTTAGTTTCAGGTGTAAAACAAAGGGACTCAGTTATGCATATATATATTAAAAAAACATATTCTTTTTCATATTCTTTTCCTACAAGACGTTTACTATAGTTCCCTGTACTATATAGTAGGACCTTGTTGTTTATTTTATATATAGTAGTTTGTATCCAGCAGACATCTTTTGAACGATGTTATGTCCAGACTTTATGTTTGGCACTAGAGATACAGAAGGAATCAGGTACAGTCGTAGCTCTCAAAGAGTGCTCCGTGGCGGGAAGTCAGAGATGTGAAATGTTAAGTGCAATTAAGTAGCAGAGATGCTGCAGGATGAGTTGCTAGTAGGTAGAATGTGCTGTCATTTCTCTTGGAAAGGGTGGCAGGAATCTGGGAATGTATAAGCTTAATGCTACACTTCCATTGAAGGAATCTCATTTCTCTGTAGTCAAACCCAAGCTGTTTATTTTACCATCTATCTGAGAGCATGGACTTTAGAAACAGATTGATGGTGTTCAGTCACTGAGTCGTGTCCTACTCTTTGCAACGCCATGAAATGCAGCATGCAAGGCTTCCCTGTCCTTCACTATGTCCCAGAGTTTGTTCAAATTCATGTCCATTGAGTGATGCTGTCTAACCATCTCATCCTCTAATGTCCTCTTCTTTTGCCTTTGATCTTTCGCAGAATCAGGCTCTTTTCCAATGAGTCAGCTCTTTGCATCAGGTAGCCAAAGTATTGGAGTTTTAGCATCAGTCCTTCCATTGAGTGTTCATGGTTGATTTCCTTTAGGACTGACTGGTTTGATCTCCTTTCAGTCTATGACACTCTCAAGAGTCTTCTGCTGCTGCTGCTAAGTCGCTTTAGTCGTGTCCAACTCTGTGTGATCCCATAGACGGCAGCGCACCAGGCTCCCCCGTCCCTGGGATTCTCCAGGCAAGAACACTGGAGTGGGTTGCCATCTCAGCCCCTCACTTATTAACTCTGAAACCTTGGGCAATTGCTTAATGTCTTTGTCTCACTTTCCACTTCTCTATCATGGGGATAAAAAGAGTAACCACTTCAGTGTATCTTTGTGCGGACTAAATAAATTAATGCATGGAAAGGGCTTAGAACTATGCCTAGCTCAGAGTATGTACTGGATATATGTTAACCATGTCATTATTATTATTTTTCTTTGTATCTTCCAAGGGAGAAAAACTTAACAAAATATCTTAGCAGATACAATGAGTGTGGATAGATTTTCTTGTTTGGGGTTTTTTTTTTTCTAATTATGTTTAAGCTCTGAGACATTGGGGTGGAGGTGGGAGTAAGGGATGGGCAAGATGCATTAATTCTGAAAGAAGTAGTTGTTTCTGGGCAAACAGGAAAATTAAAGGAGTGGTAGAAGTGATGCTTAATGTTTCTCAGATCGCTTATGTCCTATGTATCTACCGGTGTTTTTAGAGTTTCAATTACAGAATGGCATAATGGTATAACTTGGAGAAGAAGTCAATTTGGGCATTAATAATAAAACTTAATAAAATGAATTCAGTAAGAGAACTAACCACTTGGAGGTCTCTTAATGGATTCTTCTCCCATAAAGAAGGAAATGAACAGTAATGTTGGTGTATAGAGTGCTTGAAAAGAAACTGTTGAGGGGTTAGAACTGGTAGTGCTCCAAATACTACAGTAGCTTTGCAGCAAGAAGCAAATCTCTGAAGTATCACAAGACTAGTGAATACTAATCGCTTGCTTCTGTTATTATTTTTGGTTATTTTCTTAATGACCTTCCTGCTTTGTTATATTTTTAAAAAATGTTTTCATTGAAGTAGAATATAAAGTGAGAAAGGCATATAAATCAAAAGTGTATGTATCGGTGAATATTCACAAAGTTATGCATAGATGTAACCAACCTATGTAGGTGAGGAGTTAACATACTACTGGCATTGGACCCAAAGCCAGTCCACTGCCTGGCTTTGAAAATCATTCTGTTGGAAGACAGCAATACCCATTTATTTACATATTATCTATACTTACTTTTTAAATTTAATTTTTATATTATAGCTGATTTACAGTGCTTTGTTAGTTTCAGGTGTACAGCACAGAGGTTCAATTACACACTGTTGTTGTTTAGTTGCTAAGTGGTATCTGTTTTGCCACCCCATGAACTGTAGCTCCCCAGGCTCCTCTGTCCATGGGATTTCCCAGGCAAGAATACTGGAGTGGGTTGCCATTTCCCTCTCCAGGGGATCTTCCAGACCCAGAGATCAAACGTGTGTTTCCTGCATTGGCAGGCAGATTCTTTACCACTGAGCCACCAGGGAAGCCCCTCAGTTCTATATGTATATATAGATATAGATACATATCCATTCTTTTTCAAATTCTTTTCCCTTATAGATTATTACAGACTATTGAGTAAAGTTCCCTGTGTTATGCAGTAGGTCTTTGATTATTTTATACATAGTACTATGAATATGTGAATAACAAACTCTTAATTTATCTCTTCTCCCCAGCTTTCCCGTTTGGTAACCATAAGTTTGTTTTGGAAATAAGTTCATCTGTATCATGTTTTTAGATTCCACTTGTAAGTGATATCATATAGCATTTGTCTGTCTGACTTACTTTGCTAACAATATTCTCTAGGCCCATTCATGTTGCTGTAAACGGCATTATTTCATTCTTTTTAATGTCTGAGTAATATTCCATTGTATATGTGTACCACATCTTTTTTATCCAGTTCTCTGTCAACAGACATTTATGTTGCTTCCACATCTTGGCTATAGTATATACTGCTTTGATGAACATTGGGGTCATGTATCTTTCGGAATTATGGTTTTCTATGGCTCTATTCCCTGGAGTTGGATTGATAAATCATATGGTAGCTCTACTTTTAGCTTTCTAAGGAACCTCCATACTGTTCTCCATGGTGGCTGTACCACTTTACATTCTCGCAAAGCATGTAGGAAGGTTCCCTATTCTCCACACCCTCTCTGGCATTTGTTATTATAGACCTTTTGATGATGACCATTCTGACTGGTGTGAGGTGATACTTCATTGTAGTTTTGATTTGCGTTTCCCTAATAAATAGCAATGTTGAGTGTCTTTTCATGTGCCTGTTGGTCATCTGTATGTCTCCTTTGGAGAAATATCTATTTAGATCTTCTGACCATTTTTGATTTGGTTGTTTTTTCCATAATACGCTGCATGAGCTGTTTGTATATTTTGGAAACCAATCCCTTGTTGATGACTTCATTTGCAAATATTTTCTCCCATGTTGTAGGTTGTCTTTTCATTTTATTGATGGTTTCGTGTGCTCTGCAAAAGCTTTTAATTAGGTCCCATTTATTTTCATTATTCTAGGAGGTAAATTCAAAAATATATTTCTGTGATTTACGTCAAAAAGTGTCCTATGTTTTCCTCTAAGAGTTTTATAGTATCTGGTCTTATATTTAGGTCTTTATTCTTTTATATGTAGCTGTCCAGTTTTCCCAGCACCACTTATTGAAGTCTTTTCTCCATTGTATAGTCTTGCCTGCTTTGTCATAGATTAATTTACCATAGATGCATGGGTTTATTTCTGGGTTTTCTGTCCTGTTCCATTGATCTGTAATTCTGTTTTTGTGCCAGTAACATGACTGTAACTTTGTAGTATAATCTGAAGTTGGGGAACTTGATTCCTCCAGATTCATTTTTCTTTCTCGGGATAGCTTTGGCTATCTGGGGTCTTCTGTGTTTCCATACTAATTTTTGAGATTTTTTTTCATTCTAGTTCTGTGGAAAATGCCATTGGTAATGGAAATTGCATTGAATCTGTGGATTGCCTTGGGTAGTATAGTCATTTTGATAATATTAATTCTTCCAACCCAAGTACACAGTATCTTTCCATCTGTTTGTGTCATCTTCATTTCTTTCATCAGCATCTTAAGAGTTTTCAGAGTCTTTTGCCTCTTTAGGCTTATTCCTGGATATTTTATTTGCTTTGATGTGATGGTAAATGGGATTATTTCCTTCACTTTCTGATCTTTTGTTGTTAGTATACAAAAATGCAACAGAATATACTATTTTGCTTCCTGCAATCTTAACCAAATTCACTGATAAACTCTAGTAGTTTTCTGATAGCATCTTTAGGGTTTTTTGTGTACAGTATCATTTCATCTGCAAATAGTGACAGTTTTACTTCTTTTCCAAATTGGATTCCTTTTTCTTCTGATTGCTGTTGGCTAGGATGTTCTGTCCAGAACTATGCTGAATAAAAGTGGTGAGAGGGGACGTTTTTGTCTTGCTCCTGATCCTACAGGAAATGTTTTCAGCTTTTCTCCATTGAGTATGATGTTAGTAGTGGGTTCGTTATATATGGCCTTTATTATGTTGAGGTATATTCCCTCTAAGTCCACTTTCTGGAGAGTTTTTACCATAAATAGGTGTTGAGTTTTGTAAAACATTTTATTAAGATGATCACATAGCTTTTAAATTTTTCAGTTTGTTGACACAATATATTGCACAATATATTGATTTGCTCAAGTTGGCTTTAGGCAGTTGGCGAAAGCTACATTCCCACCCTTTTGGTGTTTGAAAGTGAAGGTAAAGTTGCTCAGTCCTGTCCAATTATTTGCGACCCTATGGACTGTAGCCCACTAGGCTCTTCCTCTGCCCATGGGATTTTCCAGGCAAGAGTACTTGTGGGTTGCTATTTTCTTCTCCAGGGGGTCTGCCCAACCCAGGGATCGACCTCAGGTCTCCCACATTGCAGGCAAACTTTTTACGCTCTGAGCCACTAGGGAGTCCCTAAGGCATCTCAACACTGGAACCTAGCTGCTGTTGAATGGGGCCAGGTCTTGATGAGAGAAAAGGCAGCCTCCAGCAGAGCTCACATCAGTGACTACTCCCCAGTACTTCTGCCACCATTGTCCTTGTCCCCACAGTGAGCCACAGCCATCCGTTGGAGATCTTTCACCCCAGGAGACACTCCAAGGCCAGAATGTAGGTCTGGGCCAGGTTCCTATGAAGTCACTGCTTTTTCCCTGCCCAGTGCATACGAGATCTTGTATGTACCTTCTAAGAGTGTGGTTTGCCTCAGTCCTGTGACGTGCCTATGATCAAGATCCACTGGCATTCAAAGCCAAATATTCTGCTGAGGGTTTTTCCTCCCCGTGCCAGATGCCCAGACTGGGGAGTCTGATGTGGAGCTCAGAACTGTTACTCCTATGGGAGAACCTCTGTGATACAATTATTTTCTCTTTCCAGCAGGTATGGGATTTGATTATACCACAAAAGTGTCCCTCCTACCGTCTTGATGTAGCTTCTTGTCTTTGGATACAGAATATGTTTTCTCATGGGGTGTAGTCTTTTTTGTTGATGGTTATTCAACAGCTGGTTGTGATTTTGGTGTTTTTATGAGAGGAGGTGAGCTCAAGTCCTCTATTGTTTTGCCTCTAACTGGTATCAAACCTTTTTCTTCTTCTGTCATTGATTTTTAATTCTGCTGTGGTCAAAGGATACTCTGTGGTATTTTAGGCATTTAATATATGCTGAGATCTGTTTTATGCCCCTGAATATTTCTGTTTTGATGAGTGTTTAAAGTGTATTGTGCAATTGTTGAGTATAATCTTCTATGTCTATTAATTGGCAAGTTTAACTGTGTTGTTCAAATCTTAGATTCATGTCCTATTAAACTTTGTCTATTTCCTCTACTAGTTACCAAGAAGAGAGTGTTAAAGTCTACAATCATACTTGAGAATTTTTTCTTAAGTTCGTTCTAGTTTGGTCAATTTTTACTTTACATACTTTGAAGCTGTATTGTTATGTGCAAACAGTTTAGGATTATTCTATTTTACTGTTGAGTTGAGATTTTAAAGTCATTCTTTATCTATAATAATGTAATATTTTGAAGATGTGATGGGCAAGCAGCTAAGGAACTAACTGTAAACACCCTCCAAGGACAGAACTGAGCCTCTGTGGTCACTGGCAGAGAAAAAGGTCCACCCTGTTCTGTCACAGCCAGGCAGGTGGACTGAGCTTTACAAAAACCATACCCCAGGACTAACTTGGCTTAACTCATGACCACACTGATCATCTCCTTCTTTGCTGCAAAAGAACATCACTAAGAGCAGAGATCAATAACTTATTCTTAAAGGGCTAGACAGTAAATAATTTTGACTTTGGCGGTCATGATGCAAGATTGAGGCTATTATATTTTAAATGGTTGTATAGGTATTTACATAACTACTTAAAATGTAAAAACTATTCTTAACTCACAGGTTTAAAAAAAGAAACAAAGCAGAGAGTTATCCAGATTTGGCCTTCAGGCTATAATTTGCTGACCCTTGATCTAGAACTTTTATATGTCTGGCATACAATAGAAATTACTAGACTTAAAGACTATTGAAAGAAGCAAAGTAAGTATAAATTCTTAGCTGGGGTAGGTGTCTGCTATTTCAAAGATGAAAGCAGAAGTATGTGTGGTCAAACATCATGAAAAATCAAGGAAATGTGGTATTACATAAAGAAAAATAATATTTCAATCTAAGTGGTAAAGAATTCAAAACAGTTGTAAAGAAAATCATTGAGCTACAAAAAAATCATGGGGAGGTAGTCCAATGAACTTGCAAAAAAAATTAATGAACAGAAAGAGTCCTTTACTAAAGAGATTGAAATTATAAAAGAGAAACAAATTATAGAGCTGAAAATTCAATGAATGAGATGAAGGTAACAGGACAGACCAGATGGAAAAAAGAATAAAATGACTGGAGGATGCTGCTGCTTCTAAGTCACTTCAGTTGTGTCCGACTCTGTGTGAGCCCATAGACGGCAGCCCACCAGGCTCCCCCGTCCCTGGGATTCTCCAGGCAAGAACATTGGAGTGGGTTGCCATTTCCTTCTCCAATGCATGAAAGTGAAAAGTGAAAGTGAAGTCGCTCAGTTGTGTCCGACTCTTAGCGATCCCATGGACTGCAGCCCACCAGGCTCCTCCGTCCATGGGACTTTCCAGGCATACTGGAGTGGGTTGCCATTGCCTTCTCCAGACTGGAGGATAGGAATATAGAGATAATTCAGTCAAAAGAAGACAGAAATTTGACTTTTTAAAAAGTAAAGAAACCCTGTGCAAACTATCAGATTCAATCAGACAAATGTGAGAATAATTGGTATACCAGAAGAAAGTGGGGAGTAGGAGCCAGAGAGTTTATTTAAAAAAAATAACTGGGAACTTTCCAAACCTGATTCCTCTGCCGTCTTGATTTTGAAACCTGAGATCAAATTGCCAACATCCATTGGATCAAAGGAAAAGCAAGAGAATTCCCGAAAAACATCTATTTCTGTTTTATTGACTACGCCAAAGCTTTTCTTTGCCTGTGTGACTCACAACAAACTTGTGGAAAATTCTTCAAGAGAGGACCACCTTACCTGCCTTTCTCTAATTATTAGAGAAATGCAAATCAAAACTACCATGAGGATTAGAATGACCATTATCAGAGAGTCTACAAATAATAAATACTAGAGAGGGTATGGAGAAAAAGGAATCCCTCCTGCACTATTGGTTGTAATGTAAATTAGTGCAGACACTATGGAAACCAGTATGGAAGTTCCTCAAGAAATTAAAAATGGAGTTGCTGTATGATCCAATAATCCCACTCCTGGGCATATAATGGGACAAAACTAGAATTCAAAAAGATACATATACTCCTATGTTCATGGAAGTGCTATCTATAATAGCAAGACATGAAACAACCTAAATGTTCATTGCCAAATGAATGGATAAAGAAGTTGTGGTATATATATACAGTGGAATACTACTCAGCCATAAGAAATAATGAAATAATGCCATTTTCAGCATGTGGATATCTAAAGTAAGTCAGAGAGAAAGAAAAATACCCTATGATATAACCTAGAAGAAATAGATAAGTTTCTAGAAATAACCTACCAAGGCTGAATCAGCAAAAAATAGAAAATATGAAAAGATCAATAATGATTAAAGAGAGAGAATCAGTAATCTAAAGTCTCCCAACACAGAAAAACCACAGGACCAGTCAGTTTCACTGGTGAATTCTACCAGACATTAAAAGAAAACAAATCCTTCTCACCTACAAAAAAATTGAAGAGGAGGGAACACCCCCAAACTCATTCTTCAAGGCCAGCATTACCTGGATACCAAAGCCATATAAGGATACCACAAGAAAAGATAACATTGGACCAATATTCTTGATAAATACAACTGCAAAAATTCTCAAAATATTAGCAAGCCAAATTCAAGAACACAATAAAACAATTGCATATTACAGCCAAGTGGGATTTATCTGTGATGCATGACTGGTTCAACATATATACATTTTAATGTAATATATCAGATTAATAGGATGAGATACAAAAATCATATGATATCTCAATAAATACAGGAAAAGAATTTGCAAAATTCAACACTCTTTTATGATTAAAAAAGAACCCTTGACAGATTGTTGTATGTGGCTAAAGCTGTTGGCCACACTCTTGACTTTTGCCTGCTATAGCTCTGGAATCAATCATTTCTCCAAGGAGCCCTGGTTCCTTTTACTAGAGAATGGTATTTAGAAAACTTGAGATATGATTACTACTCCTAGGGTGCCATTGCTTCCAGGCTCAGGGAGCAACTGTTTTTCAAGTGTCCTGGCCATCTTTCTAGAAGATATGTTCCCTTTGCTTTGGGGGAACATAGGGCTTCCCAGGTGGCACCGAGTGGTAGAAAATCCACCTGACAAATGCAGGAGATTCAAGACCTGCAGGTTCAATCCCTGGGTCAGGAAGATCCCCTGGAGGAGGAAATGACAGCCTGCTTCAGTACTCTTGCCTTGGAAATCCCATGGACCGAGGAGCCTGGTGGGCTACAGTCCATGGGGTCACAGAGTGGGACACAGCTGAAGTGGCAGGAAATGCACAAGCACATGGATTAAAACAGTGACCTACTCAGACTACTAAGCGTCTGAAAATAGTACTGGGAAGCCAATACGCTCTGTTCTTTTTCCTTCCCTAGTTCTTCAGTTTGGATTTACAACTATCTTCGTGGCAGCTTTTCCCCTAGCACCACTTCTGGCCTTACTGAATAATATAATTGAAATTCGACTTGACGCTTATAAATTTGTCACGCAGTGGAGGCGACCTTTAGCTTCAAGGGCCAAAGATATAGGTAAGTTGGATTTGGGGGTGTTTTTAAAAGATATTAATCGTCTGGTAGATAAAATTAAAAGCCACTAACTTTAGATATTTACATATAGTTTCCATGTAAGATGACTAAATCTTGCAAAATAATAATATTAGCTTTAAATAATATTAGATAACAAGTACAGTTACCTGTTTGAAAATTTATAATTTCCAGTGCTAGAGAATTGGTGCTTAAATAGATTCTCAGTTTGGTTGTTTCTATCCTAGGATGCTAGAATTTAAAAATTGGATTTATTACCACTTCCTTTTGAAAGTAGATCTTGCATTTGCTTCAGTTAGTTTTGCTCTTTCCTAAATGTCTGCCTGAGTCACAGGAAGAAGGGTCCCATTTTTCTAGAGGCAGAGATGGCTTTTGGTTTTTGACTAGATGTGCTAAGTTGAACCAGGTGTCTTTTATTCGTTTCTGCATTCGGTGCTTCATATAGAGCTGGCAGGTGCCCAGCCAGTGTGTGTGGAAGAGAATTCAGTGTGAAAAAAAAAAAGAAGAATTCAGTGTGGACGTTAGCTCAGTGGCCTCAACCTCCAGATGAAACAGACAGACATTCAGTGAGCACCTACCTTGGGTCATGCATCAGGAACTTGGTCCATAAAGATGAACTGGAAGGATCCTATACTTACCCAGAGGATCTCCTAGTCTGGTGACAGCTTGACACTGCATATGCCAGCCAGTCTTAGCAGATGGTATTTGGTACCTTATCATCAACCAGAATTCTCTCCTTATGTCTGAAGCTGATTGAGTTTTAAGTCATGAGCATTGGCACGTGCATGCAAATTTCTTCAGTGTCAAGGTGTTTACAAGCAGAAATCTTCCTTCTGGTTGCAAGTATCAGTATTTGGAATGATGGAAAGACCCATGGAAAGGACTATTGAGAATTAGTTACCCCGTTGTTTTCATACTTATTTGCCTCTGCTGTTGTATATGGAATTAACTAACACTTCTCTTTGAATAGGAATTTGGTATGGGATTCTTGAAGGCATTGGAATTCTCTCCGTTATTACAAATGCATTTGTGATAGCGATCACATCTGACTTTATCCCTCGCTTGGTGTATGCTTATAAGTATGGACCTTGTGCGGGCCAAGGAGAAGCTGGGCAAAAGTAAGTTTGCCGTAAAGCCATCATGGAATCCCCATTCCCTAGCCATTGTGTATGGTTGGACACCCAAGTCCAGGACAAGAAGGCTTGTTGTAGGGAAGGTGGAATTATTGGGAGTCATATAGATCATAAAAGTTTTAGATGGAATCAAATGTGAGAAGAGCAATTAATCATTTTCCCACTCTTGCCCACCATGAATTTAAAAATGTGTGGTATGCTGTGTAGCAAAAAGAAAGTAGTACATGATGTATAGTTATGCCATTTTTATGAGTTTGTAAAAATATAATTTGATTCCCTTTGTGCCATTAGGTAGACTCTGCAAATTTTATATGGGAAATATGCAACCACATGCCAGGTACCCATAAAGTACTCAATAAATACTTGTGGAATAAGTAACTGAATGCTTCTTTCCTGGCTACTGACTTGACCAGTGTCAATATTATCATAGGCAAAGTGGGTAAACTTAACTCCCTGAGAGATCAGTTCTATAGCATCACCTCAGTGATCCCCAAAGCTGTATTTCTGGTCAGATAAAGCCTTGACAATATCATAACATGTCCCCTAGCTTTCCCTTCTATTAAT
The DNA here is from genome assembly GCF_001704415.2 of Capra hircus. Classification (NCBI taxonomy): domain Eukaryota; kingdom Metazoa; phylum Chordata; class Mammalia; order Artiodactyla; family Bovidae; genus Capra; species Capra hircus. The sequence continues at coordinate 63,646,191 of NC_030812.1, forward strand.
ACATCCTTGGGAAAAAAAGATATAAAAAGTCCTAACATACTTCAATGGGAAATAATACAACAACCCTGTTTGGTTAATGTCACAATAATCTAATTGTGAGGTTTAAATGTCTGTAGCTCAGAGTGGAACGTGTGTTGGCGTCACAGGATCATTTCAGTGCCCTAGAAATCATCTCACTTGGGCTATTGCTTATTCACACAAGCAGCCCTGCCTCTTGGCTTACTGGTTTGAGCCAAATTAATTCATCATCTGTAGCTATTATAGTTCCATCAGCCCTCAAGGAGGACACTGCTACCAAACAGAGTTGGCTGAATTCATGCATGTGTAGTCTAGGTCCAGCTCACAATCCAGTTATTTGAGGAAATTTCTATAAAGTTCATTACTACATTAGCCACGTGCTTGTTAAACATGTATACTCTAGCAACTTTAAGTGAGCATACCTTCCCATTTTAAGAAAGATTTAAAGACTTAAGTTGTACTATGTATGCATTTCTTTCTAACTGAAACCGTTGTCAACATTTTGTGCTTGACTTAGCCTAGAAAAGCTTACCTATGTTCAAGCCACATTCACGTATGTTTTGATTCTCAAAACAATTCAGGGAGTGAGGACATGTATTATTACCCTCATTTTGAAGCGCAGAAAGAGATTGAGAGATTAAATCCAAAATTAATTACAAGGCAGGCCTCATCCTGAACCTCATAGCTCTCAAGGCCTGTGCCAGTAAACCATTATCCCACTCATCAATAGTCAACTCTGTGGGGTTTAAATTCCAGTGGTTATTCCCATTCTTCCCTTATTTCAAATACTGTGAAACCTGTCTTGTTCTAGAGGGAACCAAAAAACAAAATAGCAACATTATGAACAGTTAATAGTGAATCAATTCTTTAGACTTTTGGCAGCCTATTAGATTTAAGACAGTGTTCATGGTGATTAGGATTTATCTAAATGGCCTCATTTCAGTTTTATTGTGTCCTCCAGGCAGCACCCCCTTTTTTTTAAACAACCTTTCTCTTAACCTTTGCCACCTTCAATATTTATACATCTACTTTTTAATCTTCTACTCCATTGTTCATTTTTGTTTTCAAGTAGTTACATTTGTCTGTTTCTCCAGGAATCTTATTTTCTGCCCCGCCAGCTACTCTATTATCCTTTTCAGGTTTCTTCTTTTTCCAATTTAAAAATACTTCAGAGATGACTGAACTCATAGAGGAGCAGCGTTATCAAATTTTAGATGTCATAGGCTTCTAGGGTAGCACGTGCAGTCATAGTCAAATCCCACTCATGATTTAATCCAGTTGTAGAAATGTCATATTTCAATTTAAACTGACCCTAAGTCAACAGTACTCCAACGAGACCCATCACCTTTCTCCAAACTTCCAGGTTTCCTTCAGGCCTCCTTACCTTTCAGGCTTCCCTGGCTCCTCCACAGATGAGAATTTCAAGCCTACATCCAGGGTCATTCAGTTCACAGGCCCCTTGTCCCTATGACAGCGTGCTTCAGTTATTCTTAGTCATGTGTTCCAACTAGTCTCTCCACCAGCACAGATGCTCTGCAGACAAGTCTTCAGTGACACAGTGGGGAAGACAGTCTCATTTTCAGCCAGATCTGGAACACTGTGGTTTGAGGCATGGTCTCCACACCATGGGTACACAAGAGTATTTCAGATGTCACCTTCCCTCTTAAGACACTCTGTCTTTCCTGCTGCCTGTGATCAGACTGTTTATTGATTATAAAATGAAGTCACTTCCTCTTTGAGGGTATCTTCCCAGGGGCCCTTTAAAAAAGAGCTTGCTGCTGCTGCTGCTGCTGCTGCTAAGTCGCTTCAGTCGTGTTCGACTCTGTGCGACCCCATAGACGGCAGCCTACCAGGCTCCCCTGTCCCTGGGATTCTCCAGGCAAGAACACTGGAGTGGGTTGCCATTTCCTTCTCCAATGCATGAAAATGAAAAGTGAAAGGAAGTCGCTCAGTCATGTCCGACTCTTAGCAACCCCAGGGACTGCAGCCTACCAGGCTCCCCCATCCATGGGATTTTCCAGGCAAGAGTACTGGAGTAGGGTGCCATTGCCTTCTCCGAAAAAAAGAGCTTAGATAACTGAAATCACCTCTGGGCAGACATCAGAAGGCAGAAATTGTGAAATAAAATTGAAGGTGCAAATTATAAAATCCTGCCAATCAGAGTTAAAATTTCAATCAACAAACTAATTTTTTTTTCCCAGAAAGCACAAATAACCGATTTTATCAGTTTGATCCCTTACCCTCAATGAATGCATCAAACTAATTACTTTGGTATCAGATAGACATAGATTACAGTTTGGGAACTTTCTCTTACAGTTTGCCAACATTCTCTAAGGATATATGCAGGCCCAAGAATTACTGTGAGGTATGTACCTGGTGTACATGATGTAGTGATAAATAAAATCAAGCTAATTTTCCTGTAGAAATAGTGATCTCATAAGGAGTTACAGACTTGATCAAGGACACTGCTCAAATTTTCACAGAATGGGTTATGAATATCTGAATGAACTATATTTATAAACTATAAATTAATTAAATAGATCAACATCATAAGTTGTATTTCAAAAGATAAAGCTGATGGTTAAGTGAAAGTGTTAGTTGCTTAAGTCATTTATTATAGTCATCTAAAAAACATGTCTAACTTTAAATGCACAAACCTGATCTCATTTCCCCTGGATTTTTTGCCCTTTCACCCCATGCTTTGTGAGTCACAATGCCTAAAACCTCAAAAGCAAATTTATTTTGGCAGAATTCAAAGATACTCTGCAGTGAGTTTGACCTGGAATCAACAGATTCAAAAGTCAACTTCTCATTCTGTTCTCTCCCAGATAATAGTTAGAGTAAGTATAATAATGAGTGTGTGTGTTAGTCACTCAGCCGTGTCCAATTCTTTGTGACCCCACGGACTATAGCCTGCCAGGATTCTCTGGAATTCTCCAGGCAAGAATACTAGAGTGGGTTGCCATTCCCTCCTCCAGGGGATCTTCCCGATCCAGGAAATTGAACCCAGGTCTCCTCCACGACAGGTAGATTCTTTACTGTCTGAGCCACCAAGGAAGCCAAGTATAATAATTATCTCTAGTTCATCCTTTTCCCCCATAGTAAAGGATGGAAAGCAGTAAATAATGAGTAGTGTTAAAACCAAAATTCTCACGTTTAAAATGTCTTCTCAGACATTTGGACAAGGTATGCACTCTAATTCAAACAATGCTGCCTTTCATAAGACGTTTTTCTGAATCTCCTTTCTTAGCAATGCCTGCGGAGGCTACCTGCCAGCCCCTTAAGGAAATTTTTATTTTATGTTCCCAGGAAACACCTCTTCTGTTTGATACCTTTTTCTCCATTCCTCTCACTCCTCCCTGATGATCAGTGCAGCCTCATCTTCCCTGTGTCTCACTGGGAGCTGGGGCTGAGCCACACTGAGGGTACACAGACCACCGGGCAACAGCCTGAATAGCAGACCTGGGGTCTGCCGCTGCCTGCGGCCTTCCTGCCGTAACAGGAGGCCACTGCGCTGACGCGTGGCTGCCACTAGGCATGAAGCACATCATACAGCAAAGCGCAGGAAACCTCAGTTCCCTGAGCTGATGGGCGTCCCAACTATTTGATGCTGGCAAGCCAAGATTCTCCCACAGTGGAGACAGAGAACTGCCTAGACACTTCAGCATCAGCAGCCCTCCTCCTCCTCTGGTTATGAAAATAACATGGAAAAAAGACTTATACAGTTGACAATTATGTATGTATGTACTGGCTTCACATGTAACGCTTTGGACCCAGAGGGAGTACATGCCCACTAAAGGCATATTTTCAGCTTGATTTATGAGTGACATCAAATGAATATGCTTAATAAACAGTTTAGTGACATATCCCTTTTATTTTGAGGCTTTAAGGTGTTCAGCCCATGAGACAGATGTTTCATTTGAATTTAAGTTCTCAATTGAGGTTTTTGAAACGGAGCCGCCATTAGACAAGCAGCTTTAATATTAGTAAAGCTCAGGGCTACTTTATGAGAGAAGAGTGTGGGAGGGCCTGAAAATAATTATTCCATTTCAACAAGGGCCTGTTTTTTGCCAGTTTCCAGAGCACCTTTCCCTTCCCATAGCCCAGCTCCTGAGAAGACTCTGCTCTGTATTTCACAAAACCGGCTCCCTCTCTGACAACTAATTATCACCAAGATACTGATTTGTTTTCATGTCATGTTCTAGGCAGTTCATAAATGAGGGAGAAATCATTTCAAATTACCCTTTTAAGGAGTGATGGGGAGGCCTGCTACCAGTGGGAGAAGGGCATGTTACACACACACCGATCATTACTTTCACTCATGAGTGACTTGACAAATGAGCCCTTCTGCTTGGTCCACTTAAGGCCAGCCTTTTCTTCACATACAGAACCCATGTCCTCTCAGAACTATACCTGTGTCATCACTTGGGTTTGATATTCAGCAGCTTTGATTAATCACATCAGACATATTAATGAGAAGAGTCTGAAAGCCATTATTTATTCTTTCAGTTGATGATAACTATTTGTTGACCTCTTGCTAGGTGCATGCAATAAAATGAGTAATAGCCACTCACGTTTATTAAGATCTGGCTGTATGCTAAGCAGTATATCAGAGTATATAAGCAGTACATAAGCAGGTATGTTTTGCACACATCATTCTATTCCCACAGTGACCCTATGAGGTGGCACTTTTGTTGCTTTAAAGAAGTTGCATAATTTGTCAATATGATATGGCTAGAAAGCAGCAAAGCTACAATATATGACCCTAAAGCCCAAGTTTCTTGTACTGTAATATACTGAACCCCCAGCACAGGCTGAAAGCCATGTCCTCAAGAAGCTTATAATCCTAGGTAATAATTTTATTCCTGATCCATCTTCTAGACCTTGATAGAACCCCTGGTACTTTAGGTCCCCTCCAATCAAATCCATTAAATTCAATATTTACTGGATTCCTACACTGTGTGAGACTATCCTAGAATACCAAAGTATCGATGACACCTCTTTTGATCCAAAAATAAAAAACACTACAGTCCAAAGGAGAAGACATACATGTATGCAGCCAACTCTAGGATAAGCTATATGGCCTATATAAGCTATAAGCTAAATACAGCAGGACCACAGAAGGGAATGAAGCTTCTGACTAGGCATATTAGGACATCTTCACACAAGAGATGGCATCTCAGCTAGCCATCGGAGGATGGACACTGTTACCACTTGTACGAAATGAGTAAGGAATCCCAACAGAAGCAGAGGCATGAAGGCATATGATACATGAAGGAAACAGTCTAGCATGATTGTAGCATGGATGAATTGGGGAAGGGGTGTCATATCCATGCCGATTATATTCAGGTCATTATAAGAAAGCATGTGCTGTGCTCATTCACTTCAGCCGTGTCCAACTCTTTGCAATCTATGGACTGTAGCCCACCAGGCTCTTCTGTCCATGAGATTCTCCAGGCAAGAATACTGGAGTGAGTAGCTATGCTCTCCTCCAGGGGATCTTCCTGACCCAGGAGTCGAACCCATATCTCTGGCATCTCTTGGATTGCAGGGAGGTTCTTTACCTACTGAGGCACCTGAGAAACCCCACATAAGAAAGTATAGACAACCAGTAATGAAGGAATGTGATTATGTGTACATGTATGTGTGTATTTATGAAAGAAGTAGTGACCTAATTTATACTGATTATGCAGTGCTTTCACCGTTTCACCAAAGCATTGTTTGGGGTAGTGCTGTTCTATATGATGATTCTGCACAAAAAGGACCAGAACAAAAGAAATGACTTGTTTCTCATTTAACATAGCCAGGGTTTTTCAGTGTATTCCGGCTTGAGTGCTGTGACAAGAGAGGGCCAGGTAAGACACCTATAACTGCAGGAATTTCTAGCAAGTAGACCCTCAGTGGATTGGATGCAAAGGTGATCAGAGGCCTAATTACAGAACCTGTTTTCACTTTTAGGTGCATGGTTGGCTACGTGAATGCCAGCTTGTCTGTATTCCGGATTTCTGACTTTGAGAACAGGTCTGAACCTGAGTCTGATGGCAGTGAGTTCTCGGGGACGCCTCTCAAGTACTGCAGGTAAGTGCAGCACAGTTACCCTCAGCTGGGCTGGCTCTGTCGTGGGGAGGTGTTGCTCAGATAACAGCCTTTTTGACTGAGCGGCTTTAAAGCAGGGATCCTCAAACTTAACTATACATTACAGTCCTCTGGAGGATTTTTAAATCTCTTCACCAAGCTGTGACCCAGACGGAGTAAAACACAATCTCGGAGGTGAGTCCCAAGCTTCTAGATCCAGGAAGCCCATGTAAGAGGAACCCAAAGAGATCCCCACTAAGACATCATAGTTAAAGTGTCAAAAGTTAAGAGAAGTAGAGAATATTAGAAGCAGCAGAGAAAAGCAGCTCGTTACACATAGGCATATCTCATTTTTGTGCTCTTCACAGATGCTGCATTTTTTAAAGGTTTAAGGTTTGTGATGTCTCTGATAGCTCAGTTGGTAAAGAATCCACAGGAGACCCCGATTTGATTCCTGGGTTGGGAAGATCCACTGGAGAAGGGATAGGCTACCCACTACAATACTCTTGGGCTTCCCTTGTGACTCAGCTGGTAAAGAATCCTCCTGCAATGCGGGAGACCTGGGTTCAATCCCTGGGTTGGGAAGATCCCCTGGAGAAGGGAAAGGCTACCCACTCCAGTATTCTGACCTGGAGAATTCCATGGTCTGTAGAGTCCATGGGGTCGCAAAGAGCTGGACGGGACTGAGCAACTTCCACTTCACTTCACAAGGTTTGTGGCAATCCTGGGTTGAGAAAGTCCATCAGTGCTGTTTTTCCAAGAGCATTTGATCACTTTGTGACTCTGGCACATTTTGGTAATTATCACCATATTTCAAATTTTTTCATTATTATATTTGCTGTGGTGACCTATAATCAGTGATCTTTGGTGTTACTATTATAATTGTTGTGGGGTGCTACAAACCATGCCCATGTAAGAAAGACAGTGGATTTACTTGATAAATGTTATATGTGTTCTGACTTACTTTTTCCCTGCTCTCCCTCTCCTTGGACTCCCCTCTTCCCTGACACAAGAATATTGAAATTAGGCCAAATAACAACCTTTCAATGGCCTGTAAGTGTTCAAGAGGAAGGAAAGCCTCACATCTCTCACTTTAAATTAAAAGCTAGAAATTAAAATTAAAAGCAAGAAATTACTAAGCTTAGTGAGGAAGGCATGTTGAAAGCAGGGGTAAGCCCAAAGTTAGGCATCTTAAACCAAACAGTTTGCCAGGTTATAAATGCGAAGGAAAAATTCTTGGAGGAACTTTAAAGTGCTACTCCAGTGAACACCCAAATGAGAAGTAAAACACCCTTATTGATGATCTGAAGAAAGTTTTAGTGATCTGTACTAAAGATCAAACCAGCAACAACCTTTCCTTAAACCAAAGCTTAATCCAGGGAGAGACCCTCACTCTTTCAATTCCGTGAGATCTGAGATAGATGAGGAAGCTACAGAAAAGTTTGAAGCTAGCAGAGGTTGGCAGAGAAGGCAGTGGCAACCCACTCCAGTACTCCTGCCTGGAAAATCCCAGGGACGGAGGAGTCTGGTAGGCTGCCATCTGTGGAGTCACACAGAGTCGGACACGACTGAAGTGACTTAGCAGCAGCAGCAGCAGCGATTGGTTCATGAGTTTAATGAAAGAAGCTACCCCTATAACATGCAAGTGCGAATGTAGCAGCTGCAGTTATTTATCCAGATCTATCTAAAATATTTAATGAAGGTGACTACTGTAAACACAGATTTTAAAGATAGATGAAACAGCCTCTATTTGGAAGAAGATGTCATCTAGAACTTTCATAGCTAGAGAAGAGAAGTCAATGCCTGACTTCAAACTTCAAAGGACAGGCTGACTGTCTCATTAAAGAGTTAATGAAGCTGGAGACTTGAAGTTGAAGCCAGTGCTCATTTACCATTCTGAAAGTCCTAGGGCCCTTAAGAATTATGCTAAGTCTACTCTGCAGGTGTCCTATAAATGGAGCAATAAAGCCTGAATCACAGAAAATCTGTTTACAACATGGCTTTCTGAATATTTTAAGCCCACTGTTGAGACCTACTGCATAGAAAAAAGGTTCCTTTCCAAACACTGCTGCTTAAGACAGACTAAATGATAAGAGTAGAAGGATGTGAACTCACCTCTTCTTACAAAAACACCAAAGTCACAAATAACTGCTGAACAACCATCAACTAATAACTACAGAAACCTACAAAAATAGATATTCTACAACCAAAAATAAAGAAGAAGCCACAACAGGATAGTAGGAAGGGTGCAATCATGATAAAATCAAATCACAGCCACACCAAGTGGGTGACCCACAAACTGGAAAAGAATTATACCACAGAAATTCTCCCACAGGAGTGAAAGTTCTAAGCCCCATGTCAGGGTCCCCTGCAATGGCAGGCAGAGCCCCAGAAAATCTGGCTTTGAAGGCTAACAGGGTTTGATCACAGGAATTCCACAGGTCTGGGGAAAACAGAAACTCCCACTCTTAGAGGGCACACACAGGGTCTTGTGTGCACCAGGACCCAGGGAAAGAAACAGCAACCTCATAAGAGCCTGGGTCAGACCTACCTGCTAGTATTGGAGGGTCTCCTACACAGGTAGGGGGCAACTGTGACTCACTACAGGGACAAACACACAGTCAATGTAGTTCTAAGGAGTACTCATTAGCATCAGCCTTCCTGGAGGCCATCATTTTCTCACCAAGACCTGGCCTCACCTAACAGCTGGCAGGCCAGGACTCAGGCCAAACAACCAACCAAGTGGGAACATAGCCCCACTCATCAGCAGATAGGCTGATTAAAGTCTTCCTGAGCACACAGCTGCCTGATAAACACACCTCTTAACATGGTCCTGCCCAGAGTGACAAGACCCAATTCCACCCACCAGTGGGCAGGAACCAGTCCCTCCCACCAAGAAGCATGAACAAGTCTTTTAGACCAGTCTCATCCACCAAGTTGAAGACAACAGAAGAAGAATTACAATCCTGCAGCCCTCAGAATGGAAACCACAATCACAGAAAGCTGGACAAAATAAGACAGCCAAGGAATATGTCCCAAATGAAGGAACAAGATAAAGCCTCAGAAAGACAACTAAATGAAGTGGAGACAGACCATCTACCCTAAAAAGAATTCAGAACAATGACAGTAAAGATGATCCAAGAGCTTGGAAAAAGAATGGAGGCATAGATCAAGAAGATAAATGTTTAACAAAGACCTAGAGCTAAAGAACAAACAGAGGTGAACAGTACAGTAACTGAAATGAAAAATCCAGTAGAAGAAATCAAAAGCAGAATAACAGGCAGAAGAATGCATAAGTGAGCTGGAAGACAGGGTGGTGGGAATCACTGTCACGGAATAGAATTTCTAAAAAAAGAATGAAGAGAAATGAGGACAGTTAAGAGACCTCTGGAATAACATTAATTGTGCCAACATTTGTATAACAGGGGTCCAAGAAAGCGAAAGGACCTGAGAAGATATTTGAAGAGATAATAGCTGAAAACTTCCCTTATATGGGAAAGGAGTCACTCAAGACCCAGAAATGCAGAGAGTTCCTTATGGGATAAACCCAGGGAGGAACATGCCAAGACATATAGTAATCAATTTGACAAAAATTAAAGACAAAGGAAAGATACTAAAAGCAATGAGGGAAAAACAGCAAATAACATACAAGGGAATTCCCATAAGGTTATCAGATGATTCTTCAGCAGAAACTCTGCAGGCCAGAAGAAAGTGGCACAGTGTATTTACAATGATGAAAGGGAAGAACCTACAACCAAGAATACTCTACTCAGCAAGACTCTCATTCAGATTTAACAGAGAAATCAAAAGCTTTACAGACAAGCCAAAGCTAAGAGAATTCAGCACTATCAGACCAGCTTTGCAACAAATGCTACAGGAACTTCTCTAGGTGAAAAAGAAAAGGCCACAACTAGAAACAAATTATGAAGATAGGAAATCATCCCATACACAAATATGATATCAAAACCAGCAATCTTGAGAAAAGGTGAGCACAAATGCAGGACACTGGAAATGCATGTGAAATTAAGAAACCAGCAACTTAATCGTTTATATGTATGTGTGTGTACATATATAGATTGCTATATCAAAACCTCATGGGAACCACAAACTGAAAATCTACAATAGATACACACAAATAAAGAAAAAGGAATCCAAACACAACTCTAACGGTAGTCATCAAATCACAGGAGAACAAAAGAGGAAGGGAAGAAAAGTGAATTACAAAAATAAATGCAAAACAATTAACAAAATTGCAATAAGAACATACATATTGATAATTACCTGAAACAGAAACAGATTAAATACTGCAATCAAGACACAGACTGGATGAATGGATACAAAAAACAAGGCCCATATATATGCTGTCTACCAGGTGGCTCAGTTGATAAAGAACCCACCCACAAACACAGGAGACAAGAGATGCAGGTTCGATCCCTGGGCCGGGAAGATCCCCTGGAGAAGGAAGTGGCAACCCACTCCAGTATCCTTGCCTGGGAAATCCCATGAACAGAGGAGCCTGACAGGCTATAGTCCACAGGGTTGCAGAGAGTCAGACACCACTGAGTGCACGTGCACACACACACATAAAGACCCACTTCAGATCTAGGGACACAGTCAAACTGAAAGTGAGAGGATGGAGAAAGGTATTCCATGCAAATGGAAGTCAAAGGAAAGCTGGAGCAGCACTACTCATATCAGACAAGATGGACTTTAAAGACTGTTACAGGAGACCAAAGAAGAGGACTACAAAATGATCAAGAGATCAATCCAAGAGGAAAATACGACAATTGTAAGTACACATGCACTCAACAAAGGAGCACCTCAATACATAAGGCAAATACTAATAGCCATAAAAGGAGAAATCAACAGGAACACAATAATAATGGGGGACTTTAACACCCCACTTTCATCAATGGACAGATCATCCATATAGAAAATCAGTAAGGAAACACAGGCCTTAAATGACAGACCAGATAGACTTATTTATATTTATAGAGCATTCCATCCAAAACCATCAGAACACACATTCTGAAGTGCACATGGAGCATTCTCCAGTTTGATCACATGCTGGGCCACAAGGCAAGCCTTGGTAAATTTAAGAAAACTGAAATCATATCAACCATCTTCTCTGATTATGAGATTATCAGCTACAACAACAACAAAAAAAACTAAAAAAACACAAACACATGGAGGTTAAACAATATGCTCTTGTACAACCAATGGATCACTGAAGAAATCAAAGAGAAAATTGAAAAAAGAGAGACAAATCAAAACAAAAGCAGGATGATCCAAAACCTGTGGGATGCAGCAAAGGCAGTTCTAAGAAGGAAGGTACAGCAATGCAGTCTTACCTCAGGAAACAAGAATCTCAACCGAATCTTACACCTGAAGCAACTAGAGAAAGAAGAACAAACAAATTCCCAAAGTTGGTAGAAGGAAAGAAATCATAAAGATCAGAGCAGAAATAAATAGAGACAATGAAAATAATAGAAAAGATCAACGAAACTAAAAGCTGATTCTTTGAAAAGGCAAACAAAATTGATAAATCTTTAACCAGACTCAGCAAGATAAAAAGAGAGAGGGCTTGATAAAATAAAATGAGAAATGAAAAAGGAGAAGTTACGATGAACACGACAGAAATACAAAGGATCAGAAGAGACTACTACAAGCAACTATATGCCAATAAAATGGACAACCTAGAAGAAATGGACAAATTCTTAGAAACTACAATCTCCCAAGACTAAACCAGGAGAAAATAGAAAATACGAACATACCAATCACAAGCACTGAAATGGAAACTGTGATTTTAAAACTCCCAACAAACCAAATGAGTTTGAGCAAGCTCCAGGAGATGGTGATGGACAGGGAAGCCTGGTGTGCTGCAGTCCATGGGGTCACAAAGAGTCGGACATAACTGAGACTGAACTGAACTGAACTGAACAAACCACAGTCTGGGGCCAGACTGCTTCACAGGAGAATTCTATCAAATATTTAGAGAAGAGTTACCACTATCCTTCTGAAACTGTTCCAAAAAATTGCAGAGGAAAAAGCACTTCCAAACTCATTCTATGAAGCCATCATCACCCTGATATAAAAACCAGATAAAGATACCAAAGAAAATTACAGGCCAATATCACTGATAAACATAGATGCAAAAATCCTAAAACAAAATACTAGCAAACTGAATCGAACAATACATTAAAAGGATTATACACTATGATCAAGTGAAATTTATCCCAGAAATACAAGGATTTTTCAATATTGGCACATCAATCAGTATGGTATATAACATCATATACTGGAGAATAAAAACCATATGGTCATCCCAATAGTTTCAGAAAAAGCTTTTGACAAAGTTTAACACAATTTATGATAAAAAAAAAAAAACTCTCCAGAAAATGGGCATAGAGCAGACATGCGTACATACACAACAAGTTGCTTCAGTTGTATCTGACCCTTTGTGACTTATGGACTGTAGCCTGCCGGGCTGCTCTGTCCATGGACTCTCCAAGCAAGAATACTAGAGTGCACTGCCATGCCCCCTCCAGGGGAACCCAGGGATCAAACCCATGTCTATTACATCTCCTGCATTGGCGGGCATGTTCTTTACCACTAACACCACCTGGAAGGCCCAGAGGGGACATACTTCAACATAATAAAGGCCATATATGACACAGAAGAACTATACAAAAAAGATCTTCATGGCCCAGATAACCACAATGGTGTGATCACTCACCTAGAGCCTGATATCCTAGAGTGTGAAGTCAAGTGGCACTTAGGAAGCATCACTACGAACAAAGCTAGTGGAGGTGATGGAATTCCAGGTGAGCTATTTCAAATCCTAAAAGATGATGCTGTGAAAGTGCTGCACTCAATATGCCAGCAAATTTGGAAAACTCAGCAGTGGCCACAGGACTGGAAAAGGTCAGTTTTCATTCCAATCCCAAAGAAAGGCAATGCCAAAGAATGTTCAAACTACTGCACAGTTGCACTCATCTCACACGCTAGCAAAGTAATGCTCAAAATTCTTCAAGCCAGGCTCAACATTACATGAACCAAGAACTTCCAGATGTTCAAGCTGGATTTGGAAAAGGCAGAGGAACAGAGATCAAAGTGTCAACATCCGTTGGATCACCAAAAAAGCAAGAGAGTTTCAGAAAAACATCTACTTCTGCTCTATTGACTATGCCAAAGCCTTTGACTGTGGATCACAATAAACTGTGGATAAAAGAGATGTGAATACCAGACCACCTGACCTGCCTCTTGAGAAATCTGTATGCAGGTCAAGAAGCAATAGTTAGAACTGGACATGGAACAACAGATTGGTTCCAAATTGGGAAAGGAGTATGTCAAGGCTGTATATTGTCACCCTGCTTATTTAACTTATATGCAGAGTACATCATGAGAAATGCTGAACTGGAAGAAGCACAAGCTGGAATCAAGATTGCCGGGAGAAATATCAATAACCTCAAATATGCAGATGACACCACCCTTATGGCAGAAAGTGAAGAAGAACTAAAGAGCCTGTTGATGAAGGTGAAAGAGGAGAGTGAAAAAGATGGCTTAAAGCTCAACATTCAGAAAACGAAGATCATGGCATCTAGTCCTATCACTTCATGGCAAATAGATGGGGAAAAAATGGAAATTATTTTCTTGGGCTCCAAAATCACTGAAGATGGTGACTGCAGCCATGAAATAAAAAGACACTTGCTCCTTGGAAGAAAAGCTATGACCAACCTAGACAGCATATTAAAAAGCAGAGACATTACTGACGAAGGTCCGTCTAGTCAAAGCTATGGTTTTTCCAGTAGTCATGTATGGGTGTGAGAGTTGGACTATAAATCAAGCTGAACACTAATGAATTCATGCTTTTGAACTGTGGTGTTGGAAAAGACTCTTGAGAGTCCCTTGGACTGCAAGAAGATCGAACCAGTCCATCCTAAAGGAAATCAGTCTTGAGTATTCATTGGAAGTACTGATGCTGAAGCTGAAATTCCAATACTGTGGCCACCTGATGCGAAGGACTGACTCATTTGAAAAGACCCTGATGCTGGGAAAGATTGAAGGTGGGAGGAGAAGGGGACGACAGAGGATGAGATGGTTGAATGGCATCACTAACGTGATGGACATGAATTTGAGTAGCCTCTAGGAGTTGGTGATGGACAGGGAAGCCTGGTGTGCTGCAGTCCATGGGGTCTCAAAGAGTCGGACACTACTAAGCGACTGAACTGAACTGATGACAAAGTTACAGCTAACAACATACTGAACAGTGAAAAACTCAAAGCTTTTCTTCTCTGACCAGAAATAAGACAAGGATGTCCACCTTCACCACTTTTGTTCAATATAGTTTTGGAAGCCCTAACCAAAGCTCACAATTAGTGACAAGAAAACTCATGAAACTGTAAAACTCCCTGGTAAAGATCAATATATAGAAAACGTAGTGGAATAATCAGTTATAAAGTTAGTATGAAAGTTATAAGAAAAAAGTCCAAAAAATGACTATAACTACAATAATTAGTTAAGGGATACACAAGATAATAAAAATGTGAATTGTCACATTAGAAACATAAAACATAAGGGGAGCTTTAGAATGCTAAAAACGTAGCACCTTAGAAAACATTCAAACTTAGGTTGCAATCAACTTAAAATCGACTGTTATAAATACAAGCTATTATATGTGTGCCTTATGCTAACCACAAAGCAGAAACCTATAGTACAACACAAAAGATAGTAGACTCTAATGATAACACTGAAGAAAGTCAAACCCAAAAGGAAGAAAGCAAGAGAAAGGGAAAGGAACAAGGAGAACTACACGATAGCCAGAAAAGAAGAAACAAAATGGAAATAAGTACATACCCATCAATAACTATTTTCAGTGTAAGTGAATTAAATTCTCCTGTCAAAAGACATTGAGTGGCTGAATGGAAGAAAAAAGTAAGATATCTGTGTGCTGCCTACAAAAGACTCATTTCAGATGCAAAAACACAAACAACTCAAACATGAAGGGATGGAAAAAATGTATTTTGTGAAAATGGAAATCTAATGAAAGTTGGAGTATCTAGACTTACATCAGACAAAATAGACTTTAAAACAAAATAATAACAAAAGACTGTCATTACATACTGATAAAGGGGTCAACCCAACAAGAAAATATATTTCCCAACACAGGAGCACCTAACTATATACACCAAATATTGACATGCCTAAAGGAAGAAATAAACAGCAGTACAATAATACTAGGGGACTTTTATACCACAGTGGCTCATCCAAAGAAACCAACAACAACAACAAAAAATCAATAAACATTGGTCTTAAAGGACTTTAGACAAAAGGACGTTATTAACAGATAAGTACAGAACATTCCATCAAAAGAAACAGAATTTACATCTTCTCAAGTGCACGTGGAACATTCTCCAGGATATATCATGTTATGCCACAAGTCTCAATAAATTTAGAAGACTGAAATCATATCAAGCATATTTTCTGACCATAATGGTATGAAATGAAGCAAGAAATCAATTACAGAAAGAAAACTGGAAAATTTACAAATATGTGGAAACTAAACAACATGCTACAGAACAACCAATGGTTCAAAGCAATCAAAAGAGAAGTCAAAAATTACCTTGAGACATTTGAAAATGAAAAATACAACATACCAAAACATAGGATGCGGCAAATGCAGTTCTATGAGGCAAGGTGACAGTAGTAAATGCCTACCTTAGGAAACAAGAAAGGTCTCAAACAGCATAACTTTACATCTCAAGGAACTAGAACAAAGTCCAAAGTTAATAGAAGGAAGGAAATAAAGTTCAGAGTGGAAATAAAACTAAAAAGATGAAACTAAGAGCTGATTCTTTTAACAATGAACAAACTCAACAAACCTTTAACTAGACTCACTCACCAAAAAACAAAGAGGACTCAAATAAAACCAGAAATCAAGAAGAGATATTACAACTGATACCACAGAAATACTCATGATCCTAAGAGACTATTAGGAACAATTATATGCCAACAAATTTGGCAATCTAGAAAAGATGGAAAAATTCCTAGACATATAATCTACCAAGACTGAACCAGAAAGAAAGAAAATCTGAACTGAGTACTACTAATAAAGAGAGTGCATCAGTAATCAAAAACCTCCCAGCAAACAAAGTCCAGAAGCAGATGGCTTCACTATGCATTCTTCTAAATAGTAAAATAAATTCTACTATTAGTCAGATTCTACTAATATTCTATTAATACCAATTTTTCTCAAACTCATTCAAAAAACAGCAGAGGTGGGAATGCTCCAAAGTCATTTTACGTTGCCAGCATTACTGGGACAAGGGCACCACAAGACACAAACAAGACACCGAGAAATTACAGGCCAATGATACTGATGAATATAAATGCAGAAATTCTCAACAAAATATTAGCAAACCAAATTCAACAATATATTAAAAGGCTCATACACCATAAGCAAGTGGGATTTATCCTAGGATTGCAAGGATGGCTCAACATATGCAAATCAATGTGATATACCACACTGACAAAATAAAAATCAATCATCTCAAAAATGCAGGAAAAAATTTTGACAAAATTTAACATCAATTATGATAAAAAAAAACCCTTTCAACAAACTGGTTATAGAGTGACTACATGCATGTCAACATAATCATGGCTATATATGACAAACCCATAGCTAATGTCACACTCAAACGTGAGAAGCTGAAATGAAAGCTATTCCTCTAAAATCAGCAACAAAGCAAGGAGGCTCTCACCACTTTTTTTGCAACCTAGTATTGGAAGTCCTAGGCTAAAAAAGAAAAGAAATAAAAGGATCCAAATCAAGAAGGAAAAGGTAAAATGGTCACTTATTTGGAGATGACATGATATTCTATATAGAAAATCAAAACACTGTTTTGAACTAATAAATTCAGTAAAGTTGCATGATATAAAATCAGTATACAAATAATTCTATACACTAACAACAAGTTGTCAGAAATAGAAATTAAGAAAACAATCCCATTTACAATTGCATCAGAAATAATGTCTAGAAATAAATTTAACCAAGGAAATGAAAGACCTGTACACTGAAAACTGTAAGACACTGATAGAATAAACTGAAAACACACATTTTTAAAAATGCTTCATACTTATGGATTATAGGAATTAATATTGTTAAAATGTCCATACTACCCAAAGCAATATACAGATTCAGTACAATCCTTATCAAAATCCCAATGGCATTTTTCGCAGGAGTAGAATAATCGTAAAATCTGTGTGGACAGGGAGGCCTGGTGTGCTGTGGTTCATGGGGGCGCAAAGAGCCGGACACAACTGAGCGACTGAACTGAACAAAACACCCAGAATACCCAAAGAAACCCTAAGAAAGAAGAAAAGGCTGGAAACATCTCTCTTCCTTATTTCAAATTATCAGTTCAGTTCAGCTCAGCTCAGTCTCTCAGTCGTGTCCGACTCTTTGCAACCCCATGAACAGCAGCATGCCAGGCCTCCCTGTCCATCACCATCTCCCAGAGTTCACTCAGACTCACGTCCATCGAGTCCGTGATGCCATCCGGCCATCTCATCCTCGATCGTCCCCTTCTCCTCCTGCCCCCAATCACTCCCAGCGTCAGAGTCTTTTCCAATGAGTCAACTCTTTACATGAGGTGGCCAAAGTACTGGAGCTTCAGCTTTAGCATCATTCCTTCCAAAGAAATCCCAGGGTTGATTTCCTTCAGAATGGACTGCTTGGATCTCTTTGCAGTCCAAGGGACTCTCAAGAGTCTTGTCCAACACCACATTTCAAAACCATCAATTCTTCGGCGCTCAGCCTTCTTCACAGTCCAACTCTCACATCCATACATGACCACAGGAAAAACCATAGCCTTGACTAGACAGACCTTAGTTGGCAAAGTAATGTCTCTGCTTTTGAATATACTATCTAGGTTGATCATAACCTTTCTTCCAAGGCATAAGCGTCTTTTAATTTCACGGCTGCAGTCACCATCTGCAGTGATTTTGGAGCCCCCCAAAATAAAGTCTGACACTGTTTCCACTGTTTCCCCATCTATTTCCCATGAAGTGATGGGACCAGATGCCATGATCTTTGTTTTCTGAATGTTGAGCTTTAAGCCAACTTTTTCGCTCTCCTCTTTCACTTTCATCAAGAGGCTTTTTAGCTTCTCTTCACTTTCTGCCATAAGGGTGGTGTCATCTGCATATCTGAAGTTATTGATATTTCTCCCAGCAATCTTGATTCCAGCTTGTGCTTCTTCCAGCCCAGCGTTTCTCATGATGTACTCTGCATATAAGTTAAATAAGCAGGGTGACAATATACAGCCTTGACGTACTCCTTTTCCTATTTGGAACCAGTCTGTTGTTCCATGTCCAGTTCTAACTGTTGCTTCCTGACCTGCATACAGATTTCTCAAGAGGCAGGTTAGGTGGTCTGATATTCCCATCTCTTTCAGAATTGTCCACAGTTTATTGTGATCCACACAGTCAAAGGCTTTGGCATAGTCAATAAAGCAGAAATAGATGTTTTTCTTGAACTCTCTTGCTTTTTCCACGATCCAGCGGATGTTGGCAATTTGATCTCTGGTTCCTGTGCCTTTTCTAAAACCAGCTTGAACATCAGGGAGTTCACGGTTCACGTATTGCTGAAGCCTGGCTTGGAGAATTTTGAGCATTACTTTACTAGCATGTGAGATGAGTGCAATTGTGCGGTAGTTTGAGCATTCTTATATTACAAAGAAATAATAATCAAAACAGTCACAGTAATTAGTACTAATAGCTGACATAAAAACAGGCACATAGATCAGTTCAGTTCATTGGTCAGTCATGTCCGACTCTTTGCAACCCCATGATTCGCAGCACGCCAGGCCTCCCTATTCATCACCATCTCCTGGAGTTCACTCAGACTCATGTCCATCGAGTCCTTGATGCCATCCATCCATCTCATCCTTGGTCGTCCCTTTCTCCTACTGCCCCCAATCACTCCCAGCATCAGAGTCTTTTCCAGTGAGTCAACTCTTCAAGTGAGGTGGCCAGAGTACTGGAGTTTCAGCTTCAGCATCATTCCCTCCAAAGAAATCCCAGGGTTGATCTCCTTCAGAATGGACTGGTTGGATCTCCTTGCAGTCCAAGGGACTCTCAAGAGTCTTGTCCAACACCACAGTTCAAAAGCATCAATTCTTCGGCTCTCAGCCTTCTTCACAGAACGTGGTCCACTGGAGAAGGGAATGGCAAGCCACTTCAGTATTCTTGCCTTGAGAACCCCATGAACAGTATGAAAAGGCAAAATGATAGGATACTGAAAGAGGAACTCCCCAGGTCAGTAGGTGCCCAATACGCTACTGGAGATCAGTGGAGAAGTAACTCCAGCAAGAATGAAGGGATGGAGCCAAAACAAAAACAATACCCAGTTGTGCATGTGACTGGTGATAGAAGCAAGATCTGATGCTGTAAAGAACAATATTGCATAGGAACCTGGAACGTCAGGTCTACGAATCACGGCAAATTGGAAGTGGTCAAACAAGAGATAGCAAGGCTGAACGTCAACATTCTAGGAATCAGCGAACTAAAATGGACTGGAATGGGTGAATTTACCTCAGATGACCATTATATCTACTACTGCGGGCAGGAATCCCTCAGAAGAAATGGAGTAGCCATCATGGTCAACAAAAGAGTCCAAAATGCAGTACTTGGATGCAATCTAAAAAATGACAGAATGATCTCTGTTCGTCTCCAAGGCAAACCATTCAATATCACCGTTATCCAACTCTATGCCCCAACCAGTAATGCTGAAGAAGCTGAAGTTGAACGGTTTTATGAAGACCTACAAGACCTTTTAGAACTAACACCCAAAAAAGATGTCCTAGCACATAGATCAGCCGAACAGAATCAAGAGCCCAGAAATAAACCCACACAAATATAGCCAATATATGACAAAGGAGTGAAGACTATACAATGGAGAAAGGATAGCTTCTTCCTTTCTGGTGCTGGGAAGATGAGACAGCCTCACACAGAAAACGAAGCTGGACCACTGTCCTACACCATACAGATTTTGAGTTAAGACTTGAAACCATAAAAGTTCTAAAAGAAAACATAGGCAGTAAGCAACTTGACAACAATTTTGGTGATGATGTCTTAAATCTGACACCAGAAACAAAGCAGCAAAAGCAAAAATATACAAGTGAGAGTATATCAACCTGCACAGCAAAGGAAATCATCAGCAAAATGAAAAGGCCATCTCCTGGACAGGAGAAAATATCTGCAAATAGTTTTTCTGATTAGAGTTTAATATCCTAAATATATAGAGAACTCATAATTCAATGGTGAGGGGAAATGTTATTTTTAAATGGGCAAAGGATCTGAACAGACATTTTTCCAAAGAAGGCATAAAGGTAAGTCAAGAGGTACATAAAAAGATACTCAGTGTCACTAATCATCAAGGAAATGGGAGTCAAAACACAAAGAAGTAGCACTTCATACCTGTCAGAATGGCTATTATCAAAAAAGCCAAAGAATAACAAATGTTGGCAAGGATGTGAAGAAAAGGGAACCCCCATGCACTGTTGGTGTGAATGTAAATACAGGCAGCCACTAGGGCACTAGTATTGGAGAAGGAAATGGCAACCCACTCCAGTATTCTTCCCTGGAGAATTCCATGGACATAGGAGCCTGGCAGACTATATAGTCCATGGGGTCGCAAAGAGTCAGACACAACAGAGCGGCTAACACGCACACGCACACACACAGCACTAGTATGGAGGTTCCTCAAAAAGTTAAAAATTGAACTACCGTATGATTCAGCAATTCCACTACTGGGTATTTATCCAAAGGAAACAAATCCCTAACTCAAAAAATAGTCTGCACCCCCATATTTACTGTAGGATTGTTTACAATAGCCAAGACATAGATTTAGAAACAATCTTAAGTGCCTACTGACTGATATACATGTATAAAGAAAATGTGGTGTGTTTATACAATGGAATATTATGCAAACATAAAATAGGAGGAAATCCTATTGTGACAGCATGGATGGATTTTGAGGGTATTATGCCAAAGTTACATATGTTAGACAGAAAAAGACAAATACCATATAATCTCACATATATAGAATCTAAATAAAATCTGAACTCACAGATTCAGAGATCGTACTGGTAGCTACCAAAGGCTTGGGGTGGCATGGACCAAATGCATTATAAAGTAAGTTAATTCTTGGGATGTAATGCACAGTATTATGACTATAGTTAATAATATTGTATTATACATTTGAAAATTGCTAGGGTTGCCTTAGGTGGTACAGTCATTTTAACAACACTGATTCTTCCAATCCAAGAACATGGTATATCTTCCCATCTCTTGGTGTCATTTTTTACTTCTTTCATAATTGCTAAGATTGCCTTAGGTGGTACAGTCATTTTAACAACACTGATTCTTCCAATCCAAAAACATGGTATATCTTCCCATCTCTTGGTGTCATTTTTTACTTCTTTCATAAGTATCTTATAGTTTTTGGAGTACAAGTCTTTTTCCTCATTAGATAGGTTTATTCCAAGGTATTTTACACTTTTTGATGCAATAATAAATGGGATTGTTTCCTTAATTTTTTCCTTAATGACTCAAGGCAATCTACAGTTTCAGTGAAATCTCTATCAAATTACCAATGACATTTTTCACACAGCTAGAACAAAAACAAATGTTAATTTATATAGAAACACAAAAGACCCTAAATAGCAATAGCAACCTTAAGAAAAGCAGAGCTGCAGGAATCAGGCCCCTTGACTTCAGACTATATTACAAAGCAAGAGTACTCAAAACAATATGGTACTGGCACAAAAATAGAAATATAGATAGATGGAACAGAATAGAAAACCAAAGAAACACTCTACATATTTGTACTCAATTCATCTACAACATCGATAAAGGACAGAAATGGTATGGACCTAACAGAAGCAGAAGATATTAAAAAGAGGTGGCAAGAATACACAGAAGAACTGTACAAAAAGATCTTCATGACTAAGATAATCACAATGGTGTGGTCACTCACCTAGAGTCAGACATCCTGGAATGTGAGGTCAAGTGGGCCTTAAAAGCATCACTACAAACAAAGTTAGTGGAGGTGACAGAATTCCAGTTGAGCTATTTCAAATCCTAAAAGATGATGCTGTGAAAGTGCTGCACTCAATATGCCAGCAAATTTGGAAAACTCAGCAGTGGCCACAGGATTGGAAAAGGGTCAGTTTTCATTCCAATCCCAAAGAAAGGCAATGCCAAAGAATGCTCAAACTACTGCACAATTGCACTCATTTCACAGGCTAGTTAAGTAATGCTCAAAATTCTCCAAGCCAGGCTTCAGCAGAACATGAACCGTGAACTTCCAGATGTTCAAGCTGGTTTTAGAAAAGGCACAGGAACCAGAGATCAAATTGCGAACATCCGCTGGATCATGGAAAAAGCAAGAGAGTTCCAGAAAAACATCTATTTCTGCTTTATTGACTATGACAAAGCCTTTGACTGTGTGGATCACAATAAACTGTGGAAAATTCTGAAAGAGATGGGAATACCAGAGCACCTGACCTGCCTCTTGAGAAATCTGTATGCAGGTCAAGAAGCAACAGGTAGAACTGGACATGGAACAACAGACTGGTTCCAAATAGGAAAAGGAGTATGTCAAGGCTGTATATTGTCACCCTGCTTATTTAACTTCTATGCAGAGGACATCATGAGAAACACTGAACTGGAAGAAGCACAGGTGGAATCAAGATTGCTGGGAGAAATATCAATACCCTCAGATATGCATATGACACCACCCTTATGGCAAAAGTAAAGAGGAACTAAAAAACCTCTTGATGAAAGTGAAAGAGGAGAGTGAACAAGTTGGCTTAAAACTCAACATTCAGAAAACAAAGATCATGGCATCTAGTCCCGTCACTTCATGGGAAATAGATGGGGAATCAGTGGAAACAGTGTCAGACTTTATTTTGGGGGGCTCCAAAATCACTGCAGATGGTGACTGCAGCCATGAAATTAAAAGACGCTTACTCCTTGGAATGCAAGTTATGACCAACCTAGATAGCATATTCAAAAGCAGAGACATTACTTTGCCAACAAAGGTCCGTCTAGTCAAGGCTATGGTTTTTCCAGTAGTCATGTATGGATGTGAGAGTTGGACTGTCAAGAAAGCTGAGCGCCAAAGAATTGATGGGTTTGAACTGTGGTGTTGGAGAAGACTCTAGAGAGTCCCTTGGACTGCAAGGAGATCAATCCTGGGTGTTCGTTGGAAGGACTGATGCTAAAGCTGAAACTCCAGTACTTTGGCCACCTCATGCAAAGAGCTGACTCATTGGAAAAGACTGATGCTGGGAGGGATTGGGGGCAGGAGGAGAAGGGGATGACAGAGGATAAGATGGATGGATGCCATCACTGACTCGATGGACGTGAGTTTAAGTGAACTCTGGGAGTTGGTGATGGACAGGAAGGCCTGGTGTGCTGCGATTCATGGGGTTGCAAAGGGTCGCACACGACTGAGCAACTGAACTGAACTGAATCTACAACAAAGGTGGCAAAAATACACAATGGAGAAAAGACAGTCTCTTCTATAAGTAGTGCTGGGAAAACTGAAAAGCTACATGTAAAGGAATGAAATTAGAACATTCTCTAACACCATATACAAAAATGAACTCAAAATAAATTAAATACCTAAATATCAGACTTGTTACTATAAAACTTGTAGAGGAAAATATGAGACTGTAGTATAATATGAGACCAGGACTCTCTTTAACATAAATCACAATATCTTTTTGGCTCCATCTTCTACAGTAATGGAAATAGAAACAAGCAAATGGAACCTAATTAAACTTAAAAGCTTTTGTACAGCAAAGAAGGCCATCAACAAAATGAAAAGACAACCTACAGAATGGGAGAAAATACTTGTAAATGATTCTACTGACGTGGGTTTTAATATCCAAAATATATAAACAACTTATACAATGCTACAACAACAACAACAAAAAAAAGCAATCAAAAAAATGGACAGAAGATATAGACATTTCTCTAAAAAAAGAGACACAGATGGCAAAAGGCATATGAAAAAATGCTCAGCATTCTAATTATTAGAGAAATGCAAATCAAAACTAAAAGGAGGTAGTGCCTCACACTGGTCAGAAGGGTCATCATCAAAATGTCTACAAATAACACATGCTGTTGGTTGGAATGTAAATTGGCATGGCCAAGACAGAGAACAGTGTAGACGTTCCTTGAAAAACTAAAAATAGAGTCACCTTATGATCCTGCAATCCCGCTCCTGGGCATATATCCAGGGAAAAGCGTAATTTGAAAACATACCTGCACCCCAGTGTTCACTGCAGCACTATTTGCAGTAGCCAAGACATGGAAGCAACCTAAATGTCCATCAACAGAGGAATGGATAAAAAAAAGATGTAATATATACAATTGAATATTACTCAACCATGGAAAGAATGAAATAATACCATTTGCAACAACATGGGTAGACCTAGAGCTTATAATACTAAATAAACTATGCCAAACAAAGACAAATATCATATGATACTGCTTATATGTGAAATCTTAAAGAAAGATACAAATAAATTTATGTCCAAAACAAACAGACTCATAGGCATAAAAAACAAACTTAATGCTTATCAAAGGAGAAAGAGTGAGCAAGGGATAAATTAGGAGGATGAGATTAACATATACACACTATTATATACAAAATAGACAATCAATAAGGTCCCACTGTATAGCACAGGGGAGAAGGCAATGGCACCCCACTCCAGTACTCTTGCCTGGAGAATCCCATAGATGGAGGAGCCTGGAAGGCTGCAGTCCATGGAGTCGCTGAGGGTCAGACACAACTGAGCGACTTCACTTTCCCTTTTCACTTTCATGCATTGGAGAAGGAAATGGCAACCCTCTCCAGTGTTCTTGCCTGAAGAATCCCAGGGATGGGGGAGCCTGGTGGGCTGCCGTCTATGGGGTCACACAGTCGGACACGACTGAAGTGACTTAGCAGCAGTAGCAGTATAGCACAGGGAACCATATTCAATATTTCATAAAACCGGTAAGAATTATTACAAAATCTGATATTTATATATATGTGTGTGTATGTATGTGTGTGTGTGTGTGCACGCGTGTATTTTCTGAATCTCTGTGCTCTCCATCTGAAACTAACATGATGCTCTACATGTGCTCTCCATCTGAAGCTAACATGATATGGTCAATCAACTACACTTCAATTTTTAAAAGTTGCAGGGACTTCTCTAGTGGTCCAGTGGTTGAGAATCTACCATCCAATACAGGGGATGTGGGTCTGATCCCACTTCAACTAGAGAAAGCCTGTGTGCTGCTAGGAAGACCCAGTGCAGCGAAAAATTAATAATATTAAAGTTTCAGAGGAAGCAGACCTTAAAAACTCTCATCACAGGAAAGTAAATAAATAAATAAAAGCAGAACCCAGAGTGCTCTGCAGAGCACTGCAACCAACTTTTACCCAAAGGGCATTTGCTGAACTAGGTAGACTTAAGCTTTATTTTTCAAAACTTTGATGCTTAGGGAATCTGAAAGAAAAGAGAGAAATTACCAGCTTGTGAATATAAATCTAAACACATACTACATAAGACAACAATATTCATACTACAGTCTGCTATACAGCAATGGCCATGTCTTAGTAGCACAATGGTGGGAAAAAAAAAAGTCTCAGAAGACTACATACAGGATAGCATACTTTCCAGAGAATTCAAAACAAACCGAACTGAACAATATCATTCAGACAAATACATGTTAATGATAAAAATGAAGTTCAGGATAAGGGAAGCAAGGAGATAAGGGAATCAAGGAGATGAGATGAAGAAGCCCAGAGGCAGATAAAAGTTTCCAGTAATGTTTTAATTCTTAGGTTGCATGGAGGATTTATGAGCATTCATTGTGTTATTACAGTATTAAATAAATAAACATAAAAATTAGAGAAATAAAGAACATGAATGGGCAAATAAGATTAGTTATAAAAACTAAAAATCATTAGGCCAATTCTCTGCAAAAATAACGTTATAAAGAAATGCAGAGAATGAAGAACAGTCAAGATATTTTTGAAGAATAACAAAGCGGAAATTTACCTTACATCAGACACAGTATAAAATTATACTAATTATATCAGTGTGTTTTACATCTGAATAGAAAATGGGATAGAATTGAAAACTCAAAACAAGTTATGTAATAAAGATTTAATCGCATAATAAAACATACAGTATGATTCCATTTATATAGAAATTCAAAGCAGATAAAACTAAGCACTGCTGTATTTAGGAACACTTGCATGAGTAGTATAATTATATAGAAAAGTAGAAAATTGCAACAGTTGTCACCTCTTGGGGTGTCTGGCATTGACAGTGAGGCATTTTGAGGCACAGAATTCAAAGTAGATAAAACTAAGCACTGCTGTATTTAGGAACACTTGCCTGAGTAGCATAATTATATAGAAAAATAGAAAATTGCAACAGTTGTCTCCTCTCGGGGTGTCTGGCATTGACAGTAAGACACTGACCACACTGTTAACTTGGATGAGTTTCATTTATCATGCTTTTAAACATACATATGTTTTTATTTTCACAGCTCAGAAAAAAATGGGAATGAATTAACTAGTTCTAGAATATACCTGGTGCTAGAAAAATAATGCAAGCCAACCATCCATTTCCTGAGAAACAAAAGCAATTTTAGAGAATACACTGACTTAAAAGGGAAACATCCTGCCTTTCCCATGTGTAAAGTTGAAACCAAGAAACTTAAAGCTTTACTTTCAAAAAGAAAATTCTGACTCACTTGGGAAATTCCTCCACACGTTAACATTACTGGACTGTTTAATGTCTTGGAAGGTACTAGGCTAAAAGATCAGAAAAGTGACACTGATTTATTAGTTTGAGACTTGGTTTCCTGGCTGTTTCTACAGAAGGGCAAGGAAGTGTTTTCTTTGTATTGATACAAGTGTCAGAGAACATGTAGCCAACCATTTTGCAAAAGGAAGATTAGACTTTGCATCAAAAACAAAGACATGGGACACAAATGACATCTGAGCACAGCCCTCTCCAAAACATCTGTCAAGTGGGAAAAACAAGGAGATTAGGGGTAGGTGCTGGAGTGTGAACTGAGAGCTCCACTTATAGCCATTCACAAGCTCATAGAAGAAAGGAGTGAGCCCAGAATTTTAGAGCAGGGTGACACAGACCCTAAGTCTGTTGAAAGGGAAAGCTCATGTCCAGAGATGCTTTGTGCATCATTTAGTCAGGCAAACCCCGCGCATGGTTCTAATATACTCTCTAGTGCATAATTCTGGAGACAGTTGCAGCCAGCAAAGAAGATGACAAACTCATTACTACCACTGAGTTTTAATTCCCTTAGAGTAGCAAGAAGAAATTTCTAGAGAGAAACTTGACTTTATGGTACAATGGCTTAAGAGA
Organism: Capra hircus; assembly: GCF_001704415.2. Taxonomy (NCBI): domain Eukaryota; kingdom Metazoa; phylum Chordata; class Mammalia; order Artiodactyla; family Bovidae; genus Capra; species Capra hircus. Next base: position 63,673,745 of record NC_030812.1, read on the forward strand.
GTCGAAAGCCAGAAATCTGCTGCTTCTGAAAATGAACTTCCTAAGAATTTCACAACTTCTGATTCTTGTTCTTAGAACCTAAGTGGCCATGCAGACATATTGTGTTCCTCTGGGTACAGGTTAGCAGAACTCTGTGATCTATCACAAATGGGCATATATGACTCATAGTCTAAATAAATAGATGCACATTCTCAACAATTGAATCCTGCATAGAAATTTTCTAAAATGTTGCCAACTCACCATAGCCATGAGTTTGTTTTCTAAATATGAAAAAGCATATAATAAAGAACATTAATTTTTTAAATTTTGAAAAAACATAAATTAACATTTAAAACCACCACCTAAAACCTTTTGCTTCTCTTGTAGCTCAGTTGGCAAAAAATCTGCCTGCAATGCAGGAGACCTGGGTTCAATACCTGAGTTAGGAAGATCCCCTGGAGAAGGCAACCCACCCAGTATTCTTGCCTAGAGAATCCCATGGACAAAAGAGCCAGGCAGGCTACAGTCCATGGGGTCACAAGAGTCGGACATAACTTAGCAACTAAACCAACCAACCTAAAATCTTTTAAACATATATATGTTTTTATTTTCACAGTTCAAAAAAGTGGGAATGAATTAACTAGTGCTAGAATATACCAGGTGCTAGCCCGTCAAGCTCCTCTGTCAATGGGATTCTCTAGGCAAGAATACTGGAGTGGGTTGCCATTCCCTTCTTCAGGGGATCTTCCTGACCCAGGGATCAAACCCAGGTCTTCTACACTGCAGGGAGATTCTTTATCATCTGAGCCACCAGAGAAGCCCCAAAACCTTTAATCTTTTGTGAATTTACAAATAGTCATTGTGTTTGATAATCTATTCTCATTGAGTTGTGAAAAGTATTTTATTATTCTAATTTTCATACTTATATTTAATGGCTATTTATATTTGACATGTCCCTAATTTATTCAGGTATGCTGAATGAATTCATTTATTTGCTATGAATTTATAGCAGGACTTATAAGATACAAATGGGGCTTCCCTGGTGGTCCACTGGTTAAGAATCTGCCTTGCAATGCAAGGGACATAGGGAATGATCCCTAGTATGAGGAGATCCCACATGCTGCAGAGCAACTAAGCCCATGTGCCACAACTAAGACTGTGCTCTAGAGCCCCTGAGCCACAGCTACTATGCCTGCCTAGAGCCTGTGCTCCACACCAAGAGAAGCCGCCACCACGAGAAGTCCATGCACTACAAGGAAGAGTAGCCTCCACTCTCTGCAGCTAGAGAGACGCAGCAATGAAGACCCAGAGCAGCCAAAAAGTAAAATAAATAAATCTTAAAAATGATACATCTGAATTATATTTTATGGACATAGTCAAGGGAAATGGTCCACAAAAATCTAGGAAAAGCCATGATTTTCTACTCAGCAAGTTTAGAAGGTATCTGGGGAAGAAGAGATTTGTCAAAATTCTTCAAATGAAAACCCAAACAAGGTCTGAGAAGCTACAAAATAGAGCAGGCAAAACAAAGGGCAAAAGACAAGAGCAGAGAAGAGGCATAAATAGGAAAGAGAAGAGCGGGTCCTGAAAAGAACTTCCTTTTCTAGTGAACACTATTGTGGGAAAAGTTTAAGGGGTCAATGAAGGTGACTCTTGAAACAATATAGGCTCACTCCTCTTGTATATACTTTTGTCTAATAATTAAGTTTGTGTATAATAAAAAGCACACTGCTATTTTTCTTCTAGATTGTTGACTTGGACTGTATTTGAAATATGTGTAGCTAAAGACGAACAAAGGAACTACATTTGTTGTCTTAATTGAAGAAAACACAATTCTGGGTTCTTGACTAGCTGTGCTCTGCAAAAGTAAAAGGTTACAATAGTCTATGCAAACTTTTATTCTTAAATAAAATTATTCTTCCTAAAATTCCAGGCATTGTTATTTGACCTATGGCAATAACAGATTATTTAATCTTACCAAATCCTCACCATCATAGAGAGAAGTTTGAAGGCACTAACAGACTCATTAATTTTTCTGCAGTGTAGTGATTTACAGTGTTTTATTATTTTCAGGTGTACAACACAGTGATTTGATATTTTTGTAGATTATCCTCTATTTAAAACACTGGTTATATTTCCTGTGCTGTATATTACATCTTTGTGTCTTATTTATTTTATACCTATTCTTTGTATCTCTTAATCCCCTTCCCCTATCTTGGCCCTCCCCACAGCCCTCTCCCTGTTGGTAACCACTAGTTTGTTATCTGTATCTATGAGTCTGTTTTTGTTACATTTGTTTTATTTCTTATATTGCACATGTAAAAGAAAACATATGGTATTTTTCTCTGACTTACTTCATGCTAAGCAGATGGATATATATCCAAAGAAAATGAAAACACTAATTAGAAAAGATATATGTAGAAACCAACACAACATTGTAATGCAATTATCCTCCAATTAAACAATTAAAAAGAGACAAAAAATATATATGCACCTCAATGTTCATAGTAGTATTATCTACAATAGCCAAAATATAGAATCAATCTAAGCATCCATCAACAGATGGATGAATATGTGATATGCAATTAAGATAGATACATGTGTACATACACACACACAATGAAATATTACTCAGCCATAAAAAATAATGAAATTTCACCATTTGCTGCAGGATGGAGGGTATAATGCTTAGTGAAGCTGTCAGAGAAAAACAGATTCATTCTTAATTTCAGCAGCAAGTAATCATCAAAAATATCACTTTATTGGCAAAATAATCATAGTACAATACTATTAACACTCCATAGACACTAATAATAATTAAGATGATTGTATTGATGATTGTAATAATCACAGCTCATATTTTTGTAGTCTGATACTTTTCAAGGATGCTCTGCATAGGAAGTGCCCTATATCCTCATATACAAATTAGTGCCAACCTTAAGTTAGGTACTGTCTTATAAGAAAGTGAAGTCGCTCAGTTGTGTCCAACTCTTTGCAACCCCATGGACTGCAGCCTACCAGGCTCCTCCATCCATGGGATTCTCCAGGCAAGAATACTGGAGTGGGTTGCCATTTCCTTCTTCAGGGGATCTTCCCGACCCAGGGATCTAACCCAGGTCTCCCGCATTGCAGGCAGATGCTTTGACCTCTGAGCCACCAGGGAAGCCCTGTAGAACCTAGGCAATCATAATTTTTATCCAGACAAAGGAAATCTGGTATGTCTGCACAGCAGACCTGTTGTAATAACCAGTATTTCTAGATCTTTTCACATTTCTGAAGCTAATGAAAAGAGCATTCAAAACACATGAAAACACTAAGGCTATGACAGTCACTTCTTAGTTCTCCCACGTAATAGTACTAATGGATAGTAAAGGATAAAGTGTAGTCACAAGAATTTAAGTTCCTAGGATAAGACTTGGCACTTAGTTCATAATATTCATGGAAGTTGATGACTCACAAGTTACAGGTGGAGCATATATTAGGAAGGACTCTAGTGGCAAGTGACAGAAATCCAGTATAAACTGACTTAAACAGAAATCCATTGGTTCAGGTGACCAGGAGGTTGTTGATGATATAAACATTATTAACAACTAGATTCCAGCCCTCCAGCAGCATCAGCAAGAGACTGCCTTTGTGCTGGCTCTGCTTTGTTCTGTTGACTGCATTCTCAAGCAGGCTGGCTTCACACGCATCTGTGATACCCACCAGAAGCTCCAGGCTCTTACTTTCTGCGGACTTAGTAATAATTCACTAAGTGATCATTCTTAGCAGAAGACCTGGTAATGAGTTTCACTGACCAGGTCTGATTCATCTTCTGAGCTGGGATCAGGGAAGAGGCAAACCCTGCCCAGCCCACAGGGATGATTCCCCAGAGAAGAAGAGTCTTTCACCAGAAGAAGAGATGCAAAGCCACAGATGTCTAGTATACAGAAACTCTGTATACTTGTCTCCCATGAATGAGGGTTACATAGTAGGGAGAAGAGATGTGGGAGGCAGGAAAATAATAATTTGGAATGTAAGATTCTCCTGTATGTTTATAGATACCGAGACTACCGTGACCCTCCTCATTCACTGGTGCCCTACGGCTACACACTACAGTTCTGGCACGTCCTAGCAGCCCGACTGGCTTTTATCATTGTGTTTGAGGTAACTTTTCTCACCCAATTCCTTGATTTCCTTTGACCTAATGAAGTAAATAGAAGTAGCAGATGAATATAAGTTACAAGAACTTTCAATGTGATTTAAGTATTGTCTAGAAGCAGGATAAGTAATACTGTGCAATCTTTTTCTCATTTTCTTCTCTTTAATTAAAATACTTGAATTTTCTGAGAAATATTTGAAAGTCCACTGTTGATTGTTAATGGATAAGTCCAGAATCTTTGGTCCTAAGCTTAATATTCTAGGGCTGTGGTTCTTAAAATTCAGGAAAATTGCCATTTCTCCATCCCCACTCCCAGAGATTTTGATACATCATGCCTGCAATTTGCTTTTCACAGTCCTCCAAGATGCTTCTGATGTTCAGGGACAGTGTTTAGAAAACACTGAAATGACTGTTACAAGCGGCAGCCTCTGGTTGTGCATGACATTACTTATGAACTTATAAAGTATAATCTACCTCGTAGATTATGCCTGTATTACATGTCAGTAAAATTACATCATCTATTTTCTCCTAGTCTTTAAGAAAATTGTACTAAAAATAGTTTGCATTCCCATAACTGTATCCCAAAATGGAAATTTCCTCTCTCATTACATATATTAAAGCCAGATTAATGCAAGTGAAGGCTGCCTCTTGGCTCAGACTAAAAGTTCCTATACAGGCATACCTCAGAGATACTGCAGGTTTGGTGCCAGACCACCACAATAAAGTATTTTGCCATCTGTGGAGCCTTTTAAAATATTTCCTTCCAGTTATCATAACAACGCCCATTTTGTGGGTGAAGGAGTTGAGGTTCAGAGTGGCTTATCCTCAGGTAAGCCATCTTAAGTGCTGGCAGTGGCGCTGGGCCTCAGACCTGGCCCTCTGACTCCACGGCACTTTCTTGTGGCCCTCCTTTGCATTCTCTGGCCATTGCTTCTCCACCTTCTTTCCCGAACCCTCATTTCCTATGTGGTGCCGTCCCACCAAGTTCAGTCCTCGCCTACCCTGTGACTTTCTCTCCTCACACACACCTCCCCTGGCTTCATCCCACTTTCCAGAAACTCCAGAGGCTCCACATCCCTGATCTTGACCAGCTCCCAGAGCTCCTTCAGTTCAGGCTGCACAGTAGACCTGACTCTCCTGTATTCTCCCCTGTGTTTTTAGCACCTCGTGTTTTGTATAAAGCACCTCATTTCATATCTGATCCCAGACCTCCCAAAAGATCTAAGGGATCGAATGAGAAGAGAGAAGTACTTGATTCAGGAGATGATGTATGAAGCAGAACTGGAGCGTCTCCAGAAGGAACGAAAGGAGAGGAAGAAAAATGGAAAAGCACACCACAATGAGTGGCCGTGAGCAGGTCGGTGAGAGGTACGTTCACGGTCTGAAATCTCTCCTTGGCTGGGAGGGGCACTTTCAACTCCTTGAAACAGAGCTTACCATTGTTCTCTTGATAGGGATGAAAATAAATCCTTTAAAGTTAGTTTCACAGTCATGTCCAGCTCTTTGTGATCCCACGGACCACACCAGCCAGGCTCCTCTGCCCATGGAATTCTCCAGGCACGAGTATTGGAGTGCGTTGCCATTTCCTTCTCCAGGGGATCTTCCTGACCCAGGGATCGAAACCAGGTCTCCTGCATTGCAGGCAGGTTCTTTACCAACTGAGCCACTAGGGAAGCCCAGTAGTAAATAATCCTTTAGAAGCCTCCGAAGCCAGCTTGTTTCTTACTTTAATTGCTAATTTAACTGAATCTTCCCTTTGCACACAACTCCTGCAGCTCTTCTCTGCCTCTGTGTCACACTCTGGCCTGGCAGCCAAGATCCTCACAAGTCAGCCTATGTGTCCCCCAAAATAACCTTGCCCCACTACCACATCCACTCCAGTCTGGCTGTTCTCTTTCATCAGAAAGAAGGGGCAGATTACCCTGGGGATATTAAATCACCTTTTCATCTCACCCACAATGGCCTCCCCTCCATCACCCAAGCATCAATTCTTCCCAGGTTGACCCATGTCACACCACACCTTCTAAAAAGGTTTCCCCAGACTCATCAGCCCACAGAGACTCACTCCTGATAAACACCTCCGGTTACTGCATCAGTACCACATGTATTGACAGATATTGATATTAATTTGTGATTTTCAAACAGTTATTAGGCTTCCCCAGCACAATTGTAAACATCTTTAGGAAAGTGCCTATGGATTGTAATCGATTCTTCCAACTGTCAGTGCAGTGTTAAGCACACAGCACCTATTAAATAAATTCACATTTAGGGGCTTCCCTGGCAGTCCAGTGGTTAAAACCTTCACCTGCCAATGCAAGGAATGCAGGTTCCATTCCTTTTCAGGGAGCTAAGATCCCACATAAATTTTAGCCAAAAAAAAAACCAAAAACAATATTGTAAAAAATTCAATAAAGACTTTATTAATTAAATATGCATTTTTAAAGGTCAGGTGCGTTACACTTAAGAAAGTTTCATGATGTTCCCACATATCTTATGCAAAAGTTCTTCTGAAACCTTTCTGGCAAGGCAATTACTATCTGTGTGTCCTTGGACAAGTCACTTTGCTTTTCTGGGCTCAGTTTCTTCAGTGATAAGATCAGCCCTCAGTTCTGACACTCCATGAAGCTAATGTTGCAGCATTTGTTTTGCCTTCCTTTCTCTCTCCGCTTGTTTGGAGACTAACTTTGAAAATTTGGCCTCCAAAAGAAAAATGAAATAAACAGGAAAAAGTATGTTTTTTTACTCTTCACATAGGTAAAAATATAGCAGATATCTGCAGAAATGTTTGTTGTTAAATTAGTAAAGTTCTGTCAATACAGATCTGTATTAATAGTCCAGGAGTTCATTGTGAGTAAAGTATGACAGTGGACTTGAGGTGAATGCGCTTAGCCCCAGGCCACAGGATAGTAATGGTATATGGATGCTGATGGTGATCAGAACCATCCCCAAGAAAAAGAAAGGCAAAATGGCTGTCTGAGGAGGCCTTACAAATAGCTGAGAAAAGAAGAGATGCAAAAGGCAAAGGAGAAAAGGAAAGATATACCCATCAAAATGCAGAGTTCCAAAGAATAGCAAGGAGAGATTTAAAAAATTAAAAAGCCTTCCTCAGTGAACCATGCAGAGAAATAGAGGAAAACAACAGAATGGGGAAGACTAGAGATCTCTTCAAGAAAATTAGAGATACCAAAGGAACATTTCATGCAAAGATGGGCACAATAAAGGACAGAAATGGTATGAACCTAACAGAAACAGAAGCTATTAAAAAGAAGTGGCAAGAATACACAGAAGAACTATGCAAAAAAGATCAAGACCCAGATAATCACGATGGTGTGATCACTCACCTAGAGCCAGACGTCCTGGAGTGCGAAGTTAAGTGGGCCTTAGAAAGCATCTCTATGAACAAAGCTAGTGGAGGTGATGGAATTCCAGCTGAGCTATTTCAAATCCTAAAAGATGGTTCTATTAAAGTGATGCATTCAATATGCCAGCAAATTTGGAAAACTCAGCAGTGGCCACAGGATTGGAAAAGGTGACAGACTTTGTTTTCTTGGGCTCCAAAATCACTGTGGACAGTGACCACAGCCATGATATTAAAAGACGCTTGCTCCTTGAAAGAAAAGCTATGACCAACTTAGACAGCATATTAAAAAGCAGAGACATCACTTTGCCAACAAAGGTCCGTCTAGTTAAGGCTATGGTTTTTCCAGTAGTCATGTATGGACGTGAGAGTTGGACCATAAAGAAAGCTGAGCACTGAAGAACTGATGCTTTTGAACTGTGGTGTTGGAAAAGACTCTTGAGAGTCCCTTGGACTGCAAGGAGATGAAACCAGTCAATCCTAAAGGAAATCAGTCCTGAATATTCGCTGGAAGGACTGATGCTGAAGCTCCAATACTTTGGCCACTTGGTGCGAAGAACCGACTCATTAGAAAAGACCCTGATGCTGGGAAAGATTGAAGGCAGGAGGAGAAGGGGACGACAGAGGATGAGATGGTTGGATGGCATCACCGACTCAACAGACATGAGTTTGAGCAAGCTCTAGGAGATAGTAAAGGACAAGCCTGGCATGCTGCAGTCCAAGGGGTCACAAAGAGTCGGACACAACTGAGCACCTGAATAACAGCAACATAGACGCTGAACACTGGCTCTGCCCTCAATTCCAAAAGTAGCCCTTGACTTCACTAAAGGCAAGAAATGTTTTGCTACTTAGTAATTTTTCCATTTTCCCCAGGTGTCATTTGGCTATGTGAGTTCAGGAAAATTACATTTTTCTGAGTCTGCTTATTTGGTGGAACTAATATACAGCTCAAATAAGGCAAAATATGTGAGACATGTACAAAACAAAGTGCTCTAGAACACTATACAGGATTTGCACTGTGGCTGAGCACCATGTTCTAGTCCCAGGGATTGCAGATCTGGCTTTTCCATTCTCTGTCTGGCCTGAGTTGGAGAATTCCTGTGGATTCAGTTTCCACATTTGCAAGAAAAAAGGAGTTGGACTAAATAATCCTTTAAGAGCCTATCTGGCCTTAGCTTTCTCGGATTCTATAATTTGCTCCAACCCCCTGGCCCACGCACCATTTTGACCACCTTTTCTCTGGCTCTGGTCAGCTCTCAGAGGAGAAAGGCTGACCATCCAGACATCTTGAGTTGGAGTAGGAGGCAGACATTAGTGAAGAGAACTGCTCCAGGGTCCAGAGACCAAGGTGCTGCTGTGGATTATCCCCACCTCACACCCCAGGACTACTCTGCACTGCAGGGCCCTTCACGCTTGGGAGCTGGGAGTTCCTTCTGGCCGCATCATTTGATTTCCTTTCTCCCCAAAGAGGCCATTTCTCAGTTTTTCTTGAAAGCATAGTCTTTATCTCTATTTTCCCAACAGTTGGCAGGAAGCCACTTTCCTCCAGACTGTGCCTCCATCTGTTCATCTGTAAAGGGGGCACAGTCATGTTTATACCCTACCTGACTTGGTTCAGGATTATAGATTCCTTGAATATCTTTGATTTCATGCTAACAAGTATAGACCATTGCACATTCTGTCCTTTCAACCATCATGTCTACTTAGAATCTTAATACTTCCTCCTTTTTTTCCAGATAATCGTTCATTTCCAGGCCTAGGACCTGAATACTTGTTTACTTCTCCCGGCTGTGCAAAAGCACATTCAAGTGAATGACTATAATGCAACCGCAGTGCATGTCGCCGAGGTCGGCAGCAGCAGAGGGGTCAGCACCCTGAAAGGACTGCCTGGGAAACCACGCTGCTGTGAAGTCACATTGCAGCCCAGCACACAAATGCTATCTATCCACAGACCATTCTTGACCAAGCAAGCATGCACATCATGGGCAGTTACATTCTCAAGTTTTTAAAACCAAGGGGAACTTGTATACTGGGCCTGTTTTTCAGCCTGTTTGCTATCTTTTTTGCATTCTAACCCATGTGAATTTTACAGACACTGGGCTAAAAAGGGTATTCGGACACCTGGACACATTCCTAGAATGTCATCATATGGTCCTAATTCCGTGTCATCAAACAACACAAACAAGACCCTGTTTACAACTTTTTCTTTTTTTAATTTCAGATCTTTCTGAGGAGATTATTATATATGACATATCTATAGCTATGTGTATGGCCATAGATGTATTTCTGTGTGTACATATGTATAGTCATATATTCTTACATATGTACATACAAATACAGAGATATATAAAGTACATAGAACTTCCTTAATTGTAAATAGCCAAAAGGTACTGACACGAATGACAGATTTTCACATTTAAATAGTCATCAACGTGAAGCCATGTTTAATGCTTGTATAATGTGATGCAATAAAATTTAAAATAAATTTATGCACATGGAATATTTTTAGCTGGGTCTTCTGAAATTTTGTTGTCGTTTCTTCTCACAGAATAAGAGGAATCATAGAGTGTCATCTTTAAAGAAAGCCTGTCACTCCCAAACACTCCTGAGAAATGACTTCATCCTTCAGAAAGATTGCATTTTTCTTCCTAAGGCTCCTCTTCTATCTTTCTTGATGCTGTCTTCTTAGGGTACCAGGCTGACTAATTAGAAATTACTCAGAAGAGGACAGAAAATGCCACTGACGTACTTTGTGGAGGAAATATGGAATACAACCAATGATACATACAATGCTTTTGATTACCCTGCCTGCTAGTATGCTCCGCTAATGCTAGCAAAGGGACTGTCTGGATGGGCCATGAGGGGCAGGTCGAGGAGTGCACTTCTAAGCAATGCTCGTTGTTATAATTACTCTTCTTCCAAAGATTGCAGAACCTGACCTTGAATTATTATATCACCTTGCTTGTGCCAGTCAGGGAAATGGGAGTGCACCTCATCCATCAACACTGTCTCATTCTGGCTGTGGAATCCTGAGCTGATGGGGTCCCAAGATCCTTAAATGTTCCCTTAGATGGGGACAGTTGGTCAGCGTGGCTTTGGGCAGGCTAGAACTTCAGCCATTTAGCAGCGATTTAGTAGTTTTATCCTTCTAGTATTCCTTCTGACTGCTGTTGCTGGGAATGAAATGCAGTTAACCCTTGAACACCACAGGTTTAAGCTGTGAGGGTTCATTTATAAGCAGATTTTTTTCAATAAATATACAATATAGTACTATAATATCTGCTATTGGTTGGATCCATGAACCATGGACATAGAGGGCCATCAGTATAGTTATATCCAGATTTCTGACTGGACAGAGATTGGCGCCCACAGCCTCTGCATTATTCAAAGGTCAACTGTACTAACCCTACCAGAGCCTAAACTAAGGATATGTATGGGAACTGAAAACAAGAGGCCACTGGCAGAGTTTTCAATCATGGTTAAGAAGTCTGAAATATTTCACACGTTGGCCAGAGGAATTTCCATGGAAAGTCTCAAAAGATGAAATATACAGAGATGCTCCAAACAGACAACTTGCTCTACTGACCCAGTCCTGTGGCTTTTGCTTGTTATGCCGAAAGCTCTACTTTGAGCATCATGGCCCAAAAGGTCCCTGCTTTTGACCTAGCCATAACTTCTCTCCTGTTCCTTGGAACAGGAAGAGTGGTGGGGGCAGGGAAAGGAACTGAACAACTTCTTGGGTTTGCAATGGGCCATGAATATTCAGAACTACACAGAGGGCCATGCAACACACTGGTCAGGATAAGGAAGTAACCATCTGGTAAGTACTAGCTTATACCTGGTCTGAGCATAGACTGAACTTCAGACTCTCTGGCCAGAAATATATTTTCCCCCATGGAATTCTGCTTTTGCTATCGCAAGTGCCTCTGGCAATCACAATTCTTGATAATGTTTCTAACATAAAACCTCTTCTCTTTCCTCCTCCCATCTCTCCCTTCATTTTTTTCTACCAGCACAGTGAATACACTTATTCATCTTCCCTGTTTTTGATACAAGGAAGACATAGTGAACATCTTAAGATGTTTGTAAGTTTGTAGAGGCAGAAAGGCAAAGAAAGTTGTAGAGGGGAATTTCTGAGGGACTTTGTAAGAAATCAAGTGTTAGGAGTAATAATATAGGTAGTTAGGAGTTAGGACATAAAGACATAGGTAGTTTCTGACTTCCCTGTCCCTCCCAAGAAAAAAAACTAACAATTATTTATGGGTAAGACACCACTAAGAAAATCCTAGAACATGCAGGTGGGACTGCCAAGATGCAAATGCTGGCTCTTGCAAGCTCCTACCCCTACCCCACATTGCCCTTCCCCCAGGGCAGCACAGCACCCCATTAAGAGGTCTTCCCCTGAGACTAGCACTTCTCTATTGGGAAATGAGAGCCTAGAGTGAACCTCTAGCCTCCACAGTGTTGTGGGTTACTTCTTGGTAGCCCCAGTCTGGTCTCATTCCACGGGAATTGTGGGAAATCTGTGGGGCTTGATCACTGATATTATGATTATGATGGAGAAGGGTTAGTGGCTTGCAAGAACCAGCATTTGCATCTTGGCAGACCCAAGTTCCTACTTGCAGGGTCCAACTAGTTGTCCCAGTCAGAGAATCTGCTCACATGCTGAGCTATGACCAGGGGAACCTATGGGATGCAAGTCTGCCTGATTCGGACCCTCAAATGAAGAGCCTTGCTATCCCTAGAGTCTGGTCTGCCCCACTGCAGCAGAGGAGCTGAGTCCTAGCCTAACCCACTGCTGAGTGCAGTTCCAAGTACCCCCTGACCAGAAAGCCTGGAAGCTACACAGCTCAGGAATACAGAGCTACATAGCTCTGCTTGAGCAGAGAATGGCAGGCTGTTATGATCGTTGCAAAGCAAAGTCTATCAGTACAGGGCCAGGGTTCTTGGAAGGACCAAGTCAGATTGAATCAAAACCACAAAGAATCTTGCCAGGCGTGGGTGTGTTCTGGGCTCCATCAAAGCAGGGAAACTAATTCATACACCCATCCATTACTGAGTATAGTGTCTGGCCTCTCCTGAGCAGAAAACCTGATCCAGAACACCTAAGAACAGCTTGGAGCTGACCTTTCCAATTCACCCAGGCAGAGCAGTTAAACCATCCCTTTATCAACTGGTAACTGTACCTCCTGGCCCACCTGGCCAAAACACCTGAAGCTGCATAGCTCAGCAACACTCAAGTAGAGAGTATGGCAGGCAGAGATGATAGGCTGCAAAGCCAAGCCAGGGACCCTGTTTGGCCAGGGAACTTGGAGAATGGGTTGACTTGAGACAAGAGCACAAAGAGCCTTGCCAGCCTTGGGGATGATTCTCCTGTTCTACCTGGGCAGGAAACATCTTGCTTTCAAAACCAACAGGACTCACATCCTTAAGAGCATAGCAGAACTTCCCTGGTGGTCCACTGGTTTGGAGTCTGCCTGCTGGTGCAGGGGACATGGGTTCAATCCCTCGTCCTGGAGAACCCCACATTTCTCGGGAAGATGAGCCTATTCCACAACTGCTGAAGCCCAAGTGCCCTAGGAGCCCGTGCTCTGCAACAAAGGAGTAGCCCATGCTCCCCACAACTAGAGAAATCCTGTATGCAGGCAGCAAAGACCCAGTGGAGCCAAAAATAGTTTAAAAAAAAAAAAAAACTTTAAATAAAAAAGAGCATAGCAAACTGATAAATGACTCTGAGAGGGCTCACATGCTCAGACTCACTCGTCCCAGGGACTAACACATAGGCAGCCAATTACAAGGTGCTCAGAAGACACACGGGCTTCCCTGGTGGCTCATCAGTAAACAATCCACCTACCAATGCAGGACACACAGATTCAATCCCTGGGTCGGCAAGATCCTCCGGAGTAGGGAATGACAGCCCACTCCAGTATTCCTGCCTAGGGAATTCCATGCACAGGGGATCTTGGTGGGCTATAGTTCAAACGGTAGAAAACAGTCAGACATGACTTAGTGACTAAACAGAATACATATACAGAGAACAAACTGGTGGAAGCCAGGGGTGGGGGCAGGAAATAGGTGATGGGAAAGGGAAAGTGATGTCACTCAGTCGTGGCCGACTCTTTGCGACCCCATGGACTGTAGCCTACAGCACTCCTCCGTCCATGGGATTTTCCAGGCAAGAGTACTTACTCAAAAGTCACAAACATCTAGTTATAAATAATTAATTCATGGACATATGTTGTACAGCATGGTGATTACACCTAATAATACTGTTCTGTATATTTTTTAAGAGAATAGATCAAGTTCTCATCAAAAGAAAATAAACTGATAACTAACTGTGATAGATCTTAACTAGGCATACTGTGGTCATCACTTATTAATATACACATCACTTACTAATACACACTATATATCAATGTAATATGTAGAAATATCAAAGTATTATGTGGCATACATGAAGCCAATGTATATGTCAATTATAGCTCAAGAAAAGTTAAATAAGTATTCATGTCAGGGATATACTGCACAACACGATGGCTATAGTTAACACTGCTGAATGGTATGTTTCAAAATAGATCCCAAGAAGTCTCACAAGGGAAAAAAACATTTTTTTCTTCTTTTATATTTACGTGAAATAATGAATGTTAGCCTATATCGATAATCATTTTGCAATACATGTAGTCAAATCATTATGCTGTACATCTTAAACTTACACAGCACAGTATGCTAATTATATCGCAATAAAACTGGGAAAAGAAAAAAAAATCAAGTGTTTATTGGATGAATGTATGCAGAAACAGTATAGCCAACAAAAGATTAGCATATATTTCTGATGAATTCTGTTTCCCAGTGTTGGTGGAGAATAGTTTTAAATATCACGTATAATGAGTATGCCATAACTTGAGGAGTTTCTAATATATATAATCTTCTGAGTCCTCATAAGACTAGAATATTGGAAATACACAACTTCAACACTATAATCTTCATTAAAATCTAGACTGTGTGGATATAAAGTTATCCATTAATAGTTAACAGTGGGCATTAATCTTGGAACTGACTAAATTTTATTTTAGCTGGTATTTTTAAATGGAAATCTCTCTAGAAATAAATTTCTATATAACTGTTCTATAAAAATACTTTCCATGGGTTCTTAACTAAAGGAAACTGAAATTTATCCTTCTTTTGATGATTTATTACTCTATTACTATTTATTACATTATATTGTCTCATGCATGGTGGAAGAATTAGTTGCTCAGTCACCTCCGACTCTTTACAACCCCACTCCTCTGTCCATGGAATTCTCCCAGGCAAGAATGCTGGAGTGTGTTGCCATTCCCTTCTCCAAGGGATCATCCCAACCCAGGGATCGAACCCGGTCTCCTGCATTGCAGGTGGATTCTTTACCATCTGAGCCACTAGGGAAGCGCTAGTGTATGGTAGAGGCAGATTAAGAATATAGCAAATACACCTACCAGGCCAGCAGACCCTCCTGGATTCAAAGAGAAGATCTGGTAAAAGTCCTAATTCTACATTCTGTTCCTTCAAACCAGCCCCTTTACCTGTACAATGTTTCTTTGTCTTAGTACCAACCTCTCTGCTAGCCAAGATCTCAACTCCCCGAGAAAAGCAGATTTCCTCACTCTTCCCAAAGCATTACTTATACCTTTTTTCAGGCACCATACACCCTGGAAAAACATATTTCCTTTCCTCTTTGCCTTTTCCTATCATCTCTAGTTTTAAGGTCTAGCTTGGACTTCAGCTTTTAAGTGTGCCTCTCATCTCATCCTGTCCACTGGGATTCCTTCCCCCCAGAAGCCTCCTGCTGGAGAATATGCCTTACTCATTTGGACTCTTTCCCATGTTTTATTCCTCCATCAGTGCATAAAGATCTGTCTTATATCCTCAGATAGCTTGTAAGTGATAAAAGAAAGAACCCCACCTTCACTTTCTCCAGCACCTAACAGTGTATGATGCCTACAGTCAAGTGTTTAGTGCTTACAGGATGCAGTGTTAACTCATTTTCCTATAAGTAAATTTCAACATGAAAGAGCTAAGTGTAAAACCTCGACTTTACACAATCCATGAAAAATTTAAGCCCACTCAAGTCCAGCTAGTTTCCCCAGATTGCACACAGACTCTCTGGCTTTGAAACAGGCTTGTGACCTGGGATCCTTTGCGGCTGTGCTGTTAACGCTTACACCTGGATACACCTCTCCTTGAGCAACAGAATACAAAAAAACTGTGTTGGACTAAACATAACCGCACGCATGCAGTTGGGGCAAATTCTGGACCCGAAAGATATAAAGAGACAGCCCTCCCCCCCGCCCCGGGACAAAAGACTTTAAAGGTCATCTTTAACTTTCATTAATTCAGACCTCACTCATTAGGATGTTGTGACTATTTAGGAGGGCTTAGATCCAACATGAAAGCAAATCCAGTGAACAGAGGAAATATCCAAACCATTTAAAAAGGAATCAGTTATATACAGCTTATTTGCTAATTACAAATCCAGCTTGTTTTTCCTACTAATTATCAGTACCATCTGTTCCAGTACTTCTCTAACTCTAGCTTGCAATAGAATCACCTGAACCCGCGCACCTTCCTTTTGAATTCAGGAGTTTCAAGGAAGGCCGGTGAATTTCAATTGACACAAGTACCAGGTGGTGTCAATACTCTTGGCTGGGAACCCATACTTAAAACCATTGATCTACTCAATATTTTGCCAAAATTAGAATATACAATGCAAGCTAAACTTTTCAGTTTTATATGACCATATAATGTTTTCAAGAGTATCACCCTGATGGAAAGGCAGGCAGGTAGCAACTTCAAACTGTAGTAGTTGTTAATCATATCATTCAATACAAAACACTGTCACTACAGTTTTCTTGCTGAGCAGAGCAATTGCGGTTTCTTAAAGCAGGGGTACCCAACCCGGGGGATCTAATGCCTGATAATCTGAGGTGAAGCTGATGTAATCATGATAGAAATAAAACACACAATAAATGTGATGTGCTTGAATCATCCCCAAACCATCCCCCACCCCCAACACCAGTCTGTGGAAAACATGTCTTCCACAAAACGGGTCCCAAGTTCCAAAAACGTTGGGGACCACTGTTAAAAGACTGAGTCAGGACCATTCAAAGGTCTGCCGCCTTGACTGGCACTTTGTATCTCAGAAGCCTGAGAATAGGTCCTCCCAACTCCAACTCCCAGCGCTCACCAATTTAAGAGTGAGCTTACATCAACGTGTACAATAAGTAAAATATCAAGATCATGGGCTTTGAATGGGCGTCAGACGTAACTAAACTTCAAATCCAAGCTGTATAACCTTGAACAAATGATTTAACGTCTCTAAAATGCAGTTACCTTGTGAGTGGACACCGTAATACATGCCGAGATCCCCTGCACTGAAGGATGTCTTGCGCCAGCCATTGCAAGCTGCTGCTGCAGCCTTGCTCTCAGCTCTTCGGGATGGACTTATAGAAGAGGATCACATGGTCCAAGACCACGCCCCTCCCTGCCACCGCCCCAGGTGCGGATCCCAAAGGCGCCTCTTAATAAACGTTCAGCGCACCAAACTCCATCTCAGATTCTGCATCCCAGGAAATCAAACCTGTGACGCTCATTTAAAAACAAACAAGTGGATGAAAACCCCAACAGGCAGTGATTTTATAGATTCATTCATTCAACAGCATTTATTGGGCCAAAGTGTTTTAGACGCTAAGAATACAGCAGTGAACAAAGATGACCAAGTTTAAGAAAAGAGCTCATGAAAAGCCTTAAGAGGTTGAAATCAATTTTTAGCTATTGCATTGATTGAGTTTCCAAGGTGGATGTAGTGGTAAAGAATCTGCCCGCCAATGCAGGAGACACAAGAGACTCGGGTTCTATCGCTGGGTGGGGAGATCCCTTGGAGTAGGAAATGGCAACTGCTCCAATAGTCTTGCCTGGAAATTTCCATTGACAGAGGACCCTGGTGGGAGTCAGTCAGACACAACTGAGCACAGCATGCATGCATGCATTGTTGACTACTTGCTATTAAAAAAAAAGAGAATATTACTTCCTTCCATCCTCACTCCCCTATCTGCCTAGGTTTTTCTTTTTTTTAATTTAAGCTTATAATATTTCTATTCTGTTCAGAGACCAAAAAATACTTGATTGTCAGTCTCAGTAGGTCTCAGGTGTTTGAGCCTAATTCCCCTATTGGTTTCCTTCTTTTCGTCCGTCCTGTTCTTACACTACCCTAGGTGTGCAGGTTGTAGGAAATTGTTAGGCTAAAGTTCTAGTCACCTAGACACTTTATGCAGTCATTTCTGCTTCGTGGTTACAAACCACTGTAGAGTCTCTCTAACACCCCAAGGTCATATGCCTGACCTGTGTAATTATTGGGGTAATTTACACAGCTCAGCTATGTAATCACTGGGGTCCTATGACTCTAAGTTCTAACCAGGAGATGGGGCACAAGTTTTGCTGTTTTTCTCAAATCCCACAAACCTATGGCAGTTTGCTGTGGCCACTTCAGCGCTCACCTACATAAAGCAGGACACAGGTCCTTCCTCAGAGACTCATTAATATATTGACTCTCATGGCTTCCTCTAAACCCTCCCAGCATCAGAAATCCATTTCTATTCTAGGGGTTTGAGAAGTTAGCTCTTACCTTCCAAGATATTTTGACTCTGTCAACCAAGAGGTTAGATTTTTGACTCTCTAAAGTCAAGAAGAAATCTCTTTTTTTTCTCTGATATTTGTGGAAGCGTCCTTTTTCTGAGCTTAAAAACACCAAACGCTTAATTATTTGAATGTGAAAGAAGAGGCAAGTAGTCAATCAAATGCTCCAAGGAGTGGAGAAGATCATTGGTTAAGTTTCCTGAATATCTTCTTTACTTGATCACTTCCCCTGCAGACGGCCTCCTTGATCCAGCCTCCTACCTCTCTGTTCGTGCTAAATTGCTTCACAGTCATGTCCAGCTCTTTGCGACCCCATGGGCTGTAGCCCACCAGGCTATTCTGTCCATGGAATTCTCCAAGCAAGAATACTGGAGTGGCTGCCATGCCCTCCTCCAGGGATCTTCCCGACTCAGGGATCAAACCCTTGTATCTTAGGTTTCCTGCATTGTCAGGCAGGTTTTTTACCACTAGCGCCACCTGGGAAGTCTCCATCACTCTCTCATACCATTTTTTTCAGTCTTGTCTTTGCCTAGGTATCCTAACTTCCACCCATGCATGACTTTAGCAGGAAGATAAATCTATGTATTTATCTTTCTCCTATTGCTTGTCTGTCCATCTCCTTCACCTATCTCCTACTGTTTCTCTGTCTACCTCCACAGCTGGCCCTATTTAAAACTGCAGTGTACTTTTCCTTATTTACTGAAATATCATGTGTCCTACTCTAAGTATGTGAATAGGAGGATTTATGTTCTTCACTTCAAAACTTGAGATATGTTTAGATCTTGTCATTATACTCTGTAATCAAGAGACTTTGAATTACAAGAAAACTCTCCCCCAGCCCACAGAGTGGAAGAAAATGTAAATTTTATCTGATAAGAAACTTGTATCTTGAATGTGCAAGGAACTCTTATAATTCAATAATAAAAAGATATATAAGCCACTGGAAAATGAGCAAAAGATCTCAATAGACAGGTCTCCACAGAAGATGTACAAACGGCCAATAAACAGAAAAAGATTCTCAATATCGTTAGCTGTCAGGGAAACTGCAAATCAAAATCGCAAGATACTACAGCTATAATCAAACATATAGTTAACAGCTGTTCATCAGGATATGGAGAAATTGGAACCCTCACGCATTACTGATAGAAATGTAAAATGACACAACCACTCTGAAAAGAGTCTAGTTGTCCCTCAAATGGTTAAGTATAGGGTTACCATATGACCCAGGAGTTCTCCTGCTAGTATATACTTAAGAGAAATGAAAACACACATCCACACAAAATCTTGCACACAGCATTCAGATTAGCGTTATTCATAATAGCCTAAAAGTAGAAGCAACACAAATGTTTATCAACTAATGTGTGAGTAAATAAAATGTGATATAGCCATATAATGGAATATTGTTAGACCATAAAAATGAATGAAGTACTGATGTATACAACATGGATTAATCTTGAAAACATTATGCTATGTGAAAGAAGCCAGTCACAAAAGATCACTGTGGTCACAAAAGACATACTGTGGTTTTTCCATTTTCATGTGATTTCATTTATATGAAATTTCCAGAATAGGAAACTCTGTGGAGACCAAAAGGAGATTAATGATCGCTTAAGGCTAACAGTGTTGGGAGAAAATGGGGATGGACTGATCCTTCTGGGTGATTAAAATGTTCTAAGATTTTAGTTGTCCAATTCTGTGACTATAAAAATATGAAAATACAGAAGTTATGAACTAGATTAGAAGAAATAAGGGATGAGACAAAAAGTGACACCATTCATCTAATAGGAGTTAAGAGTTACGGAATAGAGAAAATGGGAGATGGGGGAGATTAAAAGGGAAAACAGCCAAGAAATTTCCAGTATTAAATATGCTACTCTCTATTTTCACATACAGTCTTAATTGCTTAAAATATAAAGTATTCTCCCAGTGACAAAAGTACTACATGTTTATTTGCTTACACATTTATAACCTACACATAGTACATAGGAAGAGTCCTTTGTGTGGTAGGGTGGAAATAACTTTCCATAAAGGCTGATAACATTAATTATATTCAATTTGACATTTAGTCCCTAAGAACAGACACCTGCAGACACTTGTAGAGTTTAATCATCAAGTTGAAATATCAGAAATGCCATCATGTTTTTACATTATAATGTTCAACCTCCTTAAGTTCTTTTTTACTAACAGTGGGCATGTAACTTAAGTGTGAAAGTGAATTTTACAGTTATTAAATTATACAGCAAATTTTCAGTAACTAAAGGGTCGTGCAGTTAGTTGACTCTGTATCAACAAACATTATTGGATGAAACTCAAAATTTCCTATAAGGATCAATACAAAAGCTACTTCCTCCATCTCAACCACATCCCTGTCCCATGTTACCTACATTGTGGACAGACACTCATTTTCTATACTTTCTGGAGTTATCATAAATAAAACAAAATTATGAAACTTTCATATTCATATATTAATATTTCCCTTTTCCTAGTGCATGTTAATATTGAAAACCATGTTGCAAAATAAAACTCTTTTAAGAGTTGTTTTCATATTTATTCACAATTCTACAGGCCTTAATATTTTCAAAATGCTGTGGAAAACATATGGTTATTATTCTGCATCATAATATTCCATATGCTAGAATACTTTATCTTCACCTGTAATGAGAATAATCAGATAAGTCAAGGCCATTTCCTAAAGGAACATAACCAAGGTATGTGACTTCAGGATAATAAAGATTTCGACGTTAGCCTCTAGGGCAGGATTTCTTGAACTCAACACTGTTGCTCTCTGAGGCAGGATCATCTTTTGCTGTGGAGGAGATGGCGGCTCTGTGCATCATAGAACATTTAGCAGCATCTCTGAATTCTAACCACTAGATGCCAGTAGCACCTCCTCACCAGCTGTGACAACCAAAAATACATCCCGATTCTTTCCAAATGTCACCTGAGATGTAAAGTTGCCCTATGGAGAACCACTGGTTTGGAGGGAAAATGAACACATAAGCAACTAAATAGATGAATATACATGTATCCTGTTTTACATCCTACATATAAAATTTTCTTTTCTCTATGGAGTGAATGTGATTGGCCTGTAGCCTTTTGATTCCTACCTATACTTCAATATTTCTACGGTAGATATCTTTTAGAGAAAGGAACTATCACCGCATCATTACATTGAAAATTATTAACAGCTTAACTTTTTTCAAAACTAGCAATAACCTTTGTCTCAACATTTGATTTCCAATCAATTTCAATTGAAATTTTAAGCACACTATTTGAGTTATTAAAGTGCCAAATGATCTGATACTCATACATATTTTTGTGAGGTAGGTATGTGTTTAGTGTTACGTTCCATCATTAGAGATTAAGGATAAATTCAAGGTAATACAACTTGTTAGTGGCAAAAAAAAAAAAAGGCAACTTACATGGCTTTTTGCTCCCATTAGCACTTTTATGATTCAAAACAATTAAGAACACTTGATTTTTAAAAATTCATATTATATTAACATTTTACCTTCATTTGGTTTAACTCAAAGATTTAGACAAGATAAATAATGTTTAATACTTAATAGTAATATTACTTTTATTTCTTAAGAATTCCATCTGGTTCTCTCACGTTTATAAAAGTAAAATATCTACAATTCCTAATGTCACAAAGACATATTTTGTTAAAACAAAGTAGACAAGAATCGAAGTATTATCTCTCTCATTAAGAATATATTGCATAAAAAAAGAATATATTGCATAACTCCTTGGCAGTCAGATAAGAAAAAATTATTTAAATAACTTGATTTTTATTTCTTAAATTAAAGCAGTCTAGACATATGTGCATTTACAATTATTAAATAAATAACAATAGTTCAAATCACACTCACATGAAACAAGATTATATCTTTCTACTCATTAAAAAATTACAGAAAGGTTTACAAAGTTTGATATATGCTTACAAACATGTTGATTAAAAGTAACAACTTTACTTATACAAAATATATGAATATATCATTAATTTAAATGTATAAATCTGTTTGTTTTAGATTGTTATTTCCTATTTTTTAAATTTATTAATGTTTTTAATTGGCAACCTCTAAATGTACACAGCATAGTCACCTAAGTATCAAAAAATAAGCAAAATTATCTAATTATAAAATATTTTAATGTACCTAAATATTTCACACATTATTATTTTAAAACAGTGTGAAGCTAAAAAAAAAAAAAACCCCTTCTAAACAGTATCTAATGTGTGAACTATAGGAAAAAAGTAAGCTATTGATGAAAGCCTATAACCAAAGTCTTAGCTAGAATCGTAGCAAAAGAAACAAAATAAACTTTGAGATTGCTACTTGAAATTTTAAAACATGGAACATAGCATATACTCAGTAATTCCAGAACACTAAAGAAAAATAGTAATATTTGTCTATGTAATTTAGCTTTTCAACCAGGTGGATATACTGGAATTCAGTATGTCTAAGCATTGCTGTTTAGTCACTAAGTCATCTGACTATTTGAAATCCCATGGACTGTAGCCTGTCAGACTCTGTCCATGGGATTTTCCAGGCAAGAATACTGGAGTGGTTTGCCATTTCCTTCTCCATGTCTAAGCACGCATGTTCAGTCACTTCAGTCATGTCGAGCTCTTTGCGACCCTATGGCATCTGGTCCCAATCACTTCATGGGAAATAGATGGGAAAACAGTGACAGACTTTATTTTGGGGGGCTCCAAAATCACTGCAGATGGTGACTGCAGCCACGAAATTAAAACACGCTTACTCCTTGGAAGAAAAGTTATGACCAACCAAGACAGCATATTAAAAAGCAGAGATATTACTTTGCCAACAAAGGTCTATCTAGTCAAAGCTATGGTTTTTCCAGTAGTCATGTATGGATGTGAGAGCTGGACCATAAAGAAAGCTGAGCGCTGAAGAATTGATGCTTTTGAACTGTGTTGTTGAAGAAGACTCTTGAAAGTCCCTTGGACAACAAGGAGATACAACCAGTCCGTTCTAAAGGAAATCAGTCCTGAATGTTCATTGGAAGGACTGATGCTGAAGCTGAAACTCCAATACTTTGGCCACCTGATGCAAAGAGCTGACTCATTTGAAAAGACGCTGATGCTGGGAAAGATTAAAGACCGGAGGAGAAGGGGATAACAGAGGATGAGATGGTTGGATGGCATCACTGACTCAATGGACATGAGTTTGAGTAAACTGCAGGAGTTGGTGATGGACAGGGAAGCCTGGCGTGTTGCAGTCCATGGGTCACAAAGAGTCAGACACGACTGAACAACTGAACTGAACTGGACTCTAGTCCATCAGGCTCCTCAGTCCATGGGATTCTCCAGGCAAGAATACTAGAGTGTGTTGCCATTTCCTTTTCCAGGGAATCTTCCAGACTCAGGCATCAAACCTGCATCTCCTGCCTTGCAGGTATATTCTTTACCACTGAGCCAGGTGGCAACCCATGTCTAAGCATATGTACCTTTAAATTTAAATGATTGCAGGTTAGTTGACTTTCAAAAATGCAGCTTAATAGTATTCAGTGGAATCTTCTAATTCCATGGAGCTTAATCATTTTTAATTCTGTGTATGTTCTTAGACCACCAAATCTATAAGTACCTAGTTGACAGTACTCTGCTCACTTTAAGACTCATGGGAGGGAGTTTATATTTATAGGCTGGGATGCAGTGAACCAGGATCTGGGGTAACAGGATTCACACTGGGTGTCTTAAGACATATGCAAGCACAAGGCAATAGACTGAATGGGAAATTATGAATAGGAAGGCAAGCAAGCATGAAATGCACAACAAAACCAAAGTCAATGGGTCAGAAAATTGGAATCCAGATAAGAACCAGAGTTTAAGAAAGGCAATATAAGCAGCCAGTGGCCAGGAACTATAGATAACAATCAAAAAGGCCTAAGAATAGATGTGTAGTACCAAGAAGGCCTTGATTATTGGGCCCATGTTCTGTCCCAAACAGGATGCTTCTTGATTACCACCCTCCTGAGCAAGAATCAATTCCAAGATTAATATGTGCCCTGGGCTGATAGGGGTTGATGAGAAGCAAAGATTTAGTTAGCATAGACTCATTATTTCATTGCTCCCTAAAAACAGAGTGGAGGGAGAAAGGTCTTTTTCAATATCAATTACGATTTCAGCAAACTCTAAAACATGCTAGCACCAAATGCATGGGAAATATTTTTAATGATGCCCTAATATAAGAATATTCTTTTAACCATCAAGTACATGTTATATGTATGTATTAGCTTTTCAGCACATATTAGTCACAGCTTTCACAACTACAGCTTCACTGAAATAAAAGTGAGTTATAGGGAAATGCTGATGCTGAAACTTTTACCTCCAGAGTTGCATCAGTTAATGAGTGTAGAAAGTTAAAAAAAAAAAAGTCAGGGCTTTGCTTAAGCAAAATGATCCCCCGAAGTTCCCTCCAAAGTACTCATTATAGACCAAAAAAAAAAAAGACTAAAACCTGATTCAAGTATTTTAGAAGACATAAAACTGGCACACTGCTTAAGATCATTTAGCGTCACAGCTGCTTCACAAACGAGTTCCATTGATCTTGCTGCTTTGATCTGTGCCATTCAATTCAAAATGGTTGAAGGCAGGATTATCAGTTCCACCATCTTCTACTGGATGAGATTTATAGCCTAAAACTTGCTTCTTCTAAAAGAAAATGTTAACATGATGATTAAAAAAAAGAAACTGTTCATTCAACTCAATAATTATCGCTACTACTTTTCTTTCTTTAAATCTTATTCACAGTCTACTGAAACAGAGATAAACAACAGAAATAAATCATTTTAAAGAGGAAGGCAAATACCTTCCTTGTCCATCAGAGTTCCAAGGAAAATCTGAGGACTAACAAGTATTCTATACTGGTGATAAAAGCAGTCTTAAGAATTTAAGGAAAAAGAAAGCCAACTCACTTTCTTAAAAATGTCGAAATTAGATAAAAAGTCCTCTTTGGTTAGTAGGAATCTGCAGTCTATGTTTTGTTTTCTTCCTCCTGAAAAAGACATTATTTACATCATTAAAAAGATATCTGTAACTACCCAGTGATGGACCACCATACACACATTTAACTTGAGCACATGCACTTTTATGCACTTACAAAATACAAAGAGTCTTTTAAATAGTGCTGGAGACTCAGCCCACCCTTTTTCTTCCTTCAGTCAGTCCCAGATTCTGCAAGCCTCTCACTGGGATCAATATGAGTCTAGTGTTTAAACATAAATGAGATGGCTCTTGAATGTAAGCCAACTGCCTCATCCAGTATTAGCTAGGGAAGAATCATCTGGCCCAATACTGGTAGGAAAACTGGTTTAAAAGCATTCTTCATGTTCTATCAATAAAATATCAAACCATCTACCTCTGCTTCAGACAGCAGAGTTTCCCTTCCTTAATCTGGTGGCTATGAATGTATGAAGAAATGTAGGGAACTGTGAATTGTTGGATAAACTATTCAAATGAAAACCAATATGGTTATCAGAAGCAAAACATTTAGCGGGGGGGGGGGGGGAGGGGAGGAGCAAAGAGAGTATTATGACACTCCCATTTTTTAAAGAAAAAAATGAGTTGAAAAAGACCAAAAGTCAAATAGTAAAAGATGTTTGTTCCAGATCTGAATGGTTGGGTTACTGGTGAGAAAAGTTTAAAATCTGTCTTAAAATATATCACAACAGATAAGAGAGTAAACGTGCCATGCTGGGAATTTTACTTAGGAGAATAGCATAGTTCTTTTTGAAAAGAAAGAGAATGGTTTAAACAACTGTTTGCGAGGTAACAGATATCTACAAACTTTATTATGAACTTACAATAATTATAGATTGTAATGTCTATAATAATGACAAGTATATAATGTTAATATAATAATCTGTTATATTAATGTCATTATTAATATAATTTTAATTATAAATGCAAGTACCAAAGAAGTATCAAAGACAGTGCTATCCAGATGCCAAAAAATCAATGAGAAGTGGTAGAATTCTACAAAGTGGGCACCATGCTGGTAGATTTGTAGCATAAAGCAGACATCACACATACTTGGATGAAGTATAGGATTTCTAACTGATTATAACACATTTGATAAAGTAATGGAGCTTTCTGCCCCTTGTTTGGCTGCTCTGGATGTGTACATGTGAGGGAACATAGGAAATTAGGGAGCCCAGCTTTTCTCCCCAACTCCACACTACTGCTCTGCTCCAAACCACCACGACTGCTCACCTGGATAAGTGCAATAGCCTCTACCTGCCCTCCTTTCCTTACAGACTACTCTCAAAACTGGATCAGCACGCTCCTTTGAACATTATTGGAAAAGTATTTATAAAAATATCCCGTGTAGTAGACCTAAAAGACATAGAGATGGAAAATAGAGAGAAGAGATAAGAAAATCAGAGGGGCGTCCAAGTTTAAAACATTTGACTAACAGGAGTTTCCAGAAAGAGAAAATCGAAAATGGCAGGAAATTATAAAAGAAATCATGTAGGAAAGTTCCCTGGAACTGAAGGATATAGGTCTCCAGACCCTCCTGAGGGTTTAGGGCAGGACAGTCATTGTGAAATGGGTCACATGTAAACAGCCAGTGCACGACAGGGCACTGCTATTCTGAACAGCAACAAAACAAGTCGAAGAAAAGTAAGACAGGCTCCAGGAACAAGAAAGCTACTCTCAACATAGGATCCTCTACTCACACTATCAACGATTATCAAGCAGATATGCAATGTTTCCAAGATCTCTTGTCCACCTTTTCTCAAGAACATGCTATAGCATATACTCCATTCAGTTAAGGGAGTAAAGAAGAATCAGGAGAAATGCGATCCAGGCAGCAGAGTATCCAACACAGGAAGGAGACAAGGGAATTCACAGAACGAGGGCAAAATGGAGTCCCAGGATAATGGTTCTAAGGCAGTCCCAGAGAGCAGCGTATACCATGTGTATTATTGGTTTGATTTTATTTAAAATGTATTTTTTTAAGTTTACAGACATCTGAAAAGAGCCTTCACACTATGTTTAGATATAAAGACCATAATTAGATATAAAGACTACTCCTTACATGTACACATATCTTCTTTCCAGTTTACAAAGAGCTGGTGCAGGACAATGAGAATATCATGGCACAGGGCTATTATAATGGTATGTATAAAACTCCTAGCATTGTAATAGCTACACACAAGCATTTTATTTTTATCTGACAGCAACCTGTGAGATAGGCAGGTCAATTGCTATTACCCTCATCTTATACATAAGATAGCTAAGGCTCAGAGTAGCTATGGAGCAGCTACACAGACTTAGAGTTATAAGTTCATGCAGCTGGTAAATGGCATAATGGATTCAAATTGAGATGGGTCTTCTGTTTTCAAGACTAGGCCCTAAAATTTCCCATGAGTAAAATGGAACAAATAATTGAACTAATAGTATTTTACTATTTTATATAGTATAATAACATAAATAGCTATGAAACAGATATAGTAAAAACTAATACAGAGGTAAATACTAAACAGAGCAATGATAATACTAAATAGAGCAATATTAATGTTACCTGTTGATACACTGATAAGCATTCCCACAAATAATGTTACCAAAGTTCCAACAGTGCTGAAGTATAGATATGATAAAGAATACCAGTTATCCATCAGTGGAGTCCTAAGAAAGAACAAAAGCATAACTGTAAGGTTTTATGCATGCTACCAGTAACTAAGAGTATGTATCAATAAGCCTCATGGCAAAGTCAGAATATAATACTTAATCATGTTTCTAATGTCCAAATTTGCTGTCCCAATTTTACCTTATTGGATCAGAAATTAAGTGTGACCTAACCTTTGAGTCTGAGTGAACTCCGGGAGCTGGTGATGGACAGGGAGGCCTGGCATGCTGCGATTCATGGGGTCGCAAAAAGTCGGATACGACTGAGCAACTGAACTGAACTGAACCTTTGACTGTGTGGATCACAATAAACTGTGGAAAATTCTGAAAGAGATGGAAATATCAGACTACCTGCCTCTTGAGAAACCTATATGCAGGTCAGGAAGCAACAGATAGGATTGGACATGGAACAACAGATTGGTTCCAAATAGGAAAAGGAGTACATCAAGGCTGTATATTGTCATCCTGCTTATTTAACTTATATGAAGAGTACATCATGAGAAATGCTGGGCTGGAAGAAGCACAGGCTGGAATCAAGATTGCCAGGAAAAATATCAATAACCTCAGATATGCAGATGACACCACCCTTATGGCAGAAAGTGAAGAGGAGCTAAAAAGCCTCTTGATGAAAGTGAAAGAGGAGAGTGAAAAAGTTGGCTTAAAGTTCAACATTCAGAAAACAAAGATCATGGCATCTGGTCCTATCACTTCATGGCAAATAGATGGGAAAACAGTGGAAACGGTGTCAGACTTTAATTTGGGGGGCTCCAAAATCACTGCAGATGGTGATTGCAGCCATGAAGTTAAAAGACGCTTACTCCTTGGAAAGAAAGTTATGACCAACCTAGATAGCATATTCAAAAACAGAGACATTACTTTGCCAACAAAGGTCCGTCTAGTCAAGGCTATAGTTTTTCCAGTGGTTATGTATGGATGTGAGAGTTGGATTGTGAAGAAAGCTGAGTGCTGAAGAATTGATGCTTTTGAACTGTGGTGTTGGAGAAGACTCTTGTGAGTCCCTTGGACTGCAAGGAGAGCCAATCAGTCCATCCTAAAGGAGATCAGTCCTGGATGTTCATTGGAAGGAGTGATGCTGAGGCTGAAACTCCAATACTTTGGCCACCTCATGCGAAGAGTTGACTCATTGGAAAAGACTCTGATGCTGGGAGGGATTGGGTACAGGAGGAGAAGGGGACAACAGAGGATGAGATGGCTGGATGGCATCACCGACTCGATGGACATGAGTTTGAGAGAACTCTGGGAGTTGGTGATGGACAGGGAGGCGTGGCGTGCTGCTATTCATGGAGTCGCAAAGAGTCAGACACGACTGAGCGACTGAACTGAACTGAACTGAACCTTGATCTCATAATACCAATAATGTTTATTATAATACTAATGTCCATGTTTATTCATTCTGTTCATGTTATTCATTCAACTCTGCTTTGTGTCCCAGGCACTGTTCTTGTCATTGACATATCTGCCATTGAAAAGGTGGACAAGGGGGTTCCTGCCCTCAGGAGGTTTACATTCTAAAAGAGATATGTAATGATTAAGTAAACAAATTAATAAACATAATAATTCCCATTTTGATTGTAGAGAAGAAAGCATTAAAATGAGACATTAATATCAAAATGAGAAATTAATGTCAAAGATACTTTAAAAATTCCATGAATTTTGGAAATTAAATGTCCACTTTTAAATGATGTCTCCTGGCAATCTTGATGCCAGCTTGTGATTCATCCAGCTGGGCATTTTAGGTGTAAAATATAGTGATTCACAATTTTTTAAGGTTATATTCCATTTACAGTTATCATAAAATATTGGCTATACTCACTATGTTGTATAACATGCCCTTGTAGCTTATTTTATACCTAACAGTTTTTAATCCTTTGCCCCTATATTGCCCCTCCCCACTTCTATGCTTTTTTGTTATCTTCATTATTTTGTTGTATTTTTTAGATTCCACATATAAGCGGTATCATACAGTATTTGTGTTTGTCTGACTGATTTCACTTATATTTCCAGCAATATGGATAGACCTGGAAGGCATATTGTAGTATTTTAAGTATTTCTCCACATATCATGGAGAAGTGACTTGACCTGATCTGCTTCTAAAACAACTGCTCTAGGATTCCACATTCAGCTTTGATAGACCCACCATCCAGCCAAAAGTAATATTTGAAAACTTGGAGATACGACAAGGCAGGTTTCTGTAGACCTCAGAGAGATCATGGCAATTAGAACTTAAGGCGTCAATATCCCAGAAAGAAGGGAAACACAGACGTTAGCTAGTGAACTTAAGATAATGTGATATATTGGGCCAAAGACAGACAAAATAAAACAGAATAGAAAATCGAAAAACTGACCCACAAAAAATAGTCATTGGGATTATGTCACAGTTGCCACTGCATGGCAAAATGGTGCAAAAAGAGGATATTTTCAATAAATGGTTTTTGGCTAATAGAATATCCATATGGGGAAAAAAATGAATCTTGATCACTTGAAAACAATTCCAAAGTGAATTACAATTCACAAATGGAAATGGTGCACAAGAAAGCTTTTAAATAAAAAAAATTAGAGGAATATCTTTATGACCTCAAGGTAGGCAAAGATTTCTTAAATGGGACTCACAAAAGACTAGCCATAAAAAAAAAAAAAAAAGACTAGCCATATAGGAAGAGACTGATAAATTGAACTCAATTAAAATTAAGAAATTCTGACCACTAAAAAGCATCACTAAGAGAGTAAAAAGGTAAACTACAGAGTGGGAGAAAAATATTTTCAAAACTTATCTTTTATCTAAAATATATCAAGAAAACTTAAATAAATAAAAGCAGAGAACTCAGTTTTAAATGGACCAAAGATTTCAATAAAGTCACAAAAGTTCACAAGAGTAGTTATACAAATGCCCAGTTCAGTTCAGTTCAGTCACTCAGTCGTGTCCAACTCTTTGCGACCCCATGAATTGCAGCACGCCAACTGTCCATCACCAACTCCCGGAGTTCACTCAGACTCACGTCCATCGAGTCAGTGATGACATCCAGCCATCTCACACAAATGCCCAATAGACATGTAAAAAGGTATAAACTTCATTAATCATAAGGGAAATGCAATACTTGACTACCCATCAAGTATTAGGAACTTAAAAAGTAAAAACTGAATCTGAGTAATTGAAACCTAATATCTAGGCAATGAGAGTACCCTACTTCACCTTTAGCTGTGTGTTCACTCCCCCTGGACTCTAGTCATCCTGAGCTGTGCATGATGTCCTAAGACACCGTGTGGCTTCAGGCCTTCCTGATTTGCATATGTTGCCTCCATTCTGCAACATACACTCCTCCTTCCTTTTCCCCCCCCTCGATCTGTTCACCGGATTATTTCACCCATGTTACACTCCTCTAAAAAGAATCTTTCACTCAGGAATCATTAGGCTCCTCCTCCTTCTGGTTGTCATGATAGACTGTGAATACTACTTTTCACAATGTGTTACTTGTTTATTCTCTTGTCCAACTTCCATTTGGGTCATTTTCTGGGACAAGAATAACTTTCCAGACCTTCTCTTCTAGCCAACTTCTGCATTCTTCAAGTATTAGTACATCCCTGAAGTCTGTGCTAATCTACATTTCAGCTTTGCTTATAATCATTCTTGTGGGTACTTAGTTAACGCTCAAAAATTCTGATTTATTAGCTGAGCTATTTTATAAATAAGCTAACATAGAACAGTGATTATTTATGGCACCAGGCACCTGGTAAACCTCAGCTAATTTATGTGTTTTGGAAATCCAAATAACCAATCTGCCTTTAAATTAAAAGATACATCTACATAATCAGGACAAACACTAAGAAAAATTGTGAAATGAAAAGTACTACTTCAACATCCTCCAATTTACCCTTAATCACTTCTCCCTTAACTAATTCATCACTTCTCCCTTCTCTCTAATGACTTCTGAGCTCCACCCCATAAATGCATTCATTCTTATCCAGAATATTCCCTGTATTTCTGTGCCCTGATCTCCGTAGCATCCCCATCTAGTCAAACCTTCCCCCACACATGCCTCAGGCCCTAGAACTACCTTTTCTCTTTACCCATGCAGATTACCAGCGCTGACTCCCACACAAGAATTCTCATAGCTGAATTCCCTCTGAATCACCAATGATGTTTGTATGTATGGTCACATTCCTTCTCCCAGGAGTGTGTCCCATTTTAAGAGGGGATGCCATGTCTTGTCTCAAAAGAAATGATTCTCCAGTGGCTTCATTCTAGGCAAGCTGGAACTGGGGCAATACTTTAGGGGAAGTGCCCTCATCTTTGCATTCCTTGAATGCATCCATGGGTTTTGCGCTCTAAAACTGAAGATGTATATACCCACTAAGGGTAGTCTCGCTCTCACATCCACTGTACAGTGTAACAGGGATGTACCAAAAGGTCTGTTGCTGTTTAGTCACTAAGTGAAACTTGCTCAGTCATATCTGACTCTCTGTGATTCCATGGACTATAGCCCACCAGGCTCCTCTGTCCAGGGAATTTCCCAGGGAAGAATACTGGAGTGGGTTGCCATTTCTTTCTCCAACCAAAAGTCTACATTATTTCATTAAATCAGATGACATCAGTAGCCAGAAGCTCAAAAATGTACTGCATAACTGAAAACTCTAACAGGAAGATCACAGCTGCAATTCATTGCCAATGCTCTAAAGATTCGGAATATTTAAAACTGAACGAATAGCAATTATCCAATGTATTTCAATGAATTGCAGCTTCTAGTTGGTAAAAGTTATACTTCAAAGGCTATATATGCAATGTGTCTTTATAATTTTGCTTTTCATTTTAAGGGTTTTTCAGTGGACAAAGACAACTTTTCATTCAACTGGAACTAATATTTGTCAGCATTTACCCATAGTAGAATTTTTTGTTACTATTCAAGTCTTCTCTGCATCTGTAGATGAAGTGGAAGTTTTTATTGAAATTAAGAAATATGGCTTTTTTTTTTTTGCTATTTCTGAGCAAAATATAATAGCCAGAAAGCCACATGCACTGTCCTCATTTCAGAATTAGGCAAAATCACAGCACTGCAGGCAAGACAAAGAGCAACAGAGGTTTTCTATCTGTCACATTCAATTTTTTTAAATATGACATTACAAAGCTCAATTCATTACCTTTCAATGTTATGTACTTGAGAAACACTGGTAGAAAATGGCATTTCTGTGGTTGTCATCCAATTTGTTCCATTGTATGTGCTGTTACAGCCATAGGTTTCAAGTCTTAATGGCATCATTCTCTCAGGAAGTGGGGGATAAAGCTGAGCTCCAATTCCGACCCACAGAGAAACGGCAAATCCAGCTAGCAGACCCCCAAGTGCTCCCTGCAAAAAACAGACGTATCTTTTAAAACAAATAATAGAGTTTGCTTTGAAATAGAAGTTAACATTAGGAGCTTAAGCTCAACACGGTCCAAGTCAAATTTACCAGCTTCCTTCCTAAAACTCTTCTCCCTTGCAAGCTCCCTGCCTCTCGCCAAGGGCAGCATGGGTCCCAGGTCCCTCAGCCCAGAGCCCTTGTCTCTGGAACCCCCAACCCCTATTTTAATATCTCTATCTTGCCAATCACCAATTCCTCTTCATTTTTCTTTACATATCTCATAGTTCCACGCCTTCCAGTGTCTCCATGGCCAGCACTCTGTTCTGGTCTCTTCATCTCTTTATACCCAGTGACCACAACAGACAGATATGCAGTTGACTTCAAGCCAACTGTTCCCTCCACTTTTACTTAATTTACAAAAAAAAAAAAAATGGCATGTCATATGAGCAACAGGGGCTTCCCAGGTGGCACTAGTAGTAAAGAACCTGCCTGCCAATGCAGGAGACCTAAGAGACTCAGGTTCGATCTCTGGGTTGGGAAGATCCCCTAGAGGAGGGAACAGCAACCCACTCCAGTATTCTTGCCTGGAGAATCCCATGGACAGAGGAGCCTGGGGGGCTACTGTCTCTAGGGTTGCAAAGAGTCAGACACGACTGAAGTGACTTAGCACACACGCATGCATGAGCAGCAGGCTATGAAGAAGAAAGCATCCACAGAATTTACTCCTTTACTTAGCAACATGCATGATTGTAAATTAGGGGACAAGAGCACGATGTTTTCACAAATGACTGCAATGGTACATATAACCAATCCAAGTACTTCCAGAGATAAGTGGAAATGTCCTCTCTAAAGACACCTGGTTTCACAATCTTTGAAAGACTTGGGTTACCCTGCTCCTACTTTTCACCAGCAATTGAACTGTTTTTGATAGTCAGTCAGTCCTTGAATGATTAAGCCCTAGTTCCAGATGATGCAGTTGGAAGCAAATCTTGCTGTGGTGAAGTTCCTCCCCTCACTGTAAGAATAATGGTCAGATTATTACAACAGAAACAACAGTATCTTACTTCCTCTGCTAAGGACAAGTTGGACCTAGTCAGCTATAGCATTTCTGGAGGCAACTCATGGTGGCAATAAATGTCAAAAAACAAAAGTCAATCTTCTTTTAATATTTTAGGCACTCAACCAACCACTTGCATTTCATAATGCAAAGAATCTCATCAAAACTTCAATATTCTGAGGTGGACATGAACTGCCCTCTTTCTTTATGATTCATATCTACTAAGCTAGTATTTCATATGACACTTCATTGAGAATTATTAACAATAATAACAATGATAATAGCCCTTATTTGTATCTGCCTTATCAATTCCTAATCCCTCATGAGGAAAATGGAATTCTAAGTATAAAGTTCTGCGGTTATTCTCCATCTGTCTTAAGCAACCACATATACATTATAAGCTTTTCCTAAACTTCAGCTTTATAGCAGAACTAAATTAGTAGTGTTCTGCCTGACTTTCAGAGAAATTATTTCTATTCATTTATTCTAAACAGAGCTATTACTTCTTTCTGAATTCAATTCTAAATTATGATTACCTCTTTGGGAACAGAACCACACTGTTGGAGCTATATCCTTAAATATCAGGGGAATAGTTTCTGACCAAAGTGGCAAAGAATTTATCTTACTGCTTCTCCTTACTGTACTCTGGCTATCCACAGGTATCCTTGGCTCTACTGCCCTGAAATCTTTCATATCCAAGGATGTCAATCTCCTTTAAATCTTAATGATTAATTTTAATGAAGGGTAAAAATTAAATAAAAACAAAATGTTGTTCTTTGCTGCTGCTGCTGCTAAGTCGCTTCAGTTGTGTCCGACTCTGTGCGACCCCAGAGACGACAGCCCACCAGGCTCCCCCATCCCTGGGATTCTCCAGGCAAGAACACTGGAGTGGGTTGCCATTTCCTTCTTTAGTTATATAATATAATATTCATAATGTGCATGCTAAGTTTCTTCAGTCATGTCTGACTCTGTGAGACCATAGGGATTGTAGCCTGCCAGTCTCCTCCATCCTTGGGATTCTCCAGGCAAGAATACTGGAGTGGGTTGTTGTGCCCTCCTCCAGGGGATCTTCCCAACGTAGGGATCAAACCTGCATCTCTTACATCTGTTGCATTGGAAGGCAGGTTCTTTACCTTGAGCACCACCTGGGAAGCCAATATTCATAACATATTGTATTATATTATATATCGTATTATGTATTATTTCACAATATATATCCTTTAGTTGTGCTTTATGATACTCTTTAATATTATTTTTTTGGCTTCCCCAGTGGCTCAGTGGTAAAGAATCTGCCTGCCAATGCAGGAGATACAAGCTCAATCCCTGGGTAAAGAAGATCCCCTAAAGAAGGAAATGGGCTTCCCTCATAGCTCGGTCAGTAAAGAATCTGCTTGCAATGCAGGAGACCTGGGTTCGATTCCTCAGTTGGAAAGATCCCCTGGAGAAGGAAATGGCAACCCACTCCAGTATTCTTGCCTGGAAAATCCCATGGACAGAGGAGCCTGGCATGCTACAGTCCATGGGGTCGCAAGAGTTGGACACAACTTAGTGACTAAACTACAACCACCACCACTCCAGTAATCTTGCCTAGAAAACTCCATGGACAGAGGAGCCTGGTAGGTTACAGTGCATGAGATCACAAAGAGTCAGACACAACATAGTGACTAAACAACAATATTATATTTTAGTTATAATTATGCTTTTATATAATTATGTGATAGTCACAATATCAGAGGAGGCAATGGCACCACACTCTTGCCTGGAAAATCCCATGGATGGAGGAGCCTGGTGGGCTGCAGTCC
Organism: Capra hircus; assembly: GCF_001704415.2. Taxonomy (NCBI): domain Eukaryota; kingdom Metazoa; phylum Chordata; class Mammalia; order Artiodactyla; family Bovidae; genus Capra; species Capra hircus. The sequence continues at coordinate 63,709,760 of NC_030812.1, forward strand.
ATGGGGTCGTTAAGAGTCGGACACGACTGAGCGACTTCACTTTCACTTTTCACTTTCATGCATTGGAGAAGGCAATGGCAACCCACTCCAGTGTTCCTGCCTGGAGAATCCCAGGGACAGTGGAGCCTGGTGGGCTGCTATCTATGGGATCACACGGAGTTGGACATGACTGAAGCGACTTAGCAACAGCAGCAGCAGCAGCAGTCACGATATATATTGTTCTGGCAGTTTCCATTTAGTTTCACACATGCAGTGTCCCAGTGCATAGTACATTCCTTGTGTGTCCCAGCAAAGTCAATATGAATAACGTTAAGTCATAAAGATAAGCCGCTAATGACAAGTATCAAAGGAACCATAACTTTACAATCGAGAAAAATTGTAGAAATGCTACTGTAGTTGGAAAAGTAGACTTTACATATATATGTTCATCTTTTATACTTACAATTGAGTTGGCAAAGGGAACCAAAATCCCCAAAGCAAACAAGCCCATAAGTGGCCCACCAAGCATGCCAAATATGCTGAGTGCTGCCTACAAAATTAATAAGAAGTCATCAATCAGCAATCGGAAATCCAAAGTTAAAACATTTAAAAGTAATTTCATTGAGACGAAGATTTAAGCTCAAGACTCCTGAAAATCATGGCAGCCTTGCCATTGACAAACAGATAACTAGAATCTGGAAGCTTCTGCATCTCAGGCTCAGGTTCTATCTGTTCATTAAGTATCCTCAACAAAAGAAGCAAACTATAAAGAGGACAGAGAATTATGAGGCAAGAGGGACACTACTCCTCCTAGCATTGTTCTTGTAGATGTTAATAATCACATCACTCCTTTGTGCTTTGGTAGTCTGAAAATGCTCTGCAAAACAAGATTGTGGTTAAGTACTACTAAGTGACTAGAGATGGCAACAAAACCCAATGCTATCCTTGATTTCCTAAGGATAGAACTAGAATGAGACATGTGATTTTAAAAAAAGATTGATCAAATCACGCAGAAAGTTTTAACCTGATTGGCTAACTGCAACCTTTGCTTTGATAGACAGATGCCAAAATCATGATAGTGAAAAAAGTTTACAGTGTGAAGAATGCAAAAGTGCAAATAGCTGAAACATTCAAGAGATATATGTTCACAATATTCAGACAGCTAATTCTTGAGAGTGAATAGAACCATCAAAGAAGAATCAAGGACCCACTGGTTTATTCACAGAGTAAAAGGGACAGATGGAACAGAATTAATACATTAAAGAAAAAATGTCAGTCAAAAAAATTTTAGAGGGTATAGACTGCAGCTCTGGGTTAAATAACAAACAACAAAAAACAAACAAACAAACAAACAAAAAAAAAACAAACAAGAAAAGAGCTCTACCTAGTGGACTAGGGAAGGAGTGAGGATATGATGACAGAGAAGAACTAGTGTTCAAGGAGAATATGGACTCAGAAAATGGTCCTAAGGAATCATTTCACAATGTCTCTTGAACCAGAGTCCAGTTGGAAGGAAGGTAGACTTCACTGCAAAATGTGAAAGGTCACTTGGCACATGTAGTGGTCACCGTGACAGTGTGACCTAGAGCCAGTTCTGCAGATGCAGGAATAGTCTCCCCACCAAATACCTGTCTCAGGAAATAAGACCTTGGTTAGAGATGAAGCAAGGAAGAGCTGTCTTAAAGTCATGATGACTCTCCTAGAATATCTCATTACCTATACTCAGGCCAGAGCTGGTATATGGAAAAGGGGGAAAGGGGGGAATCAGTCATAATAAGAGCTCTAAATAATAATTCAGACTATGAAGGAAAGCATACTAACAGGAGTTTTGTTGGTTATAGCTTAGGTGTACCAGATAGGGTTAGAGTTTCTAGACCTAAACCATTCATTCATTCATATAATCAGAATAAGAGCACACTATTTTAACAACTGGTATAAAAGCAACAACCAACCAGAAAGGAACCAAATCTTAGGCCTGAAGCAGGAGTCTGGAGGACCTGCTATGCTTAGCATTAACCTTCAAGTTTCTGGGTCTTGCTGAGGTCCCAGAGTCCCAGAGTCAGACCCAGGTGGCCATGGAAATTTCATGTACCACTTGGGGGTGATCAGATAAGTAGTTATTCATGAACCAATACATAAATAGTTACATTCAACCTGAATGTATAAAATATCTATTTTATCTTAGGAATTGTACCAGATATTTGGTACAGTATCAAAGAACAATGACATAATCCTCACCTTCATGAAATTATAACCTGTTTAGTAAAACAGACACTAATAAATGACTGCAATAAAAAGTATTATAATGGGGACGATAAGAGAAATATGAGGTGCTCTGGGAACATAATAGAAGGGAGCTCAAACCTATCCGGGTAACAGAAAGAGCCTCTTTAGAAAATAATGTTTAAGTTGAAACTTGAAGGAAAAATAAGACTTAAACAGTAAAAGAGTGCTAAACGGAAAATCAGAAGGATACAGAAGAACTCAGAACCATCAATGAGAAGATCTATTAATAATTGACACTTGTAGAATATACACTTAACAACAGCAGAGCACACATTCCTTTCAGGTTCCCCTGTAACAGACACCAAAATACTATATCCTGGGCTATAAAACAGACTTCAACAAATTTTAAAGAATTAAAATCATACAGAATGTGTTCAGAATGACCGCCTTGGAATGAAACTAGAAATCAATAGCAGAAAGATAACAGGAAAATCACCAAACACCTAGAAACTTAGTAACATACTTTTAAACAATCCCTGAGTCAAAAGGACATATCAAAGGAAATTTTAAATACAAATACAAAATATGAAAAGTTGTGGGACACAGCTAAAAGTGCTGAGAGGGAATATTTTAGCAATTAGTGCATAAGTTATAAATAAAATTCTGAAATCAATCATCTAAGGTCCTACCTCGAGAACAAAATCCAAAGTAACCAGAAGGAAGAAAATAATGAAGATAATAACAAAAATCAATGATTTAAAACAGAAAAATATGGAAAAATCAGTGAAACAAGAAGCTAATTCTTTGAAAATATCAATAAAAATTGACAAACCTCCAGCAAGACTAAAAAACATAAAAGATAAAGTTACCAATGTGAGGAATAAAACAAGAGCTAACACTACAAACTCTGCAGATATCAAAAGCATAATAAGGGAATACTATGAATAACTTCACAAACATAAATTTGACAACTTAGGTGAAATATACGAAATCCTTGATTCATTTTATAATGCATTCAATATGAAACAGGTAATTTGAATAGCTATAACTACCAAGGAAACTGAATACATAATTTTAAATTCCCCCAAAAAGAAACCCTCAAGAGCAGATGGTTTCACTAGAGTATTATACCAAACGGCATTATACCAAACAAAGAATTAACACCAGTTTTGCACAATCTTTTCCAGAAAAAAGGAGAAAATTCTTTCCAGTTTATTTTATGAAGCTGGTATGACCCTAATACCAAATCGAGACAATGACATTACAAAAAAATAATACCACAGATCAGTATCTCTCATGAATATAGATGTAAAAATTCTTAATAAAATATCATCAAATAGAATTCAGCAACATATAAAAATAACTATATGCTACGACCAAGTGAAGTTTATTCCAGAAATGCAAGGCTGGATCAACTCTTGAAAATCAATCAGGATAATATACCATGTCAAAGAATTAAAGAAGAAAATCATATTGTTATATCAAACGATGCCGAAAAATCATCTGACAAAATTCAACACTCATTCATGATAAAAACTCTCAGGAAAATAGAAGTAAAGGGGAATTTCCTTAATTTGGTAAAGGGGATATACAAAACTCCTACAGCTAATGTACTCAGGAATGAATTACTAAATGTTTTCCTCATTCAGGGGCTTCCCTTGTGGCTCAGCTAGTAAAGAATTTGCCCGCAATGCAGGAGTTCAATCCCTGGGTTAGGAAGACCCCCTAGAGAAAGGAAAGCCTACCCACTCCAGTATTCTGGCCTAGAGAATTCCATGGGCTATATAGTCCATGAGGTTGCAAAGAGTAGGACATGACTAAGCAACTTTCACTTTCACTTTCCCCATTCAGACTAGGCAACAAGGCAACAGTGTTCACCCTCCTACATTTATTCAACATGATGTGGAAACTGAAGCCACAGGAATAATATAATAATAATAATAACAAATTGAAGCAATAAGGAAACAAAAGGTACATGTGTAGATTGGAAGAGAAGATATGAAACTGTCCCTATCTGAAGTTGAAGAAAATCCCAGAAACTAATAAGTAAACTCAACAAGGTCATATGATATAGAAATATACAAAGATCAATTGTATCTCTTATACATTAACAAACACATGGACACCAACGTCAAAAACACAGTATCATTTAAATTACTCAAAAAATGAAATACTTAGGTATAAATCTAATTAAATATAAATGGGACTTATAAAAATTACACAGTTGGTGGTGGAAAAACTTAGGGATGATCTAAATAAATAAAGAGACATACTACATTTATGGATTAAAAGATTCAATGTGGTAAAAATGTTCCCGAGTTGTTATATAGGTTTAAGGCAATATTATCAAAATTTAAGCAGGGTTTATATGTAAATATATATATATATATGGAGAGAAGATTATTCTAAACTTTATATAGGAAGGCAAAGGAACTAGAATAGCTAGAACAATTTTGAAAAATAACAATAAAATGGAAGGAGTCAGTAAATCTGGATTCAAGATTTATTACAACATGATAGTAATCAAAACTGTGTGATCTTGGCAAATGGTTATACACACAGATCAATGACATAGAACAAAGAAACCAAATACAGACCCATACAACTATGCTCCATTGATTTTTCACATAGGTGCAAAGGCAATCAATGGAGGAAAGATAGTTTTTACAACAAGTAGTATTACAGCAACTGGACATCCACAGGGGAAAGTAACCTAAGTCTCTCACCATTGAGGAAACTGGCTAAAGGATATGTGGAGTCTCTCTGTATTATTTTTTATTATTACATGTAAACCTATGATTTTCTCAAAATGGAAATTTTAATTTAAAAATATTTAAAAGACTTTAGTCATATCTGTTCCTTAGTATGTCTATGGGTAGATATATAAAGAGGGAAGTCTAGAAGGATGATCACATCAACTTTTTTTAAAAAAAAAAGAGTTTAGTGATTACGACTTAAACCTTTGAGGATTAGCTCTTACCTGCAACAAAGCTCCCATTAGTGAAGCCAGTGCAGCCATGCCAATACACAGGGCTCCAAACAGCACACCTATATGGATGACATAAAAGCCATTGCAAAATCCAGACTCAGAGGATTAGAATTCTCAATAGAAGAAGCTACCACACCTTGATTCAAAGTGTATAATATGACTATAATGAAGAATGGCCACCTACCTCAGAGTCAGGTAAAAAGGCAACGGGCTGTTTTTCTACAGCATCAGCAGTGTGCAAAGAGGAAAGAAAACCCTGATATCGTGTCCCAGGATTTATTACATTAGGTTATATAAGTAAAGAATCCCTAAAATTAACTATAGGTATTTTAAAACTAAAAACCATTGTGTTACTAATCCTCCATAAACATTTGTTTGTAAAGGAAAGCTCAGGTCTCTCTTTTCAGTTTGCCAAAAACAGGACACAGTTTAGCTCTGCTCTGATGGGGGAAGGGAGTAATAAATATCAGAGAGTCTTCTGACTTTAAGTGTTCATTTTTCGTGGGAAGTGGCAATCCACACCAGAGTATTTTAGGACCTTTAGCTTTCTTATAATCTCCATCAATATTCACAAACCCTTCCTGTTAAACAAAAGCAAAGAAAGGCAACTTGAAGATAAGTATTATATTTTTCCCTCTACCAAACTCTTTCCCCAAAACTTCTTTATAGAAATTCTCAAGCTATCATTGGTGGTCAGTTTATGGAATTTTTTTTTGCCTTTTGGCTTTCAGTATTTCCCAGGTTTTCTCTAACTACATATTTCACTTTTGAAATTGCTTTAGGAAAGCTCTGGAAAAGGGAATGGCAACCCACTCCAGTATTCTTGCCTGGGAGATCCCATGAACAAAGGAGCCTTGTAGGCTATAGTCCACGGGGTTGCAAAGAGCTGGACACAACGGAGCAAATAACATACGTAAGAAAATTCCATTCCCTATTTTTATTTTAAAAGATTTCCATTCAACAAAACTCACCTGAAATCCATTAACATAATTTCCCACATATAAACTTCAAAATAAAAAAAAATAAAATGAACGATAAATTTGTTCATAAATTAGTGCATTCCTTATGTTATTTCTATCTTACTTACAAAGGCACTCACACCTTCATTAAGCAAAGTGAGTAAATAATCTCATTGTGCCTGAATGGAAAACTTTACATTAATTTTTTAAAAGAGCTTTATTGCAATGATTCTCCATGTCTCTAAATCCTAATATAAATAGTATTTCCAACATACTAAATTCTTCTCTACTTGGTAACTCATGAATGGTCACCATTGTGGGTTTTTTGTACTCAGATTATCAGAAACATTCAAGTCGTTTGCCATATTACATACCCCAACATAATGATTATATTCAACCCTTCAAAACGAATGAAAGCTTCATCTATACTAGTGGAGTCAATTTGTTATTAATCATCATCAGCATCACTCGAGTATCAGCTAGTACCTCTTGTTTTACATGGATTATCTCTAAATCTCACAGTACCTACAAAGTGAATAATTTTTGTTTTCATTTTCCATGTAAAGAAACAGAGGCTCAACTGGGTTTGCTCAAGGCTTTGTTGTTGCCTAGATACTAAGTCATATCCTACTCTTTTGCAACCCCATGGACTACAGCCTGCCAGACTCCTCTGTTGCCAAGTCCTCTGTCCATGGAATTTCCTAGGCAAGAATACTGGAGTGGGTTGCCATTTCCTTCTCCAAAGGATTTTTCCCAAACCAGTGATTGAACCCACATCTCCTGCACTGCAGGCAAGTTCTTTACCACCAAGCCACCTGGGAAGCCCTTGCTCGAGGCTAACAGTTAGTAAATTAGTGAAGCAGTTTGGTGAGGCCAGCAAGTCTGTCTGGCTTCAAAAGCTTCTATTTATTCTACTAAACCACAAAGCTTCAACAATTCCATGATGAGCCCATCCAAATATCCTTTAAGGAAGCATTATCTCATTTTTTTTTAATTATGTTCTAGGATTAAAATCAGGTACATAATAAAATAATTCAATGCTATTTAAATTTAAGGGACACTGATGAATATAAATTAAGTACATATTCCAGGCAACAGTTATGGCAATTACATACAGAATTGTGGTATAAAACAGAATATTATTTACTATTTCTTTGACAGTCTACTAGTGCTGTTAAGTTGAGGTTAAAGATTCTTTTTAAAGAAACAAATTTGTTAGTCATTCATCCTGAAACAAGTATACCCAAATGAAAATGAAGAAGTACACTAGCTAGGTTTCTCTGAGTCAAATATTGCACCTGGGACAATAGCAATTGAGGTTAAATGTCTTTCCATTCAAGAGGATATTTAACCTCTAAATTGAAAAAGCAAGAGAATTCCAGAAAAACATCTATTTCTGCTTTATTGACTATGCCAAAGCCTTTGACTGTGTGGATCACAATAAACTGTGGACAATTCTGAAAGAGACGGGAAGACCAGACCATCTGACCTGCCTCTTGAGAAACCTATATGCAGGTCAGGAAGCAACAGTTGTAACTGCACATGGAACAACACACTGGTTCCAAATAGGAAAAGGAGTACATCAAGGCTGTATATTGCCACCCTGCTTATTTAACTTAAATGCAGAGTACATCATGAGAAACGCTGGGCTGGAATAAGCACAAGCTGGAATCAAGATTGCCAGGAAAAATATCAATAACCTCAGATATGCAGATGACACCACTCTTACTGCAGAAAGTGAAGAGGAACTAAAGAGCTTCTTGCTGAAAGTGAAAGAGGAGAGTGAAAAAGTTGGCTTAAAGCTCAACATTCAGAAAACAAAGATCAAGGCATCCGGTCCCATCACTTCATGGGAAATAGATGGGGAAACAGTGGAAACAGTATCAGACTTTATTTTGGGGGGCTCCAAAATCACTGCAGACAGTGATTGCAGCCATGAAATTAAAAGATGCTTACTCCTTGGAAGAAAGTTATGACCAACCTAGATAGCATATTGAAAAGTAGAGACCTTACTTTGCCAACAAAGATCTGTCTAGTCAAGGCTATGGTTTTTCCTGTGGTCATGTATGGATGTGAGAGTTGGACTGTGAAGAAAGCTGAGTGCTGAATAATTGATGCTTTTGAACTGCGGTGTTGGAGAAGACTCTTGAGAGTCCCTTGGACTGCAAGGAGATCCAATCAGTCCATTCTAAAGGAGATCAGTCCTGAGTGTTCATTGGAAGGACTGATGCTGAAGCTGAAACTCCAATACTTTGGCCACCTCATGCGAAGAGTTGACTCATTGGAAAAGACTCTGATGCTGGGAGGGGCTGGGGGCAGGAGGAGAAGGGGACAACAGAGGATGAGATGGCTGGATGGCATCACCGACTCGATGGACATGAGTTTGAGTGAACTCCGGGAGTTGGTGATGGACAGGGAGGCGTGGCGTGCTGAGATTCACGGGGTCGCAAAGAATCGGACACGACTGAGCAACTGAACTGAACTGAACTGAAGATCCTACAATCTATGATTTTGAGAATTCATATTGAATAAAGTTGAGCATTCCTCATACAATTTTATTGACTATCTCCTGGACAGCCTACACATGCAGATAGAACAATCAAGATTGGTTTAAAAGAATCACAATACTCTTTCTTTATCATCAATCCATACACATAAGACTATATATCTTAAACTGTCAGTGCCCTCTTAGGTAATAGAGAAAATGTGTGACTCTTGGTTCCAAACTAAGGATATCTCTTAAAACTGTGGTTGATGGAAAGGGGTTGAATTTTTAACTGTAGCTAAGAATTCTAACATAGATTTGGGATAGGAAGAAGGTATAAAAGAAAGTTAGCCAAATAGGACCCCTGGAAATTGTTCTTTGTGGTCACTGGACAATTGTTTGAAGTATATCCCAAATCTTGATTGCAAATATGGCCATGACTGCATTAAGTCACATGCATGCGTACACTCACACTGTTTTCCATGGAAAATAATTTCTGGTATCTCTAAAAATGATGTCCCAGAGTTAAAATGGAATTGTGAAATGAAACCTTACTCATTCCTTGTGAAATCCAAGAGAGAGACTTTTCCGAGAGAGATGGGAAGCGAGGTTTCACTAGGTCTTCCATGGTCACTGCTGCTAAGGCATTAATACTGGAGGACACTGTGCTGTATAGGGAAATCAAAATTTTAATGTATATGTAAACTTTAATAATACCTTAACTGGGTATAAGAAAAAGAAAACATTGTCACTTCTGAAATATAACCAGATTTCTACTACAGTATTTTCTTAATTATTTACTGAAGTATAGTTGATGTACAATGTTGTGGTAGTTTCTGTCATACAGCAAAGTTATTCAGTATATATATGTATATATTAATATGTATATATGTATATGTATATACATATATATATTCTTTGTCATATTATTTTCCATTATGGTTTATTATAAGATATTGAGTAGTTTCCTATGTTATATAGTAGGACTTTGGGGTTTTTTTTATCTATTTTACCTACTACATTATTTTTTAATAATTACATCATCCTCTTTCTGGAAGCTGTCATCCAAGAATGATTCAGGCAAATCCATAGGCTTAATAGTTAGAATGGATAATTTAATGTTGCTTCCATTTTGCAATTAATCCTTATTATCCATGAAAGAATCTCTTAGATTATGCAATATTGCTAGATAATGACTTTAAAGCACATTTTTCTTTATGCATAGAAAGGACTATCATGAGTCCTCACTAACATTCACCATAAATATTAATAATATTAATTTGCTGGATCTTCACTAACATATGTTGTACATGATAATAATAAGTGTAACACAGGAACAAAGTGCAATGAATAAGCTCAAACACAAAACAAGATTCTCTGGACAGTATATATTATTCAGCCTGTAATAGGAGATTTGTACTCTGAGTTTTCCATTTGACCATGCTTTAGTTACATTCATATTTTAAACTAAGACTGTAGGTCCTTATTTTTGACCATCAGCAAAATTCACCATTGACTGATTATCATTATTGTGACTTTATGGGGTATGTGATGATGTTTTAGACAGTAGGGACTAAAGATAAAAGCAAGGACTTATGACAACAGACAGCCAACCCTCAGAGAGAAGAGCCAGACTGACAGAAAGGAGACATGGAATAATTACCTATTTAGGGCCATTTGTGCCCATGTCCAGAATTCAACTTTGTCCCCCCAAATATCCAATAATAAAAGAAACATCCCAAGAGGGAAAACTTGTATTATTAGCATCCTAGTTCATACCTTAATGTTCCACTGTAAGCACAGGCCACAAAAAGTCCAGGAAGTCCTGGATAATCTTGCAGAATGTCCAGTACCAAATAAGGCATGAGCTGAAAAATTCCAAAATTTACTCTTGAATACTATTGGCTATGAAATAAAATCAATTAACATCTCATTTATCTCTTCTTCCTTCAAGAACTAAAGGAAGATATTCCACACAACTGAAATGTCCAAATATGAAAAATTAAACTCTTTACCTGCTAACATTTAAATAAATGAATAGAATAGTAGCTAAGGGTACAGGCTCTGGATTCAGATACATGTGGCTTTTGTTATTTAGTTTCTCTGAGCCTCAGTTTCCTCATCTGTAAAATAGGAATAGTAATCCTAACCTCATAGAGTTACTACAAAACTTAAATTAGATCATCTATGTAAGTTCTTAGTATAGAAGACAGAATATAGTAAAGGCTCAGTAATAGGCAGCTGTTCTCATTTTTTGAAATAATAAATCAATTTAAAGGAAATATTTTTACATACCTCTGTGCTTAAGTAAGAAGCATTCACTTAATTTAACTTCACTTGATGACTCAAGTTTATACCTGTGAACTTCAATCACTATTCGGGAGTGAAAATGTAATTAGCACTGCTTATACAGTTGACCCTAGTACGAAATGAGTTTGAACTGTGTGGGTCTGCTTATATGTGGATTTTTTTTTAATACAGAAAAATATACATGTAGAACACCATATGCATGACTTTGTTGAAGTGGATAACCTATCCCTACACAGGTATGATGTGAGTGATATTTAATATGAAAACAACATGTTAGATTTTTTTTTTACTGTTTTATTACTGATTTCAAAGAATTGTCTTACTGCACAGTATGTCTCTCTCTAAAAACTGCAGAAACTGCAACAACCAATCATCGCCAAGTAAGTGATAAAAAAAACACACAACAATGCTTCTAACACTATATTATGAATATGACTATTATACTGTATGCCATCAAGACTTTATAACAATTCATTCATTAGGGTATAGGCTAGGCTAGCATGAAGTAATCATATCAATTACCCTAGGTAACAAATAGTTCAGTTGGTAAAGAATCTGCCTGCAATGCAGGAGACCCTGGTTCGATTCCTGGGTTGGGAAGATCCCCTGGAGATGAGAAAGGCTACCCACTCCAGTATTCTGGCCTGGAGAATTCCATGGACTGTAAAGTCCATGGGGTCGCAAAGAGTCAGAGATGACTGAGCAACTTTCACTTTCACAAGTTAAGCAATCATACTGCAGCTTCTTTGTCAGTGCATGACCTGCCTTGAAAGTGTTCCCAGGTATTTCCATATATTTTTCTATTATTTGTTTACTTATTTATTTTTGACACCACGTCTTTGTCAGGGCACTTGGGCTTTCTCTAGCTGCCGTGAGAGGGGGCCGCTCTCTGACCGCGGTGTGCAGGTTTCTCATTGCAGAGGCTTTCCTTGTTACAGAGCATGGGCTCTAGAGCACGGGCTCCAGTAGTTGCGGCACACAGGCTTAGTTGCTCTGCAGCATATGGGATCATCCCGGGACCAGAGATGGAACCCGTGTCCCCTGCGCTGGCAGGCAGATCCTTCACCACTGGACCACCAGGGAAATCTCACCATTCTTCATTCTTGTTACGTCTACTAAAATAAAAATTTTCCAAATGCTTTATAGAAACTAAAAATGAATAATGTGCCTATTTGCTATTACTTTACAAGAACATGAACACTCTCTCCTCCCAGCTAATAAACTTTGGGAACGTCATTACTGCACGTAAGAAAGACATGATACTGGACCTGGTCTGGTGCAGACACTTTCTTGGCTGTCCAAGGATCACAGTCATGGTACCTGGAATAGAGGGCAAGCCCACAAAGCACGGAGCAGACAAGGATCACCCAGAGTCCCACGAGATTGATGTAGAGAGACCTAATAAAGTATAAACAAACAAGTACATGACACTTTTAATTTCCATCTCAAAGATGAGGAAAATTGTAAAACAGAAGAGACTTTCATGACTATATTCAATAGACATGCATTCTCTTTTGGGTGTCAAAAATGCTACTTCTTTATTCTGGCATAACCTTCTGTTTATGAGGTCAATCAACACTGTATTTGGAAATATTTGGAGTAGATGGGGTTTTGCCACTGAATGAATGTATCCTCCTGGTCGGAGTTCCATGGGCGTTATTAGCTTTATAATGTTGTTTAACTACACTACTTTGGGCTTCCCTGGTGGCTCAGCAGTAAAGAGTCCAACTGTCAATGCAGGAGATGCAGGTTCCATCCCTGGGTCGGGGAGATCCCCTGGAGAAGGAAATGGCAATCCACTCCAGTATTCTTGCCTGGGAAATACCACGGACAGAGGAGCCTGGTGGGCTACGGTCCATGGGGTTGCAAACAAGTCAGATACGACTGAGCGACTAAAGAACAACTGTAACAAAATTACGCTACTTCAGGACCTTTTGTCATGAAATAGAGACTTTAACAGACAACAGAGCAGGGACTTATTCATTTTCCCTTTGCATAACATTGTTAGCATCTACATAGCAACTCACCAAAGTTGTTTAAATGCGGCTTGTGATGCCATCCATTAAATAGGAAAGGCAAACCTGCATCCCTAGACAGGTATCTTCCAAAATAATGTTCAGCATTTCAATACATGGCATGTGCTCCAGTAGAATGTAAAGGTTTCTGTAATAGCACTGGAGTCAGTCCTGAGCATAAATCTTAGCTCTATCATATGTGACATTAGGCAAGTAAATTAACCTCTCTGATCCTCAGTTTCTTCAGTTTCTTCACTGACAGCTAGAAATAACAATGCATACCTCACTGAGTTATATGTAAGACTAAATAAAGTGTCTATCATGTAATACAATAGCATGTAATAACCACTTGTTAAATGGAAGTTAGTGATATTACTAGTGTTAATATCATTGAACGCTATGTCTTATCAGGGAAGCCCTATTTTAATAAGCAGTTGATAGCAAATATTTCTCCCACTAAGGTGGCTATGGTTTTTTCCCCCAAGGGTACTATAGTGGACTCCTGGACTGAAGAGAGGTGCCCACCCCACCACCAACTCTTATCTCCTTCCCCAGGGCAGCCTGCACAGAATGATGACTAGATTCAGAGGTTTAAAGGCTGAGTTCCCTCAAGCCAACCTGGAACAGCCTGAAGGGTCACCTCAGCTCAAAAGCTCCTGTTGAGGCCTCTGTTGAGACTGCATTTCAGTCTACCTTCTCCCTTGGCCAATCTCCCCTTCCTTCTTTTTGGCAGTGGTAATTCCCTAGGAGACTCTGGCATGCTAACCTCCATCTCAAAGTCTGCTTCCAGGAGAACCTAACCTGCAAGAAGTCCCAAACAACAGATTGCTAGTCTTTTCCCTTGATTGACTACATCCACTGTGTGTTTTGTTACTGCCTAATGAGTAATGGATAACCAACAAGAATCTACTGTATAGCACAGGGAACTCTGCTCAATACTTTGCAAGAAACTAAATGGTAAAAGAATTTGAAAAATAATAGATAAGTGTATATGTATAATTGAGTCATTTTGCTATATTGTCAGGGAATGTTTAACAGGAGGATTCCTACCTGCTCTTTCTCACAAGTCCTTTGTTTCTTTTTAAGTGGAACAGCACGCTACTCCCAGGAACTGAGGTCATTGTGTGAGACAGGCTTGAATCTCCTTTAGTAAACATTCTCTTTACGACAAGACTGCTTAGTCTCAATCCCCTTCCTTGAGATATGGATTGTCTCCTGACCTTGTGACCATTATTAATCCCTTGTTCCCTTGGTGACAGTTGCTGTACATTTGGTTTTCTGCTCTTTATCATTGTCGAAAGAAACTTCTTGTACCACAGCCTTCATATACTCACAGAGAAATCATTAAAGCACCTTTGCTCCATCAGAGCTTGGGTCCCCATGTCTTTCTTTCTTTCTTTGTCCCTCTCTCTCTCTCTCTCTCCTCGGCTGATTCTTTGGAGCGCAGAGACCCGTCTTGCTCACTCTCCTGCCCAGGCTTCTAAGACTCTCTAGAGAAGGCGCCCCGTGCCTTCACCCCCCTCTAGAGGGCACCCGGTGCCTTTGTGAGAGACACAAGTCCTGTGTCAAGGGCTTTATTGGTTTTCTGCGTAAACCAGGGAGTATCAGCCTCTCTCTCTTTCACTTTCTTATCATCGCCTCCTCCGGACCACCAGGTCCTGGTCCATTAAAGGACCCCAACAAGTGGCATCCCAGAACAGGGACTCTTGGGTCCCTGAAATACATGGCACTTTGGTCGGAGGGACTCGGGACCTATTGAGGTCAGGACATATTGAGGTTGGTAAGTACTAAGACATGGGTCAAACGGCTGGAAAGCCCCATCATTTCTCTACTTTACTTCACCATTTGTTTAAAGCTCAGGGACTTTTGGTTTCATGCCAATGAATAGAGGCTTGCTTTCAAACACTGGTTAAATGTAACCCTTGGTTCCCTGATAAAGGCAGTTTTGATTTAGAAAGTTGGCACCAGGTCAAAGAAAATGTTGAATGAGCCATCAAGCAAGGAAAAAATATTCCAATTGATTTCTGGCTATTTCAAGGTAAATTCTAGCCCTCCTAATATTCAAACACAGACAGAACACTTATTGCATGTATATGAATTAGACGATGAAACTTTACAAAAGGCCCAATTAGAACAACATAAAATATTTCAAAATTTTCTTACTAGCCCTGCCCCGGCTGCTCCATATGCTCCTCCTCTGCCAACAGGCACAACTCCAAAAGTCTCTCCTTTGTTGGAACCTAATGAAAGTTATGCTAATTTTTTTTTGCTAGAGTAGAAACTGCTATTTCCCGTACTGTAATCAGAGAAGAAACCAAGAAACAGCCAGAGAAATTACTTGCTTATAAGAATGCAAATCAGGAATATCAAAGAGCTATCGCTGCACTTTGTGAGACTGGGACTATTATTGATTATTTGAAGGCTCCTTACAATCTAGGATCAGAAACTCAAAAGATGCAAATGCTAGCTAAAACAATGGCTACTGTTTTTAAAAAGGGAAATGAAGGATGCTTTACATGCAGAGATAAAAACCATTTAAAAGGGGACTGCCCTAAAAAGGCTAATAAAAAACCCCTAAGAATTTGCCCTCACTGCCATAGAGGAATGCATTGGGTCAAAGATTGTGAATTTAAATTTGATATTGATGGAAAACCTATTCCAGGGAACTCAAAACAGGGGACACCCCAGGTCCCCTACAACAAAAACCAGGGGCAAATTCTATCTTTTCCTTCAAACCCTCCACATCCAGCAATGCTACCGTTAATACCAGCCCTAGATGATTTTTTTTCCTTTACCCTAAGCAGTCCCTTCTAGAGTACCCACCGGACTTCTTGGACCCCTGCCCCCATAAACCTTCAATCTTTTATTTGGCCGATCTAGTTTGGCTTCTAAAGGAATTACTGTTCACCCTGGAATAATTGATTCAAATTATTCTGGAGAGATTCAAATTATGATGTCATCTCAGATTCTATGGCAATTCAAAAAGGGGGACAAAAGTGCTCAATTACTTCTTTTGCCTTACATTTCTGTTAACTCCTCTAATAATGTATGGGCAGGCAGATTCAGCAATACAGATCAAAAACAATCCTTATGGACATCATTGGTATCTGATTATGCCCAACCAAATATAAATATCAAAATTAATAACAAAAGATTTTCTGGTCTCCTCGACCCTGGATCTAGTATTACTATTATTTCCAAACACTTATGGCCCAAATCCTTGCCTGTACAAAAGGTCTCTTGCCAAATTGCAGGAATTTCTCAAAGCCAAAGTACAAGAAATTTATCAAAATGTTTAGATCTACCCATGCTGCTGCTGCTGCTGCTAAGTCGCTTCAGTCGTGTCCGACTCTGTGCGACCCCATAGTCGGGAGCCCATGAGGCTCCCCCATCCCAGGGATTCTCCAGGCAAGAACACTGGAGTGGGTTGCCATTTCCTTCTCCAATGCATGAAAGTGAAAAGTGAAAGTGAAGTCACTCAGTCGTGTCTGACTCTTAGCGACCCCATATCAAGGGCCAAAAGGCCAACCTACAACATTAAGACTTTATGTGATAAATGCACCCCTCAATCTAATAGAAAGAGACTTACTTATGCAATGGCAAACTCAGATATACATTCCACATTTTTCCTAGGGGCCACTGCTCATTTAACAAACAAAGCAATTATCAAAATAACTTGGAAGAATGACGAGCCTATTTGGACAGAGCAATGGCCCCTTATGAAAGATAAATTACAGGCTACTAAAGAACCTATAGACACACAATTAGAATTGAAACATATCAAGGAATCTTACTCTCTTTAGAACTCTCCTATTTTTATTATAAAGAAGAAATCTAACAAATGGTGTCTCTTAACAGACCTTAGAAAAGTTAATGCATCTATGAAACCTATAGATGCATTATAACCAAGGATCCCATCACCTACTACTATTCTTCAAAATTGGCACATTATTATTACTGATTTACAAGATTGCTTTTTAAATATACCTTTACACTCTTTAGACCAGGAGAAATTCACCTTATCTCTCCCTTATCCTCATCACATCGGGCCTCATAAAAGATTTCAATAGACTATGTTACCTCAAGGTATGCTTAACAGTCCTAATATTTGTCAAAAATTTATACCCAAGGCTTTACTTCCTATATGACAGCAATTCCCTCATGCATGTATCATTAATAATATACTGTAACTACAAAAGAGAAAATGATATTTTTGACACTGAATGGCCATGATATTCTTTAGACTCCAGAGAAAACTGATTAAAATCTTTTTTGAAATTGCAAAACTGATTCTTCTTACACATGCAGTTAGGAAAAGGTTAACTTGTTAAAACACTTTTTTGGAGCTCCAATTCTGCCTGGGAAACAAAAACAAGTCTAAGAAAAAACCTAAAATTAACTCTTATCATGTCCTTGGGATACACAGGCCACTCTATCTAGGACTCCAGCCAAAAACGAGTTGGTGGAATTAAAAAAAATAAAATAAAATAAATAAAAAATAAAACAAAAAGATATTTTAAATTTCAAGTGGAAAGCTATGCCTATCTATCTAAAATTATCTATGTCTCAATATATGTCTTTGTTTTTGGATAATATGAAGTTAATAAGCTCTATTTAAATTCAAGTTAAGATGAACTGAAAAATATTCAATATTAAATATTCAGTTCAGTTCAGTTCAGTTCAGTCGCTCAGTCGTGTCTGACTCTTTGTGACCCCATGAATCGCAGCACACCAGGCCTCCCTGTCCATCACCATCTCCTGGAGTTCACTCAGACTCACGTCCATCGAGTCCGTGATGCCATCCAGCCATCTCATCCTCTGTCATCCCCTTCTCCTCCTGCCCCCAATCCCTCCCAACATCAGAGTCTTTTCCAATGAGTCAGCTCTTCGCATGAGGTGACCAAAGTACTGGAGTTTCAGCTTTAGCATCATTCCTTCCAAAGAACACCCAGGGCTGATCTCCTTCAGAATGGACTGGTTGGATCTCCTTGCAGTCCAAGGGACTCTCAAGAGTCTTCTCCAACACCACAGATCAAAAGCACCAGTTCTTCGGCGCTCAGCCTTCTTCACAGTCCAACTCTCACATCCATACATGACCACAGGAAAAACCATAGCCTTGACTAGACGGACCTTAGTCAGCAAAGTAATGTCTCTGCTTTTGAATATACTATCTAGATTGGTCATAACTTTTCTTCCAAGGAGTAAGCGTCTTTTAATTTCATGGCTGCAATCACCATCTGCAGTGATTTTGGAGCCCAAAAAAATAAATTCTGACACTGTTTCTACTGTTTCCCCATCTAGTTCACATGAAGTGATGGGACTGGATGCCATGATCTTCGTTTTCTGAATGTTGAGCTTTAAGCCAACTTTTTTGCTCTCCTCATAAATATAATGATTAATTAAATATAAATATATAATTTAAATATAATTGTTTGCTAATCTAATTAAGACATGTCTTAAATCATCAACATTACGTAATACTTTTATTATGCTTAGGTTTAAGGTAAACTAAATTTGTCAACAAAAAGATAACTCTTTATATATATATAAATATATAAATGAAATGAAAATTTTTAGATAAACTCTATTAAAATAATTATATTTTTAATAAAATAATCTATTATTATAATCTGTTATTATAATCTAAAATAATCTCTTAAGATTGGGGTAACTTAAATTTCTAGAGTTATACTAAACTAAATAATAAAAGTTTATTAAATAATTGGGTCATTTCCAAATGAAATAAGATTTTAAAACATTAATTACTGAACACTAACTTTCTCTTACAAAAAGTTTTTCTTACAGAAAAACTAAAGAGACTTTGAACTATTAATAAATATATAAATATATATATTTATATAAAATATATATTATAATATATAATATAATAAATATATTCACCAATCTATAAAAATACTAACATACAAGACACTTCATAGTTGCTAAAGAAAAAAAAGATACATGAAATGGCAAATAAAATGATGAATACAAAATATAAACAGGGTTTATGACAAATTAAAGAAAATTTTATGATAAATGGATTTAACTCATTACCCTGAACTTTCTTCCTCTTCCTTCTTACATGTCTCAATCAATACAAATTCTTCTTTTATAGGGGCCACACCTCTCTAAGGTGAAACTACAGAACATGTTATAACCCACCTATTAGTTTACTTTGCAATAATGAGAACGCCTAGCTCTATAAAAACAGACAATGGCCCTACCTATATTTCTAAACAATTCAAACAATTTTTACATTCATTCCCTATTAAACAGATTACAAACATTCCTTATAATCCACAAACACAAGACATAATTAAACAAACACATTACACACTGTAACTACAAATAGGAAATTAAATAAAGAAAAATTCACAGGAACACTTTATCTTCCTGATCCAGAGCAGACTTTACTAGATTCTGACACAACATATTTTTTAAGCCTATAATTACTGTTAATATAGCTTTATTTCTATTTCCAGTCTGTAAGATTCTTAAAACAAGATAACATCAACTTCAATGCCTGTTTCACAATACAAAACAAAAACAACATAAAAGGGGCACCATTTGCCAAATTAGTTATTTGTTCCTAAGAATATCAAAAGTGCAAAAACATTCACCTTCTTTTCAGGTCTGTCTTGAAAGTATAATCATCTTCCTTGACACACTCAACAGAGAGATTTAACAGCTGCCAGGCTGCATTTCTTTTCCAAGGACAAGGTCAAATATATTTGGATATGAGCAACATATGAGCATCTGAAGTCAGGGGCAGCGGCCAAGAGGAGCTACCCTGCATCCAAGGCCAGGGGCGATGACCCTTAGGAGCCACCCCGAGCCCGAGGCCAGGGGCGGCAGCTGGGAGGAGCCACCGACGCCCAAGGCCAGGGCCGGCAGCCAGAGGAGTAACCCGAGGAGCAGTGGCTGCGCAGGCACAGGAGGGCCTAGAGGAGCTATCCCACGTTGAAGGTCAGGAACAGCAGAGGTAAGGAGATACCCCTCGTCCAAGGTAAGGAGCAGCGGCTGTGCCTTGCTGGAGCAGCCGCGAAGAAATACCCCACGCCCGAGGTAAGAGAAACCCAAGTAAGATGGTAGGGGTTGAAAGAGGGCATCAGAGGGCAGACATATTGAAACCATACTCACAGAAAACTAGTCAATCTAATCACACTAGGACCACCGCCTTGTCTAACTCTATGGAACCAAGCCATGCCTGCGGGGCAACCCAAGATGGGCGGATCATGGTGGAGAGGTCTGAAAGAATGTGGTCCACTGGAGAAGGGAAGGGCAAGCCACTTCAGTATCCTTACCTTGAAAACCCATGAACAGTATGAAAAGGCAAAATGATAGGATACCAAAAGAGGAACTCCCCAGGTCATTAGGTGCCCAATATGCTACTGGAGATCAGTGGAGAAATAACTCCAGAAAGAATGAAGGGATGGAGCCAAAGCAAAAACAATACCCAGCTGTGGATGTGACTGGTGACAGAAGCAAGATCCAATGCTATAAACAGCAATATTGCATAGAAACCTGGAATGTCAGGTCCATGAATCAAGGCAAATTGGAAGTGGTCAAACAAGAGATGGCAAGGGTGAACGTCGACATTCTAGGAATCAGCGAACTAAAATGGACTGGAATGGGTGAATTGAACTCAGATGACCATTATATCCACTACTGCAGGCAGGAATCCCTCAGAAGAAATGGAGTAGCCATCATGGTCAACAAAAGAGTCCGAAATGCCATACTTGGATGCAGTCTCAAAAACAACAGAATGATCTCTGTTCGTCTCCAAGGCAAACCATTCAATATCACAGTTATCCAAGTCTATGCCCCAACCAGTAACACTGAAGAAACTGAAGTTGAACGGTTTTATGAAGACCTACAAGACCTTTCAGAACTAACACTCAAAAATGATGTCCTTTTCATTATAGTGGACTGGAATGCAAAAGTAGGAAGTCAAGAAACACCTGGATTAACAGGCAAATTTGGCCTTGGAATGCAGAATGAAGCAGGGCAAAGACTAATAGAGTTTGGCCAAGAAAATGCACTGGTCATGGCAAACACCCTCTTCCAACAACACAAGAGAAGACTCTACACATGGGCATCACCAGATGGTCAACACTGAAATCAGATTGATTATATTCTTTGCAGCCAAAGATGGAGAAGCTCTATACAGTCAGCAAAAACAAGACCAGAAGCTGACTGTGGCTCAGATCATGAACTCCTTATTACCAAATTCAGACTCAAATTGAAGAAAGTGGGGAAAACCGCTAGACCATTCCAGTATGACCTAAATCAAATCCCTTATGATTATACAGTGGAAGTAAGAAATAGATTTAAGGGCCTAGATCTGATAGACAGAGTGCCTGATGAACTATGGAATGAGGTTCGTGACATTGTACAGGAGACGGGGATCAAGACCAACCCCATGGAAAAGAAATGCAAAAAAGCAAAATGGCTGTCTGGGGAGGCCTTACAAATAGCTGTGAAAAGAAGAGAGGCAAAAAGCATAGGAGAAAAGGAAAGATATAAGCATCTGAATGCAGAGTTCCAAAGAATAGCAAGAAGAGATAAGAAAGCCTTCTTCAGCGATCAATGCAAAGAAATAGAGGAAAACAACAGATTGGGAAAGACTAGAGATCTCTTCAAGAAAATTAGAGATACTGAGGGAACATTTCATGCAAAGACGAGCTCGATAAAGGACAGAAATTGTATGGACCTAACAGAAGCAGAAGATATTAAGAAGAGATGGCAAGAATACATGGAAGAACTATACAAAAAAGATCTTCACGACCCAGATAATCATGATGATGTGATCACTAATCTAGAGCCAGACATCTTGGAATGTGAAGTCAAGTGGGCCTTAGAAAGCATGACTACGAACAAAGCTAGTGGAGGTGATGGAATTCCAGTTGAGCTGTTTCATATCCTGAAAGATGATGCTGTGAAAGTGCTGCACTCAAAATGCCAGCAAATATGGAAAACTCAGCAGTGGCCACAGGACTGGAAAAGGTCAGTTTTCATTCCAATCCCTAAGAAAGGCAATGCCAAAGAATGCTCAAACTACCACAGAATTGTACTCATCTCACATGCTAGTAACGTAATGCTCAAGATTCTCCAAGCCAGGCTTCAGCAATACATGAACCGTGAACTCCCTGATGTTCATGGTTTTAGAAAAGGCAGAGGAACCAGAGATCAAATTGCCAACATCCACTGGATCATCAAAAAAGCAAGAGAGTTCCAGAAAAACATCTACTTCTGCTTTATTGACTATGCCAAAGCCTTTGACTGTGTGGATCACAATAAACTGTGGAAAATTCTGAAAGAGATGGGAAGACCAGACCACCTAACCGGCCTCTTGAGAAATCTGTATGCAGGCCAGGAAGCAACAGGTAGAACTGGACATGGAAAAGTACGTCAAGGATGTATATTGTCACCCTGCTTATTTAACTTCTATGCAGAGTACATCATGAGAAACGCCGGACTGGAAGAAACACAAGCTGGAATCAAGATTGCTGGGAGAAATATCAATAACCTCAGATATGCAAATGACACCACCCTCATGGCAGAAAGTGAAGAGGAGCTAAAAAGCCTCTTGATGAAAGTGAAAGAGGAGAGTGAAAAAGTTGGCTTAAAGCTCAACATTCAGAAAACTAAGATCATGGCATCCAGTCCCATCACTTCATGGGAAATAGATGAGGAAGCAGCGGAAACAGTGTCAGACTTTATTTGGGGGGCGCTCCAAAATCACTGCAGATGGTGATTGCAGCCATGAAATTAAAAGATGCTTACTCTTTGGAAGAAAAGTTATGACCAACCTAGATAGCATATTCCAAAGCCGGGACATTACTTTGCTGACTAAGGTCCGTCTAGTCAAGGCTATGGTTTTTCCTGTGGTCATGTATGGATGTGAGAGTTGGACTGTGAAGAAGGCTGAGCACTGAAGAATTGATGTTTTTGAACTGTGGTGTTGGAGAAGACTCTTGAGAATCCCTTGGACTGCAGGGAGATCCCACCCATCCATTCTGAAGGAGATCAGCCCTGGGTGTTCTTTGGAAGGAATGATGCTAAAGCTGAAACTCCAGTACTTTGGCCACCTCATGCGAAGAGTTGACTCATTGGAAAAGACTCTGATGCTGGGAGGGATTGGGGGCAGGAGGAGAAGGGGATGACAGAGGATGAGATGGCTGGATGGCATCACGGACTCGATGGACCTGAGTCTGAGTGAACTCCAGGAGATGGTGATGAACAGGAAGGCCTGGCGTGCTGCAATTCATGGGGAAGCAAAGAGTCGGACACGACTGAGCGACTGAACGGAACTGAACTGAACATTTCATTTATCAACTTGTTCTGCATCAACGTTCAATAATTTCACTTAGGAAAAATTAGTCTAGTGTTTGCTCCTAATCCTTTGCCCCAAATAACACAAAGCACTTAAAACACAGTCAGATCCCATTTTTTTTTACTATATCAGGAAAAATGTATATACTGAACGAAGAGAAAATCAACCCATTAATTCAAAACCACAGCCAAATACCTGTCCCAAACAGATTTCTAGATGATTTTTTTTCTTTTGGACTGAAGTATTTCCTAAGAATGTTTTCATCATTATCACTTTCCTTTCTTTCTATAACTATTGTTAATATAGCCTCATTTATTTTAAAATTTTTAAACTTACCGCATGGAGATATTTTGACAAAAGCAGAAAAGCATTTTGAAACGTTTGCCTATTTGATATCAAGACAGGTTAACTAATCCATGGAAATCTAAGAAACTAATCTTACAGGGAAAGAGATATGCTTTTATTTTTCCAGATGGATCCAACGAACTCATATAACTTCCTCTTCAGAAGATTCAACTTAAGGGGGCCCCCAATGTTCAGACTAGAAACGATACAACAAAAACCTCAGGAGGAAGGAATTCCAATACAAGCCGTGGCGACTTTAAAAATTTCCAAAAAACACCGCACTCAACGTCATTGACCTTATGATCTCCCTTCTTGGGGACAGATAAAAACCCTTACTAATCAAACTGAAAATCTGATTTCTCAACAGGGAATGCCTCGGAATCCTGAAAATATTTTTCTTTGCTATGCTTGCTTTGCTTGCTTTTGCTTCCCCGGCTCAGGGTGACTTGATCGATCACACTTAATGGACTTATGTACCTAACACCCCTTTTTTATTGTAGGTTATAGAATGGACAGATATAGGCGCAATCGTATCCACTAATGACTCAACACATATGCCCCCTCCTTGGAACTTGGAGAGGCCCTCTTATCCTGAAAAAGAGAAAAACTAATTAATATCTCTCTAGGTTATAAAGTCCTTCCTTTGTATATGGGCCCAACAGAATCATGCATAAATGTTACCCAACAAACAGGCTTTCGCCCTGCCTCTAAAAGAGGACTTTCGGACACTGCTTGGATTATTTACTACCCTTTCTTTGTCCGTGAACCATGTTTATACTACTGAAACTTTAGGGAAAGAGTTAAGGAAAGAACAAAGAACACTATGCAAAGGGTTTACTAACAAGAACTTTAAATATATTCTTTCACCGGGACAAATGTCAGGCCAAATCAGGAAAATTGATGTTTATGGCTAATCATATGCTAAAGCTGAAACTCCAATACTTTGGCCACCTTATGCGAAGAGTTGACTCATTGGAAAAGACTCTGATGCTGGGAGGGATTAGGGGCAGGAGGAGAAGGGGATGACAGAGGATGAGATGGCTGGATGGCATCACCGACTCGAGGGACATGAGTTTGAGTAAACTCCGGGAGTTGGTGATGGACAGGGAGGCCTGGCGTGCTGCGATTCATGGGGTTGCAAAGAGTCAGACACGACTGAGCAACTGAACTGAACTGAACCATACAATTGTTGATTGGGGACCCCATAGTATATGGTTATCTAACTGCTCAAATGATATTAACAACTTTGTGTGTGATTATGTTACTCAAATAACATAGAAGGTTACTAATACTACAATGGAACATGACCATGACAGAGGACTTCTTGGGTGACTTGACCGTGGAATGGCACCCCCCCCCCCATCCTCGAATCGTCCTTGATTGGCCTAAACAGTGAGACATCTGGAAACTAGCTGCAAGCACCGAGGAACTTAGGACTTGGACTGGACATTTCACAGGGACCAATCGTAGTCATAGAAACTATTGCTTTCATTACAATCAATCATATTTTATACAAGCCTGTGTTCTATGTAAAGAGGTGCCCTTTACTTCTGTTTTTATGATGGCAGCTTGGGTGCACATTTGTTCAAAATGGAACTTCTAAAGGCGCCACATGCATTTTAATATCGTTGTCCATTGAATGTTCTGTCAGACTATCGTCGAGCTGAGGCATGGCATTCAAAGGGAGGGAATAGGTGTGGCACTGGGCCGCGGCAGCCTGCAAGTTGGTTAATTTGCAGCCCTGGGAGGAGTTTTTGAAGCTTGAAGCACTCTTGTTTGTGCATGAAGATTCTGCGCTGCTGTTGGTGCACTTGGGAGCCTCCCCACTCGGCCCGCTGGAGCTGGGGGGCTGCACGTTGACGTGGACTGAATAGGCGCTCCGTCCTGGGCAGCAAGTCATGATCCATGCGAGCCGGACATCCTCCCTGTTGACACAATGGTGAACCACGATGAATGCACTGAGGCTCAAACACGTGGCTCCAAAAAAGAAGCTAACAACCAAGTCCAAAGGGTAATACAAAGAAACAGTCAAGGCCCCAAACATCCACAGGGCAACATACAAGAGCAAGGTAAGGCTGGCCCCCAGAAGCTGAGCATGGAAAGTGTATTCGTTTTCCAGAGCTGATGTGGAGATCAGGGACAGAGACATGGAGTCCTGATGACTGACTTCTCCGTTTTCATTGGCTGCCAGCCGCTGCTGCTCCTCGGTGGGCTTCTTCAGCTCATATTTGCGCTCAGGGTGTCTTTTCAACTGAATAAATATGCTGAGAAAGTACATACAGTTTACGAAAGTGATGAAGCTGGCGGCCCGTAGAAGGCTCCCAAGGAGGGTTCCCACGTCTTCCAGCAATAGGGTGCATTTGGCCGACTGCTGTAATTCTTGATGTTTGCTGCTGCAGTGATGCTACAAACTATGCCTGGGTATACCACCAGGCATCAGGTAGAACCTAAGCATTGGTCTTGGTGGAGGGGGCAGCTCATCAGGGTCCTGGCATTTTTCAGCTTTTTTATTTGTAGATGTTCTGAGCTGTCACTCCCACCCATAGTACTGTAGCAAGAGTGGAATAATGAAGAATTATTCCAACTGCTTGGCAGATGCTGGCATTTCTAGTTTGACTTATTCCTCCCACAAAGACCACACAGGTCAGAAAAATATGAAAGCACAAATTTACAAGCATGTGCCAGCCTTTGAGACTGATTCTAATCAAACTGTGATGGTATATGGAACTGACGAAGACCGCTAGGAGGCACAAGAGAAGAACGACAGCAGTAGTGTGGACCACAGGCTGCCTGGGTATAGAATTCGGATCCCGTCAGATCCATTAAAACTGCATAGTTACTAAGGGAGTAGCACTGAATGGTAGTGATGTTTTCATCCGAATAGAGTATATGGCATCCATCTGACTTCCAACCTCCTTGTCCATTCAGCAAATCGAAATCCCACTGGGCAGCCACAGCATCTGCTCCATGCGCAATTCGACGCAGCGTCACATTAACAGGGATGTGGCGGATATCAATGTTCTCACCATAGGGTGACCGTGAGGTTCGGCAGCGTGTCCGGGGGCAGGACCTGCGCAAGCTCCAGGCTACTGCACACCACCTTGCCCTCGGCGGCGCCCGCCGCCCTCCCGGCCCCTCGGGGCCGGCCGTCGTGCTTGCATCCCGGGGGCAGCGCCACGGCCCCGCCGCCCAGCAGCGCCAGCGGCAGCGGCAGAAGGGGCAGCGGCAGGCGGCCCCGCGGGCGCCCGGGCCGTCCCATGCTGCGGGCCGGGCGGCCGGCCGGGACCTGCGGGCCGAGCGACGCAGCGCTGGCCTGGCGGGCCGCCCCGGTGCCCCGGCGGACTGGAGTGCAGCGCGGGCCCTGCGGCGCCGGGAGTCTCGTGGTGGCCGGAGCTGGCGCGCTCGGCCGTCGGGGAGCCGCGAGGTCACGGCCGGGCGGGAGCGCCGCCGCTTCCTCCACCTCCTCCTCCCATCACGTATTTTTAATATTCTCCTTTAATACAAATAGAATTACCACTCCTCCTACTGCAATCACCTTGTTACTGTTAGAGTTTTAAAGCTTCAAAAAGCCTGAAAGCCAGCTCAGCCTCATTTATCAGTATTAAGAATGCTGGTCACCAAGTTTATCTGAGGCCTCCTGAGAAGAAACCAGCCACTGCTCACACTCTGCCTAAGCCAAGATGGGCTGGAGACTCCCCTCACCATGCTGTCCTTCTGACCTCTGTACATGCATGTGCTAAGTCACTTCAGTAGTGTCTGACTCTTTGCCACCCCATGGACCGTAGCCCTTCAGGCTCCTCTGTCTACAAGATTTCCCAGGCCAGCATACTGGAGTGGGTTGCCGTCTCCTACTCCAGGGGATCTCCCCCACCCAGGGATTGAGCCCGCATCTTTTATGCCTCCTGCTTTGGCAGGCAGGTTCTTTACCACTAGTGCCACCTGGGAAGCCCTCCAGAGGGCTCATGATAAGAGGTTGGAAGCCAACCTGTGTGCTTTGGGCAAATCACTCTTCCCACCTGGAATGCTCTCCCATTCTTCTCCACCGGCCCACACGTGGTCTTCCTGCAGGACCTGCCTGCTCAACAGGAATCTCTCATTCATCCCTGCCTTCACATCCCAGGATTTGAGGTGGAAAAGGGAATTCACATTTACTGGATCCCTACCACATGCATGACAAACACAGTATTTTATAATTCCTCCACAAGATGTGGGATATGCTCATTGTATAAGTTTAGAAACTGAAGTTCAGAGAGTCTAAGGAACTCACCCATTACTCAAGTAGCAGGTGTTAGAACCAGGTTATGAACCCATAACTGTGTCTGAATATAAAATGAAACAACACATCTGGCTGTACTACTCTCTAGAACATTCCCTCTACTGTCACATTGTTTCAGGGAACTGTTTTACCTCTAGTGTTATTCCATGTTTCACATAGTTGCATATATTTTCCCAATTTGATGCTATGTTCCTTCATGATTGTTGTTCAGGTGCTAAGTCATGTCCGACTCTTTGCAACCCCACAGACTGCAGTACACCCGGCTTCCCTGTCCTTCACTATCTTCCAGAGTTTGCTCAAACTCAGGTCCATTGTGTCGATGATGTCATCCAAACATCTTATCCTCTGTCCTTTATGATAAGAGCCACATATTTATAATTTTTATTCCTTATATTTCCTCGTACAAGCAAATACAAAATAAATGCCTATTTATTTGATAAGGTTTGTTTTACTTAACAATTGATATAAATTTTCTTTTCGCCACATCGTGTGGCATGTGGGATCTTATTTCCCCAACCAGCGATCAAACCCTCACCCCTTGCTGTGGAAACAGAGTCTTAACCATTGGACCACCAGGAGCACAGCACCACCCATCAGGAGAAAACTGAATTAAAGATTTGCTGAGTGTGGCCCTGCCCCCAAGAGCAAGACCCAGTCTTCCCCACAGCCAGTCCCTCCATCAGGAAGCTTTCACAAGCCTCTTATCCTCATCCATCAGAAGGCAGACAAAAGAAACAGAGGTCCTTGATATAAATATTTTAAAATATCTGATTCAAAACATACAGTATCACTTTGTTCTATGCGATCCTTTTGTAAGTATATCATTTATCTCTTAGAATTTCATGATACAAAAGACAAACTCCAGCAAAGCTTGACTTCTGAGCATCCATAAAGACAATTGATAGTTATTCATGATTCATATACCATAGTTTAGCTTACAGTTTTGCCTGGAACCTGCTTTTACAGGAAATATATCTCTGCACTTGGGATTGGTTCACACCATAGATGCTGGTCCACGTGAAGGTCCCTCCTATAATAATCGTCCAGAATGTGTGTCTTTGCAAAGGGTTAGGATTAAAGCTAAATGAAAACAAACAGAAAACAAATTTGAACTCTCAGTAAACTATTACAGAAATCTTTCTAGAGTGTTTTGGAAGCAAGCTATGTATACTTACATAAATATAAACAAATATATATACACACAAATATGTACAGATTGATTAAGTAATATAAAAGGTAGAAATATTTCTAACTTAAGTTCAGTGAAATAAAAAAAATCAATACTTTCAGAGATTTGGAAATTCTGGATAGGACTGGAGGCAAAATGAATGTTTCAATTGTTGTGAACATTTATAGAAACTGTTCTCTCACGGCCACAGGGAATTATTTAAACAAGTCTGCCATGTTGTAATCAGAGAAGAGCATGAAGCTGAAGAAAGAGAGGGCAAGCAATTCCTAGGTACACTAGAGCAACAGATATGGTACTGAAATAAACATAATATTGACACACTTCATGTGTATAATTCCTCTCCCGGAACATTTCTAGTCCCAGTTCTACTTTATATTCAAGCTGAAGAATTCAATTAATGCAGTTTAAAGGTTTTCACGTTTAAAACTACCCTGTCATTATAATCATGTTCTTAAAATGTTGTGTGCACAAACTACATGCTCACAGTTGAAAGTCACATTACGGCACTTAAACAAAACATGATTACAAAGAAAGCTCAACTTCCACATTCAGTACATCTTTTAATTCTTCTTACTGTATCATCTTGGAAGGAATAAGCCTGTTCATCTCTGATACACAATATAAGCTTGAACATTTTCTTCAAAATTAGCTTTAATGGAAACATTCTGCATTTCTGAAATTCTGCAATTTCACTGCAAAGTTTATATTTGAGATCATTTGGGTAAAGTGCTACAATTTTATGTGTTTTCAGCATTCTAATGGAAAGATGAGAGCCTCTATTCCATTCTCTAATAGTTAATATCAAAAGCTAAGAGTTTCAAGGGTGTTGGCCCTTTCTCCCATAAAGAAAGCGGCTACTATACTAGCTAATAAACGTCAAGAGCTAAAGGGTTCTGTGAGTTACTGGAAGAAAGTAAGACAAGATTTAAAACACTCAATTTAGTGGGTTTTTGGTTTTCGCAATACAGAATACATATGCCAACTATAGACTGTATGGAAAATATCAATACAAAATCCTTCTCTTCGTTTATGCTACCCAGAGCAGATTTATTGCCCACCATCATATTCTCAGAATATATTTTAATAACAAGGGGTATACAATAAGGCTTTTCATTATTTCTTGATTGTTGGAGACATTGTAAGGGTCATAAAAATATCTAATCATTTACTTTTTGGAATCTCTTACTTGTTATAAGTTATTATTTCAATGCAGCAATGTGTTTACCCTTTGTATAAACTGACAGTTATTTTGCAGAAAAATTGATTGACTCCATACCCTTTCCCCTCAACCTAGCTGACTAGGAAGAGATTTGGAAGTAATCCAGGTTTACCAAGTGGCCACTGGTTGTTTCTGCCTCTTGGTATCTATTCCCCACTCTTCTACCTACTCCAGTATTTTTGCCTGGAGAATCCCACGGACACAGGAGACTGGTGAGCTACAGTCCTTGGAGTCACAAGGGGTTGGACATGACTGAGAAATTAACACTTCTAGTAACAGCAACCTAGATTTGCCTTGGGAAAATAACCATCTCTCCATTAAATAGTCTAAATGATGGTCAATTAAAATGTTCTACTCTGTCCTAGCTAATGGATGGAATCAAGCCTAAGCTAGGCCAACTAGAGGCTCTATTTTCCTTTAAAATATTGAGAACAGTTGGATTTGATTCACTGTAACTCATTCTTGCAAATTAAGACATTAACCCTGTCCAATTTCTAACTTTATTCTCAAAAACTAACACATTCTTTCAGATAACCAGAAGAGAGCCACCAAGTGTAAAGTGATTTTCTTTACTCTTGCCAGTGATTTCAGCTTGCTTATCTCATACCAGGGCTCACTTCAGTTCAGCTCAGTTCAGTCGCTCAGTCATGACTGACTCTTTGCGACCCCATGAATCACAGCACGCCAGGCCTCCCTGTCCATCACTAACTCCTGGAGCTCACTCAGACTAACGTCCATCGAGTCCGTGATGCCATCCAGCCATCTCATCCTCGGTCATCCCCTTCTCCTCCTGCCCCCAATCCCTCCCAGCATCAGAGTCTTTTCCAATGAGTCAACTCTTCACATGA
The DNA here is from genome assembly GCF_001704415.2 of Capra hircus. NCBI lineage: Eukaryota > Metazoa > Chordata > Mammalia > Artiodactyla > Bovidae > Capra > Capra hircus. The sequence continues at coordinate 63,740,936 of NC_030812.1, forward strand.
GGTGGCCAAAGTACTGGAGCTTCAGCTTTAGCATCAGTCCTTTCAAAGAAATCCCAGGGCTGATCTCCTTCAGAATGGACTGGTTGGATCTCCTTGCAGTCCAACGGACTCTCAAGAGTCTTCTCCAACACCACAGTTCAAAAGCATCAATCCTTCAGCGCTCAGCCTTCTTCACAGTCCAACTCTCACATCCGTACATGACCACAGGAAAAACCATAGCCTTGACTAGACGGACCTTAGTCGGCAAAGTAATGTCTCTGCTTTTGAATATACTATCTAGGTTGGTCATAACTTTCCTTCCAAGGAGTAAGCGTCTTTTAATTTCATGGCTGCAATCACCATCTGCAGTGATTTTGGAGCCCCCAAAAATGAAGTCTGACACTGTTTCCACTGTTTCCCCATCTATTTCCCATGAAGTGATGGGACCAGATGCCATGATCTTCATTTTCTGAATACTGAGCTTTAAGCCAACTTTTTCACTCTCCTCTTTCACTTTCATCAAGAGGCTTTTTAGCTCCTCTTCACTTTCTGCCATAAGGGTGGTGTCATCTGCATAGCTGAGGTTATTGATATTTCTCCCATCAATTTTGATTCCAGATTGTGTTTCTTCCAGTCCGGCGTTTCTCATGATGTACTCTGCATAGAAGTTAAATAAGCAGGGTGACAATCTACAGCCTTGACGTACTCCTTTTCCTATTTGGAACCAGTCTTTTGTTTCATGTCCAGTTCTAACTGTTGCTTCCTGATCTGCATACAGATTTCTCAAGAGGCAGGTTAGGTGGTCTGGTCTTCCCATCTCTTTCAGAATTTTCCACAGTTTATTGTGATCCACACAGTCAAAGGCTTTGGCATAGTCAATAAAGCAGAAGTAGATGTTTTTCTGGAACTCTCTTGCTTTTTCCATGATCCAGTGGATGTTGGCAATTTGATCTCTGGTTCCTCTGCCTTTTCTAAAACCAGCTTGAACATCAGGGAGTTCACGGTTCATGTATTGCTGAAGCCTGGCTTGGAGAATTTTAAGCATTACTTTACTAGCATGTGAGATGAGTGCAACTGTGTGGTAGTTTGAGCATTCTTTGGCATTGCCTTTCTCTGGAATTGGAATGAAAACTGACCTTTTCCAGTCCTGTGGCCACTGCTGAGTTTTCCAAATTTGCTGGCATATTGAGTGCAGCACTTTCACAGCATCATCTTTCAGGATTTGTAACAGCTCAACTGGAATTCCATCACCTCCACTAGCTTTGTTCATAGTCATGCTTTCTAAGGCCCACTTGACTTCACATTCCAAGATGTCTGGCTCTAGATTAGTGATCACATCATCATGATTATCTGGGTCATGAAGATCTTTTTTGTACAGTTCTTCCATGTATTCTTGCCACCTCTTCTTAATATCTTCTGCTTCTGTTAGGTCCATACCATTTCTGTCCTTTATCGAGCCCATCTTTGCATGAAATGTTCCCTCAGTATCTCTAATTTTCTTGAAGAGATCTCTAGTCTTTCCCAATCTGTTGTTTTCCTCTATTTCTTTGCATTGATTCCTGAAGAAGGCTTTCTTATCTCTTCTTGCTATCCTTTGGAACTCTGCATTCAGATGCTTATATCTTTCTTTTTCTCCTTTGCTTTTCACTTCTCTTCTTTCCACAGCTATTTGTAAGATCTCCCCAGAGAGCCATTTTGCTTTTTTGCATTTCTTTTCCATGGGAATGGTCTTGATCCCCGTCTCCTGTACAATGTCACAAACCTCATTCCATAGTTCATCAGGCACTCTGTCTATCAGATCTAGTCCCTTAAATCTATTTCTCACTTCCACTGTATAATCATAAGGGATTTGGTTTAGGTTATACCTGAATGGTCTAGCGGTTTTCCCTACTTTCTTCAATTTGAGTCTGAATTTGGTAATAAGGAGTTCATGATCTGAGCCACAGTCAGCTTCTGGTCTTGTTTTTGCTGACTGTATAGAGCTTCTCCATCTTTGGCTGCAAAGAATATAATCAATCTGATTTCAGTGTTGACCATCTGGTGATGTCCATGTGTAGAGTCTTCTCTTGTGTTGTTAGAAGAGGGTGTTTGCTATGACTAGTGCATTTTCTTGGCCAAACTCTATTAGTCTTTGCTCTGCTTCATTCTGCATTTCAAGGCCAAATTTGCCTGTTATTCCAGGTGTTTCTTGACTTCCTACTTTTGCATTCCAGTCTCCTATAATGAAAAGGACATCTTTTTTGGGGTGTTAGTTCTAAAAGGTCTTATAGGTCTTCATAAAACCGTTCAACTTCAGTTTCGTCAGCATTACTGGTTGGAACATAGACTTGGATAACTGTGATATTGAATGGTTTGCCTTGGAGACGAACAGAGATCATTCTATCATTTTTGAGACTGCATCCAAGTACTGCATTTCAGATTCTTTTGTTGACCATGATGGCTACTCCATTTCTTCTGAGGGATTCCTGCCCGCAGTATTAGATATAATGGTCATCTGAGTTAAATTCACCCATTCCAATCCATTTTAGTTCGCTGATTCCTAGAATGTCGACGTTCACCCTTGCCATCTCTTGTTTGACCACTTCCAATTTGCCTTGATTCATGGACCTGACATTCCAGGTTCCTATGCAATATTGCTCTTTATAGCATCGGATCTTTCTTCTATCACCAGTTACATCCACAGCTGGGTATTGTTTTTGCTGTGGCTCCATCCCTTCATTCTTTCTGGAGTTATTTCTCCACTGATCTCCAGTAGCATGTTGGGCACCTACTGACCTGGGGAGTTTCTCTTTCAGTATCCTATCATTTTGCCTTTTCATGCTGTTCATGGGGTTCTCAAGGCAAGAATACTGAAGTGGCTTGCCCTTCCCTTCTCCAGTGGACCATATTCTGTCAGACCTCTCCACCATGATCCGCCCATCTTGGGTTGCCCCGCAGGCATGGCTTGGTTCCATTGAGTTAGACAAGGCTGTGGTCCTAGTGTGATTAGATTGACTAGTTTCCTGTGAGTATGGTTTCAGTGCGTCTGCCCTCTGATGCCCTCTTGCAACCCCTACCATCTTACTTGGGTTTCTCTTACCTTGGCGTGGGGTATCTCTTCACGGCTGCTCCAGCAAAGACAGCCGCTGCTCCTTACCTTGGACGAGGGCTGCTTAAAAAGAAAACTAGCTGGTTCATGTCAAAATGAGCCCCCCTGCACATTGAACATAATGTATAAGGAAGACACTATCAATCCAAAAGATAAAGTGTTTTAAATAGTCTTTTAAATTGTATGATATATTTGTGATGAAATATCTAATTTCTCCATTAGCCTTCTTTAAGAAAGTTGAATAGTTGTTGAAGTCATTATCTTATGTAATGCTGATACCTGAGGCATTGGCCATAACTTCTCTAGTCAATATTCTAGAAATAAGATTTAATATTATATAATGTACATTAAATAATATTCACATATAAAATACACATATAATAATAATATACTATATATTTCCAGGGCCATATTAAAAGAGGAATTGTCTAGGCTGCTTGAAACAAAGAACTGTCAAAATGGAATCACTATCTTTCAGTGCTTTCTCTTAAAAGGTTTCCTTTCCTTACCTCTCCAATATATCTTCCCTTCTCTCCCTACCCCTACCTTTCAACCTATCTCAGATTTTAATTTCTGGAAGAAAATACTTTTTTGCTATCAATCCCTTCTCGGGAGGAAGCACCATCCTCAGCACCGAGTAACTAAACACCACCTGACTGCTTCCACCCTTAAAGTGAAAACTCCTTACACATTTATGTGCCAGCTTCAAATTTTTGTACCATGACCTTAATGGTTAGTTTGTTTTCTAATGTAAATTTATTATTTCAGCCAAGAGACTTTTTACAGAAAAAAAAAAAAAAGGAACGTTCTATTAACCAAGAAGTAAATACTTAACCAAAAAGCAACTTACTTCCAGAAGTTTAATCTTCCTCCATTGGAGGCATCATTTATAATAGTGCTGATTCCACCTTGAATCAATGCAGCCTTTATAATCACAGATGTAAAGCCAGCCACCATGATTCCAACTTGAAAAACATCCGTCCAAATAACTGCTTTAAGACCACCCTTTGAGGAAAAAGTACATTAGGATTAATGCTTCTACCAGAAACTATTAAGCACTTACATGCTTATACACTCTTCTGGTCAAAGATAAGGAAAACACAAATCTTGGCCACGAAGTGCACCCAAGGGAGATAGTCAGGAACGTAGTACTTAGATCAAACTTTCAAATATAAACAGAATTCAAAATGAAAGGTCCTCCCAGCAGAGAAAACAGCATGGGCAAAAAGCCTGTGCTTAGTCACTCAGTCACGTCTGACTCTTTGTAACCCTGTGGACTGTAGCCTGCTAGGCTCCTAGAATTCAAAATACACGGCATGCTTAGCGTGTCCAGATATATATTTTGGAGCAAAGTGGAGTGGTGTGGGGATATTGTTAGGAAGAAAACTTGGAGTCAAATTGCAGTATCATAGATTTTATCCTATAGGCAGGACTGATAGTCAAACCGTATGCACAAAGAAGGCATGCATGTATGCTCTGAGGGGATCCAATACTTTGTGATCCCCTGGACTGTTGCCCACCAGGCTCCCCCATCCATAGGACCTGCCACGCAAGAATACTGGAGTGGGTTGCCATTTCCTACTCCAGTGGAGCATCCCATCCCAAGGGATCAAACCCACCTCTCCTACATCTTCTGTATTGGCAAGTGGATTAGCACAAAGAAGGACATACAGGTTAGTGAAAAAATAAAATTGTTTTGTACTAGTCACTGCGCAAGGGTACCCCTCCAGAACCTGACCGAGTCCCTCTTTGTAGACCTTGTCTTCTACATTATCGAACAACTAAAGTATTAAGACTTAGAGTATCACAGGTTGTACAAGACGTGCACCACTGCTAAGGATCAGCATCAGTGATAATATCAGTGCCCATGCCATACTGGTTCTTACATATTTTGACTGCCACACCTGCCTAAAGGCAATGGGAAATTATCTCAGGTTACTAAGCTAGGGAATACTGTGAGCATAGCTATAATAACATGATGAAAATACGAGCAAATTATGAAACGAGACTGGGGACCACTGCATGGTTCAAATGAAGAAAAAAATATCAGTTATGATCAATGTTTTACAAAGGATCAAATTTTACCCTGGACTGAATATTCCTTATAAAAAATAAGTTGTTTGGGGAAGGAAATATAAACAACCCAGACTGCAGCATGCATTGATTGAAACTTTTAATTTTGCAAAGCAAGTGTATAGGGTAAAAGGAGAAATAAGGTTCTTGACATACCATAGTGCAGTAGAATGTGCAGACCACACCAGTAGCCACTACTACACCCCACAGATCAAATCCCGTGACTGTAGAAGAAAGGAAAACGCATGTTTGACTGTGAAATATATACCAGTACTTCTCAAAATATCATCAGCAGGAGGCTATATCACTTATTGGGCACCTTCCTCTATACCCTCTTACCCTAAACTAGACCCAAATCTCAAAAAATGTACCAAAACAAATAGAGTTCAAAATTTATTTGATGAGTTAAATAGACCTGGCGTCTATCCTCAGACACTATACAGGATCCAACACTGGCTAAATCAAATACATGAAAAAGCATTGATATTATAATTAAGGTGAGAAAATGCTTGATATCGGGAGGTGGTTACCTAGACTGAATGGGGTCATAGGATATTTGTTGTCATGGTTCAAATAAACACATTTTTCTACCAGTCCTTGAAAGACAAGCTATCCATGTTACTAAAATGGGACCAAGAAAGAGAAAAGCTTATATCATTTGTTACCATTTATTTAAGAAGTAGAGGGGCAAAACTTCCCTGGTGGCTCAGTAGATAAGAATCTGTCCACCAGTGCAGGAGACATGGGTTTGATCCCTGATCCAGGAAGATCCCACATGCCTTGGGGCAACTAAGCCCATGTGTCACAGCTGCTGAGTCTGTGCTCTAGAGCCTGGGAGCTATAACTACAGAGCCCACATGCTGCAACTACTGAAGTGTCATTACTGATTCCATCACCAGGGGTCATTTAATGTTCCATGGTCCTCTGTACTTCTTATGAACTAGATCTAGAAGCATTCTCAGACTTCAACTTTTTGCAGTAATAAGCTGCAGCTATTAATGTGTCATTAATTAATTCATTCAAATTTTAAAAAAAGAAGCAGTGGGTCAAATTATATTTTTTAATGGAAGGATAACAACTCTACGCCCACAGATTTGAAAGAAAATTTTACAAAAGATATCTGATAAGGGATTGTTCTCCATATCATACAAAATGCTTAAAACTCAACAGTAAAAGAAAAAAACAAAACTGATTCTAAACCATACCAAGACCTTAACATATACCTCACAAAACATATATAGATGACAAATAAGCATATGACAAGATGCTCCACATCATATGTCATCAAGGAAATGCAAATTAAAACAATGAGATACTACTATACACTTGTTAGAATAGTCAGCATTTGGAACATTGACATCACATGCTGGCAAGGACATGGAGCAACATACGTCTTTCATGCATTGCAGGTAAGAATGCAAAATGGCAAGAGCCATTTCAGAAGGCAGTTTGGTGGATTCCTACAAAACTAAACATATTCTTGTAATATAATTCAGCAACTGTGTCCTTTGGTATTTACTCAAAAGAGTTGAAAACTGCATTACGAAATAGTCTCCAAAAAGTTGAAATAAAGTCTGAGAATGGTTCTAGATATACTTCACAAGTAATACAGAGGACTAGGGAACATTAAATGACCCCATGCTAATGCAATCAATAAAACCATGAGCCTGGAAAATTAATGAGCTGAAATTTTGACATTTATAGAACATTGTCCCCAACACAATGAACATTCTGTACAAAAATATATGGAATGTCCAGGAACAGAGACCATATCCTGGGCTGTATGACAAATCTTAATACATTTCAAAGAATTAAAATCATAGTAGTTCTCTGACCAAACCGGCATTAATTTAGAAACCAATAACAAAAAGGTATGTTTGAAAATCACCAAATATTTGAAAATTATGTAACACACTTCTAAATAACCTGTGGGTAAAAGAAATCATAAGAGAAATTGGAAAATAGCTTGAACTGAATGATTAAAAAAAACACATGGTATCAAAACCTGGGGGATGCAAATGAAGCAGTACTTACAATAGAATTTATAGCTTTAAATATTATTTTAGAAAATAAGAAAGATTTAAAATCAATGGTCTAAGTTTCTACCTTAAAAAGCTAAAAAATTTAAGCCCAAAGTTAAGTAGAAGAAACAGTAAACATAATTAATGAAACAGAAAGCAAATACATAAAATCAACAAAGCCAGAAACTAGTTCTTAGAAAAAATTTAAAATATCAATAAAAGACTAGCAAGATACATCAAGGAAAAAAGGACAAAAAATATATCAATATTAGGAACAATTAGAAGGGACATCACTATAAATTCTATAAACATTAAAAGGATAACAAAAGGATATTTTAAACAACTTTATGCCAATGACTTGGCAAATTAGATAAAATGAATTAAAGTCCTAAAAAAGACAGTTGACTAAAACTGACTGAATAAAAACTAGTAAATCCAAATGACTATATTTATTACAGAAACTGTATCCATAAACTAAAACTTTTCTACAAAAATAAGTATCAGGCTCAGATGCCCTCATTGTGAATTTTTTCAAGCATTTAAGAAATAAGTACACAGTCTTATATCTCTTTCAGGAAATAAAAGAAGAAACACTTTCTGAACCATACAAAGTCAGTATAATTAATACAAAAACCCTGATGAAGACATTTAAGGAAAAGTAAATTTCATGCCAATACTCCTCATAAGCTGCAAAAATCCTTTACAAAATACTGGCAAGTCAAATTCATCAATATATTAAAAGGTTAATACATTATGACCAAGTAAATTTTATCCCAAGAAGGAAAATTGGTTTAACATTTGAAAAATCCATATAATTTTCTACATTAACAGTGAATGAAGACAGAGAAGTAAAAGGCATACAGACAGAGAACAAAGTAGTACAACTGTTTCTGTTCATCAGTCAGGATTCAGTCTCTCAGTCTTACTCTTTGTGACCCCATGGACTGCAGCACACCAGGCCTCCCTGTCCATCATCAACTCCCAGAGCCTACTCAAACTCATGTCCATCACATCAGTGATGCCATCCAACCATCTCATCCTCTGTTATCCCCTTCTGCTCCCACCTTCAGTCTTCCCAGCATCAATTCTTTGGTGCTCAGCTTTCTTTATAGTCCAACTCTCACATCCATACATGACTACTGGAAAACCATAGCTTTGACTAGACAGAGCTTTGTTGGCAAAGTAATATCTCTGCTTTTTAATATGCTGTCTAGTTTGGTCAGGGTTTTTCATCCAAGGAGCAAGCATGTTTTAATTTCATGGCTGCAGTCACCATCTGTAGTGATTTTGGAGACCCAAAAAGTCTCTCACTGTTTCCATTGTTTCTCTACTGTGGGCAAGAATCCCTTAGAAGAAATGGAGTAGCCATCATAGTCAGCAAAAGAGTCCAAAATGCAGTACTTGGATGTAATCCCCAAAACGACAGAATGATCTGTTTGTTTCCAAGGCAAACCATTCAATATCACAGTAATCCAAGCCTGTGTCCCGACCGGTAGTGCTGAAGAAACTGAAGTTGAACAGTTCTACGAAAACCTACAAGACCTTCTAGAATTAACACCCAAAAAAAAAGATGTCCTTTTCATTATATGGGACTGGAATGCAAAAGTAGGGAGCCAAGAGATACATGAAGTAACAGGCAAATTTGGCCTTGAAGTATGAAATGAAGCAGGTCAAAGGCTAACAGAGTTTAGCCAAGGGAATGCACTGGTCATAGCAAACACCCTCTTCCAACAACACAAGAGAAGACTCTACACATTGACATCACTAGATGGTCAATACTGAAATCAGATTGATTATATTCTTTGTTTCTATTCAGAAACAACATGAAAACCACAAAGAATTTTCCAAAAGTCTACTTGAATTAGTAAGTATGTTTAGCAAGTTCTCAGGATAGTAGATCAACATATAGAAGGCAATTGTATTTTTCCATACTTGCAAATGATGAAAAGACATTACTGAGAGAAATTTTAAAAGGCCTGGGTAAATGGATAAATAGGCCAAATAATGGATAGATAGACCATGTAAATGACAGGTCAAGTCTTTTGCCCACTTTTTGTTAGGTTATTTGTCTTTTTCCCATTGATTTTGTTATTCTATGAGCCAGTAAGCTTAACATCAACAGTTATTAAGAAAATACAAAATAAAACCACAGTAAGATAATAGATGGTACAACTAGAATGGCTATAAATAAAAGGACAAATACAAAATGCTGGCAAGGACATGAAATCACTGAAACTCTTATAGGTTGTGGGGTGGACATGTAGAATGATACAACAACTTAGAAAAGCTATTTGGTAGTTTCTCTTAAATTCTGTACATGTGACTACCCTGTGGGTCTGAACATGTGGGTCAGAACAGGTGTATATTTAACTTCATACTGCTTCCAGGTATTCATCCACTAAAAATGAAAACATGGCAAAAGGCAAAACCTGTACAAGAATGTTCTTAGCAGCTTTCATTCAAAATAGCCTAAAACTGGAACAACCCAACATCCATCAACAAGAGAATGGATAAACAGATTTTGGTAGATGCATATGATAAAATACTAGCAATAAAAAGGAATGAATTACTGATACATGTACCAACATGAAAGAATACCTCAAAAACATTTTATTGAGCAAAAGAAACCAGATACAAAAAAGTCACAATATGATTCCACTCATACAAAATCTAAGACCAGGGAAAGTAATTTATGGTAATAGAAGCTCGCTGCTTGGAATAGAGAGGGGAACTCATTAGAAAGAAACACAAAAAATTTCTGCGAAATGAAGATAAAAATATTCTATATCTTGAGTTAAATGGTTATCACAAGTACACAAAATTGTCAAAAGTCAACCAACTGTGCATTTAGATTCTGCTCATTTTATTGTATATACACCATGTCACAATAAAATATGGCTTTCAATTTTAAAAAGCAAGAAAGAAAACCTTAAGAAACAACTGAACTAATTACAGATATATCAACTTATCTGAATCCTGATTCTAATAAACGCTGAGAAAACATCAGGGATCTCTGAACACTGACCTCATATTGGAGATTGTTGTTTTTTAGTCATTAAATCATGTCCAACTCTTTTGCACCCCTGTGGACTGTAGCCTATGAGGCTTCTCTGTCCATAGCATTTCCCAGGCAATAATACTGGAATGGGTTGTCATTTCTTTCTCCAGAGGAATCTTCCCGACCCAGGGATCGAATCTGCGTCTCCTGCATTAGCAGGTGAATTCTTTATCACTCAGCATTATTGATGATAGGCACCCCACTCCAGTACTCTTGCCTGGAAAATCCCATGGATGGAGGAGCCTGGTAGGATGCAGTCCATGGGGTCACTAAGAGTCGGACACAACTGAGCGACTTCACTTTCACTTTTCACTTTCATGCATTGGAGAAGGAAATGGCAACCCACTCCAGTATTCTGGCCTAGAGAATCCCAGGGACGGGGGAGCCTGGTGGGCTGCCATCTATGGGGTCGCACAGAGCTGGACACAACTGAAGCGACTTAGCAGCAGCAGCAAGCAATTAGTGTTAACGTTTTAGAAACGATGGAAGTTACAACTGTATTTTAAAAACACACCTTGGTACAAACTGTCAGTTACAGAATATATAAACCATGAGACTGTAGTATACAGCATGGTTAATAATACTGTCTTGCATATTTTAAATGTTGCTAAGAAAGTAAATCTAAAAAGCTCTCATCATAAGAAAAAGATTTCATAACTATGAGCAGTGCATATCCCAAAAAGTAATTTTACATTCAATGTGAGGAAAGAGGCATCAGAAAATTGACTGCTCAGATGTGGTCACTGTTAACATAATGATGTGTATTTTCTTCTACATATATTTAGACCTCATGCTATTGTCATAATATTTAACTAAGTGGAATTGTAGGTTTTTTCTCGATCATTTTGCTTTTGTATATGTAGGAATCTAGTTCCTATTATCATGACTGGGCCTTTAGGAATAAATATGATAATAATAAATCAACCAAATAACCTCCAGGGTAGCTTTTCAAAATTCTCTTCTAATTCTTCCTGTTCATCTCAAATCATCTCTAACACTATATGCATTTTCTAGACATTTATAAAAAATAAGCTGAAAATCTGAAGGGTAATGATATTTTACATAATTTTATTCTACCTCATGCTTTTATCACAGAAGCAGTGTTCACTGTTAAATAAAAATTTCTTTATTTGCTGATAGCTATGTTTCTACCTGCTATCACATTTTCAATGGTCCTTTTAAATCCAGGATATCTGAATGTAAATTCTCTAACATGTCACTGGATATGATCTTGTTTCTTTTGTAAGCACAGTCCTTCAAACTATAGGCTAGAAATGTCATTTTATTTTAGACAATTTTCTCCACAGGCCTAGAGAAAAACTTGATTCTATAAAAGCTATTTAGTCAAAGGCTTCTTCTTAAAAACAAAAACAAAAAACAAGTTTGAAGAGCCAGATAACTTACTTGGTCCTTATAAAGTTAATGGAAAGATAATTGAATATGTGATGCAAGCTCTAAAGGAAATCAGCCCTGAATATTTATTGGAAGGACTGATGCTGAAGCTGAAGCTCCAATACCTTAGCCACCTGATATGAAGAAATGATTGGGAAAGACCCTGATACTGGGAAAGACTGTGGGCAGGAGGAGAAGGGGGTAGCAGAGGATGCGATGGTTAAGTAGCATCACCGACTCAATGGCCATGAGTTTGAGCAAACTCCAGGAAAAAGTGAAAGACAGGGAAGCCTGGTGTATTGCAGTCCATAGGGTTGCAAAGAACTGAACATGATTTAGCTACTGAAGAACAACAACTGCCATGAATATTTAAAAATCCTTCTTGAATCTCAATCCTGTGCGTTAATGGTATTTGAATATTTTAAAAAGAGAGAGAGAGAAAGAGATGCTGCTTGGCCAGGTGTATCTATACCTTAATGCTATCTTTACATTCCCAGAATTTGGCTTTTCACTTTGTAGATTTAGAAATGCAAAGACGAATGGGTTATAGGGGAGAAAGTCATGCTGACTGGTAAACTATAAGCATTGCTATAAAACAGCATTAAAGTTTACTAATATACAATGAGAAATAGGGGTCATAAGCAGACTTGTTGTAATTGTTAGTTCATGATCACATAATTTCCTATTGATTAGCATGTCAATGTGGGAAGCCAAATTCTGTTCAAAAGGTAACTTGGTGAGCTTAGTATCTGAAAAGGAAGCATTAATCTCATAATTATGAAGGGTTGAACCATTAATCTGTTCAGTGTTCTTTGTTTCGTTACCTTGGATCTTTTACAGGTGCCTCTATACCAAACTCAGACTTTATTCTGAAGAGTACACATTATAGCTGAAAAAAGTGCAAGTGTTAGTCACTCAGGGGTGTCTGACTCTTTGTGACCCCATGGACTGTAGCCTGCCAGGTTTCTCAGTCCATGGAATTCTCCAAGCAAGAATACTGGCATAGGTTGCCATTTCCCACTCTAGGATGGAATCCAGAGATCAAACCCAGGTCTCCTGCTTTGCAGGTGGATCCTTTGCCATCTGAGCCACCAGGGAAGCAATTACAATCCTATAATGTCCCTTAAAATCCACCCTCCCACATTTAGGAATTGTGGATATTTGCACATTATATCCAATTCATGTATTGCATTTAACAGGGCTTCCCTGGTGGCTCAGCGGTAAAGAATCTGCCTGCCAATGCAGGACACCTGGGTTTGATCTCTGGGTCAGGAAGACTCCCTAGAGAAAGAAATGGCAGCCCTCTGCCCATGGGAATTCCCAGGCAAGAATACTGGAGAGTGTTGCCTGGCAGGCTACAGTCCAAGGGGTTGCAAAAGTGTTGGACACGACTTAGCAACAAAACCACCACCACCATGATGATGTATGTTAACTAGACCTATTGTGGTGATCATTGTAATATACAAATACTGAATCATTACAGTAAGCCTGCAACTAATATAATGTTATATGTCAATTATACCTCAATGAAAAAAAGTATGTAAAAGACATATGGAATTCAGATGAAATGATAAAATATCTCAGATTTTCAGCAAAATAAACTAGTGATGGAAATAGGGAGTGAAATAAATCAAGAGTCGATAATTATTAGTGTAGCGTTAATGGTATGTTAGCGTTCAGTACACTATTCTATTTTAGCACATGATTGAAGTTTTCTGTAATTAAAAAAAAAAGATTAAAAAGATTGCACGTAGAGAACGTTAAGTTCCAATTCAGCTAAAAATGTTTCTATGGAGCATCTGTTGCATACCAAGTACTCTCTCTGTCTGTGTTTACTGCTTTGTTACAGTAAAATGCATGTATGCTCAGTTGCTTTAGTCAGGTCCAGCTCTGTGACCCTACAGACTGTAGCCCATCAGGCTCCTCTATCCGTGGGATTCTCCAGGCAAGAATACTGGAGTGGGTTGCCATGCCCTCCTCCAAGGGATCTTCCTGATCCAGGGATTGAACTGGCATCTCCTGTGTCTTCGGCATTGCAGGCGATTCTTTACCCACTGGGCCACGTGGGAAGCCCATGGTAAAATACACGGCTGATATTAAAGTGGTCAAAATGCAATGCCTCGAATCCTAATTTACTTCCAGGGAGTGGCTCAATAAACTGATAAGAACAGTCCTTGAAGCACTGAAGGTAGGGCTTTCTTATTCCCAGAACTGCACTTTAAAACTCTAAAGCCAACATTTCAGGTATACTTAACTCCAATAGGTAACTTATGAAGTTTATAGCTCAGCTCTTTACATATGAAGTGATTCATTCACGATGTTGGTAATATTTACAAGAAACATGCCAGACATTCAGAATTCAATCACATTATATAATGCATATCATCTTTGCAATGATACTGCTGTGCTTTATAAATACAGATGACAACTATTATCTATATATCATGAAATCAAGAAATTAGAATCTGCAGTTAGAAGGAGTTTTCCCTTCTTTTCTTGTTTTCTTTGAGGTTTTCCATTTTATATTAATTTGAGGAACTGCATCACATTCTTCCCATCACAGACTCCACTTGTCCATTTTAGAAGGAAGTTTCAGAGATAAATTTGCTTCTAACTGATAAGAATTTAAAGTATGTAGTTTCCCTGAAGCATTTTGAGGGTATGACTAATTCACTTCTTTGCCTCAATAAACAATCCCAGTTTCACAGCTATTATCTTCCCAAATCTAGAGAGTAACTTGTTGATCCATAAAATTGTCACATATTTATTTTTAAGGCTACTATAGCCATCTGTCCTTTGGTCACCAGGAGCAATCTAATATTTCAAATCACACAGACCTCTTTTTCTTGTATTTTGGATCACATTCAAAGTGGGGAGAAAAAAAATTTCTCCTCCTGCCCAATTTTACAATGGGACCAAGCCTGAGCTAAATAAAGCAGAAGCCTATTGGAGATAACTTCTTCCAAGGAGTAAGCGTCTTTTCCAAAATTAAAAGCAGAGACATTATTTGCCAACAAAGGTCTGTCTAGTCAAAGCTGGTTTTTCCAGTAGTCATATATGGATGTGAGAGGTGGACTATAAAGAAAGCTGAGCACCAAAGAATTGGTGCTTTTGAACTGTGGTGTTGGAGAAGACTCTTGAGAGTCCCTTGGACTGCAAGGAGATCCAACCAGTCCATCCTAAAGGAAATCAGTCCTGAATATTCATTGGAAAGACTGATGTAAAAGCTGAAACTCCAATAGTTTGGCCACCTGATGCGAAGAACTGACTCATTTGAAAAGACCCTGATGCTGGGACCGATTGAAGGCAGGAAGAGAAGGGGTCGGCAGAGGACAAGATGGTTGGATGGCAACAGAAGACTGATTCAATGGACATGAGCCTGAGTAAACGCCGGGAGTTGGTGATGAACTGGGAGGCCTGGTGTGCTGCAGTCCATGGGGTTACAAAGAGTCGGACACGACTGAGCGACTAAACTGAACTGAACGGAACTGTTGGAGATGGGCTCCAGGTTACAAAAACAAAGGCAGCAAGTGCAGTCCATTCATGATTTAGACTACGGGGGGCATTCATTCTGAAGGAATGGAGAATGGCTGGTTGGCACATCCCAGAGAAACACAGCCCAGTGAAGCCTGTTGTAGTTGTTTAGTCACTAAGTCATGTCTGACGCTTGCAACCCCATGGATGGTAGCCTGCCAGGCTCCTCTGTCCATGGGATTCTCCCAGCAAGAATACTGAAGTCAGTTGCCATTTCCTTCTCCAGGGGATCTTTCCGACCCAGGGATTGAACCCTTATCTCCTGCATTGGCAGGCATGTTCTTTATCACTCAGTCACCAGGGAAGCCCCCAGTGTTCTAACCTTCTACTAATTTACAGGCCTTTCTGAGCTATGATTCAGGAACCCAGAGAAGCTGCTAGTGTAGACACTGAACCCATCAGATCCGCTTCAAGCTGATGCAGGTTACTGGAAGCATTCCTCCACCTCCCCATCTCCCCAAAGAGAAAATAAAGTCTGTTAAAAGTGAACCTCCAAGTGTGAGTGACATATTAACTCCAAAACGTACCTTGATTCAAAGCCAGGGCAGGGGCATAAATAACAATTCCAGTATACAGAATCTAGAGGAAAAAAGAAAATGAATAAATAGTATGAATTACAAAGTGAAATATTGATATTTTTCTATAAATTTACTTAGGAATTAAAAAATATAGTTTTAATATACTTTAACAAAATTTGTTTGCAACTTGAAAATGTTATTTAAGTGAAGTTGACTCTCCTTTTCTATTTGGGGTATGGTCATAGGTTACAAAAACCTTTTATGACCAATTTTATGTAAAAAATGTGGACTTTTCATGCGGTGCTTAGTGCAGATAGTCACTAATCCATCAATTCAACTCTAAAACCAACTTTCCTAGATCTGGAACAATTTGGAAGAAAGAAAGGGCGCAGATGTAAAAGGGCGATGCTCGCTCATATGCTTTCAAACTTTTGTCAATCACTGAAGATGTAAGTGGTAAAGCAGTGAAAATTTTGGAAACTTGTTTGCAAAAGTTGGCATGACCACTAATTAAACAAAAGTGTAAATTTGCCCTAAAATTTCCTGAGGGCCAACAAAATTTCTACTCTACCTTTTTAATATTATTATTTTTCATTCATATACTTAACAAATATCTATTAGTCTGGGGTACAACAGTAAGATAAATATGTTCTTTTTCTCAAAATATCATTTTCATTGCATCTGATCTTTCAAATACATAGAGGCTAATTCTATGATTATGCTATAAAACATACTATGAGAAAACCATATTATTCAGTATTTGAATGTTTGATTAAATTACATGAGTAGGTCTACAGAAGTAAGTCCTTCAAACAGTGGATTCTAAAGCTCCCCTCCCTTTGCAGGAATGCACTAGCTTTCCAGTCATTATATCGTCCAAGTTAAAGATTTGAAAATGTGACCCAGCCATCTTCTTAACTTTGTCCCCACTCTTACATTTCTGTTGGCACTTCTAATGATGATCCAAAGAGGGACTGAACTCCATGGTGGAATGCAAGCTACTAGCCTCAGCTCTGGGTCAGAATCTCTACCAGACCCCAGAGGGCTCTTTTCTTTCATACTCCAAGTGTTAAGGGCAAATACAATTTAAGCTACATAGCTAGCAAAGATATAAAATGAAGCTAAGTTAAATAATTTACAAAGGCACTCTGTCTTGCTGTCGCAAAAGCTTGGGTAGCTTTTGACTGGAGAAATGGAATTATAAATAGGGATGAGATTGAAAACTCCTTCCTCGACCTCCATTATCAAACTCATTCATGAAAGACTTAGCTGCCAAAAGGGAGGTAGGTCTAAATTATGTGACAATGATCATGACAAGATGATGGGTGGGAAGCAATCTCTGTCACTGATGACTTGGCAAATCTTTGATTTCCATTTGCGCCAATCAGTAAATCTATACTTGCATATTTTTGAAGTATTGGATTGTGAGGGGGTTTGTTGGTTTTTTTGTGACCCCGTGGACTGTAGCCCACCAGGCTCCTCTGTCCATGGGATTTCCTAGGCAACAATACTGGAGTGTGCTGCCATTTCCTTCCCCAGGGAATCTTCCCAACTCAGGGACTGAACCTGAATCTCCTGCTTGGCAGGCAGACTCTTTACCGCTGAGCAACCTGGGAAGCCCATTGGATTGTGCACTTGGCTTTAAAAACTCCTCCTGAGTGCATGATGTTGTTGCTTTATACTCAGTGAGTATATCAATTCGGTTTTACAGTTCAATCTCTGAAAGAGTGCATTGATTCATTTTTTTAAAGTATGCTTTCAAAGAAAATTATTTTCAAATTTTTTCTTCCTATGTCAGCTAATATTTTCTACTAAATCTATTACTTAACACACTGCAAAAATACTATGAAATATACAACTTCTTTTCCCTTTATTATAATTCCTACTATCAGCTAGTACAGTTCCTTCAAACATCTTTGTCATCTAAGCCATGCCCTTACTGTCACTTTGGTAGGGACAGAGGGAGACATAAAGAGGAAAAAGCATATTTTCCTAACCATAACTGTTGCTTGTTCAATATAATATTCAGTGTTCACTTAACTCACTGTTTTCTCAGGAAATAATGCATTTGCTGAGACAAGGTTTAATGATCTTAAGGATTAATGCTATGTGGTGACAGGTGTTTTTCCTTTTGTGTTCCCTCCTATGTTCAACCTCTTTTCTTTCACATATTTATCAAAGACTCTTGACCCAGGTGCCTTGTTTAAAAAACACTGTAGATGAAAAGAAGATAAAATAAATGAACTGATGGCTACTTACTGTTTGAACAATGAAAAGGACTGTTCCACAGAGACGAACACATTTGTTAAATCGAAGTTCTAAATACTGTTTCCAAAAAAAGGAAAAATGGTTAATATATAAAACTTCTGGACATTTTTTAAAAACCAGCAGCTTGAGAAGTAAAGGAGCTAAAACTTTAAAGAAACTTCATAGCTAATTTTTATCCTGCATTTCTATTTCACTATTAATAGTTTAATTTAAATTATTTAAATGTTGTTATTTAAATTAATATTTTATTTTTAAAATTATTTATTTCTTAATTGAAGGATAATTGCTTTACAGGATTTTGTTGTTTTCTGTCAAATTTCAGCACGAATCAGCCATAGGTGTACATATGTTACCTATGTACATATGTACAGCCATAGGTGTACAATTTATTTAACTTAGCATTTTAAGTTACATATAGCAAAACTGACCCTTGTGTTAGAGTACAGTTCAAAATTTTTTTGTTTGCTTGTTTGTCTGCTTTTGGCCATGCTGTGTGGCATGTGGGATCTTAGTCCCCCGATCAGGGATGCAACCTGTGTCCCCTACATTGGGCATGTGGAATCTTAACCACTGGACTGCTAGGTTAAGTCGCAGTTCAGTGGTTTTAACACAGAACAGTTTCATCACCCCCAGAAAAGTCCTTGATGTTGCTCCTTTGTAGTCAAATCCTCTTTGCATCCCTAAACCTTGGCAATCACTGATCCATTCTCCATCCCTACAAGTTTTGCCTTTTGCAGAATGTCATACCAATGCAATTATTTTCTGCATTTTTAGATGAACAAAGTGTGGTCCTCCCTTTCTCTTGGCATCTACCCAATAAGTTTCCCTTGATACACTTAAGGAATCAACCCTTTCCCACTTTAGGCAACTGTGGCAGAACTGTCAATCAAGGTGCCTTGCCTGGGCTAAAAGGCAGTCACATGACCTATGTTCAGCCAGTCAGTTTCTCTTCTCAATAGGTGACTCTTAGAGGCAAGATATAAAGACAGAAAATGACTGAAGCAGAAAGCAGACTGATCCTGACAGCATGGCCTGAAGAGGCTGCCCTGGCTTCTGTTCCTTTTCATAGTCTGTTTGCTCAGCCTTTCCTCCTGTTCTGTGAGCTATGCCCATATCCTTACAATAAAAATTTTTTCATTTAAATTTATTTATTTTAATTGGAGGCTAATTACTTTACAATATTGTACTGGTTCTGCCACACATCAACATGAATCTGCCCTAGGCATACACGTGTTCCCCATCCTGAACCCCCCTCCCACCTCCCTCCCCATACCATCTCTCCGGGTCATCCCAGTGCCTAAGTCCATTTTTCTATTCAGAGCCAACCTTGACATCTGCAATAGCTTATAATATAGAGGCATACCTTGTTTTATAGCACTTCTTTTTATTGTTCCTCACAGACACTGCATTTTTTACAAATGGAAAATTTCTGGCAACCTTCCAAGAAGCAAGTCTATTGGCATCATTTTTCCAACAGGACTTCATGTCTCTGTTTCACACTTTGGTAATTCTCCCAATATTTCAAGCTTTTTCATTATTGTTATGTTTGTTACAGTGATCTTTGACGTTGCTATTGCAAACGCTTACAACTCACTGAAGGCTCAGAAGGCAGTTAGCATTTTTTAGCAATAATGTATTTTTTAATTATGGTATGTGCATTGTTTTTTAGACAAAAGCTATTGTACACTCAATAGAGTAAGTGAGTGAGTGAAGTCGCTCAGTCGTGTCCGACTCTTTGTGACCCCATGGACGGTAGCCTACCAGGCTCCTCTTTCCATAGGATTTTCCAGGCAAGAGTACTGGAGTGGGTTGCCATTTCCTTCTCCAGGAGATCTTCCCAACCCAGGGATTGAACCCAGGTCTCCCACATTGTAGGCAGACGCTTTACCATCTGAGCCACCAGGGAAGAGCCCAAGGCATAGTGTGAACACAACTTTTATTTGCACTGAGAAAGAAAAAAACATGCAACTAGCTTTACTGCAATATTCACTTTATCGTGGTGGTCTGGAACCAAACCTGCCATATCTCTGAGGTAGGTCAGTAGTGTGCCTATCTCCTATGTTATATATAATAATGTGCCACAGAGTTAGAATCCTAGGACTTTAGAGCTGGAAGGAAGCTGGGGTACATGGTTTAATCACTAAGTCGTGTCCAACTCTTGTGACCCCAAGGACTTAGCCTGCCAGGCTCCTCTGTCCATGGGATTCTCCAGGCAAGAATACTGGAGTGCGTCGCCATTTCCTCTCCAGGTGATATTCCCAACCTGGGGATTAAACCCAGGTCTCTTGCACTGCAAGCAGATTCTTTACCCACTGAGCTATGAGGGAGGAAGTTGGGGTCTAAGACATTCTTTAACTTGAATAGTGTTACTATAATATACAGAGAATTTTAAAGCTAACAGTAGTCTTTTCAAATACAGAAGAAAAAAGAAGGAAAGAAAAACTGATATTAGGTAAATATCAGGGGAAAAGACACTAGGTATTTTTGCTTCATAATTATGGATAACATTTGTAATGTATTTGCTGCATGTCTTGTCTATAGCCCAGGATGGCAGCCTCTCAGATAGCTCTGAGGAACTGTTCCAAAGAGTTAAGGGAGGAGCCAGGATACAGAGGAGTATTTACTAGGGGCAAGGGAAGAATATGTAGTTAATATCAAAAGGTTATTGCTAATCACAAAAAAGCATATATCTCAAGTTAATGATTTTAGCCCTTTTCTGGGCATGGAAAGATGCAAGAGTCTGAGCTTCCTGAAATCCTTCCTTCATATACATCTTAGCTATTTCGGGCCAGGATCCTATTTGTCTCCACTCTCTCAGGGTGCACCATGGATAGCAGCTGCAGTGGCTGATGGCTTTGTGGCCACAATATTCTTTGTTTACTGCAATGGCAGAGACATTCTTTGTCTACCTCAGCTACTGGGCTGCTAAAGAAATACTTAAAGACCAAGTCACTGATTTGTAGGCTCAGAGAGTAGCTCTAGGATTTCTTGACAAAACTATAGAGTAACAGTAGGCATCTGTGTAACCAAGCAGGACCCTATGGGACCTTCCCAGGACAGATTCCTGCCCCTATGTCCTCACACTGCCTCTTGTTTATAGAAAAGCTGTAGACTCCCAGGCCTCCCTGAGTTACAAAAGTCTGGCCCAACAATTAATGATTGAAAAGATGTTGAATACATAGTGACAAATCTAGCAGTTGGGCCAGAAGAACTGGTAACAATTTAAACAGTAAATCAGCCATATAGCAGTCACAGAACCTTTAGTTCCTTCCGGAAGTACCAAGATAACAGTATCTGATGTGCATTTTCCCAATTGCTTTACAGATGCTAAAACCTCCACGAAATGGAAGAAGCTAATTAACTGATGCCCCCAGAACCACTGGAGCCTGAGGACTGATAATGTTTACCCCTGTAACACTGCCTGGTTACCTCACTATAAACCTATCAGAGAATTGTGCCCAAGTTTATCGCATAGTCAGCAACTCCCCCTCCTCACCTTGCCTTTAAAAATGCTTCCCTAAAACCCATCAGGGAGTCTGAGTTTTTGATAATCAGCTTCCCCAGACTAATAATAAAAGCTGTAGTTTCTTTCATCACAACCCAGAGTCAGTAAATGGGCATTCCTGTGTATGGGCAATGGACCCAAGTTCGGTTTGATATCACCTATTGTCAGGCAAGATCTCTCATGGTTCTTGGTACTTGGAATGATTTAGGGACACTAAGATTCCTATTGAATTTTGTTTTTAAAAAAGAGAGAGAGAGAGTAAGGGCAATGTAGTTTAAACACTTAGATTTTGTTGAATCCAGAAAGATCCTAAAGAAATGGAGAATGCAGTTGGGTTCCTGCATGACATTTTTTTCTGTGGGTCTGGAAGCTGTTAAACACCTCTCAGGACTATACCTTGAAAGCAGTGATAGACATCACAAATGTTTCTGAATAGCCTGTTGTATTCTGTATGTGTGTGTGTGTGTGTGTGTGTGTGTGTGTGTGAGAGAGAGAGAGAGAGTCTCTCAGTTGTGTCCAACTCTTTGCAATCCCATGGACTGTAGCCCACCGGGCAACTCTGTCCATGGAATTCTTCAGGCAAGAATACTGGAGTTGGCTGCCATTCCCTTCTCCAGGGCATCTTCCTGACCCAGGGATGGAACCTGGGTCTCCTGCATTGCAGGCTAATTCTTTTCCATCTAAGCCACCAGGGAAGCCCCACTGTATTGCATCATAGCTAACGAATGGAAGCTAGGGAGAAATTTTATACTTGTATAAGAATGCCAGGGTTCTCAATGCTGGACCTCTTATTCTGCATAGTTGACTCCAGCTGTCAGCATAAAACAAACAAAATACACCACATGAAAGAGTTTTCCATGACCAACTGCCAGGGACATAGCATGAAACCTAACTTCTCTGTCCCCAGTGGCCTGGCATCCACTAGTCATGGACACCCCCTGTGTGCCCACAAGCCCTTGTGTCCTACACCACGTCCCTTTCGCCTTAGCCCTTCTAAGCTCTACTTGGGGTTGTAACATTCACAGGAGCCCTCAGAGGCAGCCAGCAGTGCACCACTGTAGAGCCTCTCAGCATGAACCCACTTTGTTTCAGGCTCTTTTGTGCGACTTAGTTTACTCCAGTTCTCTTTGTTTACAAAATGAGGCTGTCACAGTATAAGGATTATTTTGAGTATTGAGACAGAAAACGTATGTAAAACAGGCAGCCCAGTACCCAGCCTGTACTGAGCATTTGGCAAATGTTAGCTTTTTGCCATTTCTAGCTGGAGCCTTGCTAACTTAGCCTCCACCACTGCGGATGTGTGGGAAATGTGTTTCTGGTTGAGTTAATGTTGCTGCCCTGGAGAGGTACGGGTCAGTGACTATGAGAGGAGCAGTCATCTATGGTGACTGAAATCCTCATGCCAGGTTCTTCAAAACCCTTCTGGGTTTTGGAGTTGTTTAACTACAGATCAGAGCTCACAGACTCAAAATGCCTGCAGATCTCATCAGGTAAAGTACATAAGTCACTCAACCAGGCATTCATATATTAACCAGCTTGAAATATTCCTCATATCCACTAAGAAATATGTTCTCTGACATCCCCCTCCAAACAAGAACTCCCTTCACACCTTTCTATCTTCTCTTTTGCATGTTTGATAAAGACTTAAATGCAGATAGGTTTTTCTATCATAAGAAAGTAACCATGCAGATATAGCAAAGAGGCCTCAATACAGAAATTAATTGCGAATTAGAGCAGTGGCTATAAACTGAAGTTCCTGTCACCACAAGGAATGTGAGCAGTGGCTATAAACTGGAGTTCCTGTCACCACAGGGAATGTGAGCCCTGAGTCACTAGTCTTTTAAGTTTCAAAAGAAGCCAAAATCTGGAATTTTACTTGACTTCTCATCATCATCATTAAATGCCAAATTAACTTCCCCCTTGTGGCTCAGCTGGTAAAGAATCCACCTGCAATGCGGGAGACCTGGGTTCAGTCCCTGGGTTGGGAAGATCCCCTGGAGAAGGGAAAGGCTACCCACTCCAGTATTCTGGCCTGGAGAATTCCATGGGCTGTATAGTCCATGTGGTAGCAAAGAGTCGGACACGACTGAGCAAGCTTCACTTCACTTCACTTTTTTCAAGGCATTCTAAGGATCAGCAACAACCAAAAAGACTTAAGACTGAGTTTGGCCTGGGGCAATCAGTTTGTCACTTTTGAGCAAAACAAACTGCATCCTGCTCATTTCTGGGGTGATGACTAAACACTCTCAAATACAATGACCAGAGTGCAAAGAAGGCAACACTACCCCAGGGGCACCTCGCCCTGAATGACATCACTGGAGCCCAGGCAGTTTGTCACCAACACTTGTTGTGCCATTAAGGCCCTTCCCCAGCACCAGTTGAAGCAGCCTCACTGAGTGGCTGGATCAGGGCAAACATTCCATAAACTCAAGGACAAGGTGGCTGCTGAGAGGCTCAGCATCCTCTGGAATCAAACACTTCTCCCATGGAGCTCAGGGAACTAGGCCCGACCCCTGCCCTGAACTTTTACTCTCCCCGGACACTCCCATTCAACAGCTCTTTAAACTAAACCAAACATTCACATTACCTTGCAAAGCCCTTTCTGGCAGACAACTTAAGAGAATCTACAATCAATCAGTGGACCTGTGCAATTGGAAAGCCAGTTTCCTGAATCATCTTTCCACAGAGGGAGAAGGCAGAGCTGATGAGGAACCTTGTGGCCAAATTTTCCTAGTGATCCCAGTGGAACCACCTCTACCATCATCACCCCAATATTTAGGGTCAACGTTTATTCAGCACTTACCCTGTGCCAGACACTATTCTAAACGCTGTCCTTGCATCATCTCCTCTAATCCTCCCAACAACCAGATGAGGTAGGTGGTATAATTATTTCCATTTTGAGATTAAGAAAGAGGCACAATTGGTTAAATGTCAGTACAGGTTCTCCTGTGAGTAAGTGGAGAATCCCGTCTCAAATACAGGTGCTGGGACAAGAAATTTAGAATCTCAACCATTTGGGTGCCTGCCCCTGGGCTGAAGGCAGGGGAGAGTACACACACTTTTCTGCTATCCTGGAAAAGTAAATGAAGTCCGAGGACCTGGAATAAGGGGATTTATTTCAAGGAGGGGGAGCTGAGACTTGAAAAACGTACCCTCTCCCAGGATAAGTTTAAAAATCTTTCCCCTTGACTTCGAATCAAATATGTTAAAGCAGAAATCACCTCAGTGAACACTAGCCGAAAATAACTCCGTTTACTTCAGAAGCCTCTCTTTTCCTTCAAGCTCATGAAAGTTAAGTCCCAAGATTTTTTTCCCCTCCTTTACAGAACACCTCTCCCGGAAAGGGGAGGGCAGCAGAAGTGATGGATGTGAACGGGGAGAGATTTCGATGTGGTGGTTAGTCTGCCCCCAGGAAAATTCCTCCAGGAGTCTGAAAAGTCCTCCTCTCCCCTCATTACCTCTCCCCGTGACCCCCTCACCCTGTACCTCGTAGGTGCTGGTAATGCCCAGCTTGTAGAACACGGGGAGGAAGACCTCCGCACTGAGGACCACCACGAGGAAGTAGGTGATGGCAAAGATGCTGAATATGGCTCCAAAACGGTAGACCTCCGACGGGGTGCCCAGGACGGTGACGGCCGACATGAAGCTTGCGGTGAGGGACAACGCCACGGGCACGGCGGTCATCCTGCGGCCGCCCATCAAGAAGTCCGTGGACGTCTGCTGGCCGCCGCCCGCGAAGGCGTAGTAGATGCCGATGACGGCCGAGATGAGCAGCATCCCGGCGAACACTACGTAGTCCCACACCGCGAAGGCGCCGATGGCCCGCGGTGCGCCCATGGCCGCGCGGTCGCCGGGGTCCTGAGCGCAAACTGGCGGCCCCGCGGCGCGCAGCCCGAGCCGGAGCTTTTCTGCGTGCCGGGCGCTCACTTATTCCCCAGTCGCACGCAGCGGGTGTGGCGCCCTGCGGGGATGAGAGGCGTCTGGCAGGTGTCTGTCCGTCCGCCCCCCAGCGCCCAGCTCGGCCTCTGCGCCCACCGCAGCCAGCAGAGCCCTCCGAAACGAGATTTCGGGGGCACCCCACCCACGCGGCGCTGAGCTCTCACTGGGCTCCAGACCAAGGTGGCTCGCCCGGCGCCGCGGACACCCGGGCAGGTGAGAACTGGAGCTTCCAGCCGCCTCTGGAGAACCTTCAAGGAGCGCTCAGCGAAATTTTTATCAAGTGGCACCCGAGGGGACGCACTATTTAAATGAGCAGGTGACCGATCGGGGAGTGTGGGTCGAAGGGTAATTGTCACGCCTTTAAGCTTTCCGGTTCAACAGACCGGGTCCTTACGAGAAGGTACAGCTGGAGTTTTTAGACTGATTTATTTGATAAATTGATGGGTGATTTCTGTGACAGTGTGCAGTGAGCTGAGGTCCCAGTTCTTAGACAGGTAAGCAGCTATAAGGGAGAGGAACAAATCTGTGCTATTGGTTGCCTGTGTTTTTATTCAATGAACAATTTTCATCCCTAGCAGTTTCTCCTCGTAATAATAGTCGCTATAATATATATGTGTGTGTGTGTACATGTTATGCTCAGTTGCTCAGTGGTGTCCGACTCTTTGCAGTTCCATGGACTATTGCAGGACAGACTCCTCTGTCCATGGAATTTTCCAGGCAAGAAGACTGGAGTGGGTTGCCAATTCCTACTCCGGGGGATCGTCTTGAGCCAGGAATTGAACTCACGTTTCTTGTGTCTCCTGCACTGGCAGGTGGATTAATAATACCTACAATTTAATGAGTCTTACAGTGTGACATGTAACATGCTTGGCACTTTGTACATTAACTAGTGTAATTCTTACCATTGCCCTTCATATAGAAATCATCTCCACTTATCAAATGAGGAAACTGGCTAAAACACTTGCCCAAGAAAATGGTGGAGATTAAGATTTTTAATCCAGGTCTGATACAGAATTTGTTCTCTTAATCACAATACTATACCTTGTAGAGTTCAAATATAGACACTTGTTAAATGTAGGCACAATTATATGCGCTTAAATGAAGACACTTGAAAGCATGTGGAAGACAAGATCATTTTCAGTATTAGCACTCAGTATTTTAAGTGGCTTGTCTTGAAATATTACTAACAACATGAGTCATGCTTGTAAAGCAATGTGATTCCTAAATTCTTCTTCTAAAATAGGCCCTCTAGCCAAATATGCCCTGGCATAGGTCTATTTCAAGCCATCCTTGTTTATTTTCTTAAATGCTTATAATTTACCTGTTGACTCTTGGTAGACAATCCACAGAATGCATTTAGACCAGCCTGGCATGTGATGAAAGCTATGTCACTTCTTTTGTAAACTGGCATTATTTGCCTAAGGCTACTCTGGTGGCTCAGTGGCGAAGAATCCGCCTGCCAGTGCAGGAGACCCAGGTTCAATCCCTGGGTCAGGAAGATCCCCTGGAGAAGGAAGTGGCAACCCACTCCAGTATTCTTGCCTTAGAAATCCCACGGGCAGAGGAGCCTGGAAGGCTACAGTCCTTGGGGTGGCAAAGCAATCAGATGTGACTTAGTGACTAAACAACAACATTCATCTGCATAACACTCTTGAAAGGAATAAAGAAGGAAATAGAAGATAAATCCAAGTAATTCCGTTATTTAAACAACTATATGGTTTGAAATTAATTCCTGTATGAAATTTACTATATTTCAGAGACAGCGTTTTTCTTCTGCTGTCACTGCCTGGTGCTCAAACTCTCAGCATAAAATTGCATCATGAAAGTTATAGCATCCACTGAATCTGGGGTTCTTCCATCTCTATACAAACTACAGTGCTTTACTTCACTGTGCAATGCCAGTGTACTCTACTCCATTTGTGTCCTGTCAAAGGATTAAGTGAGATTATATGTTCTCTGGAGGTGTTGGCCTCTGACTGTATAGAGAAAGGGATTTTGGTGGAAAACACTCAGAAAACAGAGGATGGGCTGCCCAGTTCTCTGAAGGGGATAGATGTTATGACATTGAACCCAGCATAGTAGTAGTTGTAAGTGGAAAAAGAGGTCTTCCCACTTACTTTTTTTTTAAATTGGAGGCTAATTACTTTACAATATTGTGGTGGTGGTTTTTGTCATACAATGACATGAGTCAGCCATGGGTGTACATGTGTCCCCCATCCTGAACCCCCCTCCCACCTCCCTCTCCATCCCATCCCTCAGGGTTGTCCCAGTGCACCAGCTTTGAATGCCCTGTTTCATGCATTGAACTTGGACTGGTGATCTATTTCACATATGATAATATACATGTTTCAATGCTATTCTCTCAAATCATCTCACCCTCGCCTTCTCCCACAGAGTCCAAAAGTCTGTTCTTTATATCTGTGTCTCTTTTGCTGTCTCACATATAGGGTCATCATTACCATCTTTCTAAATTCCATATATATGTGTTAGTATACTGCATTGGTGTTTTTCTTTCTGACTTACTTCATTCTGTATAAGAGGTTCCAGTTTCATCCATCTTGTTAGAACTGATTCAAATGTATTCTTTTTAATAGCTGAGTAATATTCCATTGTATATATGTACCACAGCTTTCTTATCCATTCTTCTGCCAATGGACATCTAGGTTGCTTCCATGTCCTAGCTATTGTAAACAGTGTTGTGATGAACATTGGGGTACATGTATCTCTTTCATTTCTGGTTTCCTCAGTATGTATGCCCAGCAATGGGATTGCTGAGTCATATGGCAGTTCTAGTTCCAATTTTTTAAGGAATCTCCACTGTTCTCCATAGTGGCTGAACTAATTTGCACTCCTACCAACAGTGTAAAAGGGTTCCCTTTTCTCTGAACCCTCTCCAGCATTTATTGTTTGTAGACTTTTTGATAGCAGCCATTCTGACTGGCGTGAGATGGTACCTCATTGTGGTTTTGATATGCATTTCTCTGATAATGAGAGACGTTGAACATCTTTTCATGTGTTTGTTAGCCATCTATATGTCTTCTTTGGAGAAATATCTGTTTAGTTCTTTGGCCCATTTTTTGATTGGGTTGTTTATTTTTCTGGAATTGAGCTGCATGAGCTGCTTGTATATTTTTGAGATTAATTCTTTGTTAGTTGCTTCATTTGCTATTATTTTCTCCCATTCTGAAGGCTGTCTTTTCATCTTGCTTATAGTTTCCTTCATTGTGCAAAAGCTTTTAAGCTTAATTAGGCCCCATTTGTTTATTTTTGCTATTATTTCCATTACTCTGGGAGGTGGGTCATAGGGGACCTGCTGTGGTTTATGTCAGATATTGTTTTGCATATGTTTTCCTCTAGGAACTTTACAGTTTCTGGTCTTACATTTAGATCTTTAATCCATTTTGAGTTTATTTTTGTGTAGGTGTTAGAAAGTGTTCTAGTTTCATTCTTTTACAAGTGGTTGACCAGTTTTCCCAGCACCACTTGTTAAAGAGATTGTCTTTTCTCCATTGTATATTCTTGCCTCCTTTGTCAAAGATAAGGTGTCCATAGGTGTGTGGATTTATCTCTGGGCTCTCTATTTTGTTCCATTGATCTATAGTTCTGTCTTTGTGCCAGTACCATACTGTCTTGATGACTGTAGCTTTGTAATATAGTCTGAAGTCAGGCAGGTTGATTCCTCCAGTTCCATTCTTCTTTCTCAGGATTGCTTTGGCTATTCAAGGTGTTTTGTATTTCCATACAAATTGTGAAATTATTCATTCTAGTTCTGTGAAAAATACCATTGGTAGCTTGATAGGGATTACAGTGAATCTATAATGGACCATGATGTATGTTTTTTGTTCAGTTAAAAGCGACCTCCTAGTAATTCATCCTACATTATCTGCCCCTTGACCAGCTCTCAGGCATCTTTTGCTGCCACTTCTTTCCCCTTTTACTCTGTTCCCAGCCACGTTACCTTCTCAGAGCTCCTGGAATAGGCCATGCCTGTTTCTGCCTCAGAGCCTTCGCTTGTGTTGCGTCCTCTGCCTTGGACGCTCTTCCTCCAGATATCATCATGACTCTGACCTTCACTTCATTCAGGTGTCTGCTCAGATGTTGTCTCCTCCAAAAGCCTTCCCTGACCACTCCATCTATCATTCTCTACTCTCTTACTTTGGGTTTGTTTTGTTTTGCTTTTTTTCATACACAAAACAGCCTGACATAGTTTTTTGTTTATCTGGCTTATAGTCTGTCTCCTCCCACTGGAACAGAAGCCCCATCATGGCAGGGAATTTCTTTGTTCACCATTATACTCCCTGAGTGTAGAACCTGATGCATACTAGTTATTTTTAAAAATATTTGTTGGGATTTCCCTGGTGATCCAGTGGTTAAGATTCCATGTTCCCAATGCAGGGGACCAAGATTTGATCCCTGGTCAGGGAACTAGATCTCACGTACTGCAACTAAGACCTGGTACAGACAAATTAATTAATTAATTTAAAAATGAATTAAAAATTAAAAAATATTTGTTGAACTTGTGAATACACAAAGAAAGGAATTATTAGGAAATACTTTCAAATAAATTGGCTCAGTCTTGGTTTCTAATGCTGCAAATTTCTTTTTTTTCTGTGTTTCATAGGCATTTTGAAGGAAAAAAATGAGAGAAACTACAGTAGGAACTACTTGTTATTTTAAAGCTACCTTTAGAACTGAAGCAGTTTAATTTATCATTATGTTCTCTTTACTCATTGTATCAGTTAATACTGCATTTGGCTGAGAATTACAGGAACCAAAATAACAATGCTTTAAACAAGATAAATGTCTCTCTTTCACATTTAAAGATGTTCACAGACAAGTAGCAAGAACTGGGATCAGTTGGAGAGGGGTGAGTCTACATGAAATGATTTGGGATCCAAACTCCTCTCCTACAGTTCTACCATACTCAGATTTGGTTTCCATTTCATCGAGAAGAAGGAAAGGACTGCTTAGGTACATCCACATCTTTCAAGGACATTTCTCATCAATTTTAAGTGACAGTTTCATTTATATCCCATTGAATAGAACTTAGTCACACGGTCACATCTAATTGCCAGGGAGACTGGGAAATGAAGTTTTTACACCAAGGGGCCATGTGCCAAACTAAATTTGGGGGTCCTACTTCTGAAGAAGAAGAGAAGAATAGACACTGGGAGATCACCAGCAGTCTCTGCCACATCTGACTTGAGCACCAAAACAGACTTCTTTCTCAGATGCCAGTTTCCCAGGAAGTTTTACTATTTCCCCATGGGTTATCCTTAGCTGACAAAGTTAGACATCCTCAGGTTTAAAAACACAAATCAACTGCACCAATGACTGGTTCCCAGTTTACCCTTCTCTACTTAAAGTTGTCAGTCTCTGGTTTTTCCTTTTGTTTTG
Source organism: Capra hircus (assembly GCF_001704415.2). Taxonomy (NCBI): domain Eukaryota; kingdom Metazoa; phylum Chordata; class Mammalia; order Artiodactyla; family Bovidae; genus Capra; species Capra hircus. The sequence goes on from NC_030812.1 coordinate 63,771,708, forward strand.
ACAAACAGCTGTTCTCTCCTCAAGAACCCACTCAGAAGACCCATAACACTAGGGCCACATAGAAGCAGCGAAGTGGCTGAGTCAGAACGGGAGACACAGAAGAACACTGTGGTGCCAGTTCATAGTGGGCTACCCTTTACTCATTTGCCTATAGCCCTTGAAGAAAGCATTTCTCCTGTGCATTTTGACATGCGATTGGCTGCTTTAAAAATCAGTGTACATTGATTTTAGGAACACAGTACATAGGATGGAGTAAAGTCAAAGTTCATTAAAATTAGGTACAGGCACTATCCCAATTGTTTTGGGACTACATTTTTTTAAGGAAGAGTCATGGCTGGAGTAGGAAACATTTCCCGTGATACAGGAAATTTTGCAGTGACATCTGCTGTAATGCGAATATATCTGTGTCAGATGCTTGGTGAAGGAAGGACAAGATTTCAAGCTCATGGAAGTTCTTAATACAAGGCTAGGATAAAGATCGGTTTGGGAACAAATGATATTTAAAATTGTTAACAAGTCAGCAGTTAAGAAAGTTACATGGGCTACCATCAAGCTTAAAACATCACTGACTTGACCTAAAAGTTATTTTAGTTTATAAACCAGATCTCTTACTAAATAAGATAAATGATATTAGCTATAAGATACAAGTTCTCACTTCTTTTGTTTATCTCCAGAACTTTCCTACTGAGTTCACTTTTACCCCCTAATTAGTGTATTTATAAACATATAAAAACATATAATAAGCTTCTTTATGCAGTGCCTTATAAATGCATAATTATTCATTTTAGAAGTGTATTTACATTTAATATTTTGTGAAAAATAGCAACTCAACCCACAATAGGTATATATTACACCTTTTCCCCAGTCCTATTTATGATGTGTTTTTAAAATTTGGCAAAATAACTTTTTTCCCAGTAAAGTAAATGGTGGCCCTGAAAATTGGTGGCCTGCTATATCTGAAGGTCCTAGATACAGATATTGAGGAGAGGGTCAACAGAGCCAAACAGGTTCCCTTTGGGTGAAATATTTGCTATTCGTTTACTCACCTCACAGTGCTGGGAAATGTTAATTTACCACTTATTCTGAAACAAGGAAATAAGAAATTCACATTGAAAATTACAGCTTTGCATGACTAGCTGCTTCATATCTTTTTGTCTTCTGTAGAAACACAGGAGTTTTTCTGAATGGCCTTTTAAATTTTTTTTAAGGAGAGTGGCTAGGGAGGTCACTGAGAACAGACTGACACTTACTGGTAATCATACTCAAGTGGAAAAAGAACCCTAGAATGTGCTGACATGTGCCACAGCTCATAAGAGGATCAGAGCTGCTCAAAGAGCTCAAACTTTCACAAGAAGACCACTATCCCCACTCATCTTGGCACATCCCCGTCCCAAGTTTTCTCTCCCCTGTGTGGCTCCTTTTCTGTATAAATACCCTCACCCCACCTCCTCCTAGGTGAGATGGGTGATAAAGAGTCTCACCTGTCATTAAATGGGGACTGAATTGTCAACATTTTTCATGAATGTTTTACTACTATTTGCCCACTCTCTCCTGGCCTGGAGCTCTTTCCGCATGTTTGCACTGCATTTTTGGCCTTCATACTGACATGGTATTGTGCTTTAATCAAGGCTGTTTTAACCAAGGCTGTTGATGCAGGATAATCTCATGGATTCTGTACATCCCAAAGCAGGAACGGGAAAGCCACTCTACACACCTGCTTCATTTCCCCCTCTCTCCAGTTGGGTTTTCTCTGAATTGCCACAGGTATGTGATCAGAAATGTTGAAGCCTATGCTTATATGCCCTTAATTCACTAACTAGCAGAGACCAATTAGCACCTTTGAACTTTAATTCTAAATCCCATGCAGAGGAAATCTTATTGGTGCAACTTGGGTCCCATGTCTCTGGACCATTAGTACTATCAGCAGTGACCAGAAGGGCAGGGTTCCCCCTGTGGCTGCACAGATTCACCCTGAAAGTGGGGAAGGGGACTAGTTTCCCATGTGGAAGGGTGGAGAGCTGGCAAGATGCTCTGAAAGGGACCTCCTCTACCAAACATCTGTGCCATTCTGTTATCCCCTGTGAGAGTGAAATAAACTCCTTGGAAAAAAGGAATGGGCTTGCTCATCATCATGAATCCCCAGAATCCAGCACTGTCTGTTGCCTTAAAAAAAATGCTAAACATGCTGTGGTATTGACCTACTTTACCATGCCTATTGGCGTCAAGAATTTCCTAAGGTTTTTTTTTTAATTTTATTTTACTTTACAATACTGTATTGGTTTTGCCATACATCAACATGAATCCGCCACGGGTGTACACGTGTTTCCAATCCTGAACCCCCCCTCCCACCTCCCTCCCCATAACATCTCTCTGGGTCATCCCAGTGTACCAGCCCCAAGCATCCAGTATCCTGCATCGAACCTAGACTGGCGATTCATTTCTTATATGATATTATACATGTTTCAATACCATTCTCCCAAATCATCCCACCCTCTCCCCCTCCCACAGAGTCCAAAAGACTATTCTATACATCTGTGTCTCTTTTGCTGTCTTGCATACAGGGTTATTGTTACCATCTTTCTAAATTCCATATATACGTGTTAATATACTGTATTGGTGTTTTTCTTTCTGGCTTACTTCACTCTGTATAATCGGCTCCAGTTTCATCCACCTCATTAGAACTGATTCAAATGTATTCTTTTTAATGGCTAATACTCCATTGTGTATACGTACCACAGCTTTCTTATCCATTCATCTGCTGATGGACATCTAGGTTGCTTCCATGTCCTGGTTATTATAAAAAGTGCTGCGATGAACACTGGGGTACACGTGTCTCTTTCAATTCTGTTTTCCTCAGTGTATATGCCCAGCAGTGGGATTGCTGGGTCATAAGGCAGTTCTATTTCCAGCTTTTTAAGGAATCTCCACACTGTTCTCCATAGTGGCTGTACTAGTTTGCATTCCCACCAACAGTGTAAGAGGGTTCTATTTTCTCCACACCCTCTCCAGCATTTATTGCTTGTAGACTTTTGGATCACAGCCATTCTGACTGGTGTGAAATGGTACCTCATTGTGGTTTTGATTTGCATTTCTTTGATAATGAGTGATGTTGAGCATCTTTTCATGTGTTTGTTAGCCATCTGTATGTCTTCTTTGGAGAAATGTCTATTTAGTTCTTTGGCCCATTTTTTGATTGGAAATGAATTTTGGAAACCTGAGAGTGATTTCATTGGATCTTGAATCTAGACTTATGCTTTCTTATCAGGAAAAAAAGTCTCTTTCCTCTAATTTTTGAGAGGAAATTTAAAGAAAAATATACTCCAGTTCTAATACCCTGCTGCTGCTGCTGCTGCTGCTGCTAAGTCACTTTAGTTGTGTCCGACTCTATGCGACACCATAGACAGCAGCCCACCAGGCTCCCCCGCCCCTAGGATTCTCCAGACAAGAACACTGGAGTGGGTTGCCATTTCCTTCTCCAATGCATGAAAGTGAAAAGTGAAAGTGAAGTCGCTCAGTTGTGTCCGACTCTTCGCGACTGCAGCCTACAGGCTCCTCCGTCCATGGGATTTTCCAGGCAAGAGTACTGGAGTGGGTTGCCATTGCCTTATCCATTTAATACCCTACTATCTGCTTATTCTTTACCTTGAAATCACAAACACAGTTGCTATGGAGTCCTGAAATATCCTTGTAACATGGCAAAGGAAGATAAGAGTATAAGAATTCCTACAGAGCACTTTCTTAATGACCTTTCAACTAGGAACACTGAGTACAGTTAGAAATTTAAGGCAGTACAAGAGTCAGTGCTATCAACTGAAAAAAATGCCCAATCTAGAAGTTGAGGATTATGTTTTACTTGGCGGACACACTGAGGAATTAAGCTCGGGAGACAGCCTCTCAGATAGCTCTGAGGGATTGTTCTGAAGAGGTAAGGGAGGAACCAGGATATATAGGAGTCTTGGCAACAAAAACTAGGTAGCTGGAACATCAAAAGATTACTGTTACTTAAAGAAAAAAACAGATATCTCAAGTTAATGAATTTAGTGCTTTTTTTGGAGGGAAGATGAAAGAGTCTGGGCTCACTGAAATCATTCCTTTGATATGCACCTTAACTGTCTAGGACCAGTATCCTGTTTTCTCTGTCCTGAATCCACTCAGGGTACACAGCTGGAGGTGGCTGCAGTGGCTGACAGCAATAGCATCCTTTGTCTACTGAAATGGCCGGTGACAGTCCTCGGCCCACAGAGTCACCACACGGGCTGAGCTGGGAGAAGTGTAGATGACTCAGTACTACCCTCACACATCTTCTTTTCTTTTCTCTTACCTGAGTCTCGCTCTGACCAACTCAATGTAATCGATCCTGCATTGAGTACTAGGTACTTTATTAAGCAGTGGGTCAACAGCTCAATAAATTTAGCAGGAGGAGTTTTATCTGATGCCCTGGTGTGTTTCCTGCTAGGTAATGAAGGCTATGAAACTCCTCATGTTTCTCCTTTTAGCAGAACTGCTATAGCAGCTCAGTAAGGCCAACCTTCGTGCTATCGCAGCCCACGTCCGTAGCCGGGTTTTCTGGCACACACATTTCCCTTCTTTTGTTGCTTGGCTTTTGTTTTTCTCCCCCTATTTCAATCTTTTTTGCCTATGTATCTTTTTTTTTCTTTTAAACTTTTTATTTTATATTGGAGTATAGCTGGTTAACAATGTTGTGATAGTTTCAGGTAGACTGCAAAAGGACTTAGCCATACATATGCATCTATCCATTCTCCCCCAAACTCCTCTCCCATCCAGGCTGCCACATAACATTGAGCAGAGTTCCCTGTGCTACACAGTAGGTCCTTGTTGGTTATCTATTTTAAATACAGCAGTGTGTACATGCCAATCCCAGACTCCCTAACTATCTCTTCCTCCCATTCTTCCTCCTACGTATCTTTTATTGCAAACAATCTCAGCTCCTCTTTTGGATATAGAAAGTTAAACACAAAGAAGGAATGATGTCCAGAAAAATATGTTGATTGCACATATTCCACTGCTTCCTGGAACAGCACTAAAATGACATCAAACGAATTAAAAAAGAAAGAGAAGGTGAGAAGATATGGCTGCCAATAAAAGGTTTAGTACAATTTTGGAAGAATGCAAGTGGTAATTGACTTGGGTTTCAGCTTTCTTCACCTGTTAAATACCTTAAGGGAAAGAAGCCAACAAGAACAAAACCTATTGTAGCACAGTACCCCCCAGGAAGAGTCAGAAACCAGAAGTGCCGTATACTTATAAAGTAAGTTGTTGTTCAGTTGCTGAGTTACATCTGACTCGTTGTGACCCCACGGACTGCAGCAGACCAGGCTTCCCTGTTCGTCACTATCTCTTGGAGTTTGCTTAAACTCACTCCATGTCCACCTAAAGGTAAGGGTAGGAGGTAAAATGAAAAGCCAGAAGGCTTTTTTGGGCAGCCAGGCAATTTGCCTCTCTATTTTTCTTGCCAAAATGAAAATCACCCTTTCTGAAAAGGTTAAACTACAGAAACTCTGGCTGAGGAACCCATCACTGCTAAGGCCTGGAGTGAGATATTTCCCTAGAAAATAGGGGTTAGAGACCCATTTGTCTACTGAATGAGGAGACCCTGCCCCAGCCTTTCAACACTTGGATCCCACTGTTACCAGATTTTTCTACTCTCTCAGGCAAGACCGGAGGATTCCTTTCTGAGGAAACCAACCAGCTCAAGAGAACACTGGGATCTAGGAGTTCTATACAAAGACAGGACCCTGAACATCCCTGGAGGTGCACTGGATAGGAATCTGCCTGCCAATGCAGGGAACACATGTTCGATCCCTGGTCCAGGAAGATCCTACATGCTGCAGAGCACCTAAGCCCATGTGCCACAATTACTGAGCCCTCGCTCTAGAGCTCACGAGCTGCAACTAATGAAGCCCGTGCACCTAGAACTTGTGCTCCACTACAAGAGAAGCCACCTCAATGAGAAGCCCTTGGACCAAAACGAAGAGTTGCCCCTACTTGCTGCAACTAGAGAAAGCCCACTTGCAGCTACAAAGACCCAGAGCAGCGAAAAACAATTAATTAATTAATTAAAGAAAAAGAACCCTCACCTGATCACCCTAAAGTGAGACCCTCTCCTCAACAAGCCCAGCCTTCACACAGTTTCCAATTAGCTTGCGGTGCCTCTCTGTTTAACTGAGTGGACCTCCAGGGATCACTCTCCACTTGGAAAAAACCTTTCATGCAAAAGACAGAAAACAGAAGAAATGGGGAAAGAAACATTAAGAAAAACAGTGTCACTGAAAAAAAACTAAGGAAAGCCTTAAAAACGAACGCACGCACAAAAAAATACTGGAGTTATTTCCTGAGAAAACAAGGAAAATTCCACATTTATGAAATGTGAAGAGTTTGCTGTTAAAATTTCACATTTAGGGAATAAGATGGAGCTTCTGGAAATTAAAGTAGAAGAACAGAAATGAACAATTTGTGGAAGAATTAGAAGATAAAGTTGAGGACAAAAATACAGACAGATGCAAAAAAAGCTAAAAGAAAAGAAGTTTATAAGTTCAATTCTTGAAGTCTAAAACACAAACTATAGGAATTCAAGAGAAAGAATGGAGAGAACGAAACTTACAAAGGAAAATTTCTAAAAATCTTAAGAACATGATTCTTCAGGGTGAAAGTTCTCAACAAGTATGTAGAAAGCTGCTGCTGCTACTGCTGCTAAGTCGCTTCAGTCGTGTCCGACTCTGTGTGACCCCATAGACGGCAGCCCACCAGGCTGCCCCGTCCCTGGGATTCTCCAGGTAAGAACATTGGAATGGGTTGTCATTTCCTTCTCCAATGCATGAAAGTGAAAGTGAAGTCCCTTAGTCGTGTCGGACTCTTTGCGACCCCATGGACTACAGCCTACCAGGCTCCTCTGTCCATGGGATTTTCCAGGCAAGAGTACTGGAATGGGTTGCCATTGCCTTCTCCAGTGTAGAAAGCTAGAGGGCAATAAAATAATGCCTTCACAGTTCTTTTAGGAAAAACTACAACCGAAAATTCTATAGGAAATCAAACTATCATACCAAGTGTGAGAGGAGTATAAAGATGTTTTCAAATAGACAAGGCATCAAAAGTGCTGTTCCCACACCATTTCTCATGAAGCTTCTGGAGAATGTGCTCCATGAAAACAGGGAGAAAATGCAGAAAGGTATGACAGGAAACAGCAAATCCACGAGTACAAATAAGCAGCTAGTTCAGATGGGAGCAGGTCAGAAGGCTCCATGTGGAACAACTTCAAGAAGCAACGATGGAGCATTGTCTTACAGATTTGACCTTCATGAGAAAGAAGTTTCAGTGATCCTTTCAAAAAGCATGGTGATGAGGACTTCCCTGATGGTTCAGAGGTTAAGAATTGACCTTGCAATACAGGGGATGTGGGTACAATCCCTGGTCAGGGAACTAAGATGCCACACGCTGCAGGGCAACTGAGCCAGTGTGCCAGTCACAACTACTGAGCCTGCGCACTGCAACGAAAGATGCTGCTTAACACAAGGAAGATCTTGAGGGCTGGAACTAAGACCCAATGCAGCCAAATAAGTTTAAAAATATTTTTTAAGACTTAAAAAGAATGGTGATATAGTGATGCAAGTACAGGGAAAAGGAAGCATAATAGTTCCCACTCTATATGCTAGGTTTGCACAGTCACCAAACTGGCAAAAACTAAAGTCAAATAATACCAAGTGTTGGCAAGAATGTGTAGCACTAGGAACTTGCATATAACATTGGTAGAAGCACTTTGGCAAATGATGGGTAATATAAAGATGAAGATACCCATGCACTGTGACTCAGAATGTTTACTCCCTGCAGCTTGAAACTTGTGTATATGTGCACCAAGTTGTGTGTACAAGAATGTCCCAGAAATGAGACTTACTGCAAACTGGAAACAACCCAAAAGCACACCGTCAGAGACACAGATAAATATCTGGGGGCATACTCAGCCAATCCAGATGGTTGTGAACCGTGCCATGACTGAATTTTATTGGGTTGAGTAAAAGAAGCTAAACAGTAAAGAATACACACTTTTCACTCCACTTACATAAAAATTTCAAAACAGCATATTAAACTGTGTTGTTTCACAATGCAGACATGGGTAGTAAAACAATAAAGAAAAAGAAGGAAGTTGTAATAATAAAAGGTGGTATAGTGTTACCTCTGGGGAGAGGTAGCTAGTTGTCCCGAGGAAGGGATACCTGGAGGGCTTTTAGGGTGCTATCAATGTGTTATTTCTTGACTTGAGTATTGGTTAATGATTGTTCACTTTATAATTATTCACTAAGCTCTATGCAAATATTTTACAATTTAAAAGAAAACTACTTTTCAAACAGCATGGCAGATTGAACGATATATTTACTTTTGGTTCCTTCCCAAACCTCACTAAACCCACTCCAGTATTCTTGCCTGGAGAATCCCCATGGACAGAGGAGTGCAGCAGGCTACAGTCCATGGGGTCGCATAGGGCCAGACATGACAGAAAATAAGCACAAACCTCACTAAAATCAACTGTAGTGGAATAAAAACAGCATAAATCATAAAAGAGAGAGTGAAAGAACTAGGATAAAATTTTGGAAGCTGGAAAGCAGACGCATTAAGTAGAAACCTACTTAGAAAATGAGAGGAAGCTGAAATTCTAGCCAGTGGTAGAGAAGGCCCAGAAGTAGGTTTATTTGTACCTCAGAAGCCCCTAGAAGGATCAGGATTTGGAAGTAGCAATAGTTCTTAAAGAGGGAGAAGCGGATGAAGAGGGGTCCAGAAATGTATACATAAAGAAATTTTATTCCAATTCCTCAACCTCCCACCCCTAGCAAAGCTGAGCAACTGTCTCTCCACCATCCCAGCAGAAAACTGAAGTTTCACTCACAGAAGAGGTTAAACCAGAGAAACTGTGGACAGAGGCCCCTGGGGACAACTGAGACTGGGCTTCTACACTGAAGACTGAGAGACTGACGGAGTGTATTCATACTCGCGAAAAGAGACCACTGCCACCCCGCTGCTTTCCCCCAGTCATCTCATTCCCGGACTTCCCCCAGAGTGTAAATCTCCACCAGTATGTCTCAATACTTCATGCAATCACTGTGGACTTACTGCTCTCCAGACTTGCTGCACACTTGTTGCCCTGGGATCTCAGTTTATCATACTCCAAGAAATTTGCCAGTCTTTACCCTGTTGATCTCTTATTACTTGAATCTCAGGTTTCTTTCTTCATATATTCCCTTGTCTGGGCTGTGCACACCACCCAGAAGCTTCCTGAGAAACAGTCCACAGGAAGTAATTCTTTCGAGATTTCACATGTCTGAAAAAGCCTTTCTTCTCCCTCATACTTGATGAATCAGTGGATGGAGGCTTGGCAACTATCAGGCTTTTCCATGAGGTGTTCCACTTGGACACCATCAGCTTCTACAACCCTGCATCCCACACTGGGCTCCCTCACAACAGCCTTCTTGCCATTCTTTGAGCACATCCAGCAAGCTCTGCGAAAGGGCCTTTGCACTTACTGTTTCCTTTTCGGCATGGCCTTTTCCTAGATGGTCGCATGGCTCACTCTCTCATGTCATTCACAGCTGTGCTGGAAGGTCACCTCTGACCAGCTTGGCCTTTCTCTGTCTGATTATTCTGTATAAGATGTGACCCTCCTCACCCCATCTCTGCTCCTCATCATTCCCTATCCCCTTTTATCTGGAAATCACACACACACACACACATACGTTTACCCCCCTGCGACTGATCACTACCTGCCATTGTACTGGTTAGTCCCTGGAGAGAACCGTGTTGCAGGGGTAGGTGGTATTTCAAGAAACAGACTTGTCCATGGTAATACTTCCCTGAATGCACCCAATCTTGTCTGATTTCTGAAGCTAAGCAGGGTCAGGCCTGGTTAGTACTTGGATGGGAAGAAATAGACTCAATCAGTTTTATTTAATACCACCATTTCAGCTGAGTCATTCTTCACATTCAGGAGGATGGATTTGGATTTCTGGGATTTAGGAAGCTTCTGAGTGCATTCAGCACAAGCACCCATGTGTCATCCTTGCAGTTCTGAAAGTGATACAGGATGCCCTAAGTTTCTCCTTTTAAAGGACTCATGGAAGTATTCATCTCGTGCATCATTTCATCCATATTTTTAGTCTTCACTGTTCATCTTTTTTTTTTTTTTTGCAGTAAACATATAATTACGTACACTCTGGGTATCACAGATGTGTGTGTGTGTATGTGTGTGTGTGTGTGTGTTTACTCAGTCATGTCTGACTCTTTGTGACCCCATGGACTGTAGCCGGCCAGGCTTCTCTGTCCATGGGATTTTCCAGGCAAGAATACTGGAATGGGTTGCCATTTCCTCCTCCAGGGGAATCTTCCTGACCCAAGGATAGAAACCACATCTCCTGCCTCTCCTGCATTGGCAGGCAGACTCTTTACCACTGCACCACCTAGGAAGCCCATCACAGATGTAAGTCCTATGATAATTATTTACTAATGAGATAATTGTGTCTGTTTTGATGGGTTTCATATTGTTTTTAACAAAGGGGACACTCAAGAAAAAATGTTTTGCTTACTGAAATTAATGTTAGTTACATTTTCAGCCTATGAAAATTCACTCCACAAGGACCCTTTTCCAGGAACAAATTATCATCATTAGTTGGGGAATATCATACATTACTTATTTATATGTTCTATGTCCATCCCACTAGGGTGTTAGTTCTGTGGGGCAGGGACATTGTTTTATATAGAACAGTGCCTGGTACGTGTAGACATTTAATAAAGAAATATGAATGGACATATGAATTACTGAAATTGTAAAAAATGTCTTTTGTTTCAAAAAATCTGAAACACATATGGTAATGATTATGGTAATATTAAAAATATGAAAATAAAGATATGTAGAAAAAAGGTATACAAAAACAATAATAGCTATTGGAAAGTTATAATTATGGGCAGTTGGGGGAAGGGGCTAAAATTTCCCAGTTTTCTAAAGTGCTCCATTGTTTTATTTTTTAAAAAAGATGGGGCTGGGTATCTCTGTTGAAAGCACACTGAACCAGAAGTCCAGAGATCTAGACTCCAATAGTACTGACTACACTGTGTGATTTTAAGTAAGTCACTGAGTTTCTCTGTGCCCCTGTTTCTTCTTTGGGAAATGGACACTCTTAGAATTTCTCAGTTCCAAAATTCTGACTCTCCTTTCTGTCAACATTAGTCACTTCCACTCCTTCACTCTGTCCTGAGGGTGTCCTTCACTCTGGACCTGAAGGTTAAAAAGTCCTAGAAAGTCAGTGTGGCGTGTGTGTGCATGCGTGTACGTGCGTGTGCACGTTCAGTCATGTCCAACTTTTGGGACCCCATAGACTGTGCCCCGCCAAGGCTCCTCTGTCCATGGGATTTCCTAGGCAAGAATACTGGAGTTAGCAGCCATTTCCTCCTCCGAGGGAATCTTTTCAAGCCAAGGATAGAACCCCTGTCTCCTGCATCTCCTGCACTGGCAGGCAGATTCTGGACCACTGAGCCACCTGACAGAATGTCAGTAGGCCGATCTAAATAGGTGAAATAGTTTTCAGAACCAGCGGTCTTTATCATCATGATTTTCTTGAATGTAATAGCTTCCATTGTACCTGCCCAGTTTCTGGCAGTGATGGTATGGCCTGTTCTCCCAATTCTATCCTCCCTGAGTTCCAGGAACATGTCGGGAAGTCCTGCATCCAGCTGGTGGCTGGTGGGAAGGAGAAGCACAGCACGTTCCATGGCATTAGGCTCCTGACTTTCTGGTTTGGGTGGAGTGATGGGTTGGCTCTCGATTGGCATAGACTTCTCTGCTTTCCTTACGAATGGGTTTTGCTTCCCTGGAAACACTAGCAAATTGTGGGTGGGGCAAGCTAGCTTCCATGGCCCATCTGATGGGGGAATCCTTGGGTCTAGAAGGCCAGCCTTGAAAACTCGGTATGTGACAGGCTGTATTTACTTTAAATGGAGTCATTTTGAATGCCTGTGAGATCCACGCCTCATAAGATGAATTAGTCAGGGTGGTACTTGGAGAATTCTCATCTAGTGAGTAAGTCCTCTTTACACCATGAGGCAGTGATATGAGACCCAGTAGACTCTCAATTTCAAAATCTTTACTCATAAGAAACAGTTTCTTAGTTCATTTACATCTCTGCTTGTAACACATAATAAGGGGACAAACAGGATTGCATGGTAAGTATGTCACTCTGTTTGCATAAAGTCAGGAAATAACCCAGTTTTTTAGCACAGGATGCTTCTTAAGATGATGTTGAGACAGTGTGATTAGCTGAACCATTTCTAGGATTAAATGAGATAACACATGAAAAGAGCTTAAAGCAGTTCCTAACATATAGTAAGTGCTCAATACTTAGCTTTCATCATTTTTGTTTATTTTATTATCACATTCAAATACATTTGTGGCTCTTTTGAATATTGTTGAGGGCAGAAATTCACCTCCATCCCCAACCATTGTAGAAAAATTATAAAGTGCACAAAAGGAAAAAAGGCAACTCTCAGAATGGGGGGAAATATTTGCAAATGAAGCAGCTGACAAAAAATTAATCTCCAAAATATACAGACAGTTTATGCAGTTCAATATCAAAGAAACAAATGGCCCAATCCAAAAAATAGGCAGAAAACCTAACCAGACATTTCTCCACAGAAGACACACAGGTGGACAACAAACACCTGAAAAGATGCTCAACATTACTATTTATTAATGTTAGAGAAATGCAAATCAAAACTACAGTGCTGCGTCACCTCACTCTGATCAGAATGGCCATCATCAAAAATCTACAAACAAATTCTGAAGAAGGCATGGAGAAAAGGGAACCCTTTTACACTGTTGGTGGGAGTGTCAACTGAAAGAACCACTATGGAAAACAGTACGGAGGTTCCTTAAAAAACTAAACCTAGAACTACCATATGATCCAGCAGTCCCACTCCTGGGCATATACCCAGAGAAAACCATAACTCAAAAAAGATACATGCCCTTCAATGTTCATAGCAGCACTATTTACAATAGCCAGGACATGGAAGCAACCTAAATGTAATGGAGAAGGGAAAGAGTGTGTCCCTACATTGCAAGAGCCCTGCTTAGTGACTCTGTGAGTATCCCCTCTGCTCCTTTCTTCTCCTCAGGGCAGCTGCCGGGATCAGGTGATATGTTGCAACTTTCTCTGACCAATGAATGCTTGATGCCCAAAAATAACTGGCTCCTGGGGGGATGCCTGGCCCAGCACAAACATGAGAAATGCTTTCAGCTCAGCCCTGGCTGCTCTTCAAATTCTAGCAGTTGGGATTTTGCTAGCCAAGTGGAAAGTACCTGCAACCCAACCTAAACCCAAGTCTATACTGAGTAGACTAAGAGCTTTTTCTTTTCCCCAGAAATCTGATATCTGATTGAACAATTCTGGAAGTCTGCAAAGTCCTATTAAGCTGAATCTATTGTCAGCCTCATTTGTTTTCCCACGGCACCATGTGTGCCGAACCTGCAAAAAGCCCTCCCCTCAAGTGTCATCGCAAGTCCCTTTACTTCCTTTAAAAGAGCAAGAAAAAAAAAAAGGAAAGAGGTTTGAGTTCCCCAGCTCATTCTCAGATCCAAAAAGGGCTGTTAGGCCTCAAAAGTTCAGTCCCACATTCATTTCTAGGAAAACTGAATTTGACGGGCCTAGATGTTTTTCAGTAGTCATGTAAGGATGTGAGAGTTGGACTATAAAGAAAGCTGATCATTGAAGAATTGATGCTTTTGAACTGTGGTGTTGGAGAAGACTCTTGAGAGTCCCTTGGACTGCAAGGAGATCCAACCAGTCCATCCTAAAGGAAATCAGTCCTGAATATTCATTGGAAGGACTGATGTTGAGGCTGAAACTCCAGTACTTTTGCCACCTGATATGAAGAACTGACTCATTTGAAAAGACCCTGATACTGGGAAAGATTGAAGGCAGGAGGAGAAGGGGATAAGAGAGGATGAGATGGTTGGATGGCATCACTGACTCAATGGACATGAGTTTGAGTAAACTCTGGGAGTTTGTGATGGACAGGGAGGTCTGGCATGCTCCCTGCTGTGACCATGGGGTCACAAAGAGTCAGACATGACTGAGCAACTGAATTGAACTGAACTGAGAACATCAGCTTTGTTAGGTTGGCACTTTGCATTCCTCTATGAGGTAATAGCCATTCACTCCCAACAGGAAGCAGGAAAGAACTGAACAAGGCGACAAGGTGGTGGAAGCCAGGCTGTATCTAGAACCTCCAAAGGCAGAGCTCATGCCACGTGGGTTGGGTTTGAAATGTAGAAAGGCCTGTCTTTATGAACAGGTTATGTTCTTAAAGTCTTATTTATTTATGGGACTTGTTTGGAACTGAGAATATATTCCACACCTTGCCCCCAGTCATCTCCTCCTTTTGTTTTATCATTATTAAAATTTTTGACATTAGTTTAGTTTTAGGAGAGGTCCTTGATTTTATGAAAGCTTTTATTTTATTAAACTAATATGTGTATATGGGCTTCCCTGGTGGCTCAGGGGTAAAGAATTCACTTGCCAATGCAGGAGATGCAGGTTTGATCCCTCGGTCAGGAAGATCCCCTGGAGGAGGAAATAGGAACCCACTCCAGTATTCTTGCCTGGGAAATCCCATGGACAGAGAAGCCTGGTGGGCTACAGTCCATGGAGTTGCAGAAAGTTGGACACATCTGAGCAACTAAGCAGAGACAAAAAGAGAGAGTACGTGTATATGGGTGAAAATGTCAATCATATTACAAAGTTTTTCAACAAACCATCAATACTCCCTCCCAAGTGTCCTCACCCCTAATTCTCACTCTCCAGAAAAACCACTTTATATTTTTTTAGCTGTTTCTTTTAGTATTGACCTCCAGATTTCTACTTTCTAATGCTCTAAAGTTTAAGTATGTTCTATCACCTTCCTGCCAGGGAAACTGAAGATTTAGCACCCTTATGAAACCCCTCTTTCCCCACCTTTACGCACATATACACACACTGTGTGTCCCCAATTTTCCTAATATAACTATACCAGGATTTGTGTTAGGGAAAATTCAGTATGTATTATGTATAAATATTATTCACAGCCAAGTCACATAGAGTACTAAGAAGAAATTGACTTTCTTATATAACCTATTGCTTTTCTTAGAGTTAATTATCTCCTCCTCTCTTCTTTTTCATTTTTTTTTTAACCTCATAGCAATTCTTTCATCTTTAACGTCTCAGTTACTTTCTATCCTTAGGCCAAGACTCAGATTTGCAAAAGCAGTAACAATTCTCAACTTTATTCCAACTTTAGACATCGTGTTTTGTAATTAGTAAGGTATAATTGTTGAAAAACAATAACTGGCTAACCAAAGAAAGTCCACATTTTTATTTGTTAATTTTTTTAGGGAAATTACTTTTTTAAAAGTTATTTATTTTTATTTTACTTTACAATACCATATTGGTTTTGCCATACATTGACATGAATCCGCCACAAGACATTGCCTTTTGATAGAATAAGAAAAGACTCCTTGCTTTTCCTGCTTTCTGGCCACATTCTTCTACTGATTTCTTTCTACAGAAAAGTAACTTTTCATTTTTAAAAATAAAACTGGAAACTACTGCAAGCACAAAGAAAAAATGATTAAACGAAAACTCATGTTGAGTGTAGAAGGCATACTGTGTCAGGAAACACTGACTATATAATAATGAGCGTTATTAAAATACTTGATACAAAACACCTGACCGTATGCCTCATACACAGCCTTAGCCCTCTCATTTCTATAAGCCATTTGTGTGCTTGGGTTCTTAATGACAAGTTGCCATCTCTAGATGATGGGTAAACAAAGTATGAGGCACTGGGGTGCTCCCTGAGAAATCCTCATACTTCTTCACCACTGAGGTCAGAGGAAACAAAGTTAAGACCAGGAACTAGTCAGAGTTAAGGCCAGTCTCTTGGTGGGGAATTCCCCTTTTCATTTGTTGCTATGGTCATGAAACTTTTCTGTTTGTTTTATTCATTGTTCCTTATGATACTTTAATAAAACTAGCTGATCTGCCCTAACTGTTCGAGTTATATACATTATATATGTAAAGCTTTTTACATACCAATCAGATCTCACTAAAGTGGTTTCTTTAAAGAAAAACAGTTGATTTGACTTATTAAATAAGCCTAGGCTGATTTTAGAGAGGTTGCAAGGAAGTGGTCTGTTTACCAATGTAAGAAATTGGTGGGCTTCTCTAGTGGCTCAGACAGTAAAGAATCTGCCTGCAATGCATGAGACCCGGCTTCAATCCCTGGGTCAGGAAGATCCCCTGGAGAAGGAAATGGCTACCCACTCCAGTATTCTGGCCTGGAGAAGTCTATGGATAGAGGAGCCTGGCAGGCATGAGGTCGCAGAGAGTAGGATAGGACTGAACAACTAACACACTAATGAAATCCACAGATTAAAGATTCACATTCAGCTACTGAAAATTTTATGTATTTGGCTTTATAAGTCCTGTATTGGTTTTATCGTTTGTATTTAACTTGATAAAGTCTTTTGCTGTCTTTTGGAAAGTGCTGTACAAATAAGAACGTTTCTCAAGAGAAAGAATTGATTCCCTGGTGCTGTAACTTTCTACATTAAAAATGTCAATCATTTGGGATACTTTTTGGTCACTCCTGATAGAGAGTAAATCTCAAATTCTGCGTCATATTCTCGGTTATTTGCCGAAGCTCAGACTATAAAGAACTATGTAGTCTGCCAAGGACTACATACATGTCCTCCAAGTATGGTAGTTACTCCACAAAAGTACTGGTGTACTATAGGCACTGCATCATCTTGTTATTTTCATAACAGGATTATGACATGATAGGAATTATTCCTGACATGGCAGGAATTATTTCACAGCTTTTCCAGAAGAGATTACTATGGCTCAGAGAGAGTGGGTAATTTGCTACTAAAAAGCACCAGACAAAAGGCCATTGCACTAAATGGATGCTTTTTTCTTTAGGCCAAGCTGACTTTGGAAAAGAAAATTTAAGTAAACATTTTAAATTTTCTTCTCTTCTCAATTTGAGGGTTAAAAAAATAACCCTCCAAAATATAAGGTGAACACAATATTTTACTGAAATGGTGCCTGACGGACTCTAGTCCATAAGGTCACAAAGAGCCAGACACAACTGAGCAACTGAGCACACGTGTAACATCCCAAGACATATTTGTTGGCTACTGGATTCTACACAGAAACAAAAAACTCAAGGATCTTTCAAAAGTTACCTAAATATCAACCCAAATTGATGCCTAGTATTGATGAGAAGTCACCTAAACTTGTGGCCCCTCAAATAGCACTGTGATATGATAAAACATCACTGAATTAAGTTTGCAAAGGTTTCTTAAATAGGATATTAAAACCATTAAGCACAAAAGTTTTTTAAAAATCAATGTTAGGTTATATTAAAATTGATGATACTTCGTCAAAACAGATAAATAAGAATGAAAAAGCAATCATAAAGCTGGAGAAGATACCTGATAGGATCTAGAATATATAAAGAACTTCTATAAATCAATAAGAAAAGACACTTAATAGAACAGAGGCCAAAATATTCCTAAAAATATATATATAAATAGCTAAGAAATATTTAAAAGTATTCTTCTTCATAAGTCACCAGGAAATTACAAATTAAAAGCCATAGTGTAACATTACTACTCACCCATCAGGAATGCTAAAATGAAAAAGATGGAAAATACCAAGGTTTGACAAGGATATACAGCAACCAGAATCCACATGCAACACTGTTGGGAGTATAAACTGGTGCAATCCTTTGGAAACCTGTTGTACCAAACAAAAGAATGGAGGCAATCCCTAAGATGCAGTAATTCTATTCGTATGTATACGCACAAGATAAATGCACCCATGTGTTCACCAAAAGACATGCGCTAGCATGTTTGTAGCTGCACTCTTAACTGCTGTTATTTAATCACTGAGTTGTGTCCAACTCTTTTGTGACCCCCATGAATTGTAGCCCATCAGGCTCCTCTTTCCATGGGATTTCCCAGGCAAGACTACTGGAGTGTATTGCCAGTTCCTTCTCCAGGGCATCTTCCCAATCCAGGAATTGAATCTGCATCTCTGAGTCATTAGGGAAGACCCAGCACTCTAAATAGCAGCCCTCGAATGGCAATTTCCCAAACACCCTCAAACAGCAGAATGGATAAATACATTGTGGTATTTCACACAGTGAAGTTACATGCAGAAATGTGAATGAGTGATTTATGACTATGATAACAATATGGATGAATCTTAACTACAATGTTGAGGGACTTCACTGGTGGTCTGGTGGCTAAGACTCTGAGCTCTCAATGCAGGCAGCCCAGATTCAATCCCTGGTCAGGGAACTAGATCCCACATGCCACAACTAAGAGTTCACATGTTGAAACAAAGACCCAATGCAGCCAAGTAAATAAATATCTTTACAAAAGAAGAAAAACAATGTTGGCCAAAGAACCAAACAGGAAAGACAACATGTAGTGTTGTTCCCTTAATATAAAATATTAAAATAGGTGAAACTAATCAATGTTGCTAGCAGATCAGGACAATGGTTGTCCCTGACAGTGTGTTCAATCACTTAATTGTGTCCAACTCTTTTGCAACCCCATGGACTATAGCCTACCAGGCTCCTCTGTCCATGGGATTTTCTTGGAAAGATTACCAGAGTGGGTTGCCATTTCTTTCTCCAGGGGATATTCCAGATCCAGAAATTGAACTCAAGACTTCCAGAAATCAAATGGAAGGATTAGCCCTAGTAGCTTGAGGACAAAATCACTTTGTCCTCACTGGCTGACACTTTCACTATCACATATACTATGTGGCAGTGACTCACTGCTTCTACTGTGGTCAGGATTGTACTCAGGGATGTCCAAAGGCACATGAAAGATGGATGCTTCCCCTAGTAGTCCTAGCTTGGGAAACATTCCAGGAAAGCTATTCTGTTACACTCTGCATGGCATCAGGGAAAAGGACAAATCAAACAAAGGTCTTGGTGATCAGTTCAATTCAGTCGCTCAGTCGTGTCCGACTCTTTGCAACCCCATGAAGGGCAGCACCCCAGGCCTCCCTGTCCATCACCAACTCCTGGAGTTTACCCAAACTCATGTCCATTGAGTCAGAGACGCCATCCAACAATCTCATCCTCTGTCGTCCCCTTCTCCTCCTGCCCTCAATCTTTCCCAGCACCAAGGTCTTTTAAAATGAGTCACTAAGTCATGTCCAACTCTTTGTGACCCCATGGACTGCAGCACACCAGGCTTCCCTAACCTTCACTATCTCCCACAGTTTGCTCAAAATTATGTACACTGAGTTGGCGACACCATCCAACCATCTCATCCTCTATTGTCCCCTTCTCCTCCTGCCCTCAATCTTTCCTAGTATCAGGGTCTTTTCCAATGAATTAGCTCTTTGCATCAGGTGGCCAAAGTAATGGAGTGTCAGCTTCAACATCAGACCTTCCAATGAACACCCAGGACTGATCTCCTTTAGGATGGACTGGTTGGACCTCCTTGCAGTCCAAGGGACTCTCAAGAGTCTTCTCCAACATCACAGTTCAAAAGTATCAATTCTTTGGCTCTCAGCTTTCTTTATAGTCCAACTCTCACATCCATACATGATGACTGGAAAAGCCATAGCCTTGACTAGATGGACTTTTGTTGACTAAGTAATGTCTCCGCTTTTTAATATGCTGTCTAGGTTGATCATAACTTTCCTTCAAAGGATAAGCATCTTAATTTCATGGCTGCAATCGCCATCTGCAGTGATTTTGGAGCCCCCCAAAATAAAGTCTGACACTGTTTCCACTGTTTCCCCATCTATTTGCTATGAAGTGATGGGACCAGATGCCATGATCTTCGTTTTCTGAATGTTGAGCTTTAAGCCAACTTTTCACTCTCCTCTTTTACTTTCATCAAGAGGCTCTTTAGTTCTTCTTCGCTTTCTGCCATAAGCGTGGTGTCATCTGCATATCTGAGGTTATTGCTATTTCTGCCTGTAATCTTGATTCCAGCTTGTGCGTCTTCCAGCCCAGTGTTTCTCATGATGTACTCTGTATATAAGTTAAATAAGCAGGGTGACAATATACAGCCTTGACGTACTCCTTTCCTGATTTGGAACCAGTCTGTTGTTCCATGTCCATTTCTAACTGTTACATCCTGACCTGCATACAGGTTTCTCAAGAAGCAAGTCAGGTGGTCTGGTATTCCCATCTCTTTCACAATTTTCCAGTTTATTGTGATCTACACAGTCAAAGGCTTTGGCATAGTCAATAAAGCAGAAGTAGATGTTTTTCTGGAACTCTCTTGCTTTTTCCATGATCCAGCGGATGTTCGCAATTTGATCTCTGGCTTCTCTGCCTTTTCTAAAACCAGCTTGAACATCTGTAAGTTCACGGTTCACGTATTGCAGAAGCCTAACTTGGAGAATTTTGAGCATTACTTTACTAGCGTGTGAGATGAGTGCAATTGTGTGGTAGTTTGAGCATTCTTTGGCATTGCCTTTCTTAGGGATTGGAATGAAAACTGACCTTTTCCAGTCCTGAGGCCACGGCTGAGTTTTCCAAATTTGCTGGCATATTGAGTGCATCACTTTCACAGCATCATCTTTTAGGATTTGAAATAGCTCCACTGGAATTGCATCACCTCCACTAGCTTTGTTCGTAGTGATACTTCCTAAGGCCCACTTGACTTCACATTCCAGGATGTCTGGCTCTAGATGAGTGATCACACCATTGTGATTACCTGGGTCATGAAGATCTTTTTTGTACAGTTTTTCTGTGTATTCTTGCCACCTCTTCTTAATATCTTCTGCTTCCATACCATTTCTGTCCTTTATTGTGCCCATCTTTGCATAAATTTTCCCTTGCTATCTCTAATTTTCTTGAAGAAATCTCTAGTCTTTCCCATTCTGTTGTTTTCCTCTATTTCTTTGCATTGAACACTGAAGAAGGCTTTCTTATCTCTCCTTGCTATTCTTTGGAACTCTGCATTCAAATGGGTATATCTTTTCTTTTCTCCTTTGCTTTTCACTTCTCTTCTTTTCATAGCTATTTGTAAGGCCTCCTCAAACAGCCATTTTCCTTTTTTGCATTTCTTTTTCTTGGGGATGGTCTTGATCCCTGTCTCCTGTACAATGTCACAAACCTCCATCCATAGTTCATCAAGCACTCTATCAGATCTAGTCCCTTAAATCTATTTCTCAGTTCCATTGTATAATCATAAGGGATTTGATTTAGGTCATAAGTCAATGGTTTTCCCCACTTTCTTCAATTTAAGTCTGAATTTGGAGATCATGATCTGAGCCACAGTCAGCTCCCCACCTTGTTTTTGTTGACTGTATAGAGCTTCTCCATCTTTGGCTTCAAAGAATATAATCAATCTGATTTCAGTGTTTACCATCCGGTGATGTCCATGTGTAGAGTCTTCTCTTGTGTTGTTGGAAGAGGGTGTTTGCTATGACTAGTGCATTCTCTTGGAAGAATTCTATTAGCCTTTGCTCTTCTTCATTCTGTACACCAAGGCCAAATTTGCCTGTTACTCCAGGTGTTTCTTGAGTTCCTACTTTTGTATTCCAGTCTCCTATAATGAAAAGGACATCTTTTTTCGGTTTTAGCTCTAAAAGGTCTTGCAGGTCTTTGCAGAACTGTCTAACTTCAGCTTCTTCAGCATTTCTGGTCAGGGCATAGACTTGGATTACCATGATATTGAATGGTTTCCCTTGGAAAGGAACAGAGATCATTCTGTCATTTTTAAGACTGTATCCAAGTACTGCATTTTGGACACTTTTGTTGACTATGATGGCTACTTCATTTCTTCTAAGGGATTCCTGTCCACACTAGTAGATATAATAGTCATCTGAGTTAAATTCCCCCATCCCAGTCCACCTTAGTTCTCTGATTCCTAGAATGTTGACATTCATTCTTGCCATCTCCTGTTTGACCACTTCCAATTTGCCTTGATTCATGGACCTAACATTCCAGTTTCCTATGCAATATTGCTGTTTACAGCATCAGACCCTGCTTCTATCACCAGTCACATCCTCAACTGGGTGTTGTTTTTGCTTTTGCTCTATCCCTTCATTCTTTCTGGAGTTATTTCTCCACTGATCTCCAGTAGCATATTGGTGATAAGGACCTAAAAATCAACCTGAGATGCCATCAGGTCTACCCTTGGTGTATCTCCACCCCACCTTGGTGGTAGAACCAGGAGGGATGAGTAAGATGCCTGCATCTGTAAGAGACAGACTAGTCTGACCAGGGAAGGAAAGCTTCAGTGGAAAGTCTGTCTACACCGCCATCTAGAGCAGGGAGGGATGCCTCTAGTGTAAAGAAGCCACGGCTGTGGATGCTGGTTTTTTTCTTTTATAGATGGGAGCTAGCAGTTCCAGAACCATTCCTTTACAATGTATTTTTTTTTTTACAATGTATTTTTAAAAAACTAGGACAAGTTTGATCCCCAGAGTTTAAAAAGACATGCCTGATATTCCTCTGTGATACTGAATGGCCACAGTATCCTTTGGAAGACAAGGAATGCTGGCCAGCTGTAGGATCTTACTTACAATACTGTTTTACAACTAGACCGTTTCTGTAGAAAACAAGAGAAATGGGTATAAGTGACATATATGTTGCTCTTTATCTCTCTGCAGACACGCTAGAACTTATGTCCTAAGGGTGCAGATTTGGGTGTGAAGCCATCAGCTGCCTCCTATCCACTTACTTTGCCCCTGTATCTGGGGCTCCCAACTGAGAATCAGGGCACCCTTCCAGGAGGAGTTACCTCAGTCTAGGTAGAAATTCAAACAGTCCCAATTGTGGTCAAGACTATTAAGAAGATCCCAATGGTACACAGAAGACTTTACAGGACTAACTTTACTTTATGACCTTGCTTGGAGAGATGTATGTCTTGGGACAGACACCGACTCCTGACTCAAGAGCTTGAGTTTTGCGGGAAGCTACTACTTTTGGAGATGAATGGCTTGAACATGAGATAAGGGGAAAGAGGGAACATGAAATAGCTCTCCTCCCTACTAGGAGGCAAGCAGTTCCCATATCAGAACCACTTTGCTAGATGTAATCTTGAAGGACTCAAGCAAGTGCGTGCTGAGACTTTAGACTATACTAAGTTGGCTGATATAGAACAGAGAGAGAAGAAAGTGCAGAGGAGGAATGATTTTAAAAGATAGATTTCTTACTCATTCAGCTCCAGATATCTGCCTCAAGTTATAACAACAGGCGTTCAGACCAAGTCAGTCTTTAGAAAAACTGTTGCAGCTGGTTCAGATGGTATATTGTGGTAGAGAATATGAGGATGAAAATAGGCAAAAAAAGAACCAGACAAAAGACTAAAGGCCCTACAATAGCTGTTAGATCCATTCTGAAACAGCCTGAGGAAAAATGCCCAAAGGGACCCAGGTGAAAATGGAAGGACTTGTTATTACTGTAGAAAGCAGGGGTATCTCAAGCGGGATTGCCCTCAGGCTTCTAAGCCACCCAAGGCTCCATGTCTCATCTGCAAAGGACCGTACTGGAAAAGAGACTGCCCTCTGAGGTTTAGGCCCCAGGGGTCAGATTCTCAAGACAATCCAGACCGAAGGTGCCCAGGGGTCCCCATCCTAATTACACCTGAGGAACCCAAGGTATTAATAACTGTGAGGGGGCCAGTAAGTCCATTTTCTTTTGCACACTGGGGCAACTTTGTGCTCACTGAAGCCCCTAATTCACTTTCCTCCTGATTCCACTACTGTAATGGGACTGTCAGGATGAGCCAAACGCTATTATTTCAGTCATCCTTTAAGCTGCAGCTAGGACTCTGTGCTGTTTTTCTCACGGGTTTCTAATTGTGCCAGAGTCTCCCTCACCCTTTCTGGGGAAGGATATACTGAGAAAAGTCCAGGCTTCTGTTTTCATGAATATGGAACCTTAATTGAACAAAATGTAAATCCTAAGGTGTGGGCTGATGGAAAAACTGTGGGTCGAGCACAAAATGCTACTCCTGTCGTTATCAAGCTCAATGAACCTCACCTATTTCCACATCAAAAGCAGTACCCACTAAAGCCTGAGGTTAAGGAAGAATTAAAACCCATCACTGAAAATTTAAAGGAACAAGGGCTATTAATTCTAATAGTCCATGCAACACTCCTATTTTGGGTGTAAAAAAAGTCAAATGATAAATGGAGAGTTGTTCAAGATATATGAATAATAAGTACCTAATCCTTATACTTTATTATCTGAAATTCCTAAAGGAGCCAAGTATTTTTCAGTCACTGATTTGAAGGATACTTTCTAGAGTTAAACCTATCATAAATCATACTCTACCTATGACTTTAAGAAAATTGAGAAGATTCTTGGGCATTACTGGCCACTGCCATATTTGGATTCCAGGTTATGGGGAACTTGCCCAGCCTTTATATAAACTTATAACTGTGACTCAGCAGGCCCAAACCAACAAGCTGGTTTGGTCCCCAGAGACTCAAAAGGCTTTTGAAGCTCTTCAAACTGCTCTCCTGTAGGCTTTACCTTTGAGCTTGCCCACAGGATCAGAGTTTAGTTTGTTACTGAAAAAAGGCTATGGCCATATTGTTTGAGGGTAATTGCTACTATTGTTTTGCTAATGCCTAAAGCTCACAAGTTTACTAATGGGCAAAATCTTACTGTACTGACTTCTCATGATGTAAGAGGGATCTTAAACTCCAAAGTTCAGAGCAACAATGCTCCATCTTTAAATCTACTGTAACTCCAGAGGTGTCAAAAGTTCTAGGAATAGAATATCATTTACACTGCTCCTTGAGACCCCAATCTTCAGGAAAGATTCAAAAGGCTAGTGACATTATTAAAAGATATCTGTGTAAGCTAACTCAGGAAACAAGACAGTTGGTTTAAAGTTTTACCCATAGCTTTAATGAGAGCTCGAACTGTTCTTAAGAAGAAAGGACTGTCTCTATGGCAGACTGTATTTGTGCACAGATAATACTTTGGCCACCTGATGCAAAGAACTGACTTATTGGAAAAGACTCTGATGCTGGGAAAGATTGAAGGTGGGAGGAGAAGGGGAAGACAGAGGATGAGATGGTTGGATGGCATCACCAACTCAATGGACATGAGTTTGAGTAAGCTTTGGGAGTTGGTTATGGACAGAGAAGCCTGGCATACTACAGTCCATGGGGGTCTCAGAGACGGACACAACTGAGTGACTGAACTGACTGACATTGTCATAGATCCTGAAGCCTTAAAATTAACTATGTGACTCAGCTTTCAGCTTTTCAACCTCCTCATCAATTGAAGGCTTTGCGTGGCGGGTTTCTCTGCTTCAAGGAAAGGACTTTCTTCAGCTCTGAAAATACCTTCACCAACAACAATCATGTGTGACACCTCTTCTTGATCTGATGATGTTATGCTCAAGTCGCGAAATCTCCCAATGACCACCAGTGAGCCAATATCCAATGCAAAAGCAAGAGAGTTTTTATCACCAAGCTCGAGCTGGGGCTCCCACCGTTACGGATGCAGCGGCTATATGGAGGAGCCCTGGGTTTTGGATTACATTGCTTATATAGGGAGTGTTCATGAAAAAAAAAAAGAATTTCTAGGTAGGGGGACTTCTGATTGGTCACTTTCTTTCAAAGAGTTGTGTGTTGGTTTCTGATTGGTCCCTATTACCTAGGAGGACCACAAGTTCCTGAACGTTAAGTCAGGAGATTCTGGTCTGGGGTCCGATTGGCTCGTGGGTGGTGGGGTGTTCAGTTCAGTTCAGTCCCTCAGTCGTGTCCGACTCTTTGCAACCCCATGAATCGCAGCACGCCAGGCCTCCCTGTCCATCACCAACTCCCGCAGTTCACTCATATTCACGTCCATCAAGTCCGTGATGCCATCCAGTCATCTCATCCTCGGTTGTCCCCTTCTCCTCCTGCCCCCAATCCCTCCCAGCATCAGAGTCTTTTCCAATGAGTCAACTCTTCGCATGAGGTGGCCAAAGTACTGGAGTTTCAGCTTTAGCATCATTCCTTCCAAAGATCTCCTTCAGAATGGACTGGTTGGATCTCCTTGCAGTCCAAGGGACTCGCAAGAGTCTTCTTCAACACCACAGTTGAAAAGCATCAATTCTTCGGCGCTCAGCCTTCTTCACAGTCCAACTCTCACATCCATACATGACCACTGGAAAAACCATAGCCTTGACTAGACGGACCTTAGTTAGCAAAGTAATGTCTCTGCTTTTAAATATGCTATCTAGGTTGGTCATAACTTTTCTTCCAAGGAGTAAGCATCTTTTAATTTCATGGCTGCAGTCACTATCTGCAGTGATTCTGGAGCCCCCCAAAATAAAGTCTGACACCGTTTCCACTGCTTCCTCATCTATTTCCCATGAAGTGATGGGACCAGATGCCATGATCTTCGTTTTCTGAATGTTGAGCTTTAAGCCAACATTTTTGCTCTCCTCTTTCACTTTCATCAAGAGGCTTTTTAGCTCCTCTTCACTTTCTGCCATAAGGGTGGTGTCATCTGCATATCTGAGGTTATTGATATTTCTACCAGCAATCTTGATTCCAGCTTGTGTTTCTTCCAGTCCAGCATTTCTCATGATGTACTCTGCATAGACGTTAAATAAGCAGGATGACAATATACAGCCTTGACGTACTCCTTTTCCTATTTGGAACCAGTCTGTTGTTCCATGTCCAGTTCTAACTGTTGCTTCCTGACCTGCATACAGATTTCTCAAGAGGCAGGTTAGGTGGTCTGGTCTTCCCATCTCTTTCAGAATTGTCCACAGTTTATTGTGATCCACACAGTCAAAGGCTTTGGCATAGTCAATAAAGCAGAAATAGATGTTTTTCTGGAACTCTTTTGCTTTTTCCATGATCCAGCGGATGTTGGCAATTCGATCTCTGGTTCCTCTGCCTTTTCTAAATCCAGCTTGAATGTCAGGGAGTTCATGGTTCACATATTGCTGAAGCCTGGCTTGGAGAATTTTGAGCATTACTTTACTAGCATGTGAGATGAGTGCAATTGTGCGGTAGTTTGAGCATTCTTTGGCATTGCCTTTCTTTGGGATTGGAATGAAAACTGACCTTTTCCAGTCCTGTGGCCACTGCTGAGTTTTCCAAATTTGCTCGCATGTTGAGTGTAGCACTTTCACAGCATCATCTTTCAGGATTTGAAACAGCTCAACTGGAATTCCATCACCTCCACTAACTTTGTTGGTAGTGATGCTTTCTAAGGCCCACTTGACTTCACATTCCAAGATGTCTGGTTCTAGATTAGTGATCACATCATCATGACTATCGGGGTCGTGAAGATCTTTTTTGTACAGTTCTTCCATGTATTCTTGCCACCTCTTCTTAATATCTTCTGCTTCTGTTAGGTCCATACCATTTCTGTCCTTTATTGAGCTCATCTTTGCATGAAATGTTCCCTTGGTATCTCTAATTTTCTTGAAGAGATCTCTAGTCTTTCCCAATCTCTTGTTTTCCTCTATTTCTTTGCATCGATCACTGAAGAAGGCTTTCTTATCTCTTCTTCCCAGAACCTTACAAAATGGAGTTTTTCTGTTAACAAAATGGAGTAGCTTAGGTTCTTCAATGACATCTACAATCCTAAGATGGACTGGTATAACATATTGTACCTTAACTATGGACATAATGTGAATTAATTTTGATAATGTTCTAACTTGATTTAATGACTATTTTGCCTTACATCTGTAACTGTATAAATGAGTTTGTTTCTAACCGTCTGAAAGCTTTTAAGTTACAAATGGTTGTCCAGGCTCCTACGAGTACCACAGCTTTTTCCAACTATTACTTGGGGCCCCTGGATCAGAGACCCTCATTATTAGGGTTAGGAAAATATGTTGCCCCACAGCAGGAAGTAGTTACAGAATGAGAGAGACGCCCCTTTTCCCTTGGCAGCCATATTCTCCTGAAAGAAAAGGGGGGAATGAGAGTCAGTTCCTAGGCAGATTGATAAGAAGTCCGGTGTCACCAAGGAGGAGAAAGGGGTTTGGAGTTCTCAAGGAGGAGGAAATGACAAAAGGGTTTGTTTTTTTTTTCTCTCTTCTCTTCTCGGCATTTTTTAGTCTTTGTCTTATGTTTTGTTTTGTTTTTTTTTTTCTTTAAGCCTGGAACTGATGACTACACAACAAACAACTCAGTTCAAACTTTGTACCAAGGATTATATAACAACAATGTATCTTGCTTGAGGGCAGTTTCTCCTTCCTGAAAACCTGACTAATCCTGTTATCTTAAAATGCATATTATAGGAGTGGGTCTGGTAAAATCTTTGTATTGTTAGTTCTTATCCTGTCATCTTAAAACGTAAATTGTGGGGGTGGGTCTAGTAAAATTTTTACAACCTTGAGACATTCTTTTGATTTATTGTAATAACCAATTTAGTGAAGTGAAGTCACTCAGTCTTGTCTGACTCTTTGTGACCCCATAGACTGCAGCCTGCCAGGCTCCTCTGTCCATAGGACTTTCCAGGCAATAGTACTGGAGTGGATTGCCATTTCCTTCTCCAGGGGATCTTCCCAACCCAGGGCTCGAACCTGGGTCTCCCTCATTGTAGACAGAGGCTTTACCATCTGAACCACCAGGGAAGTTTTAAAAAGTATATAATTTCCTTGCTAAGACTAGTAAGCAGGGCACTCTCCATCCCCCTTCTGATGTCTATGTCAGAAGCTTTCTCTGTCCCTTTTTCACTTTAATAAAACTCTGCTACACACACACACACACACACACACACACACACACACACACACGTCAGTTGATTTAAATATCAATACAAGTACAGGTGATACAAAAATATAGCAAATACTGTGAATTTATAGCAAACCTGCAGAATAACTAAACTTTGAGAATCACTGACCTAATATATTTAAAGTATTACAAGACATAAACAATTCCAAGAAGGATGTTTCCAGTTAGTTCATCTTAATTCTAAATCCTGACTAAAGATCTAAGAAGTGTAGGGAGGGTGAATGCTAAGCCATTCTGC
Organism: Capra hircus; assembly: GCF_001704415.2. Lineage (NCBI taxonomy): Eukaryota > Metazoa > Chordata > Mammalia > Artiodactyla > Bovidae > Capra > Capra hircus. The sequence continues at coordinate 63,800,730 of NC_030812.1, forward strand.
TCCCTCCTCTGATTCCACTTTCTCTCTCCCTCCCCATTCAACTTCGAGCTGCTCTTAATGCCAAAATGTCGCTGTAAGAAGACAGAGGAATTCTGTTTTAGGTTGTGCTGTCGATTCAATTGTGTCTGACTCTTTGCAACTCCATGGACTATAGCCCGCCAGGCTCCTCTGTCCATGGGATTCTCCAGACAAAAATACTGGGGTGGGTTGCCATTCCCTCCTCCAGGGAATCTTCTCAACCCAGGGATCGAAGCTGTGTCTCTTACATCTCCTGCATTGGCAGGCAAGTTCGTTACCACTAGTGCCACCTGGGAAGCCAAGTGAAAATAAGATGAATGTAACCATTTTAATTAAAAAGTAACAGTTTCATCAAACCCATAGAGGTATTCAATTTACACTTCTGAAAATATCTTCAGGTTCAAAAGACTATAACAATAAGTTAATTAGCTCTGCGCTTATATGATAAGAAATATAAAACCAAATATTGGATATAGAAATGATGAGATGGTCTTCAACTCAGACCAAAGTGCAAACTAAAGAATGTCGCTTGCCATCTCTTTTTTAAAAGAATTGAAGTCACTCGCCCTGCAGTTGCTGATTTTTAAGGCATCCTGAGAAGAGTTCAGGCAAGGATCAGGAATGAGACTCAGGAATGTGCTTTGGGAAAAATAGAATAGTCTTCAGATACTCAGATATTTTCAAGAGAAAATTCTATGAATCCAATTTCTTGCATCTTCTCATTCCTAGAAAGGCACTAAAATCATCTGCTCGTTGTGACTAGCAGCAACCTGCTTGTGACTGGCAGCAACCTTCCAATAAGATTGATGCTTGTTTGCACAGACCTCCCCCTGTCCCTTGGCCAAACCACGTCTATATACTGGCCTCCCCCTCTCTACTCCTCTTTGTGCGGCAGTTCTCAGAGATACCAGAAAGGCTATCTCTTGGACTATAGTCCACAGTAAGCCCCAAATAGAACTGAACTCACAGCTGTCATGTACATTTTTTTTTTCCGGTTGACAAAGGTCAGTGTAATTTTTAAATGATGTGAGCTTTGGCAAAGATTAAACAGATAGATAGACAGATAGACATGGGCTCACAATATATATATATATATTCATTTCATTTAGTAACATGAGATAAGGAACTACGCTAACAGATAAATAAAGGCATCCATGGGCCCTGACCTTGCAGATCTTAGTCAAGTTCAGGTTCCCCAAAAGCCAACATATATAAACTTCCTGGCACAGAGCAAGTGCTAAATAAATGTTAGTTTTCTTACCACTCTCCCCTTTCCACCTTCTCATCCTTAATGTGAAGTGAAAGGGCCTCATGAATTTCTCTCTAGATAAAATGAAGAGAAATGCACTGCTAGAGCCCCTTGGCTTTTCTCATAACGCAAGCCAGTCAACATGCATGAAGCTGGAAGAGAGTCACCTCCTTATCCTGGCTTTGGATTACCTGAAGGAAAGGGTTTGGAAAGTAAGACAGATGACACCTCATGGAAGACCATCAGGACAAATGCCAGGAACTCTGTGTCCCCACACACCAAGCCCCAGCCTGATGTCACCGTATACTGTCAGAACAGGCAGTCCTGACCACTGCAGGGCTGATGTAGATGTGGATTTAGGAAGAGCTGGCATTGGGCAATCCCAGTCCACTCCCCACACAGGTGATTCTTGCTCAGGGACAGAGGTCTCTGCTGGTGAGCCACAGAGCACGGCCACACTCCCAGGATTCCCGCTCTAGTTCCAGGAACGCCAAGTCACAAAGGTTCTTGAGAAAACAGGGAGAGTCAGCTTTTCTTTTTAAAGGAAATGGAAAAATGGACATTGCCCAGAGCCCATCCTAATACCTGACATATCCAGGCATCAGGATATTGTGTGTTGTCTGAATAATGAATGAACTAAAAGTGTCACTTGGAAAACTGCCAGTTCTGTTTGACAGACCTGTAAGAACACTAAGAGAATGATAATAACTAACTCTTATTTTCTATGAGGGATACAGAATTTACAAATATTGAGTTGGCCAAAAAGTTCACTCATGTTATGGAAAAACCCAAACAAAGTTTTTAACCAACCCAATATACAGCCTCTTTCAACTGGATTAGCGAGGAAAAAACCTCACAGTCCAAACTAATAGACACACATTTACATACTAACCACACATAGAAATTCATGAACCAGACTTTGGCTTGAGAACCTACTATGAAGAATAATCATAAATGTAATTTATGGAAGACCCTAGACTGCCTTCCTGACTGCAATCATTAACTCCAAACAGATGTGGGCTGATACAGAGCCATATAGAAAGAAGTCCAGGTTACTACTACATCTTGAAGCTCCCAACAGTATAAAACAGTAAAGAAAGGCAAACACATGGTTACTTGATGTCTACATGTGTATGTTCAGTTGCTCAGTCATGTCTGACCCTTTAGGGTCCCATGGACTGTGTAGCTCTCCAGGCTTCTCTGCCCATAGAATTCTCCAGGAAAGAACGCTGCAGCAGGTTGCCATTTCCTACTCCAGGGGATCTTCCTGATGCAGGAATTGAACCCGCATCTTTTGTATCTCCTGTATTGGCAGGCGGATTCTTTATCACTAGGCCACCTGGGAAGCCCCACTTGATCTTAAATATTTACAAGTTAATAATTTAACAAGTTAATTTCTAAACAGAATATAATATGGAGTACAAATCATGTTATTTAAAAGATAGAGTTTGGGACTTACCTAGTGGTCCAGTGGCTAAGACTCCATGTTCCCAATGCAGGGGGCTGGGTTCGATCCCTGGTCAGGAAACTAGATCCCACATGCCACAATGAAAGAACCTGCATGCCACAATGAAGATCAAGATCCTGAGGGCCACAACTAAGACCCAGAAGAGCCAAATAACTAATTTTTGTCCAGGGTAGAGTTTATAAAAATATTAGTTCAAGATGCACAATAGATGATGTGACTCAATAATGAGACACAGTTGAAAGTTGTTAGTTGTTGGTAAATGCAGTCTTTGTGAATGCACATAAAATCTCATTTGGAGGTAGAATTTTGAGATTGTTTTTGAATGTCATGCCCTGAACCAAATGGCCTTCCCACAACCTTGTAGTAGATCCTATTGGAATCTACACATGGCACTCCCTTCCTTCCTTCTGCTCATTTAACATTTCAAAGAGATTATATATCATTATGTGTTCACCTGAACAAAAAAATCTAAAAGCAGTTATAGTCAAAATTCTCTCTCCCACCTCTGCCCCCCTATCCAGCCAGTTCTCACCTTCCTCCAATAAATGACCACTCTCACTAGTTCTTTGAGGAATATTCTAGAAATTGTTTTTCTGTATATACAAGTGAATACCAATATATATCTCCCCTCCTTATACCTAAATTCACAGCATCCTATAGACATCCCTCTGTGTTGCTTTCTTCAGGTAACAGTATGTCTTTGGACTTCTCTGATGGACCAGTGGCTAAGAATCCATGTGCCAATGCAAGGGACACAGGTTTGATCCCTGGTCCAGGAAGATTTCACATTCCACAGGGCAACTAAGCTTGTGTGCCACAAATACTGAAGCCTGTGTGCTCTGGAGTGTGTGCTTTGTAACAAGAGAAAGACCTTGCACAGCAACAAAGACGCAGCACAGCCAAAACAAGAAACGAAAAACATTATGTCTTTGAATTTCCTCCATATCAGTACATAAAAAGCTTCCTCATTCTTTGCAGAGCTGCAAAATATTCCATTGTATGCATGTTGCAAAACCTATTTTGACAATGCCCTATTGATGAATATTTGTCTATCCCATAATTTTCTCATTTCCTACAATATTACAATGTACAAATATGCCATCAATCCTTTTACTTGTGTAAGGAAAACTTATTGAAGAACATTCAGTTCAGTTCAGTCGCTCAGTCGTGTCGGACTCCTTGCAACCCCATGAATCACAGCACACCAGGCCTCCATCACCAACTCCCAGAGTTCACTCAGACTCACGTCCATCGAGTCGGTGATGCCATCCAGCCATCTCATCCTCTGTCGTCCCCTTCTCCTACTGCTCCCAATCCCTCCCAGCATCAGAGTCTTTTCCAATGAGTCAACTCTTTGCATCAGGTGGCCAAAGTACTGGAGTTTCAGCTTCAGCATCAGTCCTTCTAATGAACACCTAGGACTGATCTCCTTTAGGATGGACTAGTTGGATCTCCTTGCAGTACAAGGGACTCGCAAGAGTCTTCACCAACACCACAGTGCAAAAGCATCAATTCTTCAGTGCTCAGCCTTCTTCACAGTCCAACTCTCACATCCATACATGACCACTGGAAAAACCATAGCCTTGACTAGACGGACCTTAGTCGGCAAAGTAATATCTCTGCTTTTGAATATGCTATCTAGGTTGGTCATAACTTTCCTTCCAAGGAGTAAGTGTTTCTTAATTTCATGGCTGCAGTCACCATCTGCAGTGATTTTGGAGCCCAAAAAAATAAAGTCTGACACTGTTTTCACTGTTACCCCATCTATTTCACGTGAAGTGATGGGACCAGATGCCATGATCTTCATTTTCTGAATGTTGAGCTTTAAGCCAACTTTTTCGCTCTCCTCTTTCACTTTTATCAAGAGTCTTTTTAGCTCCTCTTCACTTTCTGCCATAAGGGTGGTGTCATCTGCATATCTGAGGTTATTGATATTTCTCCCATCAATTTTGATTCCAGCTTGTGCTTCATCCAGTCCAGCGTTTCTCATGATGTACTCTGCATATAAATTAAATAAGCAGGGTGACAATATATAGCCTTGACGTACTCCTTTTCCTATTTGGAACCAGTCTGTTGTTCCATGTCCAGTTCTAACTGTTGCTTCCTGACCTGCATATAGGTTTCTCAAGAGGCGGGTCAGGTGGTCTGGTATTTCCATCTCTTTCAGAATTTTCCACAGTTTATTGTGATCCACACAGTCAAAGGCTTTGGCATAGTCAATAAAGCAGAAATAGATGTTTTTCTGGAACTCTTGCTTTTTTGATGATCCAGTGGATGTTGGCAATATGATCTCTGGTTCCTCTGCCTTTTCAAAATCCAGCTTGAACATCTGGAAGTCCACGGTTCACATACTGCTGAAGCCTGGCTTGGAGAATTTTGAGCATTACTTTACTAGTGTGTGAGATGAGTGCAATTGTGTGGTAGTTTGAGCATTTTTTGGCATTGCCTCTCTTAGGAGCTAATAAACAAAGACCCCCCTTTCAAAACATGAAATTATCTTTGATAGTGTAGGAAATATGACCCAACTAAAAGAACTTTGTAATCAAGTACCCATCTACAATGGTCTTATCTTTTTCTACCCTCCTTTCTGTTGTTCAACTCCCCCAAGGCTGTGTCTACTGTCACTTATTTTTTAAATGTCCTCTGCGATAGACTCACCTGGTGGTGCAGTTGTTAAGAATCTGCCTGGCAATGCAAGGAACACAGGTTTGATCCCTGGTCTGGGAAGATTGCACATGCATTTCATGGGGAAATTAAGCCCGTGTACCACAGCTACTGAGGCCTGCCCGAGCGCTGAAACAAGTGAAGCCAAAAACAAAAACAAATAAATAAATAATTTAATTAAAAAAAAATACTGTGGCTGTTAAGAAAGACAAAAGCAAAAAAACCTGCTCTGTGGCTTACCTGTATCAGAATCACGTGGGAGTGAGGATGAGAAAATCTGGCTTGCTGAAGCCTATTCCAGACCTGATGAATCAGGATATGTAAGGATGGGGCCTGGGAACATGCATTTTAGACAATTGCCTCCTCCTTGAGTCATAATTCATATGTACACAAAGTCCTCACTGTGGCTAATATTACCTGTGTCCTTGAAGCCCCTTCAAGGGCATAAGTGCCCTCCTCTGAATCCCTGAATGCTGCTTGTCTTCTGTAAATTCACTTAGAGCACTGACTTCCCTCTCACTGTTTTGCTGTGACTTAGAAGAGAAATGCACAGCTGAACTCTAAGTTGTATTCTGCAAGTCTTGGGATGTGGTCTTTACTTAAGGTTTCAATTTCACACTAAAATGTAAAATTTGTACATTTGTAAATGTGAAAAATCTAAAATGCCAAAGAATGCACAAACTACTGCACAATTGCACTCATCTCACACGCTAGCAGAGTGATGCTCAAAATTCTCCTAGCCAGGCTTCAACAGTACATGAACCGTGAACTTCCAGATGTTCAAGCTGGATTTTGAAAAGGCAGAGGAACCAGATATCAAAGTGTCAACATCTGTTGGATCATCGAAAAAGCAAGAGAGTTCCAGAAAAAATCTACCTTTGCTTTATTGACTATGCCAAAGCCTTTGACTGTGTGGATCACCACAAACTGTGGGAAAATCTTCAAGAGATGGGAATACCAGTCCACCTGACCTGCCTATTGAGAAATCTGTATGCAGGTCAAGAAGTAACAGTTAGAAATGGACATGGAACAACAGACTGGTTCCAAATAGGAAAACGAGAACATCAAGGCTGTATATTGTCACCCTGCTTATTTAACTTATATGCAGGGTACATCATGAGAAATGCTGGGCTGGATAAAGCACAAGCTGGAATCAAGACTGCAGGCAGAAATATCAATAACCTCAGATATGCAGATGACACCACCCTTATGGAAGAAAGTGAAGAACTAAAAAGCTTCTTGATGAAAGTGAAAGAGGAGAGTAAAAAAGTTGGCTTAAAGCTCAACATTCAGAAAACGAAGATCATGGCATCTGGTCCTATCACTTCATGGCAAATAGATGGGGAAACAGTGGAAACAGTGTCAGACTTTATTTTTTGGGGCTCCAAAATCACTGCAGATGGCGACTGCAGCCATGAAATTAAAAGACGCTTACTCCTTGGAAGGAAAGGAGAATGCATGTAAAGACATGGGCAAAGGTTAGGGTGCTGCAGCTACAATTCAAGGAATGCCAGCACTGACGGCAACAGCAGAAACTAGGGAGAGGTAATGAAGGGTTCTTTAGAGCTATTGGAGGGAGCAGGAGCCCTCTGACACCTTATTCTTGGACTTCCAGCCTCTAGAACTATGACAGAATGAATTTCTGTCTGCGGTCATACGTTACAGCAGCCCTGGGAGACTACACCATAGTGAACTAATTGGTCTAACTCTTTCCCTCCAAAATCTCCATGGTTACAGAGGATGCTTTTGGCAAAGTTTTAGATATATGATTGCTCTGAGACAGGGACACCAGAAATTAAACCAGCAATAGCAGCTGAGCCAATGTCCCTTCCCCCAGATTGTTTTGGAGGTTCTTAAGTAACTGGACCTCAACTATGTATGAGAATCTGTCTGTCTGTCCTACTATAAGGTCTGGAGGCTCAGAATCAGTCCATTGGCAGAGATGTGACCAGCCCTGACAGCAAATGAGTCCCTGGTTCCAATTTGTCCCTGGCTGAGGCCCATCCCATGCCTCTGCCCTTGCTTTTCTAAGATGACCATCTGCCATTACAATAGACTCTCACTTTTCACTTAGTTCTATTACCTGCTACCAGAAGACCCCTCCCATACAGTCTATAATTGCCTCTGTGGGGAACGGGTAAGAGTCCATCTAGGCAGATATACTAGTCTGTTAGGGCTGCTGTAACAAAATTAAAAAACTGAGTGAGGCTGCAGTCCAAAATCAAAGTGTTGGCAGGGATGGCCCTTCTTTTCTTTAAACTGTGCTTGGTCTTTGGTGCTGAGCATGGGCTTTCTCCAGATGCAGCCAGAGGGGGCTAGTCTCTTGCTGCAATGTGAAGGATTCTCATTGTGGAGGCTTCTCTTGTGGAACAAAGGCTCCAGGACACATGGGCTCAGTAGTTGTGGCACCTGGGCTTGGTTGTTCTGTGGCATGTGGAATCTTTCCTGGACTAGGGTTCGAACCTGTGTCTCCTGCATTGGCAGGCAGATTCTTAACCACTGGAGCACCAGGGAAGTCCCAAATTTTCAAACTTTTTACAAAAACATCAGTCATATTGGATTAGGGTCTGTCCTAATGATGTCACTTTGACTCAGTCACCTCTGTAAATACCCTTTCTCCATATGAAGTCACATTCGGAGATACTAAGGACTGGGACTTCAACATACTTAACACATACATTTTAAAGGGACATGTTCAGCCCAAACAGTAGGAGACCCATATGAGATTAGAAGTCCTGTGACATTTGCAAAAAGTATTATGCTACTTTATGTGCAATGGTCAAACAAAAAGCAGGTTATTTTTGGCAGTGGCTTCCACCTTGTTTTCAGGATACAGCTGGGATTCAGAGCCAAAGAAAACCATGCCAACTCTCATTTTACTAAAGACGTAAGCACAGAAACTTGGTTTAATCCTCTCTGCTTCTCTCACTGACCACTAGAACATCAGTGCTCTCCAAATACCCACTCAGACCTCTGAGGCCACATTTTTCAGCTCACAAAGTTTGACTTTGTTAGGTCACATTTTTGATTTTACCACTATTTCAGGTATCAATGATTTTCAAACTATTGAATATGCCAATGAAAGAAAAGCTGCTTGCTGTTCAAGCAGGACTTTAGAAACTACTTTCAGGGACAGGGGTAGGAAAGGGATCCTAGTCTAGGATCTCTTGACACTTTCAGTTTAGTTCAGTTCAGTCGCCTGGTCATACCCAACTCTTTGCGACCCCATGGACTGTAGCACGCCAGGCCTCCCTGTCCATCATAAACTCCTGGAGTTTACTCAAACTCATGTCCGTTGAGTCAGTGATGCCATCCAACCACCTCATCCACTATCATCCCCGTCTCCTCCCGCCTTCAATCTTTCCCAGCATCAGGGTCTTTCCCAATGAGTCAGCTCTTCACGTCAAAGAATTGGCCAAAGAATTGGAGTTTCAGCTTCAACATCAGTCCTTACAATGAATATTCAGGACTGAACTCCTTTAGGATGGACTGGTAGGATCTCCTTGCAGTCCAAGGGACTCTCAAGAGTCTTCTCCAACACCACAGTTCAAAAGCATCAATTCTTTGGCTCTCAGCTTTCTTCATAGCGCAACTCTCACATCTATACATGACCACTGGAAAAACCATAGCCTTGATGAGATGGACCTTTGTTGGCAAAGTCGCGTCTCTGCTATTTAATATGCTGTCTAGGTTGCTCATAACTTTTCTTCCAGGGAGTAAGCGTCTTTTAATTTCATGGCTGCAATCACCATCTGCAGTATTTTGGAGCCCCTCAAAATACAGTCTGACACTGTTTCCACTGTTTCCCCATCCATTTGCCATGAAGTGATGGGACCAGATGCCATGATCTTAGTTTTCTGAATGTTGAGCTTTAAGCCAACTTTTTCACTCTCCTCTTTCACTTTCATCAAGAGGCTCTTTAGTTCTTCTTCGCTTTCTGCCAAAAGGATGGTGTAATCTGCATATCTGAGGTTATTTCTATTTCTGCCTGCAATCTTGATTCCAGCTTGTGCTTCATCCAGCCCAGCATTTCTCATGATGCACCCTGCATATAAGTTAAATAAGCAGGGTGACAATATACAGCCTTGATGTACTCCTTTTCCTATTTGGAACCAGTCTGTTGTTCCATGTCCATTTCTAACTGTTACTTCCGGGCCTGCATACAGATTTCTCAAGAGGCAGGTCAGGTGGTCTGGTATTCCCATCTCTTTCAGAGTTTTCCATAGTTTGTGGTGATCCACACAGTCAAAGGCTTTGGCATAGTCAATAAAGCAGAAATAGATGTTTTTCTGGAACTCTCTTGCTTTTTCGATGGTCCAGTGTATGTTGGCAATTTGATCTCTGATTCCTCTGACTTTTCTAAAATCAGAGATGTTTTCTAAAATCCAGATGTTTTCTTGAACATCTGGAAGTTCACGGTTCAGGCATTGTTGAAGCCTGGCTTGGAGAATTTTGAACATTACTTTACCTGTGTGTGAAATGAGTGCAATTGTGTGGTAGTTTGAGCACTCTTTGGCATTGCCTTTCTTTGGGATTGGAATGAAAACCAACCTTTTCCAGTTCTGTGGCCACTGCTGAGTTTTCCAAATTTACTGGCACATTGAGTACAGCACTTTCACAGCATCCTCTTTTAGGATTTGAAATAGCTCAACTGGAATTCCATCACCTCCACTAGCTTTACAGAGGTTGAAATAACAAAACGTGCAAACTCAGTTTTTTGCATATTTATTTAAAATTTTCTCTGCAGATAACTGGAGAAGGCAATGGCACCCCACTCCAGTACTCTTTTGCCTGGAAAATCCCATGGATGGAGGAGCTTAGTAGGCTTCAGTCCATGGGGTTGCTAAGAGTCAGACACAACTGAGCGACTTCACTTTTACTTTTCACTTTCGTGCATTGGAGAAGGAAATGGCAACCCACTCCAGTGTTCTTGCCTGGAGAATCTCAGGGATGGGGGAACCTGGTGGGTTGCCATCTATGGGGTCGCACAGAGTCAGACATGACTGAAGCGACTTAGCAGCTGCAGTTAACTACATGTCTAAGAAATTTCTATTGCTCAGGAAATGCCAAATTTATACAGAAGCTTTATTTTGGGGGGCTCCAAAATCACTGCAGATGGTGATTGCAGCTATGAAATTAAAAGACGCTTACTCCTTGGAAGAACAGTTATGACCAACCTAGACAGCATATTCAAAAGCAGAGACGTTACTTTGCCGACTAAGGTCCGTCTAGTCAAGGGTATGATTTTTCCTGTGGTCATGTACGGATGTGAGAGTTGGACTGTGAAGAAGGCTGAGCACCAAAGAATTGATGCTTTTGAACTGTGGTGTTGAAGAAGACTCTTGCGAGTCCCTTGGACTGCAAGGAGATCCAACCAGTCCATTCTGAAGGAGATCAGCCCTGGGGTTTCTTTGGAAGGAATGATGCTAAAGCTGAAACTCCAGTACTTTGGCCACCTCATGAGAAGAGTTGACTCATTGGAAAAAACTCTGATGCTGGGAGGGATTGGGGGCAGGAGGAGAAGGGGACGACCAAGGATGAGATGACTGGATGGCATCACGGACTCGATAGACGTGAGTCTGAGTGAACTGCGGGAGATGGTGATGAACAGGGAGGCCTGGCGTGCTGCGATTCATGGGGTTGCAAAGAGTCGGACACAACTGAGCATCTCAACTGAACTGAAATCCTTGAGGTATGGGCCAGAGCCCTAAAAGAAGAGTGGATAGTCACCCTATCCCAGGAAGAGACATCCTCAAATATAAAATGAGGATTCGAGATGCTCCACCAAATAATAAGCCAGTGTTCAAATAAGCCAGTGATAATGATAAATAAAGCCAGTATTCAATGATAAGCCAGTGTTCAAACCCTGGTCTGATTCCAAAGCCTGTGGAAGTTTTGTATCACTGTCATGAGGAACGAGGGCAGAACAGGAATCTAACAAACATGGAGCATTTTCTAAGTGCCAGTACAGTGTTAGGGTAGAGGTAATTTGCTCCCTTTTACTATTTTCCCTACAGAAAAGTGAAAGTGTTAGTTGCTCAGTCACGTGCGACTCTGACTCCATGGACTGTAGCCTGCCAGCCTCCTCTGTCCATGGAATTCTCCAGGCGAGAATACTGGACTGGATTGCCATTCCCTCCTCCAGGGGATCTTTCTGAACCAGGGATCGAACCTGGGTCTCGTGCATTGCAGGCAGATTCTTTTACCATCTGAGCCACCAGAGAAGTCCATTATCTTCTTTAGGGCAGGTGTTATGGGCCTGTAACAATATTTGTTCTGTTCTACTTGTTTCTACCCTTACCCATCATCCACATGTTGAAGCCCTCACTCTCAGTGTGATGGTGTTAGGAGGCAGGCCTTTGGAGGTAATTAGATTTAGATGAGGTCATGAGAGTGTCATGAGAGTAGAGCCCTACAGTTAAGATTAATGTCCTTATAGGCAGAAGAATACACCAGAGCACACTCTCTCTCCACCATGCAGGGCTGCAGCTGAAAGGCAGCTGGGCATCTGCAAGACAGGAGTGACATTCTTATTGGGAACCAGATCTGCTGGTCCCCTAATCTCAGACCTCCATTCCCCAGAACTGTGAGAAAAATAAATGTCCATTGTTTAAGCTTCCCAGTTCATGGTATTTTGATAGAGCAGCCTGATCAAGGACAATATGCAATTACAAATCTCTTTTTGCCTTGTTTTGAATACAAAGGGATAAGTTTCTTTCTAGTTTTTATAAAATTGTTAAAAAAAAAAAAAACCAACATGGTTTCTAAACCAAGGAGTTTCAGCAATGGGATTTGTAAATGTCACTTGTTTTCTTTCATTATAGCAGCTGTATGGCCTTTCTCTGGGAAGGCATTTCTCTGGGAAAAAGGCACTGAAGTTTTACTATAACTTATTTAATAACAGTAGACAATTGTAATAGTGTGTTAATCTCAACTGTTTCCCATGACAAGGAAGAGTTGTTATCTGGCTTGTCAGGGAAGAGATTTTCCCCAAGGATTCCTATAAATAAGATCTATCGTCTTTTTTAAAAAAGCAGGTTATAGAATAATATGCATTATATAATTAAATTTCAATAATACAAGTATTTATATGCATAAAAATATTCTGGAAGGTTACCTCCGAGGGTTTTAACAGAAGCTATAACTACATGTTGGAATTATGTGTAATCTCTTTTGAAAGAAAGTGAAAGTGTTAGCTGCTCAGTCATGTCTGACTCTTTGCAACCCAATTGGCTGTTGCCTCCCAGGCTCCTCTGCCCATGGGACTTCTCAGGCAACAATACTGTAGTGGGCTGCCATTTCCTCCTTCAAAGGATCTTCCAGCCTAGGGATCAAACCCGGGTCTCCTGCATGCAGGTAGATTCTTTATCATACTCATCTAAATATTCTAATTCTTGTGCCACAAAAATATAACAGGACAAAATGTTTCAACTACTAACATAATAAAAGACTCAGAAAAGCTACATGAACAGATTGTGAGAATACCAAAATTGCACTTGGATTCTATGCTTTCAGAAGGATGTAAGAAAATGAACATTTATTACAAACTTAGCAATCTTTCAAGGTGAGTGGTATTTTTCCCATTTTCCAGATGAGGAAACTTGAGGATCAGAGGTTGCAGAAACAGTCTAAATCATGTAACAACACAAAGCAGTGCCGGATTAAATCAGATTCATCTGATCCCAATGGCCTCACTCTCTCTGCCTGACTAGACAGCTTTCAACACTGTGTAATAGAAAGCACCCCTCCAGGTGCCTTGCAAACAACAGTCTGTCAGTAATGGCTGCACCTAAGTTTTATCTGACTCAAGGTCCCTTCTTCCAGCTCAGGGAAGGAGTGCACATCGGGCTCATGGGCACACCAGCCACTCCCTAACTCACCATGAGTAAAGACATGGCTCTGAAATTCTTGTTACACCTGCAGTGCCAAATGCACTAAATGTGGTTTACCTTCCCTCTACCTGTGATAAAAACCCATCATTATTGGGACTTAGAGCCTTTTGCTAATTCTGAGATACTTATGCTCTTAAGGGAAGCTCTCTACCTCATGGTGGACTGACAATCAGCCTCTTATTTTAACAACTGGCAGAGCATCAGAGCCTTGCCTCCCTTTGTTTTCCTGTCCTGTTGGATGTTTTGTTAAGTATCAATATGTCTTTGATTCCCCATCACATCAAGGAGCCTCAGGCAATTCACTTATGGTTTCTCCTTGCCATCACATCGCAAGGAGATGAAGAACGTGATTGCTAAACATTGTTTTCTCACCATTACAATCGCGGCAGTGAGGCGCTGCATGTTGCACCTCTTGGAATAAGTTTGGCCAAGTGGCAAGTAACTGGCAAGAAGCCAGTGTGGTGGGTGGAGTAGAAGCAAACGACGAACAGAATGTGGGCGAGTGCTGACATTTCGGGACAGGAGAAAAATGACATGGGATGTGTGGTGATAGAGGGAAAGCGTCTGCATTACGATAGGGACTGTTAATGAAGCTCTTCCAATGGGTCAGACCCTGGGTGAAGCCTTTTACATGTGTTGCCTGATTCATTTCCACGAGCAGTAGCTGATCCAAGTTGTGTGAATCTCTGAAGATGATGCACTTTGTGGTAGGGGTGAAGGGTTGGGTTTAGATGACGAGATTAAGATGGAACATGCAGGCACTTCCCTGGAGGCCCAGTGTTAATACTCTGTGCTCCCAGTGCAGAGGGCCTGGGTCCAATCCCTGGTCAGGGAACTAGATCCCACAGGCCACATCTAAGAGTTCATATGCTGCAACTAAAATATTCTACATGTGGCAACTTAAGAACTGGCATGCCACATCGAAGGTAGAAGATCCTGCATGCCGCAACTAAGACCAGGTGCAGCCAAACAAATAAATATTAAAAAGAATGACAACATGCCTAAGGCTCCTCCATGAGAGGCTCACACAAGTCAGGTACCTTAACGCTTAAACTTCCTTAGCTTCTAGTTAAGCCCAGAAGTTAAACTCAAGTAGGCATTTTCAGTCTCCATATAAGGAAGTTCAGTGAGGTTAGGTAACTTGCCCAGTCACAGAGTTACCAAGTAGCACAACCAGGATGCCAACCAAACTTTCAGAGTTCAAAGTGGCACAACCAGGATGCCAATCAAGCTTTCAAAGTCCTTCAAGAATTGCCCAAAGCCCCCAAAGAGGCAATACATGAGGACAAACACTCTTGAAGCAGCACCATGACACCCTGATGTGGTTCTGAGGAGCACAGGCAGAGCTGGGCCCTGCCAGGATCTGCAGGACTTGGGGCTATGGAATCCTGCCAGACAGCTCTGCAGGGATTTGCATCTTTCAAATTCACAGAATCTATAAAGAAAACCTCTGTGAAGGGAGAGAGAAAGACAGGTTTTAATGACTCTAATCACTGTATCCACAATCCAAAAAAAAAAAAAGACACACAGGAGAAAAAAAAAACACAATCCTGGATAAGAAGCTAACAGTGATCAAAGCTGGATGCAGTGAAGGGCTGGTAAAACAACTCAGGGGGCAGAGAGAGCCCCAGTTTTAGCATCGGCCAATTTCTATGGTGTCAGTGCTCTTCCCAAGACTGGTTTCAAACTACCAATGGTTGTTAGGCTCACAGAATTCCTGAATATTTCACAATCACCTCTTACAAGTAGGTACAAGGTACTCTAGCACACCACTGGCTGGGTTTTCCATCTGGCTATCAAGGTCATGGCCTCAAGCTGTTCAGTTTTTATGAAGATCTTTCTTAAAAGTTAAAGGAAGGGAGTGCCCTGGGTGGTCCAGTTGCTAACACTCTGCACTTCCACTGCAGGGGACACAGGCTCCATCCCTTGTTGGGGAACTTAAGATCCCTCATGCTAAGAGATATGGCCAAAAAAAAAAAAAGGCAAATCTTCTTGGCCCTGAAATCTTGTCTAGGTAGGTAGAGGGTTTTTGATTAATTGATAAATCTTAAGAACATTCAGTTCAGTTCAGTCGCTCAGTCGTGTCCGACTCTTTGCGACCCCATGAACAGCAGCACGCCAGGCCTCCCTGTCCATCACCAACTCCCGGAGTTCACTCAAACTCATGTCCATCGAGTCAGTGATGCCATCCAGCCATCTCATCCTCTGTCATCCCTTTCTCCTCCTGCCCCCAATCCCTCCCAGCATCAGAGTCTTTTCCAATGAGTCAACTCTTCACATGAGGTGGCCAAAGTACTGGAGTTTCAGCTTTAGCATCATTCCTTCCAAAGACATCCCAGGGCTGATCTCCTTCAGAATGGATTGGTTGGATCTCCTTGCAGTCCAAGGGACTCTCAAGAGTCTTCTCCAACATCACAGTTCAAATGCATCAATTCTTCGGTGCTCAAATTTCTTCACAGTCCAACTCTCACATCCATACATGACCACTGGAAAAACCATAGCCTTGACTAGATGGACCTTTGTTGGCAAAGTAATGTCTCTGCTTTTGAATACGCTATCTAGGTTGGTCATAACTTTTCTTCCAAGGAGTAAGCGTCTTTTAATATTATGGCTGCAGAACTTTAGGGACACTCATTAGGGGACCTTCACCATCCACCGTGATCCATTTATATAGTCTTTCTGCAACAGGTACTCAACTATTGATGCAGGTATGAACCTCGGCTCCTGTCCCCTTCTCTATTTGCTTGACCTATTGACACCCCTGGAGCCCCTGTCCTCCCCACAGAACCCCACGAGTAACTGCAACAGCCAAGGACAGGACAACTGGTAAAAGCAAAAAGGGATAAGTCCAGCATCCTCATTTTATAGATGGGGAACTGAGGCCCAAGGAGAAGAAAGGCAACAAAGGTCATGCAGGATTATGATGCTAGAAAGTGAAAGTGAAGTCGCTTAGTCGTGTCCAACTTTTTGCAACCCCATGGACTGTACCTGCCAGGCTCCTCCATCCATGGGATTTTCCAGGCAAGATCATTGGAGTAGGTTGCCATTTCCTTCTCCAGGGGATCTTCCCAACTCAGGGATTGATCCTGGGTCTTCTGCACTGCAGGCAGACTCTTTACCATCTGAGCCACAAGGGGGGCTTCAAGTGGGGCTAAAAGCTAAGTCTCCCAGGACTTCACTGGTGGTCTGGTGATTAAGAATCTGCCTTGCAGTGCAGGGGATGCAGGTTGGATCCCTGGCTGGTGAACTAAGATCCCACATGCTGCGGGGTAACTATGCCCATGTGCCACAAAAAAATGTCCTGAATGATGAAACAAATATCTAGCAGGCTGCAACTAAGACCCAATGCAGCCAAATAAATAAAAAATATTAAAAAAAGGAAAGCCAAGTCTTCTGATATTCTCTCCAACACCCTGCTGTTTGCACAATTAATAAACATTTCATGATAATATCTTTTTCCTTTTTTTTTTTTTAACTGAATGAATAGGTTTTTTGTTTTTGTTTCAGGATATCTTTAAATGATACCATCTCTTCCAGATTAATTTTGTAGCAACATCAGGAAAGTGATAATTTGGCTGTTTGGGGCCCTGACTCATTTCCTCTGGCCCTGCCCTGTTTACTTTTCTAGAGCTGGGAACACATCACTACACAGGGAAGCTCAGGGCTGCCCAATTCAAACACCAACAGAAAGCAGAGACTGAGACAGGGCTTGCATCGAAGTAGGGAAAGGCAGTCCAGGTGTGTTACTGAGCTCTGGGCACCTGGGACTTGATCCCCACTGGAACCTCATGAAGAGTGTTGTAGAATTCCTTTCAGAATTAGGGGGTTCCTGCCACGTGGGACTCTCAGAGTAAAAACCAGAAAAGTGCTAGGGAAATCAGAACAAGTTGGTCACCCTACCAGAATCAACTGCCCAGGAGCTGGAAAAAAGGAACATTTATCCACCAGCTCCTGTCCTTCGATGATTAAGTTGCCTCACAAGATGCCACCTCCCTCACACTTGCATTGTTTGCATATGTGAAAGTCAAAACACATTTCTGCGGGTGTCCAAGAAAGAAACGGACAGCAGGCCCAGGGCAGAATGAGATGCAAACATCTGAGGCGAGGGACGGTAGGCTCATACCTCTGGCAGCCTGAGGGCTGCAGCAATGGCTGGAGTAAAGCTGGGCTGAGAGAACGAGAGGTGGTTCACAGGGCAGCCAGCACAGGGTGTGAAGCTTGGACCCTGAGCTGGCAGGAGCTCAGAGTCACTGGGATCTGGGATATGGTAGCAACTAAAGCTGCTA
Organism: Capra hircus; assembly: GCF_001704415.2. Lineage (NCBI taxonomy): Eukaryota > Metazoa > Chordata > Mammalia > Artiodactyla > Bovidae > Capra > Capra hircus. The sequence continues at coordinate 63,818,307 of NC_030812.1, forward strand.
TGCAGTGTATCAGGCTGCCCTTTCATGAATCTGCCTTTGGCAAGATGTTGACCCTTGCATGGTTTTCCTTCCTTTCTTCGTTATTCCCTCCCTCCTTCCCTTTCTCCCTCCTTCTCCCTTTTTCCCCTTTCTTCCCTTCCCCTTTCCCTCCTTCAATAAATATTAGTGAATGTCTATCATACCCCAGGGACTATGCTAGATACTTGAGATATAAAAAGAACTAAACACACTTCTTGCCCTCAAGAAGCATGTAGGGGAAGCACCAATCATAAAACAGTTATAATACAATGTAACTCTGGGCAAGAAATGGGCAGGAGAAGAAGGGGAGAACCAAGGCTTTACTTAGGAAGTAATATTTAAGCTGAGTCTCTAAGGATGGTGATGATGATAATGATAACAATGACAACAGGTAACATTGATGGTTATGGATGGATGCTGCCTATGTGCCGGCCCTATTCTAAGAATTATAGTATAATACATTTAATTCTTACAACAGCCCTAAAGAGATACTTTTATTATCCTTAATTTAGAAGAGACAAAGTTGAACAGTTGAAAAATTAAGTTTTCCAAGGTTTAAGCCTTAATGGCACAAACTGATATTCATCAAAATCCATTTTTTTCCTTCCTCCTGGACACATAGTTCATTGGTTCAGTCATGTCTGATTCTTTGTGACCCTATGGACTGAAGCACCTCAAGCTTCCCTGTCCATCACTAACTCCCAGAGCCTGCTCAAACTCATGTCTATCGAATCAGTGATGCCATCCAACCATCTCATTCTCTGTTGTCCCCTTCTTATCCTGCCTTCAATCTTTCCCAGCATCAGGGTCTTTTCCAGTGAGTCAGTTCTTCACATCAGGTGGCCAAAGTATTGGAGTTTCAACACCAGTCCTTTCAATGAATATTCAGGACTGATTTCCTTTAGGATTGACTGGTTTGATCTCCTTGCAGTCCAAGGGACTTTCAAGAGTCTTCTCCAACACCACAATTCAAAAACATCAATTATTCGGCACTCAGCTTTCACATAGCTAGACTACATTTCCCAACCTCCTTTGCAGTTAGATGTAGCCATGTGACTGAATTCTAGCTAATGGAATGGGAATAGAAAAGACATTTATAGACATGACCCACAAAAAACTCCATATATATATATATCCCTCATATGCTTTTCCCCTCCTGGATGTCTGGAAAGGTGACTTTGAAAAGCACCTCTTGAAAATGGTTAGGTCTCCATCAATTTGGGTCCCTAAATAGAGGAGGGCTTGTCCCATTGATTATTCATGTGCCCAGCACTGTTATTTGAGCAAGAAATAAACTTTTACTGTGTTTGAGCTATTACAGATTTTTGGGTCTTTTGTTACAGAAACATTTCCATCTTTTTTATTTTTCAGTGCAGTCAGTCTACCATAGTTAGTATAGGCACATATGAAAAATGGCAGAAAATTAGGTTAAAATGGTAAATAAAAGGTGCCATGTACCACACAAAAGTCTTATCCTTTTTTTACCCTAGAAGTACAGATGGAGCAGAAGGAAACAAAAAGGGTAGCTACAGTTCCAAGTGGATAGACAGAATAGCTGAAAGAGGTCATACCTAACACCTTCTTTTTTCTCAGCAATAAGAAGCAGAGCTCTTTTCCTAAGGGTATGCTAGGTGTGTGGGCAAGAGGGTAGGCTGTGAGCCAGCAGGCCAGGAACATGAAAAAAGTGGAAAATAATAAGGTTAACAAATGTGAGAGACGACCGTTTAGAGTCCAGAATTTGAAGTTTGTATCATGTAGATTCCTATAGGGAAAACAGATATCACTCTAGATATTTCAAGCAGAAGGGCATTTAATACAGGAAACTGTGTGTTCACGGAACTGGCAGAAAGACTTGAGAAGCAAAATTCAGGGGGATCCTAACTTTCAACTTCATTGCCTCAGAGCCAGAGATCTGCTACCATCTTGGCAGGAAAGCTACGACAAACCTAGACAGTGTGTTGAAAAGCAGAGACATCACTCTGCCCACAAAGGTCTGTGTAGTCAAGGCTATGGTCTTCCCAGTGGTCACACACAGCTGTGAGAGCTGGACCATAAAGAAGGTAAAGCACTGACGAATTGATGCCTTCGAACTGTGGTGCTCGAGAAGACTCCTGGGGGTCCCATGGACAGCAAGGAGAGCAACCCTACATACTCATTGGAAGGACTGATGCTGAAGCTGAAGCTCCAGTATTTTAGTCACCTGATGAGAACAGCTCATTGGAAAAGACCCTGATGCTGGGAAAGATTGAGGGCAGAAGAAGAGGGCATCAGAGGATGAGATAGCTGGATGGCATCACCAACACAATAGATACGAATTGGGGAAACTCTGAGAGATGGTGAGGGACAGGGAGGCCTGGTATGCTGCAGTCCATAGGGTTGCAAAGTGTCAGACATGACTGGGTGACTGAAGAATAATGTGTTTTATTTACCTTCTCTCATTGAACCCTCGTGACAACCCTATGTGGTGCACGCTACTGCCATCATCCAGTGAGGGGTTGAATAATTTGTCCAGTCTTGCAGCTCATAAGTAATAAGGCCAGGATTAGAACGCATGCTGACTGACTCCAGAGTTCACACTTGTACTGTCTTGGGGAAGGGAACAGCACAAGATGATGGAAAGCCTGCCGCTGTCACCCGGTAAGTGTCTGCATCTGCCTCTGCAGGACCCTCAGGAAGTTCCCTAACTTTGGAGTCTGTCTCTTCTAAAAAATGTGGTAGTTAAGCCAGATGACCTTCAAAATCTCTTCAGAATACAGTTTCTGTATCTATTTCCAACTTACAGAAAAATCACACATGCTAAATGAGTGAAGTTAGGACAGGAGAGCATAATCTCCTGTACTGAAAGAACATGCTACCTTTGGTGAGCAACTGGTAAGTGCCAGTCCCCATTTATTTATTTTATCTCTTTATTGCTGCTGCTGCCGCTAAGTTGCTTCAGTTGTGTCTGACTCTGTGCGACCCCATAGACGGCAGCCTACCAGGCTCCTCCGCCCCTGGGATTTTCCAGGCAAGCACACTGGAGTGGGTTGCCATTGTCTTCTCCGTATCTCTCTACTACCATTGTATCAAATGTAACAAGGATGAGTGTGGTGACTGACTGCAAAAACGGCTGTAATCCTTGGCTCCTCCCTGTAGCTTCACCCTTTGCAATGGGAATTTGTAGCTCTTTCCATCAAGAGATGAGCTATTTCCCCACCCACTGAATATGGGCTATTCTTGAGACTTGCTTTGCCAAACAGAGTAAGGTGACAGTGGTGTGTCAAGTTCTGAGCCTAGGTCTTGCATTCTTTCAGGCTCTCTCAGGCCTCTTCTTGGCCATGAGTCAAGCCCAAGCTAGCTGGCTTGCTTGATGAAGAGAGACCACATGAAGCAGAGGTATGTAGCCAAGTCATCCAAGCCAAGGCCATGCTAGATCAGCCAGCCCCTAACTGGTCAGCAGACCACCAGCACCAACGAGCCCAGCCAAGATCAGCCACGACCAACCCAGAACATGAGAAACATCCAGCCACAGGCTTGTTGCATGCCACTGTGGCTGTTTTTTATGCAGCTTTCTTGTGTCAATAGTTAACTGACACAGTTTGCTTTCAGGCAAAGCAGAAAGTCTAGTGTATGAATTATGCCAGTATTAACCAGAACAGTTAATCAGGAAAATTAATCTAGGTTGCAAGTGACAGAAATCTGACTAAGATTTGCTTAAACACACCAGGGAATTTATTGGTTCATATGGGCTTCCCAAGTGGTTCAGTGGTAAAGGATCCACCTATCAATGCAGGAGACACAGGAGACATGGGTTCAACCCCTGCGTCAGGAAGATCCCCTGGAGAAGGAAATGGCAACCCACTCCAGTCGTCTTGCCTGGAAAACCCCATGGAAAGAGAAGCCTGGTGAGCTGCAGTCAATGGGGTCAGGTTACAAAGAGTCAGACATGACTGAGCATGCACACACATTATTTAAAAGTCCAAGAGTAGACACAGCTAGATCTAGATACCCTAGTTTGTCACTGGGAATTTGATTCTCTCCACTCTTGGCTCTACTTTTATCTGTCTTAGTTTCATTTTCACGCAAATATTCCCTCATGGGTCAGGATGGCCACAAGCAGCCTCTAGGTTATATTCTATTAGTTAAGTAGAAAGAGAGTTTCTGTTTTCTAATGTGTGTGTGTGTGTCAGTCGTGTCTGACTCTGTGACTCCAAGGGCTGTAGCTCACCAGGCTCCTCTGTCCATGGGATTTTCCAGACAAGAGTACTGGAGGGGGTTGCAATTTCCTTCTCCAGGGGACCTTCCTGACCCAGGGATCAAACCTGGGTCTCCTGCATTGCAGACACACTCTTTATGGCTTGAGCCACCAGGGATGCCTATATTCTAATAGTTCAGGTAAACATATGAGAGACAACTTTCACTGGACTGACTAGGATCAGACACCTATCCCTGATCAACCACTTTGTTTTTTTAGGGTGATACACTGTGCCTGGGTCTGGATCACTTTCATCCAACCTGGAGATAGGAGATGGGCTGGTGATAAAAACACATGGACTGAGAATAAATAAAGAGGGGGTTCCCTAAAAGAAAAGTAAAGTAGTGCTATCAAAAGACTAATGAATACTATGCATGACCTTGGCTTCCCAGGTGGCACTAATGGTAAAGAACCTACCTGCCAATACAGGAGAAATAAAAGATGCGGGTTCAATCCCTGGGTCAGGAAGATCCCTTAGAGGAAGGCACGGCAACCCACTCTAGTATTCTTGCCTGGAGAAGCCAATGGACAAAGGAGCCTGACAGATTACAGTCCACAGGGTTGCAAAGAGTCAGACACGGCTGAAGCAACTTAGCATGTATGCATGCATGGCCTTGGCTTTAGATGACTTGGCTACAAGGCTTTCTTCATGTAGTCTCTCATCACCCAAAAGGCTAGCTTGGGCTTTCTGATTGCCCTGGTAGAGGCCTGAGAGAGCCTGGAACAGTGCAAGACCTAGGTTCAGAACTGTCACATGCTACTTCCACTGTATTCTATTGAATAGACTTCTGTACTTGTCTATATTCTTCTCTACTCCTTCATATTACTAATGAATTAAAGAAAAAAAGAGTGAAGCAATGACTTCTCAGCACTCATTCTTTTGCAGAATATATGTGGTTCACTATCTGTAAAAACTTTTCAACACTGATGCCAAAATAGCTATTGTTATGCACAAGTTTTCTTCCATCCCACCCAGAAGAATGGTCTACAAATCAAATCTTGATTACATCTATCATATATGTAGATAATGATCAAGAGGCCATTCACATTAAAGAAGGGCTTAGGACAGTCACTTGAACTATGAGGTACCTTAATTTCATCTCACAGACTCCTGATGTGTGCCCATGAACTACCTGAATCATAAAATTGCTTCAGAGTCGTAACTGGAGAGGCAGCACAGTGCAGTGGCCAAAAGCACAGGTTCTGGATACAGTCTACATATATTTGGGTTCCAGCTCTGACTGCTTTATGAAACTGTGACTTTGGGTAAGTAACTCAGTCTCAGTTTTCCCATCACTAATGGGAATAACAATGGAATTTACCTTGTAAGACAAGTAAATGAGTCATAATATGCAAAACACAGAAGAGTACCTGATTCATAGCAAGAGCTGTAAAGTATCAGCTATTAATCATCTGGGTGGATACATGTTGCAAGAAGTCTTTTGAACCTGGAGCGAGAAAATCTGGCATCATCAGTTGGAGATGCGTGACCTCAGCTGAGTCACTTCTCATCTCTGGGATTATTTTATTTCATCTGTAATGTGACAGAACTTATATCTACCCTGTTTACCTTGCAGGGATGCTGTAAGGATCAGAGGAGTTGACAGATGTTAAATTCTTTACAAATCTTCAAGTCCTTTATAAATAAAAGGCCTTATTAACACTATCTCCATCAAGATTATCTAACTGTGTGCAATCAAGGCAGTTTTTCATTCCACAGTGCTTTGGACAAAGAATCATTAGAGGAAGAAAATCTGTTGCTGACAAAATAATGGATTCCTCAACTGAAGTGTTGTTAAGTCGTTCAGTCGTATCCAACTCTTTGCGACCCTATGGACTGTAGCCCGCCAAGCCCACCAGGCTCCTCCATCCATGGGATTTTCCAAGCGAGAATACTGCCAAATCCAGTGGCAAATGTCATTAGGATTGTTTTGTGACTTGAAATATCCACCATCACCTTTTGTAGTTAGCATGAAGTAAAGTTAATTGTAATGGGAAGCGTATTAAATTGGGGGTCAGGACACCTGGATTCTAGTTCCCAATTCTGCCATTAATTTCCTGTGTCATCTCAAATGAGTCATTTGCTTTCTCTGGGTTACCCTAGCCTGTAAAATGGGGAATGCCTGTAACAATGTGACTGCATAGCTCTTGTGACAAAGATGTTCCTGGGCATTGGGTTGTGGTTATTCTTGGTGGAAGATTACTCATCACTTGGATTAAATCCCCACTGAATCTCTGGAAACCGCACCTGCCCAGACAGCATTTGATTACAAATACAGTATCTGTTTAATAGAATACATCCAAGAGTATATATTGAAATCATAATGTCTTTGTCTCTATAATTCCCCATGAATATAAGCATAAATCAACTTGTAGCTGATCGAGAAATGCACAGCAGTCTTCTTTCACTGCTCCTATGAGACATCCGGTGATTTCCTCTTCCATGGGCCTTCTTTCATTGTCCTTGCCCTTGGACCCTGGCCACTCTTTCTAAGAGGCCCTTTCAGCAATCTCCTAGTATGATCTATAACTCGCTATATGCGATCTGCTTGCTCCTCAATCCTCTGACTTCCTCTCCTACTTGCTGTGTTCCTGACATGCTAGACCTCTGGCTATTCCTGGACCAGACTGAAGCTCAATACTGCCTCAGGGCCTTTGCACTTGTTGTTCTTCTGCCTGGAATTGTCTTCATGTCCATGGTTCCCTCCCTCTATTTCCTTCATGCTTCTGTTTCCCCGATTACCTTATATAACATTGCAAATCCTCCCCACTTTGCTCTGGTGCTCTCCAAATCAAGTACCAGCTAAGTGGCAATGAAAGTGAAAGTGAAAGTTGCTCAGTCATCTCCGACTCTTTGCGACTCCATGGACTATGCAGTCTATGGAATTCTCCAGGCCAGAATACTGGAGTGGGTAGCCATTTCCTTCTCCAGGGGATCTTCCCAACCAGGGATTGAACCCAGGTCTCCTACACTGCAGGCGGATTCTTTACCAGCTGAGCCACCAGGGAAGACCAAGAATACTGGAGTAAGTAGCCCGACAGGTCTTCCTGACCCAGAAATGAGATCTAAACCCTAAGTGGCTTATGTTAGTTTACTTCCTTCTTGTGTAATAGTCAGTAATTGAGCACTCTAAATCTGGGTGCTCTGTCATCTTCCATAGTTGGCTTCCAAGGATGCTCCAGTCAGTGTCATCTCCTAGCCAGCTGGAAGGAGAAAGAGAGGATGTGAGGAAAGTGGCTTTATCCTTCAGTTAATGACCTGAAAGTTACACAAAACACTTCCACTCATACCCCACTGAACTGAACTTGGTCACAGCACTATATATCCAGGTGCAAAATGAAGGCAGGGGAAATGCAGACTCTAATGCCATGGCCACGTTATCAGTTAAAAGCTGAGATAGGGGTTCTTTTTCTAAAAAATGAAAAGGGGAATGAATTCTGCGGAATAGTTAAAAGTTTCTGCCATACTCTCCACTTGGTATATTCATCTCCATAGGATGTATTGCCATCTGATGATCTACTATAGATTAACATCATTTACATATTTATTTTTTATTTCCCCACACTGGAACACGAGACCCACGAAGACAGGGAATTCATCTGTTTACTGTTGTCTCTTAAGCCTTTAAATCAGTTTCTGACATATAGCTGGCACTCAATAGAAATTCATCGAGTATGTAAATAGACTTTTTTCCCTATCTGGCATTCTGAGTCACTTGCTTCTCTTTCACTCTGAATCACACATCCAGATTTTCTTGGTTTCCAGTGTTAATGAGATTCTGATCCAACTTCCTCTTGGAGCTCCCAGGATTCAAGAGCAGGATGTTGTCTTTCCAGATCCCATCTCAAGTAGTCATGATGTTCTCCAAAGAACTCTGGGTTTACAAGAAGGAGTTAGGAGGTGATGCAACTTTTTTTAAGTTAATTGTCTTTATTTTGGAGCAGCTTTAAGTTTACAGAAAACTTGAACAGAAAGCGTAGAGAACTCTGGTATGCCAACTTTCCCTTCCCGTACAATTTCCCCCATTTTTTGTTTTATTTTTATTTATTTATTTATTTGGCTACACTGGGTCTTATTTTCAGGCATGCAAAATCTTCGGTTTTTGTTGCAGCATGCAGGTTCTTTTTCTTTTTTAATTGTGGCACGTGGTATTTTTTATAAATAGCAGCAGCATGCAAACTCTTAGTTGCAATAATGTGGGATCTAGTTCCCTGACCAGGGATCAAACCTGGGCCTCCTGCACTGGCAGTGCAGAGTCTTAGCTACTGGACCATCAGGGAAGTCTGTCCCTGAGTATTAATTGCATTGCATTACTCAACATTCAGAAAACTAAGATCATGGCATCTGGTCCCATCACTTCATGGGAAATAGATGGGGAAACAGTGGAAACTGTCAGACTAGTTTGGGGGGCTCCAAAATCACTGCAGATGGTGATTGCAGCCATGAAATTAAAAGACGCTTACTCCTTGGAAGAAAAGTTATGACCAACCTAGATAGCATATTCAAAAGCAGAGACGTTACTTTGCCAACAAAGGTCTGTCTAGTCAAGGCTATGGTTTTTCCAGTAGTCATGTATGGATGTGAGAGTTGGACTGTGAAGAAAGCTGAGCGCCAAAGAACTGATGCTTTTGAACTGTGGTGTTGGAGAAGACTCTTGCAAGTCCCTTGTACTGCAAGGAGATCCAACCAATCCATTCAAAATGAGATGAGCCCTGGGTGTTCTTTGGAAGGAATGATGCTAAAGCTGAAACTCCAGTACTTTGGCCACCTCATGCAAAGAAATGACTCATTGGAAAAGACTCTGATGCTGGGAGGGATTGGGGGCAGGAGGAGAAGGGGACAACAGAGAATGAGATGGCTGGATGGCATCACCGACTTGATGGACATGAGCTTGAGTGGGAGCTGGTGATGGACAGGGAGGCCTGGCATGCTGCAATTCATTGGGTTGCAGAGTCAGACATGACTGAGCAACTGGACTGAACTGAACTGAACTAACTGTGGCATGCCTGTTACAATGGATGAGCCAAGACTGATACATTGTTACTAACGAAAGTGTATTTAACTGAGGGTTCACTCTTTGTGTTCTACTGTTCTGTGAGTACTCTTAAATGCATAAGGTCATGTATCCACCATTATGGTATGATACAGAATAGATTCACTGCCCTAAACCCCACTATGCTTCACCTATTTACCCTCTCCTCCAAGCCCCTGGCAACCACCAATCTATTTATTGTTTTTATAATTTTGCCTTTTCCAGAATGTCATGAAGTTGGAGTCACACAGTATGCAGCTTTTCAAATGGGTTTTTTAAACTTAGCAATATGTATTTAAGCTTTTCTTTTTTTTTTTTGAAACCAGATAGCTCATTTTTTTAATTGAATTTTTATTTTATATTGGGGTATAGTTGATTCACAATGTTGTGTTATTTTCAGGTGTATAGCAAAGTGCTTCAGTCATATATATACATATATCCATTCTTTTTCAGATTCATTTCATTTTATCAATGAGCAATACTATATTTAAGGATGTACCATAGTTTGTTCAAACATTCACCTATTGAAGGACATCTTGAACGTGTCCAAATTTTGGCAATTATGAGTAAAGCTGTTATAAACATCCATATGCAGGTTTCTGTGTGGACATAAATTTCCAATTCATTTAGATAAATACCTAGGAGAGTGACAGGTGGATCATATGATAAGCCTATGTTTAGCTTTACAAAAAACAGGTAACTGTCTTCCAAAGTGGCTGTACCATTGTGTATTCCCACCATCAATGAATGAGAGTTTGTGTTGCTCCTCCCCAGGATTTAGTGTTGCCAATATTTTAGAGCAGTAGTCCCCAACCTTTTGGGCACCAGGGACTGGTTTCGTGGAAGACAACCACTCACTTCCTGTTGTGTGGTCCCATTCCTAACAGGCTACAGACTGGTACTGGTCTGTGGTATGGAGGCTGGAGACCTCTGTTTTACAGTTTAGTCAATCTAACATCTAGGCAACTGTCTAATGACTTATGATGTTGAACATCTTTTATTCACTTATTTTCTATCTGTATAAGTTCTTTGGTGAGGTGTCTGTTCACATCTTTTACCCATTTTTAAACTCAGTTCATTTCTGAATTATAAGAGTTCTCTGCACATTTTGGATACACATCTTTTATCAGATATATGTTTTAAAAATATTTTTCAGATATTTTATCAGATATATGTTTATAAAATAAAAATATTTTATTTTTAAAAATAAAGTTTGTGACTTGCCTTTCCATTCTCTTAAGATGTATTTTTAAATGTATCTTTAAAGTATTCTACCACCCAGATCAAAGAGTGGTACATAAGAAACTGAGAAGCATCTCCTTCTCTACCTCCACCACTAAATTAACTGAAAATGTACCATTGTAAACATGTAAGAAGTTTAAGGAGAAACTCTAATAATTATTTGACCTCAATGGAACATTCAAAGCACATATGTATACATTACTTCTTTCAGAGCAGCATTAATTTTACAAAGTCACACAGCTGAGTGAACCTCCCAGGATTAGAAACCAGGTTTTATGACTCCTGGTCTGATATTCTTTCCAGTCTATCACTGATTCCTATTTTTCAAGATTTTGTCTTTTTTTTTTTTTTGACTCTGATTCACCATATAAACATTTGCATTGAGAGGAAGGCTTAAGTTTCCAGTCTTATTTATCAGCAACATTAAAAGTTTAAATCAGATGTGTTAAGTGTGATGCTTTTGAACTGTGGTGTTGGAGAAGACTCTTGAGAGTCCCTTGGACTGCAAGGAGATCCAACCAGTCCATTCTGAAGGAGATCAGCCCTGGGTGTTCTTTGGAAGGAGTGATGCTAAAGCTGAAACTCCAGTACTGTGGCCACCTCATGCAAAGAACTGACTCATTGGAAAAGACTTTGATGCTGGGAGGGATTGGGGGCAGGAGGAGAAGGGGCCGACAGAGGATGAGATGGCTGGATGGCATCACTGACTCGATGGATGTGAATCTGAGTGAACTCCGGGAGTTGGTGATGGACAGGGAGGCTTGGCGTGCTGCGATTCATGGGGTCGCAAAGAGTCAGACATGACTGAGCGACTGAACTAAACTGAACTGAACTGGGTGAAAGTGACAGAACCCAATTAAAATTGACTTAAGCACACAAAGAGGGAACCTATGAACTAGGGCAACTGAAAAGACCAAGAACTGGATAGAGGGATCCATTGGCTCATCTTAATCTCCTTCCCTCCTTCACCCCTTCTCCCTGTCTCTCTCTCTCTCTCCCTCTCTCATTTACTTTGCACAGAACTCATTCTCAGGTGGACTTCTCCATGAAGTCACACAATGGCCACCAACAGCTTAAGGCTACTATCATCTTGCAAAATCCAAGAAAAAGAAGCACCTCTTTCCCAACAGCTCTAATGAAACTTCCAGATAGGGCCCTTGGTCCAGTTTAGGACACATACTCACCTCTGAACCAGTTAGTTGGTCAAAGAAATACTTCTTAGGACACAGGCCCTCCTAGGTGTCTAGTCTGAACTTCAGATACTGAGAATGAGGGAAGAGTGAGTCCTGAAAGGAAAATCAGGATGTTGTTTCCAGAAGAAGAAAGAACACACACTGTCAAGAAATCTACAAATGTCCACCATGATATCCATGCATTTATTTCTTTAAGTCTGTCCCTCCTAGTTCACACTCTTAAGATGTGGGGCAGCACAGCTATATTTAAAATAGAAAACAAGAACCTACTGTATAGTACAGGGAACTCTGCTCAGCACCACACAACCAGGTAAATGGCAAAAGAATTTGAGAAAGAATAGACACATGTATAGGTATAGCTCAATCACTCTGCTGTACAGAAAGTAACACAGCATTGTTACTCAACTATATTCCAATATAAAGTAAAAAGTTTTAAAAAAATGGGGCAGTAAAAAAAAAAAAAACCACTGTAAGACCCAAATTCAAATCCTTCCACTGCTTAGAAGTCCTCTGAGCTTCAGATCCCCTATTTTTAAAGTGAGGATAATACAACCTACCCTGGTGATATGGATAGGAGAATAAAATAATGACAATAGCAAATACTTAATAAAAATATCTCATCCCCAGTTTCTGATTCCACAGGTTTGAGGTGAAGCCTCAGAATTCACACCTAACGAGTTCCCATACAGAGTTGATGTTGCTGGTTGGGGACCACAATTTGATAACCAAAGTATTAGGTTACTGACTCTTCAGAACAACTCCATGAGGGGCACTAGTATTACCCTTAATTTGTGGATGAGTTAAACTGAGGTTCACGTAGCTAGGCAAACTCCTTGTGCTTTTGTAATCCCTGGGCTTTAAATTAGAGGGCACTGAGGAAACAAAGATTAAAGAGCAAAATTGCCAAGACTTCCCAATCAAGCTTATGAAGGAAGAAATGAAAGAATTTGTCTAAATGAACTGGCTGGAAGGGATGGGGCAGGCAGAACCACTGTGGTAAAAGGGAACAGAGGATGGCATTGGGTATTGAAGACATTGACATAGAGGGCAATAGCTGGGGGAAAGCAGATTCCCAAGTAAACAGTGGTGCTTTTCAGGGCTGCTTTGGATATTCCATAGAACCTAAGAAACAGCTTTGGAAGAAATATTAAAAATCCTGTGACACAAACCATATTCAATGTAGGAAGTTACATTACTCTTGAGTTTGGCAGGGTTAAACAAAATGTACACTTTGTTAATTCAACAAACACTCATTAACCTCAAGTTCAGGGGATGCACTAGTGATACAAAGTTGAAAAAGTACATGATTTCTGTCCTTAAGGAACTTGTCAAGTAGAAGATAGTAGACCATTTATCCATTCAGTAAACATTTATTCCATCCTCTGTGCCAATACAATTCCTTTTAAAAATGGTATCATTATTAATGTCACTTCTTTTTAATAGTTCAGGAAGTTGGGTCTCAGGTAGGTTAGGTAACTTGTGAAAGGTTGTGCAGTTATGGTACTTTTCATCCATTAGCTTCTTAATTCTGTACAACACTCCCTATGAAGTATGTACTTTTTGTTAGCTCCATTTTACATAGAAGGAACTGATGCTCAGAGAGGGTAACTTTCCCCCAAACCACACCAGGAATAAATGGCAGAGCTAGGATTCAACGAAATCCAGGTAAACTGGTTCTAGCATCTATGCTCTTAAACACTATGGTGTATTAATAAACAGTTCAACCAGAGCTGCTAATATATAAGGATCATATAAGGAATAATAATGCAATATACAACTTGCAAGTGTCAGCTTTTTGATTTTCATGTTTCTCTCTACTCCTTACTGTCCCATTAACTTCATTTCAAAAACTAAATAAGAGAAGGAAAAGGACACAATTATCTGGGGATAATTTTAAGAATAGGTTGGGAACACTGCTTAAAGTATGGGCTTTTACCCTCAGGTAACTGCAGACTTCTAACTCTTTGAAATCATCTATGCATTTTAGTGTGAATGAGCTTATTAGCATTTTTCTGAAGAGAAAATCTACAACTTTCTTAGACTTCCTTAAAGAATCTGTGATCCAGCAAAGTGAACAACCACCTACAGAAAAAAAAGTCAATTAGCCTACTGGAAGACAGCCAAACATTGGCTGCTTCTATATTTTATTATTAAAAACTAAAACTCAATAGCACAGGAAACTCTACTCAATACTCTGTAATTGACTATCAAGGTGAAGGTGCAGGTGAAGTCGCTCAGTTGTGTCCGACTCTTTTCGACCCCATGGACTGTAGCTTACCAGGCTTCTCCATCCATGGGATTCTCCAGGCAAGAATACTGGAGTGGGTTACCATTTCCTTCTCCAGGGGATCTTCCCCAATCAGGGATCGAACCCGGGTCTCCCACATTGGAGGCAGACGCTTTAACCTCTGAGCCACTAGGGAAGTAATTGACTATAGAGGGAAAGAATTTTAAAGAGTGAGTATGTATAGAACTGATTCACTTTGTTACTCACCTGAAACTAATGCAACATTGTAAATCAAGTATACTCCTATAAAAACTTTTTTTTAAAGTCTCATACATGTTATGGAGACATTAAAAATTATTTTTTACAACCCTGTGACAACATGGGAAAACATGTAATATCAATAACAATATAAAAGTACAATATCGACTTTATTTCTTCACCATACATATTTCACTCACTTCCTTTCCTTCCTTTCCTCCACACTGGACAGTACTTCTCAAAGTCACCAGTGACCATAACCTTGTCGGATCCAGCAGCTACTTCTCTCTCCTGTTTTCACTACAGTTGGTGACTGGCTCTGCTTCTAGGCCAGGACTAGTCTGTTTCTGTCAATGACTCTCTTTCCTGTCACCCTTCTGGCTGCTGCTAAATGTTGGAGCATTCTATTGCTCAACTTGGGTTCTCTTCTCTTCTCCCTTCTCCTTTACATCACTCTCTCCCTAAATCATCTTATTCAGTTCCATGGTTTTAAATAACTTCACACTTTCAGTTAAGTGTATTTAAGTCACACCTCCAGCCCTGACCTCTACACTGAGCATTCAGTTCAGTTCAGTCGCTCAGTCGTGTCCGACTCTTTGCGACTCCATGAATTGCAGCATGCCAGGCCTCCCTGTCCATCACCAACTCCCGGAGTTCACTCAAACTCATGTCCATTGAGTCGGTGATGCCATCCAGCCATCTCATTCTCTGTCATCCCCTTCTCCTCTTGCCCCCAATCCCTCCCAGCATCAAGTCTTTTCCAATGAGTCAATTCTTTGCATGAGGTGGCCAAAGTACTGGAATTTCAGCTTTAGCATCATTCCTTCCAAAGAACACCCAGGACTGATCTCATTTTGAAAGGACTGGTTGGATCTCCTTGCAGTCCAAGGGACTCTCAAGAGTCTTCTCCAACACCGCAGTTCAAAAGCATCAATTCTTCGGCACTCAGCTTTCTTCACAGTCCAACTCTCACATCCATACATGACTAAGCAGGAATATATTCAGTTTGTCTACTGAATATCTCTCCTTGGGTATTTACAATGTAAGCACACCAGAATAAACATTTCCAAACAAAATTATTATTAATAGTAATATTATTCAGTTCAGCTCAGTTGTGTCTGACTCTTTGCTACCCCATGGATTCCAGCACACCAGGCTTCCCTGTCCATCACCAACTCCCCTGTCCACTACCAACTCCCTGAGCTTGCTCAAAGGTATGTCCACCCAGTAGGCATGCTATCCAACCATCTCATCCTCTGCTGTTCCATTCTCCTCCTGCCTTCAATCTTTCCCAGAATCAGGGTCTTTTCTGAGTCAGTTCTTTGCATCAGGTGGCCAGAGTATCTAAGCTTCAGCTCCAATGAATATTCAGGGTTGATTTCCTTTAGGATTGACTGTTTTGAGCTCCTTGCAATCCAAGGGACTCTCAAGAGTCTTCTCCAACACCACAGTTCAAATAGAACAGAGCACGGGCCATAGCAGACTCTCCAGAAATACTGAATGAAGTGAAAAAACCTCTCTCTCTCTCTCTCTCTCTCTCTCTCTCTCTCTCTCTCTCTCTCTCTCTCTCTCTTTCTCTCTCTCTCTCACACACACACACACACACACACACACGTTCATATAATTATGTTTAACAACAGGACATAAAACTGGTAAGAAAATAACAAAAAGCTAATTGGTTGTGCATGAAACCATGAGTTACTGTGCGATGTGTGTGTGCTAAGTCGCTTCAGTTCTGTCCAACTCTTTGCGACCCTACAGACTAGTAGCCCTCCAGACTTCTCTGTGGGAGAAGGCAGTGGCACCCCACTCCAATACTCTTGCCTGGAAACTTCCATGGACGGAGGAGCCCGGTGGGCTGCGGTCCAGGGGATCGCGAGGAGTCAGACATGACTGAGCGACTTCACTTTCACTTTTCACTTTCATGCATTGGAGAAGGAAATGGCAACCCACTCCAGTGTTCTTGCCTGGAGAATCCCAGGGACGGGGGAGCCTGGTGCGCTGCTATCTCTGGGGTCGCACAGAGTCGGACACGACTGAAGCGACTTAGCAGTAGCAGCAGACTTCTCTGTCCATCTCATTCTTCAGGCAAGAATACTGGAGTAGGTTGCCATGCCCTTCTCCAGGCGATCTTCCCAACCCAGGGATTGAATCCGCGTCTCTTACATCTCCTGCGTTGGCAGGCAGGTTAAGAATATCAGACTTTGAAGCTGAGTGACCTCTGCCAGACTGCCACTTATCAGTTGCTAATCCTTGCTTTCTTCGTAAGCCGAAGAGACTTAAAAATATGTACATCATTTCGAATCATCACGGGGTCGCGAGGAGTCGGACTCGGCTGAGCGACTGAACTGAACTGAACGGTCACAATGCGCTTTACTGTGAAACCATGAAGGTAAAGAACTTTGCTTGGTGTAGGGCACATAGTGAGGGTTAGTGATGGTCAGCTGTTAATGACGACGGGCGTGTTTTCTTTTACGATACGCACATTTCTCTTATAAACCTTCACTCAAGACAGCTGATAAACTTCCACACCCACCTATTCACTCAGACACTCCGCCGTTCCCAGAAGGCTCTGGGGACTGGCGCTCCTGCTCCGTCCGCTACTTCCGTTCACGTGATGCACCTAGGCTCCTCCCGGTTTCCAACATGGCGGCTCCCACTAACTCGAGCCGCACGTGAGATAGTCTACTTACGTGGGATCCCGTGTGTGAACCAGTTTTCTTTCTCTACAGCCTGTAGCATCCCTTCGACCCTTCCCGAGATCTTCGCGGGCCGCTGCCCCTCTGCAGCCATGAAGCCAAAGCCGGTTTCCCACAAGACCGAGAACACGTACCGGGTGAGCGAGGGAACTTGCCGGTGGGCCTGATTCTGAGCGGGATTCTAGGAGTACCGTGCTCCGGACCGAGCGGGAGTCTCTTGTCCGGAGGCTCTGGCAAACGAGCTTTCCTTTCTCCTAGCGTAATAAATAATGGGATGGGGAAGGAAGCCGGAACTCCAGACAACCAATTCAGTATCACAGACTAACCGGTTAGGATTTTTTTTTTTTTTTTTGCTCTTTTGTCGTTGAAAATCGAATTGGGGAGGCGGGTCGGTGGCGGAGGTAAGTGACTTACAGCTTCTGGCTGATAGCACCCCTTTCTGTTTGTTTCTAGAGGGTTTCTTTGTTACTCCACAACCGTAGGTCTGTGTATATTTAAAAATACAGTTGGTGAAACGACTTCGCCAGATTCTGTGCTTGCAGTAGGGTATGAATGAAACCTAGCAGTAGATCTAGCGAGGCCACATTGCTGTCTTTTAGCACAGTTTAGCATGGGAATTTGGTTTTACACATTTTGCAAATATAGAAATATTTCATTTTCTTCCTATAGTAGTGCAGTG
Organism: Capra hircus; assembly: GCF_001704415.2. NCBI lineage: Eukaryota > Metazoa > Chordata > Mammalia > Artiodactyla > Bovidae > Capra > Capra hircus. The sequence goes on from NC_030812.1 coordinate 63,835,890, forward strand.
CATTTGTTTAACGCTCATTCAGTTTGTTTAAAGTTGTCTTTTGTGATTCATCAGTGATGTCTACTTATAGTTGTAAAACTCAGTTATACATTTTATGATTGATTAAAATACAAGTCTGAAATTGAAAGTAAAGCTTATCATCATTTCTAATGATAGAACATGAGGTGGCGTATGGAAGCTTTAAACTTTATACTTTCACAAGGAAATTGTCAACATGATTATATAGCACTAAAACAGATATTCAAGATGTGAAACGTATAAAATGATAATGTTTTTTAAATATACTCCTCCCCTTCAGTTTCTTACATTTGCTGAGCGACTGGGGAATGTGAATATCGACATTATTCACCGGATTGATAGAACTGCAAGCTATGAGGAGGTAAGAGAATGTTAAATTAGCTGATCTTCAAGTACTCATAGTTGGTTTTTCAGTCTGAGACTTGAATTATTTCTCAAGCCATTCTTTTATGAACCTGAAATGCATTAGACCTGTGCTGTCTCAAACAGTAGCCACACTTGACAGATTAGATAGAATTAAATAAAAAATTCTAGTGCTCAGTAGCTATATGTGGCCAGTTGCTACCATGTTGACCAAATGCAGATATGGAACATTTTCATCATTGCAAAAGTTCTATTGGATGATGTTAGAAAATTGACTGGATTCTCAGGTGGCCTCTGACTCCAGTCTCTTCCTTCCCTTGTGCATTCTGAGCCCCGCTGCAGATCTGTATTCCTGAAACTACAGTTTTAAAGAGATTTTGAGCAAGTTACTTTACTGGGGCTTAGTTTCCTCCTTTATTTAAAAAACGGGGGGCTTGACCATATAACTTTTTTACGTTTCTGACCATGCTATAATTCAGCCATAACTCTATTCAAATATCACTGCATCATTTCTCTGCCATAATTTTTATAACATGCATCAACTTGGGATTCAACCTCAGTTTTTACAGCTTTTCACTTGACTCTAGTCAGGCTCTGCTCACTGTCACTTTGAATGCCTTGTCTGTAATATGTGAATTCAGCTAAGTGATGTTATCTAGGTAGGCACATAATCCTTTGAGAGCTCACAGTGAAGGGAGCCTAACCAAGATTCTTTAGGGGTGTAAAGTGAGGTATCAAAAAAGATTAAGTAGACAAGTGTTACATGAATTGAGTCTTGTTTCTGCGGGTTTTAGCATGGCAAAGAAAGCAGGAAAGGCTGATTCAGGCTGAGGAAGAAACCTTTATAAAGGAATAGAGGCTAAGGAGGGCATGTCACATTCAAGAACCTGCAGAGCATTTTGGTATGCTTATAATTGGATGTGGGATGTTTGTGTTGATGGTAACTGTGAATGGGTGAAAGGGGTAGCTGGTGGAAGATAATGCTGAAGGGATAATTAAGGACCATGAAAACCTTCATATCCAGCTAAGTTTGAATTTATCCTGAAACTATGGGAAATCATTCTAGGATTATAAGGCAGGGGAGTGTGTGACATGATCCAAGTGTAAGTTTTAGATCTCTTTGGCTTTAATGTGGAGGAAAGAGCACAACTGGAGTCAGGGCAACCATTTTTGATGATTTGGTAGTCATCTAAGTAAGAACTTTAGTTTCATATAAATATGTACAAACACTTAAAGAGGTTTTCTTTTTTTCCTCTTAAGAAAAATTGGTTCCTACCATATTCCTCCCTATAAAACCTGCTTTTCTCACTTTGAAAGAATACTGTCAACATCCTTCTAATTCAGTAATAGATATAATTTTTGACACATGGTATATCTTATTATGTGTAGACCATGAGGTATATGCCAACCATTTTCCTATTGTTGGATATTTAGGCTTTTTTCTATTACCCGCCCCCCACAATAAAGCTGAATGAACATCTTTATACTTATAAAATCACAAATTTTATAAGAAAATCTCCAAAAATGGAATCACTGGGTTAAAGGACATACCTGTTTTTAATTTTAATAGAAATGCCAGATTACTTCTCTGTAATAGTGTAGCAATTCATTTTTCCAAAAGCAGAATGAAAGAACTGTAAGAGTCAACATTTTTCCTGGCTTAAAATTGTGAAAAAAATAAATTTTTTTAAAAAATGTGACTACTGCATATGTTTAAATTTGCTGCCCGTATTGTATCCCTGATTGCTTTTTAAGGTGTGTTAGTTAATGCCCTTTTCTAAAAAAAAAAAAACTAAGGATTTTTTTCAACTGTTGTCTATCATCATTGTCTTAAAATATTAATGTATCTTTATTCTTATTTACCTTGATTATAGTTTTTCTTTGAGTTGTCTGATTGATGGACTGCTTTAATCTTGGCAGGAAGTTGAAACCTACTTTTTTGAGGGTCTGCTGAAGTGGAGAGAATTGAACCTGACGGAACACTTTGGTATTTTCTGTTTTTTTTCTATTTTATTCACCTGTCATTTGCACTGAATATGATCAAAACAGCTAAAGAGTGGTGTGATGGAAAAGTAGAATTTTTTTTTTCCTCTACCCAGGGAAATTTTACAAAGAGGTTATTGACAAATGCCAGTCATTCAATCAGCTGGTATACCATCAAAATGAGATAGTTCAGAGTTTGAAGACTCATCTGCAAATCAAGAACAGTTACGCCTATCAGCCCCTTTTGGAGTAAGTAGCATGATGAGAGAAAGGTGACATTTATCTGAATTTTAAGAAAGGTTGCTTTATAGCTACATGTGCTTTAGATCTAGTGTTTGTAATGTAGAAGGAAGGATTTACCTTTGTTGTTGTTAGATTAAAATATTGGTATATTACTGTAAAGCAGAATCTTAAGGATATGTACTCTTTTGCTTTCTCTACTTTTATAAGAACCTGATTTTTGACAGTTTTGGAACGATTGACCGTAACTTGTGATAGTGTATCTTCTTGCTCTAGCCTGATTTCTTTGCTCAACTCTTAAAACATGAAAAATTTTATACTTCTTTTGAGACTTGGTTTAGAAGGTTCAATTAACCTTTTCATCATAGGCGATTGGTTATCATTTGTGAACTAGATTTGTAGTGTTTGGTTTTTAATCTTCATGTCTCAGAATCAGTTACCTTCTTTATTTTTTTCATCCAGTTTGGTTGTACAGTTGGCACGAGATCTGCAGACAGACTTCTATCCCCATTTTCAGGATTTTTTTCTGACCATCACCTCAATCCTGGAGACTCAGGACACGGAGTTGTTAGAGTGGGCTTTCACCTCTCTGTCATACCTGTACAAGTACCTTTGGAGACTGATGGTGAAAGACATGTCCAATATATACAGGTAACCCTTTTCTCTCATACACATTTTTCTTTTTTTCCTCTTTTTTTTTAGCTTTAAAATTTTATTTTGTATATAATTCAGTGCTATTTAGTAAATTTATAAAGTTATGCAACGATCACCACAATCCAGTTTAAGAATGTTTCCCTCATCTCCAAAAGATTTCTCATGCCCTTCTGCAGTCAGTCCTGCTCCCCATCTGTATCACTTTGAGAGCAAAAGCAATATGCACTTGTCGAACAAAAGATTTCCTCTGTGGAAACAACTGTGTGCTCGAAGCCCCTCAGAAGAGTGATCCTCTTCTACAGTGATAGTTCTTAGCGTTTAAGTTGTGTGAAGTTTTTATCTTTTGGTCAAGGGAGGTTTTTATTTTTTTAGTTTTTGGCTACGCTGGCTCTTTGTTATTGCACACAAGCTTTCTCCAGTTGTGGCAAACAGGCGCTGCTGTCTAGTTTCAGTGCGTGGAGCCCAGGCTGTAGGTGCATGGGCTTCAGGAGTTGCGGCACAGGGGCTCAGTTGCTCCATAGCACATGGAATCTTCCCGGATCAGAAATCGAACCCATGTTCCCTACTTTGGCAGGCAGATTCTTTATCCATTACTCCGCCAGGGAAGTCCAGGCAGTTTTTGCTAATACTGACAACAGCCAGTCCTAGAATTTTTATGTCTGTTACCTTCAATCTTCCATTTGACATGTGAGTGTCATGTAATCAAATGAGATTTTAAACTGCTTATTTTATTATACCTTCCTTGCATTCCTTGCATAGTGTTAAGAACATAATTGACATGTACTATTAATGCATCTTTATTAAAATGATTAATTAAATATCTTATTTTCTCATTTATAGCATGTATAGTACACTTCTGGCTCATAAAAAGCTACATATAAGAAATTTTGCTGCTGAAAGCTTTACTTTTTTGATGAGAAAGGTTAGTTTGATAATTATATGTTTATTGCTCATTAATCCTCAAGAATCTGATGAACAGAAGGCGATATCTTTTGTAATATGGTTATTATGGACTGACATATATATATATAAAAATGGAAACCAGTTACTGTTTTGAGGTTATCTCATTGTTGTTTTTGCTTACTAATGTGAAATAATTTGGTTGTTTCTTTTATTATTATATGGCGTATATACATTCTCTGATTCACGTCAGTCTGTACATGAGCAGTGAGATTAACAGGGATTTTTATAATAGTTTCCTGTAAGCAACTGGTTGTATAGTGTCATTTGTTTTTGTTTTTATAATAAAATCATTGCTATTAAATTTCTTTCATACTCAGAATGTTGCTTATATAGTTTTTCTTGGTACATACCTTCATATTATACCAATGAATTAATCACTTCTGTGTAACATTAAAAATGTTATTGTACTCTCGCAGTAGTTTGAAATCATTGCAAGTGTCTCTTCTTTTCAGAATTTTTTTCCTTATTACATTTAAATATAAATCTGTAGAATAGCAAATAATAATTCTTCTTTTGGATATGTTTATGTTGTAAATGCAGTTTTCCATTTGCATTTTGTGTTTTAGGTTTCTGATAAAAATGCACTTTTCAATTTAATGTTTCTTGATCTTGATGAACATCCAGAAAAAGCAGAAGGCGTTGGACAGTTGCTATTTGAAATGTGCAAAGGAGTTAGAAATATGTTTCACTCTTGCACAGAGAAGGTAAATAAGCTAGAGGAGTTCTTGAGTCTTTGTGAAAAGGATTAAAAAGGAAATGGATGAGATCCACAGGTGATTCAGAGAGAGGATTACGTAGAATAAATAGAAAACATTTGGGGAGCATTAGGGCTTTAAAAGCAGTGCTTACCTAATATAGGCCCTGGATTATTAGGTATTTCTCATGTAAAAAATCACTGCTCTCTTTTTCATCCTGCATGCTGGAAGGTAAGAAAATTGATCAGTGAGTGAGGTTGACGGGGGGGTGGGCAGTTGTATGATAAAATTCCTAATCCTAGTTTTGAAATTGTTTTGGGACACATTTAACCACCAAAACTGTCATATCCTTGATTATCCTGAATCAGATTTTAAGATAGCTTGATCAGAGTGGAGAATAATCAAGAGTAACAGTGTAGTACTTGAGACTAAGAGTGTACACATTCATTTTCATGACTCTTGGATTTCCACAGGCAATAAAGCTAATTTTGCAAAAGCTCGGACCAGTTACAGAAACAGAAGCTCAACTTCCATGGATTTTAGTTGGAGAAACACTCAAAAACATGGTCAAATCCACTGCACTCTATATCTACAAGGAACATTTTGGAATATTCTTTGAATGTTTGCAAGTGAGTTGTGGTTTTTAAGTATTTGTGTGTAACTAGGAGTCCAGGAGTTGATTGCTGTTGTTCTTAGCTCAGCGGATTGCTGCTGGAGATTATATTCTATAATTGTTGTTACCATAATTTTACACACTTTCTAGGATTTTCCTTCCCTCTACCCCCTGTACTGATACTTCTACTTGCTTTCAATATCTTGAGATGCATGCAATAGAGCATAGTGGTTAAGAGCGCAGGCTTCGGAGCCAGATGGCCTCTTTGCATGCTGGCTTTGTCACTTACTGCTCCTGTGACTTGGGAAAGTCATTTAAGTGTCTAGTCCTCATTCTTTTCATCTGGTAACTAAGAGTAATAGTATTCTCTACCTGTGAGGATGGTGAGGAAATACTTGTTAAGAACTTGAAACAGTGCACTCAGAAACGTTGTTGGTTATGTCTGTGGCCACACCACCCTGAACTCACCCAATCTCATCTGATCTCAGAAGCTAAGCAGGGTCAGCCCTGGTTAGTACTTGGATGGGAGTAACAGTCATGGTTATCATTAGTGACTCCCAGTAAAGGTGTCTTTTTCTTTCAAAGCAAAAGAGTGTGAAAATTTGAGTGGCTTCACATAATATTTTCATTAACAGATGAGTTTGATAGTTGATAGTTTTTCTCTCTTAAATTCTTCATTTGCAGGAATCACTCCTGGACCTACATACAAAAGTAACCGAAACTAACTGTGGTGAAAGTTCTGAACAGATTAAAAGGTTGTTAGAAACATACCTGATACTTGTAAAACATGGAAATGGATCAAAGATAACCAAACCTGTAGATGTTTGTAAAGTAAGTTCCCAACTTAGTTTGCTTATAGCATGTTTGTTAGAAGCTGACTGCTAAGTGTTCATTGTTTTCCCTTTTGTTTTATAGGTCTTGTCGCAAACATTACAAACAGCCCATCTCTCTGCATCTTGCCGGGAGACACTCTTGGATGTAGTTTCTGCTTTGATCCTAGGCGAAAATGTTTCCTTGCCAGAGACCCTCATTAGAGAAACCATAGAAAAAGTAATTTACTTAAGCAAATATTAATCGAGTAGTTAATATTATGTTTAGCACTGAGTAAGCCTTTAGGGGAATACCAGTGAAGCCTGGCAAAGGCTCTGCCTTCAGGGAATTTATAATCTTGTTAAGGAAATGTGAATCACATGCTGTATTGGAAATAAAACAAATGTGATAAAAGCTAAATCTGCTCAGCAAATATTCACCTGACCAAATATTTACTTAACCAAGTGAAGGCTATGGACTAGATATGATAGGATGGACAGTTTTTTGTGTTTTTTTTTGCCTGTGATTTTTTTGTCAGGGAGGTGGTGTCTTGGTGAAAGTGAAGTCGCTCAGTCATGTCCGACTCTTTGCGACCCCGTGAGCTGTAGCCCACCAGGCTCCTCTGTCCATGGGATTCTCCAGGCAAGAATACTGGAGTGGGTTGCCATTTCCTTCTCCAGGGGATCTTCCCAACCCAGGGTTCGAACCCAGGTCTCCTGCATGGCAGGCAGATAGATGCTTTAACCTCTGAGCGTCTTGGTAGTATATAGTTAAAATCTGTTGAATCAGTCTGTCAGCATTTGTGTCACATTGAACTCTGGGAGTTGGTGATGGACAGGGAGGCCTGGCGTGCCGCAGTTCATGGGGTCGCAAAGAGTTGGACACGACTGAGCGACTGAAGTGAAACTTAAAGGTTAATTCTATCTGGGATTGTGGAACAGTAAACGCTTTTCAACGGATTTATATTTTGGATAGTCCTTAAAGGTTAAATATCAGTCTGCCAGTCAGAGAAGGAATTAAAAACTCTAGGAGAGAGAAGAACAAAGATGTGTTCAAAAATGTATGGGCCGTGGGCACAGGAAGTGTGATATATATCACTAAGGCTCTGCTTGGCTTTGAAAAATTAGGTTGGATTTTTTCCCTCTGCAAGTAGTGGACGGTCCTGAAAAAACGATAAACGGGGAAATGAATGAGATTGGCATCTTAGTGAGTTAAGAAGATGAATTGGAGGGAGGTGGGACTGAAAGTAAAAATCAGTTAGGTTCTTTGTAGGGCAGCAGTGTAAAGTTACAAAGAAGGTATAAAGTGTTGCTTGCCCTTTTATGTTTCTGTGTAGCTGGGAAAGAATGAGCAGGTCTTAGGCAGAGCACCTGTGTTAATCGCTGGAAGTACAGTGCCCTTCGAATCTGTAAGTCCCTTTGGAGAAGGCTGAGCACATAGAATGCTGCTGGGAGTGTGCCCACCATTCCTTTACTTGAGTAGTTCCTTTCCTGTGGAGGGGGGCCCAGTGCCTGGGCTCACACCTGGCAGTGACAGATTCAGCAGTCCAGTTCTTCTTGCTTCCCATGACTACTTTAACTTGTATTGAGCATCCCACTACTTCCTCCTTGCAAGCTAGAGGGCCTTGAAGATTTGGGATGTTTTTATTTTCAGGAATGGGAGAGTACTCTTTGTACTTACATTAGTATTCTTTGCCACAGATTTTTGAAAGCAACTTTGAAAGACGCTTAATTTTGGATTTTTCAGAAGTCATGTTTGGTATGAAGCAGTTTGAGCAGGTGAGTGAGATTATTAAGTCTTGGATTTGACTCTGTCATGATGAAAACAATCAATTTAAAAAATCCTGTGATTTTTGTGTTTTGAAAGGAAAAGGATATGATGTTTTTAATTCTTTTTTTTGAAGCAATTATATTCCAGTTCTAGGTCACATGTGAAACTTTATTCCACATGCTAAGCATTTTCAGTTATAATAGGTAACCAATTTGGTTTTAGTAATCTGTTAGGAAGTTATAGCCTGTAGTGGTGGCCTAGAAGGTAAAGAATCTACCTGCTGTGTGGAAGGCCTGTGTTCAGTCCCTGGGTTGGGAAGATCCCCTGGAGAAGGGAATGGCTACCCACTCTAGTAGCCTGGAGAATCCCACGGACAGAAGAGCCTGGCTTGCTATAGTCCTTGGGGTCACAAAGAGTTGGACACAACTGAGCGACAAACACTTACACTCTTCACTTAGGAAGTTATAAAACAATGTGTCGTCAAATCCTGAGTTTATCTTTCCCCCTCACCCCCATCGAACATTTGCCACTCCTTAAAACTGGTGATCCTACTATGTACTGCATAGAAATCTATCTCTTCACTCGTTTTCCCCTTTAGTCTTTAATAATATATATTTTTGGTTGTCTCAAAAAAAAAACAAAAACAAAAACACCACTTCTTTAGACATGTCCTAGCTCTGTTCTTTCCTGCCCAGTGAGGACCCTTTATAGCCCTCTCATTTTCTTGGCAGCTGCATCTTTTCCGTCTCTGTTCCTTTTGGTCTTTTTTTAAAAATAATTTATTTTTATCAGAGTATCCTATGCATGTAGTTTGAAAGGTCACACAGGGCTAAAAAACAGTTACTAATTCCCACCCCCATCTTCCTTACCAGTAACAAGCACACCTAATGATTTTATTTTAGCTATTTTTTTTCTAATATTTACTTTATATTTTTAAATCATCTGAATATACTGCTTTTCCTTGACATTAATTTGAGTCCTCATCTGTAGGCTTCCTCCTGAGTAGATGGATTCTTTTTCTTTTATACGACTCTTCTCAGTAGAGAGTTAACATCACAAATTTTGGTTGAGGTCATATTCAGTACTTCTTTTAAGCAAGGAGTATTTTATATTTACATTTCCTTTTTTGTATACCCTTTCATCTTTTTTCCAGTTGCCTCATTTTTTTAAAAACTGGAAATTGCTTCTTTAAAATTGTTTGTCAGCGAGCCTTCCAGCAGCCTCGTAGAATGCCTTTCACACAGCAAACTAGCAGATCATTTAACAGATCTTTCCTCTTCTGGAGACAGTCTTCCCAGAGCCGTTTAACTCTGAACGGGTTGCTTTCTCTGCCCACTGCACAGATGCCATACTGGGACTTGCCTATTTCCTGGGTCCCATGTCTTTCTCTTGCTATAGCTTGCATTCTTACATTGTAGTTTACTTTCTTATTTTGATGAAACACGTTCTCCAGAGGTTCCTGAGAAAAGGTGAACGGTAGTAAGATTTTGAGCTTTAGTCCGTCTGAAAGTGTCGTGTCTCCTCACTCTACACTGCCAGTACCCCAGGTATAGCATTTTGGGTTCTTCCTCAGTTTTTCAGGCCTTGCTCCATTGTCTTCTTGCCTCCTTTGCTCCTGTGGAGAGATCTGGTATCTTTGTTTATAATCTCTTTTTCTTTGTGGAAGTGTTAGGATATTCTCTTCATTAGATGTTCTGAAATTTACATCTGTTAATAAGTGTGATTTCCTTTTTTATTTTTAGCTTTTCCTACCCAGCTTTCTCTTGTATATTGAGAATTGCTTCCTGACGAATGATGCTGCAGTCAGAGATGAAGCTCTGGCCATTTTGGCCAAGCTCATTCTTAACAAAGCAGCACCTCCCACCGCTGGCTCCATGGCGATTGAGAAGTACCCTCTGCTTTTCTCCCAGCAGACGGTGGGGTAAGTTCTAAAATCCCAATTTCTTATATTCTCGGTAGGGTTACCCATTTAAAAATAATGCATTCAGAATATTGTAAAAACTGAAGATCTACATGTATTAACTGGAAAAATGTCTCTGATATATTGTTACATGAAAAAAAATAAGTTGTAGGAGAGTACATCTAATACCATCACATATTGTAAAGTTAGAATCTAAAGTATATATAAGCATAGGAACACATGTGGAATGGTACAAAAACAGGTTAAGTTGTTAACTTCAGGAAGATGGTAAGTGGAAGAAAGAAGTCACTATTAATTTTCTTAACCTTTTATTTTAAAACGATTATATATTCATGTGTGGTCATAATAAACAGAACAGAGAGGTTCCATATACCTTTCCTGTAGTTTCCCCGCAGTGGCAACATCTTACATAAACTTATTTCAATATCACAGCCAGAAAATTGACATCAGTACAATCCACCAACCTTATTCAGATTTACCAGTTTTACATCACTCATCTGTGTGTGTAAATGTACATGGATATATAGTTTTGTGCAGGTTTATCATGTCTATTCACAGCCACCACCAGAGTCGAGATACAGAGCTGTTCCCTCACTGCAAGGATCTCTGATGCTACTTTCAGTAGCCACAGTCACCCTGCGGCTCTGCATTCCAACCCTAACTCTTGGCAACTACTAATCTTACACTCTGTTTTTACACTTTTGTCATTTCAAGAATATTATATACATGAAATTATACTGTACAGCGTTGGAGATTGACTTTTCCACACAACATAATTCCCTTGAGACCTATCTAAGTTTTGTGCATCAGTAACCCGTTATTTTTTGAACATTTTTTTGTGTGTTGTTCCTGAGTAGTATTCCAAGGTAATGGATGGAGCAGTCTGTTCAGTCATTCACTTGTTGAAAGATATTTATGCCATTCCTAGTTTTTGGCTATTATGAATAATGCTCTTATTAACATTCATGTACATAGCTTTCCATTTCTCTGAGATAAATCCCTAAAAGCAGACTTGTTGGATGATGTGATAAGGGCATGTTCAGGTTGATAAGCTGTCAAGTAGTTTTGCAGAATGGTAGTGCGGTTTTATATTCCCACCAGCAGTATAGGTGATCCAGTTTCTCTGCATCCTCACCAGCATTTGATATTATCACTAATTTTTTGGTTTTGCCAGTCCGATAGGATGTAGTGATATCTTATGGTGGTTTTAATTTGCATTTCCCTAGTGGCTGAGGATGTTGATTTGCTTATTTGCCAGCTGCATATCGTCTTTAGTGAAATATATGTTCATTTCCTTGATCCATTTTCTAACTTGATTGTTTCTTTATTGTTGAGTTTCAAGAATGCTTTATATACTCTGATGTAAATCCTTCCACCTGCTTTGTAAGTATTTTCTCCCAGTCTGTAGCTTATCTTCCTTCACTTAAGATTTTTCACAGATCAGAAGTTTTAAATTTTGATGAGGTCCAGTTTATCAACTTTTCCTTTTATGGATAATGCTTTTGATGTCGAGTCTAAGAACTTTTTTCCTAGCTATAGTTCTCAAGTATTTCCTCCTATTTTTCTTAAAGTCTTATTATTTTATGTTTTACATTTAAGTCCATGATCCATTTTGAGTTAATTTTTCTATAAGGTGTGAAGTTTAGATCAAGTTTCCTTTTTTGCCTCTAAATGTCCACTGCTCTGGCAACATTTGTTGAAAAGGCTATTCTTTCTCATTGAACTACTTTTGCATCTGTGTCAAAAATCAACTGGACATTAATGTGTGGGACTTTCTGGCTGTCTCTTCTGTTCCATTGATCTATGTGTCTCTTCTCTGATGCCACACTGTCTTATTACTACAGTAAAATGAATCAGGAAATCTTATATCCTTCCACTGTGTTCTTCACTTTCAAAATTGCTTCATCTATTCCTGGTCCTTTCTTCTGTATAAATTTTAGAAGAAACTTGCCTATGTCTACAAAAAAATCCTTGCTGGGATTTTGTTCTGAATTATATTAAATCTGAAGGTCAGTTTGGAGAGACTTGACAACTCCCTAAAGATACACAAAACTGTTACCTTTATTTGTGTCAGAAGGATGGTAAGAGGAAGAAAGATGTGATTATTAGCTTTTAGATTATACACTTTTGCATTGTTTGAATTGTTAAAAGGGCTGTGGATTACTTTCTCAGTTTTATTAAAAATGATACATACTCTTTGGAAGTTAAAGCAAAGTTTATGTAGTTATTTGAAAGGATTCTGCTTACTATTTTTCAAATAGAAATTATCATTCCTAATAAATGGAAGCATATTAACTTAAAGCAAGTGCCACAGATTCTGTGTTTTCTTTCTGTAAGAAAACTTCCATCACTAAGAAAATTTCTGTCACCCTGTAGAATAACTTGTCTTTGTCTGAATATTTCTGGTCACACTTCATCCACAAATTTATAGTGGAAATTAAAGAAGATAATAGATGTGAAAAGAGTCTTCCGAAGATAAATGTATTCTGTCATTTGACAGATGCTTATCATATCAGGTACTGTTCTAGGCACTGGGATATAATAATGAAAAAGGGCTTCTTTGGAGGAGATGACACTCTCTGTGGGGCAAGCTTTTGAGGCAGGTAAATAGAATAATTTTAGATAGTGATAAAGGAAAAATAAAACAGGGTGTCGAGAGAGAGTAGATAGAGAACAGCACTAGTCCTGTCTGGAGAGGGGACTTTTGGTCCAATTGTAATGGTAGAAGGATCCAGCCTGGCAGAGAAAGGCTGGGTGAAAGGTTTTCCAGACAGAGAGGAGAGTTCCTGCTAAGACCGTAGGATTGGAATAAGCGTGTATGTTTGAGGAACTAAAGGAACGCCTGTGCAGGTAAAGAGCATCGAGAAAGGAAGAGAGTGGAAGTAGAGGAAGTGAGAGGAGGAGACAAGAGTCAATCACCCAGGGCCTTACAGGATGAGGTCAGAATTATGGATTTTATCAGAGGAGCTCATTGGCAGGTGTGATAAAGCAGGGGGATGACATAGCAACTAATGACTTACCTTTATAAATCATCTCATTTTTTTTTTGTTTGTAAGTTTTCTTGCAGGTTATGAGTCATGGTTAGTACTAGAAAGACTGTATAAACAAGTTCTAGAACAACTTTTAGAAATTACCAATAAAATTAACTTGATTTTTATCTACTGTAGTTTCCAAGCATTCAGTGTCCTGATAAGTATGAAACAAAACAGAGTACAACTTTTTCATTAACTTTAAAGATAAAAAGATACAGGAATAAAAACCTGATATTCTACTTCAATTTCATAACAAGTTTACCAGACTGGTCATGGAAGGATAAATTATAATAGATCATTTTATTTATTGTTTCTTTGACTTTTCTTTCTGTTAGATTCTGTCTTTGAAATGAGACTGAGGTAGAGTAATACTGCCAAAGTAACAGGTACCTAAAACTGAGTGTCATGTCAGAAAATATCATTGAGTAAACACTTACCAGATTAAAGCAGCAGAGGAAGTAACTTCTAATACTGTCTGAGCCACCAGGGAAGCCCCTTAATCATTTTATCATGTTAAAAAGGAAAGAGGGGGATGGAAGAAGTCAGTTCATACAATAAATTACCTTAAACACTTGTCCATCAGTAGTTCAAATTCAGAAATAATACCTAAAACTGGAAGAGACTTGCTTTGCAAGTTATGAAGCAAATTAAAATAGAAAAAGCAGAACCAACGGGTTTGAAAAACCTTGTCACTGAAAATCAGTGAATGAGTCATATTTGTTTAGTTATTTGTATTCAACCATCAGTACCAATTCCCTCCTCCCTGCTAATCTCCACACATGGAAAGGAACCAATTTTTAAAAATTAATTGAAGTATAGTTTCACAGTGTTGTTAGTTTCTACTGTACAGCAAAGTGAATCAGCTGTATGTGTACATATATTCCCTCTTTTTTGGTTTTCTTTCCTAATTAGGTCACTGCAGAGTGCTGAGTAGAGTTCCTTATGCTATACAGTAGGTTCTCCCTAGTTGTCTATTTTATACATAGTATCAGTGGAGGAACCAATTTTATTTCGAGCTTCAGAGGGCAAAAGCAATTACCTCCTTTTCTTATTTTAAGTATTCATCTTTTCTTCTCTCAGATCCTATATAAGGCAGAAGACGACGAAATCCAAGGGAGGAAAGGAACAGATCTCGGTGTTGGACCATCTTTTATCTATAATTCAGTCACCCCCGAATCAAGATACTACTTACCTTTCATGTTCTTGGGCGGCCCTTGTCGTGTTACCTCATATTAGGTGAGAAAATCAACTGTGTTTAATTGTGAAAAGTATTTTAGCAAACTGATGAAAATATTTAGTAGTCATTTTTTTGCTGTTTCATGAGAAAGTTGTTGCATGCCAGTTTGAGTGTTTCCCTTTTTCTCTCCGCTTCTTGGACAGGCCCCTGGAGAAGGAGAAGGTGACACCACTAGTCACCGGCTTCATTGAGTCCCTCTTCATGACTGTTGACAGAGGGAGCTTTGGAAAAGGTCAGTTACAATCACCATTTGTTCTCTTGTCTGTCTTTCTGGCACACCCAGAGGAACTGTAAACACATGGGTACCAGAGAATAGTACCGGCATTATATTCTGGCAGAACCCCCCGAGTGTAAATAGGGAAGAAAGAGGCTGAGATGTAATTACAAGATTACCACCTCGTAATGTGGTGACCAGGTCAGGATGGTCTGAACATTTGCCTGAGTCCAAAGGTAAAGCAGCAGAATGCTACTACTGTCAAAGAAATGAGATACAACTTTGAGTACCAGCTTGTGTCTTATTCGCGTCTTCTATGCCCAGTCCAGCCCCAGTGTACACTTGTCCCCCAGCATTTACTTATTCTGGGCAAGACACTCTCTTGTACCCCCTCCAGCTGCCCTTATGTATGTGTCCCTTCTGCCTGGAGTCCTTTCTGGGTCTGTCATCATTCAGTGAACTCCTAGCTTTCAAAGCAACTCCAGCACAGTATCTCTAAGAAGGCCTTTGACTCATCCAGGCAGAATAAGATTGCCCTGTCCCAAACACCATTCGTGTTGTATACGTGTCCATCTCTCCCTACTCCCTGATAACAGCAGTTTAAAAGTAGGCATTTTGATTAAAAGAAGGTAAGTATTAAAATTTTGCTACAATTAAAAAATAAAAGGTATTTTGTTTTATTCTAGCTCAGTATTTTTTGTTCCTAATCTGTATATATGGTAGTCACTCATTTAAATATTAATGTACTAGGTTCTGTGTTTAGTATCTGTTTAGATACTAAGCAGACATGTTTAGAGAATTTCCAGTGCTCTGTAGCCACGTGTGGCTAGTGACTGCCATATGGGATTGTGGCTACACATTGGCACATTTATAGAGCATTTCTACCGTTGCAGAAAGTTCTATTGGATAGCTTTGTTCTAAGGCTAGAGCAGAGGTCAGCCATTTTTTTGTAGCCACACGGTCAAGATTTTAGCTTTTGTGGGCCACGTTCAGTCTTCAGTCTTTGTGGCATATTCTGTTTATTTGTTGTTTTAAACAACCTTTTAAAAATGGGAAAAGCATTCTCATTTTGTTGCCCATATAAAACCAGACTACCTACAAAATCTGACTTGTGGGTCATAGTTTGCCAACCTTTGATCTAGGATTAGATGATTATCTAACTAACATAAATGGAGTGGATTGTGTGATTTCTTACAAATTGGAGTCATAAAATCAACTTGAGTTTTATACAAAGATAATTTCTTAGCTTTTAGAAAGTCTAAGTCTGTTCTCCTCAAAAGTTCTAATTTTGATAATGCTAGTCAGTAGAACCATTGAATTTTCTCATCTCAGTTGAAGGAAACATACATTTTTACTCTATTTCTGAATATATTTTTCTTTTAAGAAAGTAAAAGACTGGAAACCTCTTTCAGTTCCTTTCTGTTATATTCTGACATTTGACAGAAAATCCTTCAGAAGGCACAGATTCACTTTAATTCAGGAACTGTATGATAGTTATTGTATCAAAGAAATAAATAATGTGGTCTCTCCTATTTTCCTGCCTTTAGGAAACTTATTTGTTCTTTGTCAAGCTGTAAATACTCTGCTAGGTTTGGAAGAATCTTCCGAACTTCTTCGTTTGGTTCCTGTGGAACGTGTGAAGAACTTAGTGTTGTGAGTAGACGTACCTTCCATTCAGCTTAATGGTGAATCAGATATAAAGGCGTCTGTGTTTGTGAAATCTTGGGTCTATTTTTTACCTGAGCTGTATTCACATAGCAAATTTATTATCGATTTAAATACTTCAGTTAAAATAAGAACATTTCAGATACAGTCTTTAAATGATTCATCTTTGTACAAGGTATTGTACTGTGCATGTAGATTTATAGTACAACAGAGTATTGTGGGTAGATAATGTCAGTCGCATGACATTGCACAGTGGTTCCAGCATATACAGTTCTGCTGCTTTCACCATCTTTCTCAGCTTTACACATTTAGCAAACTCCACTGTGGTCCTTCACTATATACCAGACAATTCAGTTTTTGGTCTCTTAAGTTTATTTTTATTTGAGTCGTAACACAGGGCCATTACTCAGAGCCATTCAGTTTAGTGCCCCTTCTAAAGATCAGGCCGTTTGAAAATCTTGTAGTTTGCTTCCGTTTCCGGAGTCTAATCCAATTTATCTCCATGCTTTTAAAAATATATTTGTTCATTTACTTCATTCAATAAATAGTTATTGCTTTTCTCATATACCAGACCCTATTCTAGGCACTGGGAGACACAGTATATGACACAAAATCCCCTGCTTTCATGGCGCTAACACACTAGCAAGAAGATACACTAAACAAAATAAACAACTGCATATTTTAAAATATGTAGCCTGTTGGACAGTAGTAAAGTTGGGATAGGGCGAGTCTGGAGGTTGGGAACAATAGGATTTTTAACTAGGGGAGTCCTTACGAAGAAGGGGACATGTGAGCAGAATCACAGAAGCAGTGAGGGAGTAAGCCATGGGGATGTCTGGGCCCTGGGGGAGACGTGAGTGCTGGGGCTCCATGCAAGTGCCTGACTAGAGCATCAGGGAGCCACTGTCCCTGAGCGGAGCCAAGAGTAGGTGATAGGAGAGGTGGAGGTGGCAGGCAGAGCTTGACCTCTGGCCATCGCAGGGCTTGGGCCTTTACTCGGGAGTGAAAGGGAAAGCCCGGGTTTTTTTTTTTTTTTTTTGATAGGGGAGTGACTCAGGCTGATGCAGGATCACTCCAGCTGCTATATTGAGAAGAGACTGAAGGAGGATAAAGGAGACCAGTTTGGAGACTTACTGCAATAATACAATCTGGGCAAGGCAGCCCTGTCTCTATTGTTAATTGAATTGCCTTAAATTCCTTTAAGGAGAGAATTTGCTGTCATCCTACTTATCATATTACATATGTTGCCCCCCAACCACTGTTTCTTTAAAATCATCAAACTTCTCACACTGTGTTCTTTAGTGGGAAGAATTTAAGGCATCTGTGGAGGTTTTGAAACAGAAAGGCACTCATAACAGAGTAGGGTTTGTCTGTCCCCTGCAGAAGGCCAGCTGGTCTCCCAGGCAGGTGCTCTTAGCCTCAGAGGCCTGGAAACCTCTAACAGGAATGGATCAGCTTGGAGGGTGGCGGTGAAAGCTCCGGTTGTACAAGTTGTAGGTGAAGGCCTCTGTGCTGGATGTGGGCTGGTTATTGTTAAGCCAGAGGTTTCACAGCCACGACAATATGGATTTGAACCTTGTCTCTACTACTTACCAGCTCAATAGCCTTGAGTTAGTTCATCTCCACTTTATTCTCAGAAAGGAATAGCCGTATTTCCGTCCTAGAGATTGAATCAAACCCTGAGTGCAGTGGTAACTGTGCAAATTGCATTTATTGTATTTTCATTTTCTGCTGATCACTCTTCTGAGTATTTTCTGTGTGTTAATTAATGCAGTCTTCACAACTCCCTGAACTGGAAGTACTGTTCACATGATAAAAGGGAGAACTAAAGCTCTCAAATAAATTCAGGGGCATCCCTCATGGATCAGTGATAAAGAACGTGTCTGCCAATACAGGAGACATGGGTTTGATCCCCTGATTTGGGGACATCCCAAACGCTGTGGAGCAACTAAGCCCGTAAGCCACAGCTACTGAGCCTGTGCTCTGGAGCCTGGGAACTGTAATTATGGAAGCCCGCATGCCCTAGAGCCTATTGCTCCACAAGAGAAGCCACCGTAATGAGAAGCCTGCGCAGCACAACTAGGGTAGACCATTCTCTGCAACTAGAGAAAAGTCCGTGCAATAGTGAAGACCCAGCACAACCCAAAAAACGTTCTTAAGTAAATCCAGAATCCTAGGTGCTCAGTACCCACTGCTGCTATGTTGGGAACCACCATCTCTCATCTGGTGATGACAGTAGCTTCCTAACAAGGTTCCTTGCTTCCATCCTGGCCCTGCTGCTGTCCGTTTTGTACGCATCAACAGTGATTCTTTTCAGTTGAAAGAGTACATGTCACTCTTTTGCCAACAACCCTCTGACACTGAATTTTAGCCAGGGGCAATTCTGGAGACTTTTTGATTGTCACAACTGGGGGCTGCCAGTGGGGTCTGGTGGGTAGAGGAGTGTCCTGCAGTGCACAGGACGGGCCTACAGCGAAGTCCCTGGTCCACACGACAGTGGAGCCACTGTTGAGAAACCCTGCTCTCATGGTATCCAGCTCCTGCGGGATGAAGTCCACAGTCCTCATGGTGTTCCTTGGGGCTCTGTAATCTTAGCCCTGGCTTCTGACCTCATCCCCCATCATGCTTCGTTTAGCCTGTTCCAGCTGGAGTGGCTGCCTCAGTTCTGCTCACAGGGGCAGGCACACCTATCTGGGAATTGGCATTGCTGCTCCCTGTGCCTGGAATGCTTTTCTTCCAGGTGTCCTGCAGCTCACTTCTTGACTTCCTTCAGTTTTTGCCTTCCGTGACCACCCCTCCCGACCCCCCACACCAGTCTTCTCTGTCCAGCCTCCCTTCCCCAATTTGTTTTTGTCCACCATCCTCACCACTGTCATTAATTATTTACTTGTGAGCTACGTTCTGCTATTAGAATAAGGGACTTTTTCTGTGGTTTCCTGCTATATCTAGGAAAAGTCACTGGTACATGGTAGACAATAGATATTTGTTGGAGGATAGTACACAGTGGTTAAGTGGCTTATTTGGGGTTCCATCGCTGATGCGGATGGGCTGACTACCCTACCCCAGAGCTGGTGTGCCGGCCCCTGCTCTGTACCTCTTCCCTCGTAACTCAGTGCCTGGGACATGGAAAACACCCCACAAATATTACACATCCTCTCATATGGCATTGTCATTTATTGCTGAAAAGACAGCATTGGACTTTAGTCACAATACAGTATTATAATCCTGTCTCTGCCTCCACTTGGCTGTGTGTCTGTTCTTGAGCTTGTGACTCTCTATTGCTAAGCCTCAGATTCTTCATGTCTTAAGTGATGCTAAATGTCCACATATAATTTTTACCTGTTCTGTCTTACATTTCTGTCAGTGATAATCTTCTGTGGTTTCTAGTATAGCCTGACGTCTTTGGGGTGTGTGGCACACTTGGGGTCTAATAAATATCTCGTTGCAGAACGTTTCCTTTGGAGCCATCTGTGTTGCTGTTGGCTGATCTCTATTATCAGAGATTATCCTTATGTGGCTGCAGGGGGCCACTTTCAGAGGAGGCTTTAATGGAATTATTTCCCAAGCTACAAGCAAACATTTCGACTGGTATATCCAAGGTACTATGGTTTTGTGGTGTATTCTCTGCCTCTCATCTTTTGTTTTTATTTGTATTGCCAAGGGTTGTCAGAGCTCCTTAATCAGAAAATGCTGCTTTGAGGTGGTTTTTGTTTAAAGCCGTGATTCCTAAACACTGACCTACTAGCTGATTACAGCAGGATTAATTGGGGAGCTTACTAAAAATATAGATTCTGGGTCGCCACAGTCCCAAGTTCTGATTCAGCAGGCATAGGGTGGAAGTAAAATCTCTATACGATTTTTCAAAGTCTAGGTGATTCTGCTGCTCATTAAGGTGTATAGAAATACCTGAACATGTTACTTGTAAATAAGGATCACTAATTTCAGTGGAATTAGAAGTTTAGTCAGAATCTTTGCACTTATTTATAGAGATGCTTATAGTGTCATAGTTCAAAGAAATAGCATGGTTTTATGGTTTCGTTATCTTCTCAGTCTAGTCTGGTCATTAATTTTCCCATGGACCGTTTGAGTCAGGTGTTGGTTGGTGTTAGAATATGAAATAAGATAGAATAAACATGTACTACTCTGACAAGTGGCAGGTATATCGTTTATAATTCCATGAAACTTAACTCTAGCTCTCATTGACTCTGTCAGTTTCTTCTTGCTTTTCAACTTTGGAGTTTGAAACATGCTTTTTAATTTCTGTAGATTCGACTTTTGACAATAAGGATCCTAAACCACTTTGAGGTTAGGCTTCCGGAATTAATGGAGGTATTTTAACTGTTCATTTTGAATAACTTAAAAAAAAATGTAATATGATATATTTTTTCCTAAAATGATAATTTTGCAGAAAATTCAAATACTATGTAAATATCTATCACAAAATTTGAAGAAAAAAAATTGTAATTCTTTTTCCTGCCCTTTCAGTAAGGCCATCACTGAAAATCCAGTTACTTGGTGACTGTTAGACTTTTGTACATATGCATATAATTTAGTACATACTTATATAATTTAAACAACTCGTGTCACACAGGGTTTTCCATATCAGTTCCTCCAGCGCTACCTCATTTCTTTTAAAGTTTGAATAGTGCCCCACTGTTTAAAATGTTGTATTTAACCAGTTCTCTCTTGCTGGATGCTTAGGTGGGTTATTGGTAGTCTTCATCATTTCCAATAATACTGCTGTATACATTGTTACACAGATATCTGTACAGTAACACGAATGACTGCTTCCAGAAGTAGAAATTACTTCTACTTAGAAGTAGAATTATACAGTGAAAGTATATATACATTTGCTTTATTTTGATAAATGTTGCCAGTCTAGAGATTTTTTTACTTTTCGCGCCTGTGCTAGACCTTTAACATAAATTACTGACCAAAAAGTAAATAGTGTGAAGAAAGAATCATTTACTCCAAAAATGTGTTACTTATTTAATTTAAAATGTTAATATATGCCAGTTTTTATCTTTTAGACTTCTGTGCACATTTGATAACTCTTTTTGGAAAATAAAAACACTGACCTTCCTCTTGGTTTCCTGTGGTTGTTCAGGATGATGGGCTCTCAGAGCGTCAGTCTGTTTTTGCTATACTGCGCCAGGCAGAGCTCGTGCCAGCCACTGTGAATGATTACAGAGAGAAGCTTCTTCATTTGAGAAAACTCAGGCACGATGTAGTGCAGTCTGCAGTCCCTGATGGGCCATTACAGGAGGTAAAACACTTTTAAAAAAATATTTAATTTATACTTTAAGATCTGCCTAGCTAGCTTTTTTTTTTTTAAAGAGGGAAGTATACCAAGTAGAAAAGTGGAGAGAGTTTTTTTAAAAAAGAACTTTTTAAAAAGAATTTAAATAAATTCCCAGCTCTGTTCAGTGTTTTGAGTTAAATGACTCTGCAGCCTTTTCAATAGTAACAATACTCTATTATCCTTCCTTCTCCTGAGTGTGTATAGTATGTGAGAATAAGGGAGCTTCCCTGGTGGCTCAGATGGTAAAGAATCCGCCTGCAATGCAGGAGACCTGGGTTTGATCCCTGGGTTGAGAAGATTCCCTGGAGGAGGGCATGGCAACCCACTCCAGTATTCTTTCCTGGAGAATCCCCATGGACAGAGGAGCCTGGTGGGCTATAGTCCGTGAGGTCTCAAGGAGTCGGACACAGCTGAGCGACTAAGCACACACGTGTGAGGATAAATAGTAGGTAGCAGCAGGAGGAGCAATGTCAAGTTAACAATCAGGTACAAAGAATTGATGCTTTCAAATTGTGGTGCTGGAGAAGACTCTTGAAGAGTCTCTTGGTTGGATGGCATCACCAACTCAGTGGTCGTTAGTTTGAGTAAACTCCAGGAGATAGTGAAGGACAGGGAAGCCTGGTGTGCTGCAGTTCATAGAGTTGCAGAGTCAAACACAACTTAGCGACTGAATAGCAACTCACCTCCCGATTTTTTCAATGCAGCAGGATGTCAGCCCTCTACCTTTTCTATGAGGCATTTTCTGTCCATTACCCTTGATATATCATGATCCCTTTGGGAAGAAGGCCAAGTGGAGGCATTCCCGTTTCTGTCAGAGCAGTTCTGTCCCTAACTTGTTTTGTATGTCCTATGTAATGTTTCACTTGGAAAAGGGTTCTGATGCTAAAGTAGATACATGCACCACCCCCCAATAACAATGAAACTACTATGTTGCATGATGCTTCCTGAGCACATGGGGATGCTGGTGACAATGGTTATCATTCCAAAAGGGATTGAGAAGACTTTAGGTCCTCTGAACTAAACTCTTGATGTATAGTCTTAAGAACTCACATATCTGCTCATGAAGCCCCAGCTGCCACTCACAGTACTGTTCTGGGTTCTTAGGCACCTGTACTTTCCTAATTACTGTTCATGTTTTGTCTTGTCAGGTGATAGCAGTGTTTGTTAGGAGTGAGTTTAATCATGAGTCAAATCTGTTGATTCAGATACATTCTTCCTGCATAAACATCTGGAGTGAGTTCAAATACTATTTTTGCTTTAGTGATTCTTCTCTGTTGAATAGCCAGTGACGTTTTGGGGAGAGGAGGAAAATTACTGTAACTGAAATCAGTATTGATACATAGAAGTTTTTTTCTTAAAACACAAGCTTCCTTCCAAACCTCAGGTTGTCCTAAGTCAGGATATTTGCGTTTTGATGCTGATCGGAACTAGTTCTCTATGATTACAGGTGCCACTTCGTTACTTATTAGGCATGTTGTATGTAAACTTCAGTGCTCTCTGGGATCCTGTTATTGAACTCATAAGGTAAGCCTGGGTGAAATGGATGAAGCTGTTGTGCTTTCATTACTGCAGAATGATGGAGCCAGTATTGTACTCCAGGGTGTAGTTTAAATGACTGGATGTGTATACTATTTATAGTTACCTTAAAGACATTATGGGACAAGGTGAAGAAAAGATAAACATTAATTTATTCTATCTGATACCAACTGTTTGACAAGTCAGATGTTTTATATGTATTTCTTTGTGCTTTGAAATCACTTTGAGGAACTTTCTCTTTTTTACTTTATGTTGCATGTCTGTATTATTGAATTTTTTATAGTAACAGTAATATAATAAAAGTAAAAATTTTAATACATAATTTTATTTATATATATAAAATCTTTGAGCCAAACTTTAATTTTAAAATAAGACTTCTTAAAACCTTTGCTGTCTAGTATCCAAAACCCTTTAATGCTAAAAAAGATTGTCATAATCATATGAAAATGCATATGTTGTGCCTCATTTGTAGAAATCTATTCTTTTGTAGGCATTTGTCTTCAGATTGTCTACCCTTTTTGTCAGATTGGAAATATATTATATATGCCCTCTCAAAAGCCTAACTATTAGTTCTAAGTAGTGTAAGTATTTTGAAAAATAAGAAGTACAAAAGTTGCTTATGACTCACATTCAGGGATAACTTAATATTTTAATTATATCCTTTTTTACTTTTTTTTTTCCCTATGAGATCTCTCAAAATAAGACCTGTACTATATATTTGTTTTATGATCTTTACTCTTAGTTCTTATGCACATGAAATGGAAAATAAGCAGTTTTGGAAAGTCTACTATGAGCATCTAGAAAAAGCAGCTACACATGCTGGTATGTAAAGGAATTTAAAGAAGAGAACTGAGGGGTCGGGGGAAAGATTGTTCATTTAATTATTTTTTGGCCATGCTGTGAGGGTTGCAAGATCTTAGTTCTTGAACCAGGGGTTGAACCTGTTCCACTTGCAGTGGAAGGGCAGAGTCCTGACCACTAGGCAGCCAGGGAATTCCCTAATTACTGCTGCTTAATTACACATGAAATTGGGAAACAAATGAGAAGTAGATTATCTTTAATAACCTTTGTATGTGGTTTATTGTTTGCTTGTATTACTAGAGCAGGAAATTCTCCCACTGGAAGACATACATAGATGTTGTTAGTAACATTTCTCTAGTGGTTATGATGACCTTTTTTCTTTCAGAGAAAGCATTGCAGAATGACACAAGAGATGAGGAGAAGTCCATTGGAGATGCAAATTGGGAGCAGACTCAGGAAGGAAACGTTGGAGCGCTTTATCACAAGCAGTTGACATTGAAAACTGACCTTCAGGAAAGACTGGACCACACCAATTTTCGTTTTTTGCTCTGGCAAGCTCTGGCAAAATTTCCAGAAAGGGTGGAGCCTCGGTCCAGGGAGCTTTCCCCACTTTTCTTGAGGTTTATCAAGTAAGTGTTCTTTCCTAGGAATATGTCGCTAGTAGGGTGTGAGGAAGAGAAGGTACAAAGTGAAATTCCCAGATTGGCTGAGTTCTTATATCTGTCTTCTTTTCAAATCACTAGCACATCTCTAAAGCACTGGCTCTATGGATAACAAATAAACTAGTTGTGTTTACTTGTTCTTACATGAATCAAAATCTAACCAGCTCATAAATGGTTTTAATAAAAAATTCCAGGTTGCAAAGTAAGAAAGGCCATACTGACTTAGGTCAATGCACAGTGGCCTTGTTATTTCTTGCCCTGTTGTTCGTTGTTTTTTTGTCTGCCTAGGGCTTAAAAGTACTTTCAGGTAACTCAACCCCAGCCACTCTTTTTTTTTTTTTTTTACTTTATTTTACTTTACAATACTGTATTGGTTTCACCATACATTGACATGAATCCACCACAGGTGTATACAAGCTCCCAATCCTGAATCCCCCTCCCACCTCCCACCCCATATCATCTCTCTGGATCATCCCCGTGCACCAGCCCCAAGCATCCTGTATCCTGTATCGAACATAGACTGGCACTTCATTTCTTACATGATAGTATACATGTTTCAATGCCATTCTCCCAAATCATCCTACCCTCTCCCTCTCCCTCAGAGTCCAAAAGTCCGTTCTATACATCTGTGTCTCTTTTGCTGTCTCGCATACAGGGTCATCATTACCATCTTTCTAAATTCCATATATATGTGTCAGTGTACTGTATTGGTGTTTTTCTTTCTGGCTTACTTCACTCTGTATAATTGGCTCCAGTTTCATCCATCTCATTAGAACTGATTCAAATGTATTCTTTTTAATGGCTGAGTAATACTCCATTGTGTATATGTACCACAGCTTTCTTATCCATTCATCTGCTGATGGACATCTAGGTTGTTTCCATGTCCTGGCTATTATAAACAGTGCTGTGATGAACATTGGGGTACATGTGTCTCTTTCAATTCTGGTTTCCTTAGTGTGTATGCCCACCAGTGGGATTGCTGGTCATAAGGCAGCTCTATTTGCAATTTTTTAAGGAATCTCCACACTGTTTTCCATAGTGGCTGTACTAGTTTACATTCCCGCCAACAGTGTAAGAGGGTTCCCTTTTCTTCACACCCTCTCCAGCATTTATTGCTTGTAGACTTTTGGATTGCAGCCATTCTGACTGGCCTGAAGTGGTACCTCATTGTGGTCTTGATTTGCATTTCTCTGATAATGAGTGATGTTGAGCATCTTTTCATGTGTTTGTTAGCCATCCGTATGTCTTCTTTGGAGAAATGCCTGTTTAGTTCTTTGGCCCATTTTTTGATTGGGTCGTTTATTTTTCTGGAGTTGAGCTGCATAAGTTGCTTGTTTATTTTTGAGATTAGTTGTTTGTCAGTTGCTTCATTTGCTGTTGTTTTCTCCCATTCAGAAGGCTGTCTTTTCACCTTACTTATAGTTTCCTTTGTTGTGCAGAAGCTTTTAATTTTAATTAGATCCCATTTGTTTATTTTTGCTTTTATTTCCAGTATTCTGGGAGGTGGATCATAGAGGATCCTGCTGTGATTTATGTCAGAGAGTGTTTTGCCTATGTTCTCCTCTAGGAGTTTTATAGTTTCTGGTCTTACGTTTAGATCTTGAATCCATTTTGAGTTTATTTTTGTGTGTGGTGTTAGTAAGTGATCTAGTTTCATTCTTTTACAAGTGGTTGACCAGTTTTCCCAGCACCACATGTTAAAGAGATTGTCTTTACTTCATTGTATATTCTTGCCTCCTTTGTCAAAGATAAGGTGTCCATAGGTGTGTGGATTTATCTCTGGGCTTTCTATTTTGTTCCATTGATCTATATTTCTGTCTTTGTGCCAGTACCATACTGTCTTAATGACTGAGCCACTCTGTTTTGAACCTCTTGAATGTTTCTCATGATGCTGAGGAATGTGCTCTCAAAGAATAACAAGAACTTTCTGGAGTACTGTTTTACTTTGACTAGATATGCTCTGTGAGAGTCAGATTGCTTTAAAATGCTAAAGATAAGGGGTGCAAAATATAGAACAGTACTAGTCAATCAAAGGTAAATTTTCCGTTATTATTTTGTTACATGGGAAAATGGTGTAGGGTTGGGTTAGGCAGGCCACAGACCACAGCCTGCCAGCCTTTTCAAGGAACAGCAGGGTGATCCAGGAAGAAAGTAGTTGGAGGTGAGAGCAAAAAATTTAACAGAATGAATTTGTGTAGGGGCTTTGAAGTGACAGTAAAGACTTTGGTTTTTATTGTCAGTGGAATAGAAAGCCTTTGGGAAGGTTAAACAAGGATTATACAACGAATGTTTTCTTGAGAATTTTTCTGGCTTCTGTTTTGAGAATGGACTGTGGGACAGAAGTGGTGAGAGCAGAGGGACTGGGGAGGGGAGTTGGGAGGAGATGGCAAAAATCTGTGCAAGAAACGATGGTGACTTGACCATGGTGGGAGTAATGCAGATGGTGAGAAGTAGTTGAATTCTGGACACTTTTCGGATTTCAATTTAAAAAGGTACGTTTTTGAAGAATTGCAACTAGATTAACCTGAGGCATTTGCTAATATTACATGTAGGATAGGGGTTGTGAGTGGTGGGGGGTATGCAGTAAGGAAAAACGGGAGAAAATAAGAATATCTATAAGGTTTTTTGGGGCCTGAGCAAGTGGAAGGAGAAAGTTACCATTGACTGAGATGGAAGAAATACAGAAGTTTGCTGATTTGTGGGGAAGATCAAGAGTTGTTTTGTTTTGTTTTGTTAAAGACATATTAAGTTTGGGATACTAAACAGACATCTAAGTAGAGATTTCAAGTAGACAGTTGATTGTGGAGTTTAAAGTTCAAAGGAAAGGTTTGGTTTTAAGATAATAAATTTGAGACTCATCAGTATATGGATAGATTTTAAAATTATGAGATAGGGAGTGAAGTCACACCTGGGGTGTAAATGCAGGGAGAAAAGATTTCCAAGGACCAACTGTAATATTTTGAGGTTAAGGAACCAGCAGAGGAGTCCAGGACAGAGTAATAGAACTAAAACCACTCAGTATTTCTTACAGTAATCAGTGGAATCAGATCTCTAAGACATCAATTAGATGAAGAATAAGGGTTGACTTTTGACTTTAGAATGACCTTAACAAGAGTTGTTTTGGTTAATCTGATAGAGATGAAAGTATGATTAAAATGGGCTTAAGAGAAAATGGAGAAGAAAAATGGAAACGGCAAGTATGGGCAGTTCTTATAGAAAGGAAGCAGACATAGGTGGAAGGAAGTGTGGGAATGGAAAGAAGGCCTTTGGTGGTATTGCTGTTTAACTTAATTAAACAGTCTCTATGTATGTAATGCTGGTGTGAATGATCCAAAAGGGGGGGGAACTAGTCACACCGGAGGGGGTAAAATCGCTAGAGCCCTGTCTTTGAATAGGTAAGGGGAGAAAGGATCCCATGCATAAATAAAAAGGTTTGCATGAATAATTCATTCTGGGAAAGGTTACGAGCAAAGATGCACACAGGTCAATAGATATGGTGGTAGTAGTGTAATGATTTTCTCTTTTTCACCCTTTGGGCTTTAATTTATTTCTAGAACAGGAACAGTGACATTTAGCTTCCTTTCCTTGTTTTGAAGATCATGTAAAGTAATGTTTATCATTTGTTTTGTGAATTTCAAGGAGCTGTACCCATGGAAGCTGGTATTAAAGGTGTTAGTAGGATATGAAGTTCCTGTCATGTTGATTTTTTAAAGTTTTTTTGTAAAGAAATAAATTACTCCTTAGCCTTAGGTAAACATCTACCTCTATTAGGACTAGGTACTGTGGAGGTGGGGATGGAGAGAGGAGGCTGTAACAGAAAGTGAGTCTCTGAGTTTAAAAAGATAATGACTAAAAAGATATAATTTTTAAAAAATGTTTAAGGTGAATTGGCACTTAATACCTATAAACAATATCTTGATAGATGATCCAAACTAATGGAAAACCCAAGAGTCACCTTTAAATCTGGCTTTGAAATACATTATAGGCTTTTTCTTTTGGGGGCTTATACATTTATACTTCTAAATATTTTTCAAATAATTTGATATTAGTACTAACTGTGAATCCCTTGTAAACATTTTCTGAGAAGCCCCAAACCAGCAGCAGAAATGAATGACTAACAATAGAAACAGTATCTTAATAATAGGTGACATTTAATGACTACTTGCTGTGTCTTATAGACACTCTTATAAGTGCTTTGTATGAACTGTCTTATTTATAAAAATACTTCATTTGGTTAACTGAGCGTTGAGAGTATAATACGGATGTTTTTAAATAGTGATAGTACAGTTTGTAAAGGACAGAGCAACTTTGTTCATTTCATTCATTCATTCTTTTTTTTTTTTTTTTTTAATTTATTAAGGGGAAGAGCCTGCTAGCTAAGAATACAGCATTGAGCCTGGTAGTGTCTCAGCCCTCCAGGTGTGGTATAGTGTATTAAACTGTAGTATATTTCTTTAAGGTGTGTTTATAGGATGCTGTCCTCAAACATGTGTCAGCATATTTTTGAGTGAGGACTTCAAAGTCAGTCTGATCAGTTTCCTCACATCTATAACCCAGCGTCATGCACAGAATAGACAGCATATTTATAATTGTTAGATTAATGACCCAAAGTGACACAAAAGTAATGCACTGAACAATAGCCTTCAAGGTAGTATTAGTTACCTACAACAGTGGACCAGAATTTAAGCTATGGAATTCAATAACACATATGAATACCAACTGCACAAGCTTAGAGGAGCCAAAACATGAAGCATTGCTGATTTTCATTGCCTGGACATTCCATTCGAGTCTGTCATATTGTGACTTCCCTCAAAAGCAACAGAACTGATAGTCCTGCCTGTCTTACCAGGCCATACCTGGAGGACTGGAATTTGTTGTGGCACTCTTTTTGAAAGGACATCCTCAAAACAATGTATTTGGGATACACATACAGCATGGTCTAAATACTGTAATATAATCTACCCCTACACACTCCTCCCCGAGTTGTGGTTCCAGAGACAGGGAGGCCGATTTCAGCTTAGTCCAAAATAGACATTTCAGTTATTCTCAACAGTGTAAACGATGAAGCAGGCTCTCTTCTGCAGTTAGTGATAGACTTGTCAAATAAGGTCCCTAAGAGAGGCTGCATTTAAATATTGTGGAAGACCTCCACTAAGGGGCCTCTGGCGTTTCTTCTGTGTGTGAGTCTGTGAACTGGGGGCACACGTTTGTCACAAGCGTTTAGGATATCTGTCTGATCTCTTTCCACTGTAGCAATGAGTATTACCCAGCAGATCTGCAGGTCGCACCAACCCAGGATCTGCGAAGAAAAGGCAGAGGGCTGGCAATAGAGGAAGCAGAAGAGGAGACTGCCACCAGAGACGACGACGAGTTGGAGGAAGAGCTGGGGCCTCAAGAGGAGCCCTCACAGAAGAAAAAGACAAGAAGAGCTGCGGCAAAGTAGGTTCAGCGTTGCTGAAAGATGCAGGGCTCCGGGAGGGGCAGGAAGAGACCTCGTGTGACCGCCTATGAAGTAGCCAGGAATGAGATGAAATTACTCAGATAATTATTTACCAAACTGCTGCATCTTCCCAGGATTTTCTTTTACAGCCTAAAGAAAACTGCCAGTGTTCTGAGTTTTTTTTCTTTGCTTGCTTATTTTTTATTTTTTCTTGTTTAGCTGCAGTGTGTTAGAGTTGAGGGACTTTGGAATCATCTGCTTATAGCACCTTTTTATAGATGAGAGCCCTGGGCCCTGTAGCAGTTAAATGGCCTTGACCTTTGCCGTTCGCTTTCATAGCACTGGGACATTATGTTTGTGTGCTAGGGGAACACAGAATGGAACATATTTTCTTTTATAAATAAGGGTGTCAGCACTCTCAACTTGGTCTTTTGACTTCTGTCTTGATTACTTTTGGCTTTCTTCGCTTTTTCATGCTGTCATATTCTCTTTCTGGCTCTCTGGATTATTCATTTACCTAAATTGTTAGAAATCTTAGAAAAAAGAAGGGACTGTGCTTTCAGCTTACTTAAAGATTGTCTGAATTGAAGTGTCAGGGATTCACCAGATTGGTGCTGCTGTGTTACTGTAACACTTTGCATCTCAATCTCATGTTCCCACTTGTTGAGTCTTTCCCATGAGTCATCTATTCGCCGAGCATTCAGCAGCTGTATTGAGGTTCTTCTGCTAAATGCAGAGCTACAGAGATGAATGGTCTTTAGCCTCTGCAGAGCTGAAAGCAGTCTAATGCCTGGTGAAATATTTTAATAGAAATGTTTTTAAAGAAGTTACAGGAGCACAGTAAAAAAAAAAATAATAATAATAATAATTCTACCACAAAGGGAAGACTTTTACAAAGAGGAGATCACCTTTGGAGCTGAGAAACAAGTTTACCAGGCACAGGACATGCTGGCTGATGGAAATAGTGTATAAAGCACAGGGGCGAGAAAGATCACATCCCAGCCTCCCTGCTCCTGCCTTTCCACAGCTCTGAGTGTTCTGTCGCCTACTACTTCCCCTAAGACAGAGATTGCTGCGTTTGTCTTCATGTGCTTCAGCATAATAGCTGGCCAAGGGTTTGTCCTCATATTTGTTTGCTGAGTGAATGAATAAGCTACTCAGGTGCTCATACATCTTTTGTTCTTATCCTTGGACCTTTGCTATAGCATTCTTTTTGCAGTGCCCTTGCCTCATTGCTGCCAAGGGAAATTCTAGTCATAACTTCAAGGCGCAGTTCTCACACTGCCTCTTCAGTGAAGCTCTTCCTGTCTTTTGAAGTTATCTAATTATCTACCCACCTTCAAACTTTGATAACAGCTCCTCTGGTCAGATGCTGTTCCTTGCCTTGGATATTAATTTTTTTTTAAATAAATCTTCCATGTAAATTTAAAGCTCTTTAAAGACAAGTTCCATGTCTTGATTAATTTCCCTGCCCCTTGTAGCCAAACCTAGAATGTTGCTAGCATTCAGCAGCATTGAAAGTGTAAGTAAATGTATAATCACATTCTTCTGGGGGCCATCTCAGTATATTCATAGTTCAATTTTATTAACCCATGGAACACACCCCTCACTGGTAGGTATTTAATGAGAA
The DNA here is from genome assembly GCF_001704415.2 of Capra hircus. Lineage (NCBI taxonomy): Eukaryota > Metazoa > Chordata > Mammalia > Artiodactyla > Bovidae > Capra > Capra hircus. Next base: position 63,867,439 of record NC_030812.1, read on the forward strand.
CCTGTAAATTAACTTCTGTTTGTCTCTTGAAGGCTACATGGCACATAAAAAATACTTAGTAAATGTTGAGGGAAGGAATATATGTTTCAGTAGATTTTAAAATTACGTTTTGTAAAACTGCAAAGGCTCAGTGATAAGTAATTACAGGGACATTGTATCAGTCAGAGCTTACCAGAGAATTTGTTGGGTAGGTTGGAAACTGGAGCAGGATTTGATGCTGTAGTCTTACATGTGAAATTCATAGGGTAGGATTTCTATGTGACAGCCTTATGGCAGAATTCCTTTTCTGGGAAACATCAGTTTTTGTTCTTCCAGCTTTCAGTTGACTCGATGAGGCCTACCCACATTATTAAGGGTCATCTCCTTTATTTAAAGTCCACTGGTTGTGGATGTTAACCACATGTACAAAAATATTTTCGTCACAACGCCTAGATTAGTGTTTTGTTATACAGCTGGGACGGTAACTTAGATTGACACGTAAGACTAATCACAGGCATTTAGGTTAAATATAATGATAGTGCTTCCCTTACCCCTGTTTCTCTACGGTATCTAAAGAGGTCATAATTTCCAGCTGTTTTTCTCTTTATTAACTAGTAAGACTTTCAGTTTTGCTTTTTTTTTTTTTTTGCCTATTCTTAGGCAAAGAAATGTGTTGTTCACTAAACTCTTAGGAACTGAAGTACCACAACTTGTTTTCTTTAATTCAGTCCTGCAGAAAAGCTGGAAGTCTTGTTCTTTGTTGAGATGAGGAATGAGATGCTGAGACATTCTGGGACTTTTCCCAAAGTCAGCAGCTCAGAATGGCAGAACCACGCATGTGGCTTGGTTTCTACCTCTCTTCACTTCTCCCTGCTTAGGTTCTTGAAATAGGCAAATAACATCTCTCAAGATCTTAATTTATTCATTCAGTTTTTTAAGTTTTAATGCCTCTTTTAAATTATACATGGAAAATAGTTTTCTCACGTGTTTTTAAAGCATCACGGAGTCTTAAGTATTAGGAAGCTGAACATGTAAATGCAGTGGAAGCTCTCTGCTCATTCTGTTTTGATGGAACCATTTATTTGAAGGCAACCCCATCTTCAAGTTTAAATTCCAACCACAGAACATTGTGCTATCTTTCTGTTTCTTGGTAAGCAAGAGCCATGGTTTTCCAAACTTGGACCTCTGTTGCCTGACATCAGTTTTTATGTTATATGAAAGTGAGGAAGCGTAGTATGTTCCACTTTCCTGTCTACTGCATAAAAACTAGACAGAAAAAAAAAGGATCATTCCAAAAATCATCTGTGTTCAATTTTGGAATATGTTAGTGTTTTGATTACTTTCTTTCTATATTTGGTTTCATTTAAACCATTCTAAGCACATCCTGCAGAGAAGGCAGTGGCACCCCACTCCAGTACTCTTGCCTGGAAAATCCCATGGATGGAGGAGCCTGGTAGGCTGCAGTCCATGGGGTCGCTGAGGGTCGGACATGACTGAGCGACTTCACTTTCACTTTTCACTTTCATGCATTGGAGAAGGAAATGGCAACCCACTCCAGTGTTCTTGCCTGGAGAGTCCCAGGGACGGGGGAGCCTGGTGGGCTGCCGTCTATGGGGTCACAGAGAGTTGGACACGACTGAAGTGACTTAGCAACTAGCAAGCACATCCTGAATGGTTTTCTGAGGTTGGGAGCCTGAATTTCGGGGAAAGGCCTGCCTGAGATTTAGAATTTCTGGAGAATGGTTTCTTAAATTCAACTAATTAAAACTTGCTAGTGTAATTAACCGTGAAAGTGTATTTGAGATGTTTAGAGTACTTGTCAGATAAAATTGGTAGATACTGTCATCTTACGAAAATAATGTCTGTTTTTATATCTGGTTTTTCTTTTTTCTGTTTTTCTCTCTATCTTTTGTTTGTTTGTTTTTTGCATTTTAGGCAGTTAATTGCTCATTTGCAAGTTTTCTCTAAGTTTTCAAATCCACGAGCCTTATATCTGGAATCCAAATTATACGAGCTGTATCTTCAGGTAAGTAAAATAAACTCTTGTCACTGTAGTTAGTTGTGAACTTTTTTCTACCATTTTCTTTACCCAGGTTTTCAGTAATTGTTGACTAGGGCTGATTTCTACATTTTAAGTATATATTTTTTAACTAACAGATACTGTCTGTACCTTGAGGAACAGTTTTAGACAGTACTGATTTAGTGGATTTTAAAGAAATTGAGGGTGACTAAACATTAATTGGCTGTGTTAACAGTGGGTGTAGCAAAGTGTTCATTGTCTCATGAGAAGGGAGTAGGCGTTTGTGCCAAGAAAGCTGCTACTTTTCACTGCTAGGCACGTTAGCCTTATGGAGCCCTAGCGTTTCAGGGTCTGGTAGACTGAATGAAAGTAGGTGGAGTAGTAGTCTGTTGCAGTTATAGTATATGACCTTGAATTCCAGAAAATATTGCAGAAGAAAAAAAAAAACTGATGTCAGAAGCAGAGTAAAGCATGGGATGTCATTCTTAGCCATCTGGGGAAATAAGATTTTCTCTTTTCACTTGGAGATTTTTTAAATGAAACATTATTTTGGCAGAATTTATCCTTATTTTGTCTATAATTCAGATATAACTTGTTTATAAAATCAGAAGTCAAAATTCTCAGTTGTCGACAGGAAGCAAAGATCTGGACTGATCAGAGAGGCCTTAGAGCTGGGTCTTTCTTGGCATCTTACTGACTGTGGTTACCTTCATGGTATAAGAGCTTTCCCTCATTACAGGACCAATCCAGTTGGTGTAAATCTAAAGTCCTGTAGGGAATTGGCCTTGGCCAAAAGACAGACCTGAGAGTTTGGCATGTGGGATGCAGGTGTCAGAGTTGTGTTTTTGTTTTGTTCCTTACATACATTCTATTTATCTTATGTTACCTCCAGGACAATGTAAAGCTATTGTCATGAATCATCTTTAACCCACATCTAAAAATTTAGATTTTAAGAATTTTAATTTAGCAAATTAGTAAAAGTAAATTACTATCTGATGGCATGTATATATTTGACTTCATTCATTTATTTTATAAAATATCATTCCTAGTTGTTGCTACATCAGGATCAGATGGTACAAAAAATAACACTGGATTGCATAATGACATATAAACATCCACATATTCTCCCTTACAGGTAAGTTATTTGAAGCTAAAGAAATGGTGTTTAGGGGGCTATTTTTACTCTCTTTACCAGAGAGCCTCATAATTTTTTAAAGGCCCCAGGAAATTAACCCTCTTTTCTAAGGTAATCATAATGCTATTTTCAGGTAAGAAATGAAAACTAGAAGTATATTTGTTTGTTAAGAGTGCCTCTTCATAGATAATAAGGTAGGAGAGAGAATATTAATTGAAAAATATGTGTTGAGGTTATGTCATTTCTTCTTGCTTTATATAAGGCATTAAAATCTTGGTGATTACTTAAGGATCATCGTAATTACATTCCAAGAACTGAAGAAAGCTTTCATATTATGCTTTTTTAAACAGCTGAATTATTGACTAACCGCTTATAATCCCTCTGGGGCTTCCTTTGTGGCTCAGCTGGTAAAGAACCACGTGCAGTGCGGGAGAGGGTTTGATCCCTGGGTTGGGAAGATCCCCTGGAGAAGGGAAATGCTACCCACTGCAGTATTCTGGCTTGGAGAATTCCAGGGACCATATAGTCCATGGGGTAGCAAAGAGTCAGACACGACTGAGCCACTTTCACTTTCACTATGATCCCTCTTACCTTTTAAAATTTGAAACTTGCCATTTGGGAAGGTATTTGTGTGAAGACTTTCTTTTATGGATGTCAGCTACGATGTAAAATATTCTTAATGCCTATTTCTTTTATGTGTATATTTATTACTCAATTATATTTTTAAAAAGTAGTTTTGATTAAGTGATGATTCGTGCTAAATTCTATTTTTAAAGGGAAAACCTACAAAGATTGCTTGAAGACAGAAACTTTAAGGAAGAGATAGTGCATTTTAGCATTTCTGAAGACAATGCAGTGGTGAAAGCAGCCCACCGAGTAGAGCTGTTTCCTGTTCTGATGAGGTAATTTATACTCTTTCAAAACTGATCATAAGGATTGATCACAAAAACAGTTGTGAATATCGTATTAGGATTCTTTCAGCAATTGTAATGGAATATTTCATCTTGAATTTTATTCATTTTTATAATTGGTTCTTTGGGGAAAGTCAAATTGTTATAGAGACTTATTTTAAATATTTTGTCCCTAATATGAGGAAAGATCTTGACATTGTGTTTTTTTAATAGTGCTATTAAAATTAAATCCAGTATTTCTCTAAGGTTTAAACCATTGAGAAATAGTAAAAATAATGCATTTGTTTGATAGGTAATGAATTATGAGATATAAAAACTAACCATGTATAAAACTTTATTATAGTTTTTACTGGATTTTTCTGGGTCAAAAAATAATTGTAAATAACAATCATCAGTCAGCTTGTTAGTCCCTGTTTAAAAACCTCTGAGGTCCCATTTTACTGAGAACAACAGATGGAGTCCTTACTACTCCCGTAAGGGCCTGGTATGACCTAGCCCAGACCTGCTTCTCTAACATCTCTCTCGTTTACCACCCCTCTCAGAGCCCACACCACAGTCTTTCTTCATAGTACTTAATCATCCATCATGGCCTCTTACTATCCGTCTTCTCTACCAGAAGACAAACTCCATGCCTCTTAGGCAGTAGTGGTAGGATGAAGTTTGTCTTCTCTTTTCTGATATAAATACCCTCTTCACTGTTTTGTCATTTGATCTACATATTCCCTACAGAGCCTAGATGAATTAATTGGAGTGGTGGTAGTTGTGGTTATCCTTGTCTAGCTACTGTATTTAACAGTAATGTTTCTAGAACAGTTGTTCTTGTCTTAAAGTGTGGTCTGCTCCTTCTTGGTGGGGGCTGTCCCAGAGATGCTTCTCGGACATCCACGAGGTTAAAACTTTCTTCATAAAGACATTCCCTTTTCTCGTTGTGCTCCTGTTTATGCTGACCAGGCAAAAGCAATGATGTATAAAACTCCAGGTGCTTAGCATGAATCAGGACAGTGGCTCCAAACTATGCTAGTCATTCTTCATTGCCACAAACCTAGAGTTAAAAATTAAAAGTTGGTTTCACTCACTGCCCTTATTAAGTCTTGAGACTTGAGTACTTGTCTTTATTGAGCTTCCCTGGTGGCTCAGAGGTTAAAGTGTCTGACTCCAATGCAGGACACCTGGGTTCGATCCCTGGGTCGGGAAGATCCCCTGGAGAAGGAAATGGCAACCCACTCCAGTATTCTTGCCTGAAGAATCTCATGGACAGAGGAGCCTGGTAGGCTCCAGTCCACGGGGTCACAAAGAGTCGGACACGACTGAGCGACTTGTCTTTATTATTCTGTATGAATTGAGAGGTATGCATAAAACACTTCTTCAGCTCATTGGTTTCCATGGAATTTTTTATCAGGTTTTCCAAGTAACTGATGCATATTACAGAATCATTCATGGGTCAAGATCTGTTCAAAGTGCAGAGTAGACAGATGGATTTTAATGTAACAGAGTTTACAAAGTTCACTGATAATGGTTTTAGATTCCACCTTGCAGCTGGCCTTTAAGAAACTGCCTCTTCTTGAGCTTTGGTGTAGAATCAAAGTGGAATATTCACAATTATCTGAGAAGAATTATCTGAAAGTTTATAAAATATGTTCCTCTTCTCCAGTGCGTATCTGTGTAAGGCTGGATTTTCTTCAACCACAGTATATTGCAACAGATTGAATGTAGAAGCAGATAGGAGGATTCGTTTATCTTCTAATAAGCCAAGCAATAAAGAAATTTGGAGAGGAAAAAAATGTACAACAATGCCTCTGGTCTCTCTCATTTGGAGAGGGGCAGGTTTGGAAAATACAGTTTTTATTAAAAATGTATAAATACTAATAGATAAAAGTCACATATACAAAAGCTCTTCAGTAATTTTTAAGAGTAAAAAGGGATCCTAATATCAAAAAGTTTGAAAACCATTGTCTTTAAATATTTTATGTTAAGTCAGTAATTCTATCACGCTAAGAAGGTAGCTTTTATTACTATGTTATTTAGTTTTTTTCTAAATGATTGTTGAATTTTATTAGAATGCCTATTGACATGTATTTGAATATCATATTAACTTTTTTCTATGAGCCATTGATCTGTATTAATAGACTTCAGTGGTGATTCTTTCTTGCCTTCCTGGAGTAATCCTTATTCAGCTTTAATACCGTTTTAATGCAGCACTGGGTACTGTTTTCAGAAATGTTGTAGACTTCCCCCACCACCCCATTATGTAGTTATTATTATTGAAGTATTTATAATATTGTGTTACTTTCAAGTGTACAGCACAGTGATTATTACTTGTATATATTTTTCAGATTATTTTACATTTTAGGTTATTATGAGATACTGAATATAGTTGTTCCCTGTGCTATACAGTAGATCCTCATTGCTTGTCTATTTTATGCATAGTAGTTTATATCTGTTAACCCATACTTCTAATTTATCCCTTTCTCCATCTCTTTCCCCTTTGGTAATCATAGTTTGTTTTCTGTGCCTGTGAGTCAGTTTTTGTATATAGATTCATTTGTATTATTTTTTAGATTCCACATATAATTGATATCATATAATATTTGTCTTTGACTTAACTTCACTTTAGTATGATAACCTCTAGATCCATCCCTGAAAAAGGACTAGTTCCTTCTTTCTCCCTGCTGTGGAACTATATCATGGGGATTGTTTTTCCTTGAAAGTTTTAACAATTCATCTGTAAAACTGTGTTGACTCCAAGTTTACTCATGATTAATGATCTCTTCAGGTTTTGTTAGGTTCCTTTTGACTATTTATAGATGTCGATTTTTTCCAGAAGATTGCCCATTTAATTGAAATCTTTCCAGTTTCCTTGTTTTACTTATAGTTGCACTCTTGTTTTACTTCGTTTTAATCTATATATTCCTGTTTTCATTTTTCCTTATTGAGACTTATCTCTGGCCTGCCTGTTTTATTTCTTTTTCTCCCTCCTCCAAAGAACCAGCTTCCAGTCATTGTCTTTATCATTTTCTTCTTCCTGCTTCCCTTTGCCTTGTTTGTTGTTGTTATTTTAAAATCTCCATGTTAAAAATTTGATTTTTATTTCATTCTTCCCTGTTTTAGAAACATTCATATAAATCTGTTGAGCTGCTATTCCAGCCTTCTAGGAAAACAAAACAACTGTGTTTTAGGATTAATGTGCAAAAAAATAATGTTTTAGGATTAATGTGCAAACAAATAACCTTCTTGGACATTTTAGAATTTTGTATGGTCGAATGAAGAATAAGACTGGAAGTAAAACTCAGGGGAAATCTGCTTCTGGTACCCGCATGTCCATCGTCCTGAGGTTCTTGGCAGGGACCCAGCCAGAAGAGATCGAGATATTCTTAGACCTGCTGTTTGAGCCTGTGAAGCACTTCAGGAACGGTAGGTATCAACTGCCTGCCGCGCTCTGAATGCACATTCTCTGTTCAGACGTCTGCCGTCTCAGGCTGTTCCCCTACGCTCTTGGGCATCTTTGTCAGGGGGTTGGTTGCTCCTCCCAGTCTCAGTGGTGGTCTTTTGCTGACATGCAATTCATTTAAATTTTGATTGAATTAGGTGGACCTCACAAATGTTCTTGGGATTATCATCAGCCTTGTGCTAATAAGCCCCTGATTAGAAAATGTGTATTTTCTGCTTCTGTTGTACATTTTGGCCATTTGAAAAGTGATGCCAAGTTGTAGAGCATGTGCCAAGCGCTTAGTCACTCAGTCGTGTCTGACTCTTTGCGACCTCATTGACTGTAGCCCGCCAGGCTCCTCTCTCCGTGGGAATTGTCCAGGCACAGATACTGGAGTGGGTTGCCATTTCCTTCTCCAGAGGATCTTCCCAACCCAGGGGTCGAACCCAGGTCTCCCACATTGCAAGCATATTCTTTACCAACCCAAGCCACCAAGAAAGCAAGCCCTTGAAAAGTGGTACCTCTCAGACATATATGATGAATAGGTTTTTCCTTAGAAACTTAAAGCATGCTGCAGAATGAATCTTAATTGTCCTGTCGGGTATTCTTTCACTGAGTCATTCACCTACTAAATAATGATTTGTCAAATACCCCCTGTGCCCTGGACACTGTTGAAAATAGAAAACTGAGCATTTATAACCTCTGCTCTTAACCTCACAGTCTAAACAAAGTGGGTTAGTAACTGTATACAGTGTGATGTTCTGTCATATGTTCTCCAGTATGCGAGGTTAGTAATTAAAAGTAATACTGGCTAACATTTATTGAGCATCTACTTCGTGCCAGAATTAATGACAGGCTCCTTTACCTAAAACTCAGTTGACCCTTAAAGCAGCCACATTAGGGTTCAGTATTTATTTGTTGCCATTTTACAGGTAGGAAACAGGCTTAGAGAGGTAGGTACTTTGCCCTGGGATTTGAACCCAGATGAAGCTGGGATTCAAACCCAGATCTTCCTGACTACAATACCTCTATTCCAATTTTATAATTGGTTTGCTTTAGGCAAACATAGATTTATTTGTAGGGTAATGTGTTGCTTGTTGTTTTTTTAATAATAAGTATAGCTGTTTAAAAAGTTTTCATTCAGTATAATATTGCCCTGTGAAGAAAGTTGGCTGTTAACAAATACAAAAGGTTTTGTTCAGTGCAATGGCCTCTGTTGTAAGAGTGTAGCGATAAATGATACCTTTATGGATAAACCACTTAGGTGTGTGAATCAGCAAGCTCATGATCTCATACCAGTTGGTCTGAAGTAAAGCTCAAGCAATAACAATTCAAGTCTTTTAAGTAAGTTATGGAATCAGTTTGGCACCCATTTATAAAGGACTATTGTTTTACTTATTCGCAAGCAGCTGCAAGAGAAATAAAACATTCGATTCTCAGCCTTTAAAGAGCTTATCACATAGCAAGGTATTTTCTTTGAAACTGCTGAAATTAGCATAGTCCATGAAAGCTCAGAGGGGAAAATGTGGAAAGTTGATAGACGGAATATTAATAAAATGGAATTCCTCAGGTTTTGAGGAATTGTATAAATAGGGGAAGAATTGGGCTTAGAGACTTTGTTCTTTCACGGGTTTCTTATTCTCTCTTATTCCTCAGTTTCCTCATCTATAAAGTGATAATAGTAAAACCTACTATATCTAGCTCATTTAATGTTTGGTAAGAATCAGAAGGAGAAAAAAATAAGTAAAATATATTATCTGTAAATTATAACAATAGAAAATGCTCTATTATTGGGAGAAATTGAAAGGAAGCTGTAATTGTAAATGGGAACGAGCTAATATTTCACTTCACATGCTATCTCTGCTCTTCTGTGTTTTACCAGGAGAGTGCCATTCTGCTGTCATTCAAGCAGTAGAAGATTTAGATTTGTCTAAAGTTCTTCCTTTAGGTCGTCAGCACGGCATATTAAATAGCCTTAAGATAGTCTTGAAGAACATTAGTCACCTGATCAGCGCATATTTACCAAAGATTCTGCAGCTACTGCTCTGCATGACTGCAACTGTATCACACATCCTTGACCAACGAGAAAAGGTGAGCGAGATTCACTTTAAACTTTAGCTTTCTTCTTGGGCAAATAGGACTTCCCTGGTAGCTCAGCTGGTAAAGAATCTGTCTGCGATCCACGAGATCCTGATTCAATTCCTGGGTCTGGAAGAGCCCCTGGAGAAGGGAATGGCTACCCACTCCAGTATTCTTGCCTGGAGAATTCCATGGACGGAGGAGCCTGGCAGGCTGCAGTCCACGGGGTTGCAAAGAGTCGAACATGACTGAGCAACTTTTATCACTTTCTTCTTGGGCTAATACAGGTCGGTGTTTTACTTGGAAAATTGGTTGGAGCCTGAATAGCTAACATCATTCTAGGTTAAATCTTTCTTATGTAAGGTGTCTCTTTAAAATGACCTTTCCTTTTGGGAATCTTCACTGTTATAAATGCTTATGAATAGCTAGAAAATGCAGATTATATCAAGTGTCTATTTAAAAAGGAGGTGAAATGGTAGGGAGGCACTTAGTTCTATCTGTGTCTCAGAGACCAAAGTCTGGGATAGTTGAACTTATGTTTCTTAGATTTATAATTTCAGAAGCCTGAAAGTATGAGAGACATCTTCTAACTCTCATTTATTCAGAGTATTTGGAGAATGAAGAGAACACTGTTGGCATTGTCCTTGTTGAGATAGAGTTGCCCAGAAGTCTTGTAAAAGTAAATGCTTACCTACTCTAAATGCAATGTTTTAAGTGAAGGTAAGTAACAAGATTGGGCATGATAAGCCAACTAGCTAACTGCCAGGAGACTTCATGAGATGGTGCTTAGGAAATGTTTTCTGAAGGATTCTGAAGATGATATATTTATGTTCTGTTGAAACAGGTGTGTGAACATAAGTTTATTCTGTGGAGTTTAGGGGAACTTAAAATGTTTTTATGGACTAAAGACTTCTTGAAGGAGATAGGACCTGAAGTGAAAATCCATACTCAGGTTTCTGCTATTGATTCATAACTCAGGTTTCTGCTGTTGTTAATGACAAATAGGCACAGTTTTAATTTGGCTAAAACTTATTTGTTTTATCGATGTGCCTGGTAAACTGCCTCTCAGATACAGCCAGAATTTTATGCTGCCTTATTCATTGAGCCCCTACTGTGTCAGACACTGTACTAAGCACTGGGGTGAAGGATCAAACAAAAGTTCCTGTCCATTTAATTATTTAGTAAATATTTACTTCACACCTGCTATCTGCCAGACATTGTTGTAGATGGAAAATGAAATAGTAAGGGCTCAGTATCTTGGGGAGATTAGATGGGAAGTTTTTCAGCCCCTAGAGCCCTGCAGCTCCTGGTTACTATTGAAGAACCCATTGCACCTCCAATAGAGAGGGACCAAAAACTATGGGAGAACAAAATGAACCCCCAGGTGTGGGACCAGGGGATTCCTGGACGAGCCCACCAAGCTGAACCAGTCATCATTGTCCTCCGAGAGCCTACTTGGTTTCCTAACTGGAAACAATACCCTCTCAAAAGAGAGGCTCGAGAGGGACTACAGCCTTTAATAAATAAATTCCTTCAGTTGGTAAGTTCTAAGAGGAAAATAAACTCAGGAGGTCCCTCTGCAGACGTCTGTAAGTCATTCTCTGTGTCCCTGTTTTCTCTCCAGTCCTCTGTTCATGACTTCTAGCCACCTTGGCCTCCCCGAGCCGCACCATTGTCCCCTCATTCTGGGCACTTCCTTCCCATACCAAGGTCTGAAAGTCTGCAGGCAGGAAGCCAAGGAATGTGTAGGACTCATCTCGACTGTTTCTCCTCTCTCAGGGATGACTGTCCTCTGTTAACTGCTGTCCAGTGTCCAGAAAATCATTGTTTCATATGTTCTTTAGCGTTTTGAGATGGGAGGCTAAATCTGGTCCCTGTTATTTTATCATGTCTAGAAGCAGTAAAACCACCTGAAGAGAGCAGGCACAGCAGCCCTGCAGCTAACACAGGGCTGGGAGCAGCTCATGTTCCCGACAGCCAGAGCAGAAACCTCATGAAATGTGGCATCACAGAGTGTCCTTGGAAAGGGACTGTCTCTGTAGTGGAGCCAGATTAGCCCAGGCATAAAAGCTACTGTGCCTCCACCCAACAGAGCCTAAAAAGATCAAACTTTTCCTGAGTAAATCAACTGCATCCCAGAATAAAGCTCAAAACCTTTTGGGTGATTTAAATGAAATTAGAGTTCACAGTGTCTAACATCCAGTTGGGTATTACCAGGAAAGAGGAGGATTTTGCCGGTAATGGGGGAAAAAAAAAAAAAAAAAGGATAGAATCAGACCCAGAAATGATACAGGTGATAGAATTAGACAAGGACATTAAGAAATACGTGCCATACATTCACAAAAGTAAAGGAAAGCATGAGCGTGTTAGGGAAAGACATGAAGATGTAAAGAATTTAAAATAACTAGAGGTAGATGGGTGCTGCTTTTAGTAGGGTGTTCAGGGTCACCTCTCAAGAGCTGATATTTGAGCTTATACCTACCCAGCCACTGGAAGAACATTTCAGGCAGAGAAAACGACTAGTAGCACAAAGTCCTGGGGTAGAGCAGTATTGACATATCCCAGGAAGAAACAGAACTTTAGTTTTTGTCTTATAGTGAGTGACAGTGACTGCCTGTACATGGGCATGTTAAATCACGAAAGTCCTCTGACTTTCTGGTTAACTTAGAAGATGTTACTCAGTAATGCAGCCTTACTCCTGAGTCAACAATCAGTAATTCAAAGGATCATTTATGCAGTTTCACAGTTCATTAGACAGTGAGGTGCTAGCCTTCCTGACACATAAAAGCCTTCTTTTCTTCTTTCTTGTTAATTCTTGGACAAGTCCAGGGAATTCGTTGAGTTTCTGTAATGAATTATCACATAGTAATATGCTCAAGTGAGTTAAAGTTCTGCACTTGTGTGTCTGAGTGAAGTCAAAAATTGACTTTTTTGTATCTTTCAGATCCTTCAGAGCATTGACTGACACTGAAATGGTGTCTTGAAGGTTGTTTTGATTTGGTTTTAGTTTTTTGTGTTTTTTTGTTTTGGTATATTTAAGTAAGGAAGTAACTTGTAAATGTCCATAAACTCTGTCATATGGAGTATTCCTCTAGGAATTAAAGTCTGCAGTTGCTCATTCTTAGGCTTTTTCTCCAGTTTAATTTCTCAACAATTACTGAGAAGACTGAGCAGTTGGCCCTGTAGTTACAAAAGAGAATAGAACATGCAGATTCTACTTGATGGGGGCCTTGGGGGGCTGATGGAGGTGGAGGAAAGTGGGGCCTCTGATTTGGTGTCATGTTTGCCAAGGTTAGTTTCTTATTGCTCCAGGGGATCTTGATACCGTGCTTCTTCAAATATCAGTAATAGTTTTTATCTTTCGCCAGATGTGATCCAGAGAACAATGGAAATACTGCCAGTGGAACTGAGGCAAAACAGAATGACTTGTAACAGTGTCGCTGTCTTCTGCTTGTCTGTCACTTCCTCTCTTTGTAACTTGTATAATGAAATAATTAGTTAGAAGTGAGTGGTAGAAACTTGATGGGTATGCCAGCCATCATGATTCCTCAGATTTACACAGCAAATTAATGGCATCTTCATACTCTCTTGAATTTAAAATGTTCAGTTTCATATTCAGATACTTCTGTTCATCAGATTATCAGATTCTTATGACAAGTAACTTAAGAGTTTTCTCCATGTTATCGTGGCCACAAGACTTGATGTTCATTATGTTAGAGCACTTGTGTTGTCTTCATACATTTTAGTGTGCTTTAAATGTCACTAATTAAAGTCAAGTGTAGAAAATAAGTTGCCACTTATATATCTGGAGCTCACAATATGTTAGTCAAGTGGAAAAACAATTAGGTTTTGAATCGTCTCCCATTTGTTTGATTTTACAACATTCTGTGCTTGGGAGAAATCTGAGGCCTTTTTTTCCCTCTGCCTGACCTAAATCTCTTCATCTTTTAAGATCCAGTGGAAATTCTGCCTGAAGTTTAACCTTTCTCTGATTTATAGTAATTCTTGTCCTAAGTCAGATATCTTTGTTATTTTTCATTTCACATGTAGTTTAATAAATGTTCAGGAAGATTATAAGTTGAGGTCAGGACTATGGCTAGCATACCATGGGACTCATTAGTATAGGCTCAGTATATTTTTCTACTCTGAGCCTAAAAAAATTGGCTACATTATTTATATTTTATAACTCGTAGGAAAGGAGATGCCAGAACCTGTTAATAAAAGAAATTTGCTGTTAATTTAGACATCTACTGACTCTAGCTTCTATGCCTCTAAACAGACAAATCTTATTTTTCTCCAAATTGTATTTTCCTTTGAGCTGTATATTTTGAGATCTTTGCAGGCCTTAATTCATTCTCCTTTACTGCACAAAGTATTTCACTGTTTGAAGAAATTATAAGTTCTTCAGTCCTGTGGACTAATTTTAACAATAACCAAAAACTCATAGTCTTAAAAAAAAGTAAAAATAATAATACAAATATAAAAAAAATAGAAAAGTGGCTTTCATTTGAAATGAACATTTAGATTTTATTTTTCCTAATCTGAAGGATTATAATGGGAGAAAAAGTTTTGTTTAGAGTGTTCTATTTGTGGAAAGAAATCAGAATTTTACTTGAGACAATTGCTTGAATAAAACAGTAAAACAGTGTGGAATACAAAACAGATGTTCCCACTGAGATTTTGTTTTGCCTTGAGGACACTTAGTGTGATTTTGCTGGACATTGATAATAGAACACATATCACCACTTGATTTTTTTTTTTTTTTTTTGAAGTCTGTATTCCCTTCTTGTTCAGTGAGAAAAGTGATATGACTTACTGATGTTTCCATGTGAATCAGAACCAAAGTCAACCGACTTAGCAGGATTTCCAGCTTGATTCTTAGCTGTCTGAGCAGGAGTGCCTCCCTGAGGAATCAAAGATAAAAACAATACTTTCTTATAATAGAAGATCTTTATTTTACAGATACAGCTGAGGTTTATTAACCCACTGAAAAATTTAAGACGTCTTGGAATCAAAATGGTAACTGATATCTTTTTGGATTGGGAGTCCTATCCATTCAGAACAGAAGAAATTGATGCAGTATTTCATGGTGTAGTTTGGCCCCAGGTAAACCTTGATTTCCACATTCTACCCAGATACCATCTGCTTTTTCCTTTATTACTGCTTTACCTGCACAGTCTACACCCAGGCATGAATGCTTATCCTGGCCTTTTCTGTCATGTCAAGCTTTTCTTTGTTTCTGGAAGTTTTAGAACACTTTTCTTTGCTTCCACTACCACCAAAAGCTCAAGAGCTAGTTTCTGTGGTATAGCAGCATTTATACTTAAGGCTAATTTGAATATGACTGTGTCTCTTAAGCAAATGCCATATAACTTTTATAGCACCTCACATGGTATGCCCCTGGGTTTTGACAAGCATGAGAAAAAACACACCGGGATTTTTGTCGCGTGTTTTCTTGTTTGATTTCTCTGGTTGTCTGCACTTGGTGATGATAACTGGTGTAGTTATAGCTAAGACTGTAGCAGAGACTTGATCTTAGGCACAGTTGCTCACTGTTCAGTTTATCCTTTAAATATTAATCTCTATCTTTTGGCTCTTTTATCCTCGTGTGGCTTCTGTTCTTGTTCTGCTTTTTAGTTGTTTGAATTTTTCCTTCAAGTCTGTATATGTTCTTATCTTGTATTGTTTTTATTTTGTATCTAGATCAGCAGGCTTGGATCTGAAAGTCAGTATTCTCCTACTCCTCTACTGAAGCTAATTAGTATCTGGTGCAGAAATGCAAGGTAATTTTTTTTTTTTGTACCTTTAAAAATGGCAGTGTTTTAGACTAATCTAGTCAAAACGAATAAAGGGAACTAATAGTGTCATTTATGCTCTTTCCACATAGTGAACTATGTTTAGTGCAGTTAAAGAGAATAAAGTCATTGAGTCTCAAAATCCATAGTTTAAAGAAAAGTGCATTTGCTGAATCATAGGTGTAGTGTGATCCAGGAAGAATGCTTTTACATATGTATCTATGTATAAATATAAAATGAAATAGAAAATCAGTAAAAGCTGATTTGTGATTGGCATTCTAGTCTTTTTCTCAGTTCCCACTTAAAAAAAATTTCACAGGTTTCCTGGATTTTCTAGGTCATTTTCTTCTATTCTTTATAAAACGCCATCTAAATTTGCATGCAGCACTCATGGTCACAAATACAGTATCCCTTTATGGCCATTATGAGCCATTAACACAACCTTCATTGACTGATGGTTCAGAGATGCTTTGTTACAAAAACTAAATGCATATTTACTGAAGAGTGATGGAAGCAGACTTAAGTTTGTCCTATCTAGTTCGAAGAACAAAAGACAGAATAAAGGAAAATGTGTTTTATCATTGATTCAGTGATGTTAAAATCTTGGCATCAGTTTACAAAATTTGGATCATACCGTATAGCTATCTTTTGATTTTGTTTTTTCATTTATATTGTCATGAACATTTCCCCATGTCATTAAATAGTCTTCAGAAACAAACCGAATACCTTGATATTGTCTTCCTCAGGAAAGCCTATTTTGTCTTTACTGTCAGAAGGGCTCTTTTAATTCCCAGTTGGATAAAGTGATTTCATATCTTGTTTTCTCATTGGACGTTTATAAGCAGCACTTCATAGGCATACTTGAGAAACGTTTTATGGTTGTATCATTGTTACACAAATAAGGTATGAAGGACTTTCACCGAAGAAGACTTTACAGTAGTGATTCCGTTTTTATGTTAATTAGGTCCTCATCAAGGATAGAGCCATGTCACTGGATGCCATTTCATTCTCTGCTACAGTTTCTTTCTCGTTGACAATAGAGATGATAATATGTAAACTGTCTTGTTTGGTGCCTGGCCACACTGTCCCCAGTATCTACTGGACAAACTTGTATGAACATAACCTCTTAGAACTTTTCTTTGAGTTTGTCAAGATTAAACATGTTCAAGTGCTTGAGCTCTTTTTCCAGTGATGATGAACTGGTAAAGCAAACCATTTCAGTTTGACCTCCTACTGATTGTTAGGATCGCATCTCTTGCTGTAAAACAATTGCTGGTTTATGTGTAGCTAGAAAGCTTTTGTGTTCCCTTCTCTTTGGGGCATTGTTTATCTGAGGCTTTCATTATTGGGGATGGGTTCATCACCTTTCCTTTCACAAATGATCCTAATCTGAATGTTGCATATCCTAGATCAGCAAATGTTTATTTGACCTGTGGTCTGTATTCCTAATTTTCATGTTGTAGTACATTGGTTTTTATGTGAGTGTATAAACATTTACTGGAGAAGGCAATGGCACCCCACTCCAGTACTCTTGCCTGGAAAATCCCATGGATGGAGGAACCTGGTGGGCTGCAGTCCATGGGGTCGCTAGGAGTTGGACACGACTGAGCGACTTCACTTTCACTTTCCACTTTTATGCATTGGAGAGGGAAATGGCAACCCACTCCAGTGTTCTTGCCTGGAGAATCCCAGGGACAGGGGAGCCTGGTGGGCTGCCATCTATGGGGTTGCACAGAGTCGGACATGACTGAAGCGACTTAGCAACAATAGCATAAACATTCACATTCTAGAAGGCTTATAATTGAAAAATAGCCTGTCTTTAGTACATTTCTCTTAGAACTAGCAGTTCAGAGCTCAGTTTTACCACTTATTGGCTTAGTGGCTTTGGACAGTTCTGTTTTTGCATCTGTAATGTAGAGATAAGCATACCACCATAACGGAGATGTTAGGAAGATTAACATATACATAAAAAGAGAAATATATATAAAGTGCCAAGGTAATATGAGAAATACACATAAAGTGTCAAGATAATACAGTGTTTGTATGGTGCCTAGAATTATAATCCATCAAATTTTAAAGTAATTTCCCTTCTGAGCTTATTAGCAAGCATTCATCTGCACACATACACATATATCTTCATTAAACTGAAAATCCATAAGGAACATGTTTTTAGAAGTAAACATATTGAGAAAGAAGGTGACTGTTTCAATGCTTCCTCTTGCAGATATTTCTGTTTCCTGGCTAAACAGAAACCTGGGCACCCAGAATGTGATATCCTGACCAATGTTTTTGCGATTCTCTCAGCAAAGAACCTCTCTGAAGCCACAGCTAGTCTTGTGATGGAAATAGCCGACGACCTTCTTAGTCTTCCAGATTTTGAACCCTCAGAAACAGTTTTGAGCTTGCCGGTGACAGGATGTGTATACACAGAAAGTGCAGATGGTACGTAAGCTGTACAGAGCAAAAAGGGTTCTACTTTTGAGGTATCATTTGTACTCTCAGAACGAAAAAGTCAATAGAATCTGATTATTCAGATAATCTAGGCTATTAAGAGAGTTTCTCTTCTTAGGAATTAATATCTAGATTAATTAAATACCTAATAATTCAGTTTATATAAACTGAATTTTCTTTGCAGTAGTTAGAAATTCAGATTATTTACTCTCCAGAAAGCTCAACTGTCCTCTAGGACATTATCGAATGATTTCCACTGTCATGTCTCTGAATTCTTCTTACCATGTTATCCTAACAGTTCTTTTAGTGCTACTGAAAGTGGTTTAAATAAAACCTCGAGGGTCTCATATTGGATTTTCAATTTAGATAATGATAAAGGAAGCCTGGGGTGCCACAGTCCATGGGGTCGCAAAGGGTCAGGCGTGAGTTAGTGACTGAACAACAGCATAGATGTTTTAACTAAGAAGAAATTTAGTTAATCTTGGAGGTTGAAATGTATGAAATTTTCATGGTAATTGAGTGCCTGCCTTTTCTGGCATTGAGAAGATATTGTACAGTTATCTTTTAAGAGTGCAGTTAATTAAAATCAGTACATTTACCTATATTTCAGAGTCTGTCACAATAGGAGGACGATTAATTCTACCTCATGTACCTGCTATTCTCCAATATCTCAGCAAAACCACAATAAGTGCAGAAAAGTTAAAAAAGAAGAAGAATAGAGCACAAGTCAGTAAGGAACTTGGCATTCTTTCAAAGTAAGTGGTCTGTTGGTTCTTAAAAGGTAATGTTACCACTTGTGATGTTAATTTTTTTAAATTATATTTGGCTTTTCGTTTGCTTTAGCAAGGTAAAGGTTAAAGGTTTTAGGTTAAACCTAAAAAGGTTTTCAGTATTTTAAATGTCCTCCAGTTTTAAGTTTATGTAGAATTCGTTTTCTTTGCTGGAATAGACCTTTTATAGCATCTGTCTTTATTATAAAATATAACAGAGTTTTCAGAATTCTAAGGTAGACTAATAGATTTGCTTTATTAGCCTTTGCATATTTTGTTCAATTAGGATTTTGAATTATGTGAGATCATAAAGTTGTAGTTTTTTAGTGGGATTGATTAAAGTAACTAACTTAAAAGAGCAGGTTGCTATGTTTGTTTTTTTTTAAGAGTCAAGATCTTGTAAGGATTTTTAAAGATTTTCTTAAAAATTCTCTATATACTATAGACCTGGTAGTAGGTAACTGTGATTTCTATAAAGTGTCTGGTTGGTAAATCTGAGTGCACAGAATGATTGTGTCTTTTTTGTGGGGGGATGGAACATGCCATGTGGATCGTAGTTCCCTGACCAGGGATCAAACCTTTGCCCCTGCAGTGGAGGCACGGAGTCATAGCTATTAGACTGCCAGGCAATTCCCCCAGAATGGTTATATCTTAAACTCTAAATTGTTACAGGACTTAGTTGTTGAAAGTTCATTTTTTCTGTTACTTTTAGCAACAACAGAAAATGATGTGTTAAATCTTCCAGGAACTTCTTTTAAATGTTTCGGTTATACTAGTGTATTTCTAACTTACGTAGAATGGGAAACCGTACCAAATATATTTATTACATTTTATCGTAGGCTGTGTGGTAGTGAGACGATGATGATGATTAGCACCAGAAAGACCAGGGTCTTTCAAACCCTGCTCTGCTACTTCCTTTCTGTGTGACATCAGTTTCTCTGAGCCTCAGTTTTCTCTGGGCAAAGTGGGGTTAATAATTCCTCGTTATATGGCTTTTGTGGAAGTTAAATTGAAATGTATATAAAGCCTAAAGCAAATCTCGACACTTAAAAATGTTATTTCCTTGCAAAATAAGCAGTTACCAACGCACAATCCGGAGAAGGCAATGGCACCCCACTCCAGTACTCTTGCCTGGAAAATCCCATGGACAGAGGAGCCTTGTAGGCTGCAGTCCATGGGGTCGCTAAAAGTCAGACACGACTGAGCGACTTCACTTTCACTTTTCACTCTCATGCATTGGAGAAAGCAGTGGCAACCCACTCCAGTGTTCTTGCCTGGAGAATCCCTGGGATGGGGGAGCCTGGTGGGAGGCCGTCTATGAAGTGGTACAGAGTCAGACACGACTGAAGCGACTTAGCAGCAGCAGCAGCAATGCACAGTCAGATGTAACAAGAACAATGGAATGGTAGCCACCAACCTGAAGATGGAAGGAGAGTGGGCACTGTTCAAAAACTGAATTAAACTTTTTACACATGTTCACATAGTTATAAGCTACCTGGGTCTTCCCTCGCTGATGTTTTTCTACAAAAAGTTTAACTTCTTGGGAAATATCTTACATGTCTTCCTTACCTATCCCATTTGTTTTTCCTTCTCCAGGATCAGCAAGTTTGTGAAAGAAAAAGAACAAAGTTCTCTGCTCATTACACTGCTCCTGCCGTTCCTCTACCGTGGCAGTGTTGCTCAGGTATGAATTCACAGCAGTTATTTGTCTTTGAAGTGACAGTTTATTATTAGGTTTATTTGTGAAAAATAATTTTATTGGTTAGAGTCTGTGAGATATTTGTCTCAGAGTATTTGTGAGAAGACTTCATAAAGCAATATAAAACTGAAAACAGGGGAGAAAAATTGGGACAGAAAGGAATGAGGGCAGGTAAGAAAGTGAAGACTTCATCATCTACTGTTACAGTAAAAGTCTCACCTCTTTGTTTTCCTTTGTTTAGCTTCTTATCCATTTCAGGGTTTTTCCCCCCTCTCTGGCTTTGATCAGTCACAAATCTGGAACCTGAGGTGTACATTGATCTTAAATGTGAATGATAGTGATCTTAAATATGAATGGCAAGCTGAATGAAAAGTCAAACTGTTTTCATATTCACATATATTCACACATTGCTGAGAGTCTCTGGTATGATTTTCAAACCCTAATTTAGCCTTTAATTTTTAAAAGAGTCTCCCCAGTTCTCACACTCATTTATAAAGCCTTAGTAGTTATACTAAATGACTCTTACCGTGTAGTAATTCAGTTTTAGAAGACCACGCATTTCTGCACAACTGAAAGTGTGTGTTTTTTTGTCAGCAAGTTCATTTTCTTTGTTTCTTTTTTGACTAGAAAATAGAAGAAATTATGTTTTAAAACCATGCATATTTTCTATTAGAACTAAAGGAAGAAACTGTTGATGGACACTATTACGGGTTTTTGATCAAGTTAAAATGTAAAGAACTTTAAAAGACCATAAAATAACTTTTCTAATTACTACTACTTTTACTTGTTACACATATTTATTTGTTTTCTGTGCTGTAATATATTAGAAACAACATGGCCAGTTTTCTGAATTACTGAAATATGATTTCTCTCAATGTTATTACTTCTTAAGGACACAGAAATTGACATTCTGGTGACAATACAAAACCTGTTGAAACATTGTCTGGAGCCTACAAGCTTCCTCAAGCCTCTAGCAAAACTGTTCTCAGTTATTAAGAACAAATTGTCAAGACAGTTGCTTTGTACAGTTTTCAAGGTCTGTAATACTCATTTTTATCCTAAATCACTCCTTTTTCAAAGATCACTATGACATGGAATGTATACTAGCAGCTTTCTTGGTACCAATATGATGTTTCCGTGTACTTTTGAGTGCAGGGAGGGAATCAGAGAGGATGGGGAGCAGGAAAGTCGAGGTTGTAGTCACTACTAATATACCGCTTCCATTCCTTTTAGGCCCTTTCTGATTTTGAGAGTGGATTAACATATATTACTGATGTTGTCAAGGTAAGAAAGAAAATCTTAAGTCTCTTTTGCTTCAAAACTGCTATTATTTTCCTTATTTAAGATTTATATGCCTTCATTTATATGGTTTCACTGGCATTTCTTATAGCTTAACGCCTTTGATCAAAGACATCTTGATGATATCAACTTTGATGTTCGCTTCTCGGCGTTCCAGACCATTACCTCTTACATTAAAGAGATGCAAACTGTAGACATTAACTACCTAATTCCGGTTATGCATAATTGTTTCTATAACATGGAGGTAGGTTTTTTATAGTAAAAATTTATGGATTATTTTTTATTCTTTCAACAGTACAACCGTATAACCTAATTTCTTAATTTGGTTTTTGAGGGGGATGGGATATTTAGTATAAAATTTCTTTTAGTTGCTCAATACTTAGTTTAGCAAAGACCATACTTTATTCTCATGATATGAAAGGCAGATATTTTGAAAAAAATAGTGTATGTGGAAGCACTTTGAAAAGTCAAAAGCTGTGTATTAGAATGGGAAAATTCACAGAGACAGAAAATAAATTAGTGGTTCTCAGGAGCTGTGACGGGAGAAAGAAATAAGGAATGAGTGATTATATTATAATGGGTACAAAATTTCCTTTCGGGATGGTAAAAATTTTCTAAAATTAGCTAGTGGTTTTATGGTTATAAAACCTTTGGAATATACTGAAAACCATTGAATTATACAACTTAAAAGGGTAAATTTCACAGTGTGTCAGTTACATATCACTTTTTTTAAGTTAAATAGCCATATTATTTGACAGTTTCCCTCTTTTATTGATACAGTAGAAATAAAAAGGTTTGGAGCTATATATTAAGTGCCATGTTGCTAAAATGAATTGAATTTCAAAAATAGGGAATGAAACCCTTGCTTAATAGTTGACTGTATAGTGGTATCAGTAATCTTCAGTGGTATTTTATAGTTATTTGTCAAATATTAAGGATTAAGTAATAGAGGAAAAAGTAATCTCCCCATTTGGGGCTCATTCTTCATATATCAAAGTTCAACATGTGGGATTCTGAATCACTGCCTCGTTAGCATAGTTGAGAATATTTTTCTACACTTACAACCTACCTTCTTTATAAATGAACTCTGGAGCAGCTAACCAGAATTACACCAGCCAACTCTGTCATTCTAACTGAACGGCTGATTTTGAATATTGAAACTGGCTTTAGGGAACCTTTTATTCTCTTTGCTTTGAGAAATAAAGCTAATTAAAAACTGTATCTCATACTTCAATTAAAAGTGGGGGGAGGGGGGAGAAAAACAAGCCATGATGTACGAAATACCAAATTTCAAAAGACAAAATCAGTAATTTTACAAAAGAACATATCATAGTATTTTCTCAAATAACCAATCTTTTTCAGTAAGCATGGATTTTCCAAGTCGCTTACTGTGTTCCTCACACCCCTATATTTGTTCTTCCTTAAGTGTGAAGTGCCTGTGGGACATTTCTTAGTAGAGAGTTTTATACAGAAGAGTGGCTAAATGTTACAAGCTCTTTCAGTAGGAAATAATAGTCCATATTACAGTTATTGCACAGTATAATTTGGGCTTTTTCCTGTGTCCAGTTAGGAGACATGTCTTTAAGTGATAATGCAAGCATGTGCTTGATGAATATCATCAAAAAGATTGCTGCTTTGAATGTCACAGAGAAAGAATATAGAGAAATCATTCATCGTTCTCTCCTGGAGAAATTGAGGAAAGGATTGAAGAGCCAGACAGAGGTATTGAGGTTTGCAATTAAGTACTCGTTATCTGTGGATTTTTTGTTTGTTTGTTTTCCTGTACTTCTGCTATAATTTGTGGAAAAGCAGTCAACCTTAGTACACTTAATTAAAATACCTGATTGTATAAATACTTACCAGACTTTTAACAGGGGAGTGGGAATGGAGAAGAGAGCAGTCATTTCTAATTTTATATAGTTTGTTTTTACATTGGCAGTGTTTTACTTTTTAAAAACTCTAATGACTTTTTGGTGTTTCTTTGTATTACTTAATCAAATTCTTAAAAAAAAATTTTTTTTTCTTAACTTAATATTTGCAGAGTATTCAACAGGATTATACCACACTGCTTTCCTGTTTAATTCAAACCTTTCCAAATCAACCAGAATTTAAAGACTTGGTTCAGCTTACTGACTGCCACGATCCGGAAATGGACTTCTTTGAGAATATGAAGCACATTCAGGTAGAAGACAATTCTGTTTTTTCTTTCCCCCTTGTCTTTGAAACAAACATTTCAACGGTTCTCATTTTAAAAGATATATTTTAATTTTCCAAAAAGTTTTGAGCTTCTCATTTCTTGGTCTTTGTGGTCATCAGATTTGCATAGCACATGCTTGTTTGCTTGGTGGTATCACAAGCCATAATAATAGTGTTACCTTTCCCTGCCATTTGCTAAGAAATTTAAATGCTCTGGGATTCATTGGTAAAGAAATGCTATGCATTATGTCTCTGGAAACAAATCAAGGCACAGGTGTTTGCTCATGTAACACATGGACTGTATTTCACTCTTTTAATCTTTTCATCGAAGAGGAATGTGATACTGAAATGGAGCTGATTGTTGGTGAGCTCATTCAGTAGCTAATTTATATTTTATCTAACTCATAGATCCACAGAAGAGCAAGAGCCTTGAAGAAACTGGCAAAACAACTAACGGAAGGCAAAGTCGTGCTGTCTTCTAAATCTCTTCAGAATTACATCATGCCTTATGCTATGGCACCAGTTTTTGACGAGAAAATGCTCAAGGTAGGGCTTTAGCTGTAGAAGCCAGTAAATTTTTCCCTGGACCATGACAGAACTTCTGCAAAGTGTAGGTGGGGTTGGTGGCATCCATACTGATGTTGTTCACCATAATTAGAGACTTAAAATAGTTCTTTTAAAAATAGATCTTATAAAAGCCCTTAAAATTGTACCAGGCACATGCTCTGAAAATGGTGGCTATTATTTTATGTTCACTATTATTAGCTCACAAAGGCTAACCACAGAATATTTCCTTTCACAGAAATGATCACATCACCAAGATGTCATACTTTTATTTTTGTATCGTAGGCCTTAATTCTCATTATTTTCCCAAATGGCTTGTAAGAAATGAAATAAAACAATAGCTACCTTTCTTCAGCACTATACCAGATATAAGCACAATTCTGATTTAATCCTCACAGCAACTCAACCCTGTGGGGTAGGGACTGTTACTGCTATTTTATAGGAGAATAAACGGAGAATAAACTGAGAATAAGTGAGGTTATATAACTCTCAGAGACATACAGTCAGAACCTATATTTGAACTTAGAATATCTTCAGGTTTATACAACGTATGCCTAAGAATGGGTTTCCCTAGTAGCTCAGACAGTAAAGCATCCACCTGCAATGCAAGAGAACCAGGTCAGGAAGCTCTCCTGGAGAAGGAGATGGCAACCTACTCCAATATTCTTGCCTAGAGAATTCCATGGACAGAGGAGCCGGGCAGGCTACAGTCCATGGGATCACAAAGGGTTGGACACAGCTGTGCAGCTGACACAGTGCCTAAGAACAGTGCCTGCACATAGTAAAGACTTGATAAATATTTAAGTCTAACTGACCTACTAGCAGGATTTGTGACTTGATTATATGATTTTGTTCAAGGATAGGTTCCCTCTGTATTTTCAGGATGTTTAAAGAATTTTTTTAAACTTCCTAAGTAGGTAAAAGAATGAGTCCCTAAATTCTAGTTTAAGGAGCCAATAAGCACCTCAGGGATAGAGGGCAGTAAAACAGGAAGGAGGTGTAGGTGGAAAAGATAAACTGTTTTAGCTTTGGTTGATATTGCTTTGGTATACCTTTCTATTGTTTTTAACCTATTTGTGATTTTTACTTTTAAAGTTGGTTTCTTATAGGTAGCATATATAGCTGAATCTTGCTTTTTTACTCAGAGTCTCTACGTTTTGATTAGTTTCAGACCATTTGCATTTGATGATTATTAATATGGTTGGGTTTAAATCTATGATCTTGTTATTTATTTTCTATTTGTCCCGTTTTTTCCTCTTTCCTCCTTTTCTTCTTCTGTTGGATTAACTGGATATTTTTTTAGTGATTTTATTTTACTTCTGTTGGCCTGTTAGTTATCTTTGTGCTATTTTTGTTTCATAAGTTTTACCTGTATGTTAGCTTTAAACCACATAATACACTGTTGTTTTTGCTTCAAAGCATCAGTTATCTTTCAAAGAGATCTTTAAAACTAAAGAAAAGATCTTTTGTATTTGTTTCCATGTTTATAATTCTGAGTGTTCTTCATTCCTTTGTGTGGGTCCAGATAATCACCCTGTATCATTTTACTACTGACAGGAAGACTCTAAATTTTTTGTAGTGCAGGTCTACTGGTAATGAATTCTTTCAGCTCCTGTTTGTCTTTTCTCATCTTTGTTTTTGAAAGATAATGTTTCTAGGTATGGAATTCTAGTTTGACAGGTTTTGGATTTTTTTCCCCTAATACTTTAAGAATACTTCAAACTGACTTCTCGTTTATACTGTTTCCAAAAGAAGTCATCCTTTGTTCTGAGTGGAGCATCTCTTTCCCCCTCCCACCCCCCACCCATTTTTCTCTTTATCGCTAGTTTTAAGCCATTTGATTATCAGGTGCCTTATTGCCTTACTGTTTTGTGCCTGGAGTTTGCTGAGCTTCTTGGATCTATAGATTTGTAGTCTTTGTCAGACTTTGAATTTTTTGCCATCACTTTTTCAAAGATATTTTTGGTTCCCCTTCTTGTCTTTCGGAGAAGGCAGTGGCACCCTACTCCAGTACTCTCGCCTGGAAAATCCCATGGACAGAGGAGCCTGGTAGGCTGCAGTCCATGGGGTTGCTAAGAGTCAGATACGACTGAGCAACTTTACTTTCACTTTTCACTTTCATGCATTGGAGAAAGCAATGGCAACCCACTCCAGTGTTCTTGCCTGGAGAATCCCAGGGACGAGGGAGCCTAGTGGGCTGCCATCTATGGGGTCACACACAGTCAGACACGACTGAAGCAACTTAGCAGCAGCAGTAGCAGCTTGTCTTTGGAGATAACATCATATATTAGGCTATTCCAAATTGTCCCATATCCCATAACTCACTGAGGCTTTTTTTTTCCTTCTGGGTTTCATTTGGTTTCATTTTTCTATTACTATGTCTTCAAATTCACTAGTGTTTGCTTCTGCCATGTGTAATCTACTGTTAATCCCATGCAGTATCTCTTCCCTCAGAATTGTCTTTTCCATCTCTGTAGTACAGTTTGGGCCTTTCTTAAGCCTCGCATGTGTCTCCGTAACATGCTCGTGCTTTCCTCTCCCTTCTTAATCGTATGCAGTACAGTTGTATCAGTTGTTTTCAGGGCTGTCATCTGTGTCATTTCTATGCTTCTGTTGTTTGATTTTTCTTCTTATTAGATTTATTTCTCAGCTTCTTTGTATGCTTGGTAGTTATTTATCAGATGCCAAACATCATAAATTTGACTTTGCTAGGTGCTGGGTATTTTTGTATTTCTCTTAAGTATTTCTGAGAATTGTTTTCAGATGCAGTTAGGCTACTTGTGAGTAGTCTGGTCCTTTTGAGGCTCACTTTTAAGCTCTGTTAGGCACAAGTGGCCCTTGGTGTGGTGCTCATTTGAACCTGCCACTGAGGTACTAACCTTCTGAGTACCTGAATACCCAGGCCTGCGTGTATCGTGAGGGTTTTCACTCTGGCTGAGAGGAACATGAACTGTTCTCGTCCCTGTATGGTCTTTGATGGTTGTTGCATCTTTTCCTTTTTGGTAGTTCTCTCCTCATCTCTTCCTTATTCAGAGTGTACTGGTCAATTCTCAGCTGAAGCTTAAGGGGCTCTTTCTCTGGGCAGCTTTTCTCTCTGAACTCTTCTCTCTGGTACTCTGCCCTACGGACTCTAGCTCCACAGCCTGAGCTCTGACCCCTTAACTCAAGGAGATACAGGTCTCTTTTGGGGTTTCTTCTCCTGTGCTATGGCCTGATAGTCATCCCCACACAATCAACTGAGGGTAGTTATAAGGCTCGTTTTATTTGTTTCTTTTCTGTCAGGGGTCATTGTCCTATACTGATGTTCAAAGTCTGAAAACTGTTTCATATATTGTTCTCTACTTTCCTAGTTAAGGTATGAGAGTAAATCCAGCTTCTCTTCTTCATGAGGTCTGAAAGAGTTGTCTCCAAAGCATTGTTCTTATGAGTGCTCAATAGTGCAATCTACAGTTAAATTTAACATTTATCAACTTTTGTACCTTGAATTTACTTCACAGTTGTAGGCTTGAACCTATAAAGGAGGTCTGAGTGAAATAGAGTCTAAAATGTGTTAAATCCTTTAATGAAAGGAAGATATCATTTGAAATTGACAGAAGCTTTTCCAGAGCTAGAGGAAAACTATTTAACATAGTTTGGGCATTCTTTCCTTTCTATAATTTCTGATCACCTGCTATCTAAGATTTTTATTGTACCAAGTTAGCTGTGTATGTGTATTTTATTTGCAAATACTTATTCTTACTGATGCTCTTGATTTGTTTTACAGCATGAAAATATAACCATTGCTGCCACAGAAGTCATTGGAGCTGTTTGCAGACATCTCTCTTGGTCAACATATGTATACTACTTGAAACATTTCATTCATGTCTTACAGGCGGGACAGATCAATCAAAAGTTGGGTGTCAGGTATGGCCAAACTTCTTATTTTTGTTTTGTTTATGAAATGTAAAATTTGGATTCCTTTCTGAAATAACCTTTCTATAATCCCAGTTTACTTTTAATTTGTATCAATGAGGTGATACTAAGATTTGTTAAAGTGAAAAAATACCTAAAATAGGAAAAAGTAATTTTAATTTTTAGAAGTCTAACTTCTTTTAAGAGTCAAATGATATTATTAATCAAATGAATGTTTCTGTGAAATTTTTTTTTAACAGTTTGCTAGTGATAGTGTTAGAAGCATTCCACTTTGACCACAAAACTCTTGAAGAACAAATGAGAAAACTTCAGAGTGAAGAGGGTAAGTTTTTTAAACTTTCTTAAACCAAATTTCCTTCCTATTTTTCTGTTATTTATTATTATGAATTAAAGAAGGCAAAATTCAGCTTAAATCCCTTTTTCTGTTCTTGTAGCATTGACCAGTGAATGAGTCAGGAGGAAGTTAAAATGAATGGTTTGAGTAGTATTCTGAAAACTGGTTTAACAATAGAGAAGTCCAGTCTAAAATGTATGGGGCAAAAATCTGAGCTATAGGTTATTTACACAGAAATTCTCATTTGTCTTCATAAGAATCTTACTAGAACCTTAGGTGTTAGTTACTCCATATTTTTTATATGAGAAATTGAGATTTCAGATATAAAGTAACTTTCCTAAAGCTGCACAGCACGTAAACAAAACAAAGACTAACATATAGCTGTTATTTATTAAGGTCAATGAAGTGTCAGAAATGAGATTTTATCACATTTAATACTTATAATACCCTTGCAAGTAAACCATCTCCAGTTTACTGGTGAAGAATCCAAAGCTCACAAGAGTTAAATTAATGGACTGTAGTTAGTCATGGCTTGTTAGCAGAGCCAGGTCTGGACTTGCCCCAACACACTGCCCAGCTTGAATCCTGTAATAAGGGATGTTTCTGCATTAGCCCTGTTGGCCTACATTCATGCTCAAGAATGTAGGTTTTTGCCAACATCCACTGGATCATCGAAAAAGTAAGAGAGTTCCAGAAAAACATCTATTTCTGCTTTATTGATTACGCCAAAGCCTTTAACTGTGTAGATCACAACAAACTGTGGAAGATTCTTCAAGAGATGGGAATACCAGACCACCTGACCAGCCTCCTGAGAAATCTGTATGCAAGTCAAGAAGCAACAGTTAGAACTGGACATGGCACAACAGACTAGTTCCAAATCGGAAAAGGAGTATGTCAAGGCTGTGTATTGTCACCCTGTTTATTTAATTTACATGTAGAGTACGTCATGCGAAATGCTGGGCTGGATGAAGCACAAGCTGGAATCAAGATTGCCGGGAGAAATATCAATAACCTCAGATATGCAAATGATACCATCCTTAGGGTAAAAGCAAAGAGGAACTAAAGAGCCTCTTGATGAAAGTGAAAGAGGAGAGTGAAAAAGTTGGCTTAAAACGCAACATTCAGAAAACGAAGATCTTGGCATCTGGTCCCATCACTTCATGGCAAGTAGATGGGGAAACAAAACACTGACAGACTTTATTTTCTTGGGCTCCAAAATCACTGTGGATGGTAACTGCAGCCATGAAATTAAAAGATGCTTGCTCCTTGGAAGAAAAGCTATGATCAACCTAGACAGCATATTAGAAAGCAGAGACATTACTTTACCAACAAAGGTCCGTCTAGTCAAAGCTATGGTTTTTCCAGTAATCATGTATGGATGTGAGAGTTGGACTATAAAGAAAGCTGAGTGCCGAAGAATTGATGCTTTTGAACTGTGGTGTTGGAGAAGTCTCTTGAGAGTCCCTTGGACTGCAAGGAGAGCCAACCAGTCCATTCTAAAGGAAATCAGTCCTGAATATTTACTGCAAGGACTGATGCTGAAGCTGAAACTCCAATCCTTTGGCCACCTGATGCGAAGAACTGACTCATTTGAAAAGACCCTGATGCTGGGAAAGACTGAAGGCGGGAGGAGAAGGGGACGACAGAGGATGAGATGGTTGGATGGCATCACCTACTTGATGGACATGAGTTTGAGTAGGCTCTGGGAGTCGATGATGGACAGGGAGGCCTAGTGTGCTGCAGTCCATGGGGTGGCAAAGAGTTGGACACAACTAAGCCCCTGAACTGAACTGAACCACAGTACTTTGGAAGCTTTAGAAACATTTTTCCCAGCCTCTCCATGTGTTCCTCAAGTACCCTGTACTTGCTATTCCACTCTTTTTTATAATTATCAGTTTACTTGCCTCTATTCCTCATTAGACTAAATTGTAAGAAAGTAAAGAGCCGTAACACTCTCATTTACTTCTGTTTCCTCAGTCTTTATCGTGCCCTTGTAGTTGGTGATTTTTTTTATTAGATGTTGGTAGAAAAGACTACTTAACACAACTGTGTTGTTTCCTTATCTAAGTTGACTTTTGTTGTTTACTAAACATAGATACCACAGAAGCGATTGAGTTGCCAGAGCACGAAGCCATGGAATTAGAGCATATGGATGAGGATGAGAAGGAGGATGAATGTAATAAGACTTTGTCGGACAAGAATGAAGAGCCAGAGAACCCTGACCCAGCTGTTTATGAAGGGACAGCGGCTAAGGAATCTGAGTGTATCACAAAGTCCATCTCCTTCCTTCCTCGGAATAAGGAAGAATTAGAGAGAACAATTAAAAATATCCAAGGAACCATAACTGGGGACATCCTGCCCAGGCTCCATAAATGCCTGGCATCTACGGTAATCACTCTGTCTGGGACCCAGCAGGTCTTTTTGAACTCGGGTGTCTGTGGGGCCGTATCAGACTGAGGCTCCTAACTGTGTGGGTTGACATCAGCTTTTGGATTTTCTTTTTCTCTACATTACACGTTTCACTTTCCTTCTCTTATCTCCTCATCTTCAGATTCCTCTCCTGCAGCTAAGGGAGTAATGATCCTTCTTCATGATCATTTTGATACCGGTAGATAATTTTTCAGCTGCAAGGTTGTAGTGTTGGTAGGTCCCTAATCCATTTATTTTTGTTTCAGTTTATTTATTTATTTTCTTACAGACTAAAAGAGACGAAGAACACAAACTCATAAAATCGAAGGTTGTGAATGATGAGGAAGTGGTTCGAGTTCCTTTAGCTTTTGCCATGGTTAAACTAATGCAGTCCCTTCCAAGAGAAGTTATGGAAACTAATCTGCCAAGGTATGTTATGTGACAAATCAGAAATTGGTTCTTCTTTTTTGTTAGAGAAGCACTGTCACAGTTGGCTGTAATTTAGAATCCTAACTGGAATAATTTGGATTATGAGTAATTAGGAAACAAAAGGATATTTGTATTTTTATTTGTTTCTGCTAATTAGATTTTCAACTCATGTTCTAGTATTTTGCTGAAAGTGTGTGCCCTCCTCAAGAACAGAGCACAGGAAATCAGAGACATTGCACGCAGCACCCTTGCAAAAATAATAGAGGACCTGGGTGTGCATTATCTACAATATATTTTAAAAGAATTACAGACTACACTTGTGCGTGGCTATCAGGTAAATTGCACCATGTATTTTTATATTCAGATTGGGTTGGAGTTCACATAGTTGCACTTTGAACACTAAGTCATGGTACTTTGGGTCTATCTTTTGCAAAGTTGATGTACTAAGAGTGCAAGCAAGAATATTTAAAAATTTCTAGTCCATATTTTAAAAAATCTAGTTTTTAAAAAGCCTTTTTATTTTTTGGAAGAATCTGGATTTTCTCTCGAATCACTTGATACCAGGTTTTGTATTCCGTGAGTTCTTAATAAAATTCTTGTTGAATGTATTGCCACAAATGTGAACAATAAAAATTTGTTTTGAGTTGAAACATACATGTCATGAAGTTAGTAAGAGCACCAGGTGGAATGCAGAGCTCTCTGAGTAGTTACCTGGCTGTCTTGCTGCTCCTAAATGTGGGCCTTGGACACATGGCATCAGCAGCACCTGGGAACTTGTTAGGAGAACAATCAGGACCTTAGCCCTGACCTATACAATCTGCATTTTTAAAGATCCCCAAGTGATCGAAAGTTTGAGAAACACTACAGCTTGTTTTTCTGAAGTAACCAGCCAAGACTCCTGGTAGGGTGGTTGCTCTAGGTTACCATAACTATATTTAATTTTTAATAATCTGTTTAGAGTCAATATTTTACTACTTCAAGTGGAATGTAAAAATACAGATCCCTTCACCCTTCCTTTGTTTAATAGTTGTTTATGTATTACTTCACCATATGTTGAAAACTTATCAGGCAGTGTTAGAGCTGTTTTGCTTTGTTTTGTTTTGATAGGTAAGAAGTAGACTTATTCAGATTCAGAGAGAAGCATGCTCCGCAGACAAGAGTGTGGGCCACTGCAGACAGCGAGTGCAGCGCAGAGTTTTGTTTTTAATCCTCAGATTCTTATTGTTTCTACTGCTTTTTCTTCATTTCTGAATTTCCAGATTTCTTCTGGTATCATTTCCCTTTGGTCTAGACAAGCATGTAGGACACGTGTGGTGGCGGCAGACCCTGTTTGTTTTCTTTGCCTTGTGACTGTCTTTGTTGCACCTTCTTTCCTGAAGGACATACACTTCCGCGTTGACAGCTATTTCTCTTCCTTTCAGCACTGTGAAAATGTCATGCCGCTTTTTCTGGCCTTTCTGATAAATTTGTTCTTCCCCTCTGAGTAACACGTTATTTTTCTCTGGCAGCTTCAAAGGCTTTTTCTTTTCCAGCAGTTGGATTATGAGCACAGATTTCTTTGGTTTTACCCTGTTTGAGGTTTGTTGAGCTTCTTGGTCACTTTGGAAAGTTTTCAGCTGTTATTTCTTCAAACACTTTTCTGCACTGCATTCTTTCTTGTCTTCTGGGACTTCAGTGAACTGTATATTAGACTTTTTTGAAGGGTCCCATCCATCCCTGGGGGCTTCCCTGGTGGCTCAGCGATAGAGACTCTGCCTGCAATGCAGGAGACCCAGATTTGATCCCTGGGTCAGGAAGATCCCCTGGAGGAGGGCATGGCAATCCACTCTGGTACTCTTGCCTGAGAATTCCCATGAACAGAGGAGCCGGGCAGGCTACATTCCATGGGGTCACACAGAGTTGGACACAACTGAAGCAACTAAGCAGCAGCAGCGTCCACCCCTGATGCGTGCTTCACATTTGTTTTTCAGTCTTCTTCCTTTCTGTTTAGATTACATAATTTCTGTTGATTCATATTAGTTCACCGACTCCTTCCTCTTAATCTCCATCCATCCTGCTGTTGGACCCATCCAGTAAATTTTCTTACGTCAGTTATTTTTCTTTTCACTTCTCAAGTTTCCTTAGTTCCTTATATCTTCTGATTCTTTGTTAACACTTTATTTTTCCATGTTTCAGATCTCCAGCTACAAGCTGGGGCTGTTTCTCCTACTTTACCACACACTTCCCACAGCTGTAACCACACAGAGGCTAGGCAGTGGCAAGTTGGAGAGGAGAAAAGCAGCTTGTGGGCCCACCCTTTCCAAATTGCAGTCCCACTGAAGGAAAGGAAGGTCTCCCTGCAGAGTTGTGGCTGCTGCAGCCCCTATGTCTAGGCCACTGCCACCATCACCACAGGATCCTTGGGGTGTTGGAAATGGAGAAAAGAAAAACAAAAACAGATTTCCTTATTCTCTTGGAACATTCTTGAGTTTTCTCTCCTATTCCTAAAGCCACAGGTCTTCTCATAGACTTCTCTGAATCCTAGCATGATTTCCATATTGGCTTGGGGATAGCCATATAGAAAACAGGGGTAAACTGACTGGAAGTTTGGTGGTACTTGCACTCTGGTGTTCTTCCCCAGTAGTGGTTCCATGCGTCCAGCGTCTTCAGCAAACACTTTAAATATATTAAAGGTACTTAAAGATCGTAAGTGGATATATATGAAATTATGCCTTTAAAATACAGTCTGTATATTGACAGCCAAGTGTATTTTCTTAGCACATGGTCATTACCTGTTTACCTTGATAACTTACAGCAGTGGAAGCAGTGTAGAGAACGTATTCTGTGTATACTCTGGCACCATCTGCTTTCAGATCCTGACTTCACCACTTCCTGTTCCTGTAACCTTGGGCAAGTTGCTTGACCTTTTTGTGTCTCAGCTTCCTCAAGTGAAAGCACTGATGCTATTTCTCCTACACCATAGATAGAGTGAGTGAGGAATAAACGATATAGTACATGTGAGTAGTAATACAGTGTCTAGCCCATAGTAAGCTCTAAGGAACGTTAGGTGTGATCACTGTTAACAGGGCAGAAACTTGTTTTCTTCGTGTAGGCTCCTTAATTCAGAGGTTGGTTTTTAAAAGTTCAAGACTTGTGCTGTTCTTTATGGACTTCCTAGGTGGTGCTAATAGTAAAGAACCCTCCAGCCAGTGCAGGAGACATTAGAGACTAGGTTCAATCCCTGGGTTGGGAAGATCCCCTGGAGGAGGGCCTGGCATCCCACTCCAGTATTCTTGCCTGGAGAATCCATCCCATGGAGTCAGACATGACTGAAGCAAATTAGCATGCATGCTGTTCTTTATAAATGATTGGCCTGATTTGGTCACAGTGATAGACCCTGTGCATGTGATGTGTTTCTGAGTATCTTTTCTACAAAGTGACCATTTGGCTAAAGGACTTTAGACCCTGATATAAATATGTGTCATTTAGCAAAGCTTCCTGCAATGCTGACAGATATATAATCAGAGTGTACCCTTTGCAGTCCTCCTGGATCTTGTTCTTCCTACTGTGGTGGTCCTGACCATCTGTGCTCTTCTCATATATCTCACTTCAGGTTCATGTGCTGACTTTCACTGTCTATATGTTGCTGCAAGGCCTCGCCAACAAGCTCCAAGTCGGGAGTTTGGACTCTTGTTTGGATATAATGATTGAGGTAAGATTTAGAGAAAGGAATTCTGATTTTTTTTTTAAGAGTTCAAAGAACACAAATCATTTCACAAAATAAGACAATAATAGCCTATAAACAAACATATAAACATATAATAAATATAAAACATAAATATGAAAATAGTGTACTATCTCACCTCTTAGGCTGGAAGAGGTTTAAAAAGCTAAGATTCAAGTGACATGAGATGGGCGCCCTGCTGTAGGTCCTGAGTTGGTATAATCAGGTGTGATCTGGGGTTTGTACAAATGTATATTCACCAGAGCTGTATGTATAATAGTGAAAAATTAGTAACACTCAACTTTTAAAATTGGATAATACAGTAATTTGGAGGGTGGGTTAGAAAGACACTAAGTTTGGCACACAATCTTTTGTTTATATATTAAAAGTTTAGATACTGTGTTTTTAAATGAATTAATTTTGATAATTAAATATCAAATATCATGAGACTTTCTTAAAGGGAAATTAAGGTACCTTTTGGTAATATCAAAAAAAGTCCCTGTTTGTATGTTATATAGTTATATATGTAAATCTATGTAGTATTCTTTTGTTTTCCATTGGTATAAATCTTGAAGTGTTTCTGTAATTGGTCTCTAAGCTACATTGAAAAAAAGTGAAATCTAATAGAAATTAACCATAAGCAGAGACTGCTTATGTTGGCATATCTTGCTTGAGTGTACATAATTACCATCTAGCTTTTTCCTTTTAAAGATTTTTAACCACGAGTTGTTTGGTGCCGTTGCTGAAGAGAAGGAAGTAAAGCAGATCCTCTCCAAGGTCATGGAGGCACGAAGAAGCAAGAGTTACGATTCTTATGAAATTTTGGGCAAGTTTGTAGGAAAAGATCAGGTTACAAAACTTATCCTTCCACTGAAAGAGGTAAAGACTTGAATGTAATATAGGGAATCACCACCTTTCAGTGTCTTGAGTTCTTGAAAAGAGCCTTGAGCATCGTGATTCACTTTAGTACTAAGAACACGAGTACCATGTGTCTGGCAGCCCTGAGATGGGCATTCTGATCCAGGAGTCAGATGTGAACCATGAGATGCAGAAGCAAGGGCAACAGAAATTGAATGATAGGTGGATTACACAGCTGAGTCCATCGGTAACTGAGAACAGCCTTTGGAGGGAGACTGCTGCTCCCAGATTGCCAAGAGGATGAGAACCAGCATTCATTGAACATATCGCTGTGTTCTTAGCGCTGTGCTTCATTATGTCTTCTAATCTGCACAGCCGTCCCTGAGACTGACAGTACTTCCATCTGACACACGAGAAAATTCAGGCTCAAAAAGGTAGAAAGAAACTTGAATAAGGAGAAGAGCCAGGATTTCATGCCAGATCTTTCTGAAGCTGGAATTTCAAAGCTCACATTCTTTCCATTTTCATTCTGCCTCCTGTTGGGCAGGGACTGTAATTTACCTGCCTTCAGAGTGCTCACTGTGCCTGTTGCAGGGGTGAACATTCAACAAGCATTATTAATTCACTTTATTACAGTTTTACATTCTAAACCTAGAGCAAAAAACCCTATCTAATGATGTAAATCAACTAATTCCACATGCTTTGATGCTAGATTCACTCCCTAATTGTTCCTGAAATACATTTAGCTTATCTGAGCCTGATCTAAGAACATTAGATACGTTTTTAAGATGAAAAAGAGTCAACAAAGCACACGTTTTCCATGTAAATTATCAAGTCCCTTCAAGGTAATGAAAGTTACTAATACCATGTCCTATGCAGAGGACTAGCTGTGACACGCTGAGTGTTTTCCTGGGGTGATGGTGCTAAGCTCCCATTAAGTTCCTCTGATTTGGCCCAATACCTAATATCCAGCCCTGAGACTTGGCAATCATCTGTCTTCATTAGCATGGTTTCCTGTGAGGAGTGACTGCATTGTGTTGATGTGTATGTGCTTGTCTGTAAATCACTGCATTCAATGTACTTGGAAGGCTGGCATCTTCCAAGGGTCACGTCCTATCTCCAGCCCTGTGCCCAGACCTCAACAACAAAGAGAATACAGAGGAGGCCCAAAAACTCCAGAGGCATACACTAATGGCAGTGATTATTTCTGGTGATGAGGTCATGGGTAAATTTGATTTTATGTTATACTTGCATTTGAAATTTTATTTAAAATGTTTCATTTTTAGTTAGGAAAAAACATTTTAAAAATAATATATAAAACTACTGTTGTAACAAATCAAAATGCCGTTCTGTCACCTCAGCATGCATTTGTGTTTGCCTTTAGATCTTGCAAAATACCACAAGTTTAAAACTGGCCCGGAAAGTTCACGAAACCTTACGCCGAATCATAGCAGGATTACTTGTAAACCAGGAAATGACAGCAGAATCCATTCTGTTGCTTAGTTATGGTTTGGTCAGCGAAAATCTCCCCCTGTTAACACAGAAAGAAAAGTAAGTTTGAAAAAAACAAGTATCCTTTAGGTGCTTGCTTCAAATAAGCCATTCAGTTCTCAGCATCTTAAGTGGATTCATTTAATAACTGGCTTTAGTAAAAGAGAAAAAAAAAGGGTATATTTATCTGAGCTGTGAGATGGTACTACTTTGTGGTATTTGGACTGAGGTCCTTCCAAGTGATACATGTCAACACAAGATTATTTTTCTGCTGAATGAAGTAGCTGTGAAGGCAACCAATTATTTTAACATTTCTCTGCCACCACTTTTTAGATATTTATTCAGTCCAAGTTAGGGTAGATTTTAAATATATACTTCTTGTTCTGACCAAACAGAGTCTTAGACCTCCAAAGATTTTTAAATACCTATTTGTGAACTTCTTTTGGATTTTGCTTCTGGGGTGTTCTAAGAAAGACTCCTTGGCATTTGTTTTCAGAAGTCAAAGG
The DNA here is from genome assembly GCF_001704415.2 of Capra hircus. Classification (NCBI taxonomy): domain Eukaryota; kingdom Metazoa; phylum Chordata; class Mammalia; order Artiodactyla; family Bovidae; genus Capra; species Capra hircus. The sequence goes on from NC_030812.1 coordinate 63,905,406, forward strand.
GAGCATCCTCTTGCTGTTGATTTTAACTTAGATGTGCGTTCACCTCCTCTGAAACTTTGATCAGCAACCTGATCATCCCTTCTGTGTCTCATGGTTAAGGGAGAAAAACCCCCACAGCCAAGAGCACAGTATTTGGTGCTGGAGGCTCGTCACCAGAAAGAGACAGTAGCTTTTGGGGATGCAGCATCTCAATGTGTTTGTTTCCACTGGTTTTCATTCCATTTGATTGACAGAAATCCAGCAGCCCCCGCACCAGATCCACGCCTGCCACCCCAGAGCTGTCTTCTGCTCCCCCCAACTCCAGTTCGAGGCGGACAGAAAGCTGTCGTGAGCAAGAAAACCAACATGCACATATTTATTGAGTCTGGGCTTCGGGTAAGAATTAACCTTAAGTAAGACTTGTGGCCCACAGTGAGTCTGTGCCTTTTAATCCTCTGCTGAGTGTCCATTACCGCTCATTTCCTCTGGAAACACTTTTTACCATAAATTATGGAATTCGTTTTAAGGTACCTTGGTCCATTTACTATTTGTTACTTATTTTGACGGTAGAACTTTCTCAGAATTAGTGATTCTGACCTAATATTTACAGTGCTTTCACTGTTGCTTTGCCTGTGAGTTTGTACCTCTGAACTACTCTTAAATCTTTTAAAAAGATGGTGAGGTTTGAAAACACAAGTTTGATCATTTTATTGTATATATTTTTTTCATCCTTCATTGGCTCCCATTTTCCCAGGAGAGAGCCTGTCTTTCATTTGGGCCAAAGGGGAATGGCCTCATGCTGGATGCAGGGCTTCCCTTCCGTTCTCTGGAGTCACTACACTTTTCCCACCCCAGTACCTCACCATCTATTCCTCCCTCTGCCCAGGTCCCCACAGAACTCTCAAAGCACCCTCCTTTTATAGTGAATTATTCCCTAGAGTCTGTCTTCCTGGCCAAGATCCATCAGGGCCAGGACCCTGCCCATCTTGGTTTATTGCCACATCCTTCATGCTGGGCCAGTGCATAGAATCAAAGTAGATGCTGAGCAATAACCACTTCTTAAATGAACTTCAAATCTCAGCTGCATGGTAAGCTCCCACTTTCTCCATTTACTGAGACTCTCCCAGGTGGTTCCCTTTTCTTTGCACTTTTTCTGATTTCAAATAGAAGCATCTTAACTTTTCACATTAGTCTCAAAATCATTTCACCTTAACCTCATTCTTATGCCCTTAGTCTTAATCTTATTCTTACGCCTAACCTCATTCTTATGAAGTATCTTTTTAAAACTTCTAGCTGTTGCACCTTAGTCTGAAGACCTCCAAGGTCAAGTCTTCAAGTGAACATGTCCTGGAAATGTTGGATCCTTTTGTGTCTCTCCTCATAGACTGCCTGGGTTCCATGGATGTGAAGGTGAGCATCTGTTGCTTCACAGGACCTGTGTTGTGCAGAATACCTAAAACTTGTTTCTAGGCTCATGCTTCACAGGGTGATTGAGTTTTTAAAGACATTTACAACAACATGAACCACCTCTGTTCGTGCATTAAATTGCTCCCTTAATAGCAATTTAATAATAATGGAGAGCTCTTAATTATAAAAGCCCTTCTAAGGCACTTCCCTGGTGGTTCAGTGGTTAAGACCCCGTGCTTCCAATGCAAGGGTCACAGGTTCAATCCCTGGTTGGGAAGGTCCACATGCCACTCAATAAGGCCGGAAAAAAAAAAAAAAGGCCCTTCTAGGTACATTAGTTGTTTCATTTGATCCTTACAACTTCCTGATGGTAAGTGGTGCTGTCCCCATGGCAGTGATCATCTCCTTCTCCTTGTCACTACTGCTCACTGCCATGATTCCTCATAACAGCCCATGAAGTATATATTATTTATGCTTCTACTTCAAAGATGAGAAATCCAGGCCTTTAGCTAAGTGACTTGTCGCCTATGACAGATTTAGGATGTGACCCTCAGTCTATCAGACTCCAAAGCCCACACCTTGCCAACCTTGTCAGATGGCCTGTTTTACAGTAAAGGTGCCAAGAGGTAAAGGAACATCTCTGCAGTCAAACAGGTAATAAGCTGTAGAACTGGGATTGAAGCCCTGGTTTTTCTGACTCCTAAGCTCTTTCCTCTGTCTTCATCTGATCTAGGCCAATAAGGCCATTCCGGCAATCAGAGTGTAGGCATCTATTGGGTAGAGCTGAGCCAAGTGAACCACCTGATCTAGATAATCTTGAAGACTCAGGGATCCTTTTGTAGTCACTTGATCCCAGCACATTTCTCGTATCTTTGGCACTCCACATAACTATATCAAATTATAGGTCATAGTTCTCATGCTTAATTTCTGAGTCAGCTATCTACTCTTTAAATGCAGAATGGCATCCTTTTTATTGTCATATTTCTAACACTCTGTAGAGTGTCTTGTGACATAAGCTCAATAAGAATGGATTACATGAAAGAACCATTCTAGCAAATTGGAAAGGGATTTATAACGTGATTTAAAAAAAATGCTAAAATCAGCCACCTCATCTAATCATTTACACATAGTAGGGTAAGAATGTGGTAAGTGAGCACTTTTTCTCACTTGGCTTGGGCTGTACCTTCCATTGTGTGGTGCTTCTCCAACAGGAAAGAGGAAAGTTCCTTATCTTATTCTTATACTTCGGGCATAGTGCTTCCTGAATAGACTGCCAGAGCACTTCATTCCTTCAGCTTGATTGCCCAGAGTCTACACAGCCTCGGGTGCTGAATTCTTGAGTTTGGTCACTTCATCAGTTGATTGGCTTTCTCTGTTTTTTGTTTTTCAGGTGATCACAGGTGCTTTGCAATGCCTGATCTGGATCTTGAGGTTCCCCCTGCCATCTATAGAAACAAAAGCAGAGCAGCTGACAAAACACCTTTTTCTTTTGCTGAAGGACTATGCAAAACTCGGGGCTGCCAGGGGACAGAACTTCCACTTGGTGGTAAATTGTTTCAAGGTGAGGTGTTTTCACTTGCACTTAGAAAAAGCCAGGACCAGGACTAGCAACATAGTGAATTTTCCTCATCATCCTTTATGGTCTTGGTCAAAATTTCTTCCAGATTTATTTGGTAAGGCCAGAGTGTTAGTAAACTGTGTGAAAAAACATTGCTGTTGTATTGAGTCCTTATCATAACACTGGATGCTTATCTGTGAGATGTTCTGTTAACCTCACTGTTGTTGACTTGCAGTGTGTGACCATACTTGTGAAGAAAGTGAAGTCGTACCAGATAACTCAAAAGCAGCTTCAAGTTCTACTAGCATATGCTGAGGAGGACATCTATGATACTACAAGACAAGCCACTGCATTTGGTCTTCTAAAGGTATGGCATCACCAGATTGTTGGGTTGTACAGTGTACGAGCCTCATGTCAGATATTTAGAATTACATGGAACATAGTGCTCTGACTAGCTGTAGGTAGTTCTTAAAAAGATTATTATTTTTTGGTTGATTAATTATAAGCTAACATAGCTACTTACCAAAATGTTTGAACATGAGCTCTATATTACACTTCAGGGAATTCTGTACAAAGGCAGGTACTTTACTTGTACATTTCATAAAATTGACCATTATAACCATTTTTTTAAGTTTATATTCTTTTTCTTTTGGGGATACTTTCATTATGTTTGAAAACTGCCTGAGGCTACTTGAACATCAGGTCGGCTTAGTAAACAAGAGGCCATTTGCGGTAAAATATGAAACGAGTATGTCTTCTCGTTTTGTGTTTTAGGCCATTTTATCAAGAAAGTTGTTGGTCCCAGAAATTGATGATGTCATGCGGAAAGTATCCAAGCTGGCAATCTCTGCACAAAGCGAACCTGCCAGAGTCCAGTGCAGACAGGTTTGTGGAGAGAAGTTTGTTCCCATGGTTGGGCCCTTCCTTCTCTGTTTGGTTTTTAGGTAGAGAGATGTCAACACTGCTTGAATTCTGAAAACTTTGTGTCATGCTGTTGCTTGATTCTGAGACTCAGGAGCCCATTCACATACCAAGTACAGGGCTGTTTTTCAGTATAAGGAGCATTTTGAGTATAGCACTTATGTGGCATATTTCCGATGGATGAAGAAATACATTTTCCTCAGCGGCATGGTAACCTGCAAGAAAGATTTCCATATGGTGGTCCCGTCAGAGTCCCTGTATGTCCTATAGCAGACACACACAAAGCAGAAATCCCACAAATGAAAAAAAAAAAAAGAAATCCCATGAATGGTTATTTAATTATAATCATTGTAAGTGCCATGAGGAAAACAATACTGTCATATTTCTATTTCATCACTTAAAGATACACCATTATACCTCAGAGAAGGAAAAAAACTTTGACATAGTGGTATGATGCCATTCATTGTAAGACATCTCAATTTCAGTCTGATATGTTAAAATGTGGAAAACTGTACTTCTTAAAGTCTACAAAATATGGAAGAACCATATGACACAGTGGAAGACCACCCTAGTGGGACAGTGAGGGAAAGCTTTCCTGAGGATTGGCATGTAAGCAGAATTTGAGGAAAGAATAAGGCTTAGCCTTGCAGGCTGGAAGATGAGCCTTGAGGTGGGTAAGAGCTTAGCTTGTTGAAGGTGCCAGATATGGCAAGACCTTGTAGTCTTGTTAAAGATTTAGGACTTTGTTCTAAGAATAACAAAAAGTCATTGAAATCAGTAGGCAGAGGAATGACATTAGCAGGTTTGTTTTCATAAATCTGTCCTGATAATATGACCACATATCAACCCAGGAAATAGAAGGTTCTGAATTGCAAATATGAACTCGGAGGTAAAGGAGGGCTGGGCTGCTGAGGCTATCTTCAGAGAAAGTTAACTTATTTAGGAAGCAGGAGGGCCAGGTGCTGTTTATTAAGCACTAGCTGCACGCCCAGCACTTTACATACACGGCTTCTATTTGTAACTTCCCTTCAAAGGAAACAGTACCACCGTTTTATGGTTGACGGAAAAACAGGCTTTGGAAAGGTTAATGGTGTGCTTAGTTCTCACAGCTTATTAATAAAGGAAGCTGAATAATACAGCAGTTTGAAGGCTCTGAAACCAGAGCCTTTGGATGTAGATACACTAGGCATGGGATTCTGGTACTATCACCTGAGCAAGTTACTTAGCTTCTGTGCCCGTTCCATTCTCTTCATCTGTAAAAGGGGTCATATCTACTTCTTAAGGGAGTATGAAAACCAACTGAGCAACACTTCATCCCGTGCTTGACACACAGAAGATATTCAGTAAATGCAATGGTTATTATTACTATCGCTATTATTGCTATTCTTGAAGTGAAGTCAAGTGAAGTGAAGTCACTCAGTTGTGTCCAACTCTTTGCGACCCCATAGACTGCAGCCTGCCAGGCTCCTCTGTCCATGGGATTTTCTAGGCAATAGTACTGGAGTGGATTGCCATTTCCTTCTCCAGGGGATCTTCCCAACCCAGGGCTCGAACCTGGGTCTCCCACATTGTAGACAGAGGCTTTACTATCTGAGCCACCAGGGAAGTCTTATTTCAGGAGAAATATGGGGTTGAACCACAGTCCATACTCAGTTCACCAAAGCCTCTTTTCAGAGTGATGAGCTGCCAGGGTGTGAGCTGAGATTTGGAGCTCTAAACATCCAGGCTCATGGTGGGCCAGGGCTTGACTCTTCACCAGGCAGGACCTGAGGAAGTGAAGTGGGAGGAGAGGGGAGAGGCACAGTTATGGACTCAGGAGGCAGACTTCACCTAACTTATCACCCCACTATTCATAGCCTACCAGTGTGTCCCAGAAAGCAGGTCAGGAAAAAGGAATCCTGGAGAGACGGGCTCCAGATAAGCTCTTGTGTGATTTCTGTTTCTAGGTTTTTCTGAAATACATTCTTGACTATCCTCTGGGTGACAAATTGCGACCAAACTTGGAATTCATGCTTGCTCAACTGACGTAAGTTGAAGTCATAAACCATACAAGGCAGTGGTGGGTGGGGCAGTAGGTTCCCTCTCCTTTTAATGTGTGGGCTGTCTTGAAAAGAGCAAAGTCAAAACATAATGGCACATTTTCCCAGGGTGCTATTCTATGGACCACTGGCTTGACTGCCAAGCACTGTACATGGCTTCATAGAGCAGTCCTGTAAGCTGCTTTTCAGTTCGGTCTGATCATCAGTTGTCCTTAAAGTCTGCTTAGGAGAACAGTAAAAATCTAACAGTTATATTTTAAACTGCAAAGTAGCCTGATAAGTACCTGTATTAAAGTTGGGAAAATGGAGTTTTTTCCCACTTTTTAAGAAATAGACTGGCACCTTGAGGCAATATTTTAAATTCTTTAAAATAATTATTGGTCAATTTTAAAGTTACTAACAAGTCCTTCTGATGTTCTTACCCTAGTTATGAACATGAGACCGGGAGAGAGTCCGCCTTGGAAATGATTGCTTATCTCTTTGACACGTTCCCTCAGGTACTGTGAATCACAGAGACAGACTCTGTTAGCTGTGGCTCCTGGGAGCCCCTCGTCCTCCTTTAGTAGGACATATGTGAGAATTCTGGTCTCAGTGTGCTCATAAGTATCTGTTTTCTTTTAGGGACTGCTCCATGAGAACTGTGGAATGTTCTTTATTCCTCTTTGTCTAATGATGGTGAACGATGACTCTGCCACGTGTAAGAAGATGGCATCCATGGCAATCAAATCCTTACTCAGTAAAATCAGCCTTGAGAAAAAAGATTGGCTCTTCGATATGGTTACCACCTGGTTTGGGGCAAAGAAGGTCAGGGTTGCTTATAGTCATACTGCAAAAAATACTGAGCTTTTGGTGTTTATACTTTAAGAATACATATACATTGTTGAATTAGTTTTTCCCAAGTAGCCTTATTGTTTTTATTTGATTCTAGTAATAAGTTATAGAGAGTAACAACAAATAGAGAACAACATAAAAATCTCCTGTCTTCCCACAACAAGGTCAGGGTTGCCCAGTTACTACACTACATGAATGTATTATAATTTACTTAATCAATCTCCATTGGTATCTTTGTTTCCAATTCATCTCCATTGATGAATATCTGCTTATGCAATTTATAGAATGTATTTTGCCAATAATTATATCAACTTGCTAAATCTATCCCTATCATCACTGGCCCATCTTTGTGGAATACAAACAACACATCGTAATGTAACACTGGCTTTAAAATCAGAATGGGATTTTGGGCAGGGGGCCTGGAACGCTTTTTTTTTTTTTAATAAAAAAATGAGGAAAGAGTTATTCAGTGGATAATCATGAATACCACTTTTTAAAATTTTTCTTCTAGGGAGATGAAGATTTCTTTGTATTTTTCATATTAGCTACCAAAAATCCACATTCTGTTGACTTCTGGTATCATAAAGAACTGCTGAGGACAGTCATAACCACCTTCATTTCAGTTTTAGAAATAGCCTCCCAAGTTTATTGTCTTGTCATGGTTTTATTTTCTGTAGCGCTTAAATCGACAACTAGCTGCCCTGATCTGTGGCTTTTTTGCGGAGAGTGAAGGAGTCAATTTTGAGAGAAGACTTGGAATTGTTCTCCCTGTGATTGAAAAGGAGATTGATCCTGAAAACTTTACAGATGTAAGTTATTTGTTAGGGAGTAAAAGTATTGGCTTAGTTTTGTAGTTTTACTTGAGGTAGTGTAGCTAACAGGTTAAATATTTGTGTCAAAAAAATTTTTTTATTAATAAAAGTAAGAACTCAGTGCAGTTCTTCTTTTTTGAAATGAAGATTAAGTTATCTTCCATAGTATATGATGATCAAAATTTCATAAGCCCCTAGGGGACATTGAGCAATGTTTGGAGATAGTCTTGGTTGTCACAACTGGAGGACAGAAGGGTGTTACTGTCGTCTAATGGGTAGATGCCAGAGTATTGCTAAACATCCTCTAATGCATAGCACAGTCCCACAAAGCAAAGAATTACCTGACCAAAATGTCAGCAGTGTTGAGGTTGAGAAACCCTGCTATAGATGTACATCCTGGAGTGAAAATGTCCGTAGAATACTTTGAAATTATTGTCTTAATTAATTTAACATTCTTCCTACTTTTAGATCATGGAAGAGACTGAAGAAAAAGCTGCAGATCGCCTTCTGTTCAGTTTTCTTATACTGATAAGTAAACTCATCAAGGAATGTAATATCATTCAGTTTACCAAGCCCTCTGAAACTCTGAGTAAAATCTGGAGTGAGTATTTCCTTTTTCTTTAAAAATAAACACATTAGGAATATATAATATCGGGGGAAAGTTCATAAGAAAAAGATTTAATAGGCCTTTCAGATTGATTCGGAGAAGGCAATGGCACCCAGTGAAAGTATGTTTTTCTGGGAGGAAAAGCAAATTAATATAATCTCATAAATAATATATTTCATTTATAAATAAATTATGTTAATTATTGTTTAGTTGCTAAGTATTGTCTGGCTCTTGTGACCCCATGGACTGTAGCCCTCCAGGCTGCTACTCTGTCTATGAGATTTCCCAGGTAAGAACACTGGAGTGGGTTGCCATTTCCTTCTCCAGGGGATCTTCCTGACCCAGGGATCAAACCTGTGTCTCCTGCATCACAAGTGGAGTCCATACCACTGGCCACCAAGGAAGCCCAACTATGTTAATTATGGAGGAGTAAAAGAAAGGAAGAAGTTTCCCGAAGTCCTCCTTGCTACTTATTTGTTACACATTTCCATCCAGTCTTACTTTTGTCAAATAGCCATAGGGTTTTTTTGAGGTTGCCTAATTCCATATAACTTTTATATCCTGTTTATATTTAAGTAAGCATATTATATATAACATTTAATAGATATCCTTCTAATTGGCTATAAATAATCCATTGTATGTAAATGTGCCATAATTTATTAAATCATTCCATTGCTATGGAAATATTTGTTATGTAACACTCTTTAAATAAAAAATAAGATCCTAGAATTATTAATTAAACATTTTAGCTTTGATTAATCAAAACTAAATACTAGGAAATAGACACTGCAATGAATGCTTTAAATAACCATTTGTTTCAAGAGAACTCATGATTTTATGAGAAAAATAATCCAGTTTCTAAGTTACTGTATAGCCTACTCTGGTATGGCTCCATTGAGATATTACAATGGTTCATATAAAAAAAAAGTAAAACCATCTTCATAAAATATAGCATAGACTAAAACTCAGATATGACACGGATCATTCAAAATTTTAGTCCTGTTCCCCAACACAAGGCTTTTCTATTGCACTTCCGAAGTGTGGTATATGGAGAGTGGCTCTGAGAGTAGCATAAGAATATGAGCTTTGAGGGCACATAATGAAGATCCTTTACGAGGCCATATTTAAGGATATGAGCTTTGGGGCCAGATTGAGCTTGGGTCCAGGCTTGGTTCTGCCTGGTACAGCTTGGCACATTACTTAGCCCCCTTTGGAACTATAAACTGTGAATGACAATTCCAACCTCACAGAACTGTTGTGAGGTCTAAATGAGCTAATATGTGTAATACACTTAGCCTATGGCTGGCACACAGAATGCCTTATTAAATGATACCTTTCCAGTCAGCTACCTGGTGCCACTGATTTCAACAGTTAGGAGAAACGAGTGTACCCATATATATATTTAATTTTAATTTGAAATTGCAGTTGTTGATGCTACCTTACCTCCTTGAATCTGAAGCTAAGTTCTTATGAAACTGGCCTGTTTTTAGGCTTACTCAGATCTCTCTCCTCATGTCATTTCTCATGGTAGAAGTTGGTTCTCTAGTTATTTCAGTCTCCACCTCACTTCTGAGAAGCAGGGACTATTTTGTTCATCTTTGGTTCCTAAATTCAAGCATATAATAGATACTCAAGAAATGCCTAAATTAGTCATGCTCACCACCATAGAGTCAGGAAAGCCTTGAGACGTCTGAGAATGCATTTTGGCTCCCTCAGGTCACGTGCAGTCCCACTTGAGATATCCGCACAGCTGGGTGTGGCTCACAGCAGCCCAGATTTTTGGATTACTCTTTGCTTCTTGCCAACCTGAGGAACTTATTAGAAAACGGCATGTCAGAAAAACTAAAAACAAAGTCTCGGAACCTGTTGCAATCTGCTTCCTAACAAGTGACCTTGAGCAAAAGGTAAGATTTCTCTAACACCTTTTCCTTCCCTCATCTTCGTGAGGTATTCATTCTGGTTCATGTTACCATCTTAGGGTTGGCCCTTGGGAGGAACTCTTCCAGTCAACAACTTGATGTACATGTGGATCCACATGAGTATTAGTAACTAGAGAGGGGTCACCCTCAAGGCCAAGGTTTTTCGAAGAAAAATTTTAGACCCTAATCAGATTTTTTATTTGCTTATTTAGCACATGTATCCTCCATTACATATTTAAGTTCTTTATCAGTGCTGGAAAGGAAGATATTGTCTGTCGCGCCTCCTTCATAACCTTGCTGATGCCTCAGTGAGATCATCACGTTCATGAAAATGTTAGGCAGGGACCATGTTCTGTCTGTCTCCCGTGTCTTAGGGCCTATCACAACACCTGGCTTATAGTGGGAACACCATAAACACATTGAATGAGTGGAGGATCAGTTCAAATCCGTCGCTCAGTTGTGTCCAACTCTTTATGATCCCATGGACTATATGTAGCACACCAGGCCTCCCTGTCCATCACCAACTCCCAGAGTTTACTCAAACTCATGTCCATTGAGTCGGTGATGCCATCCAACCATCTCATCCTCTGTCATCCCCTTCTCCTCCCGCCTTCAATCTTTCCCAGCATCAGGGTCTTTTCAAATGAGTCAATTCTTCACATCAGGTGGCCAAAGTACTGAAGTTTCAGCTTCAACATCACTCCTTCCAGTGAATATTCAGGACCAACTGATTTCCTTTAGGATGGACTGGTTGGATCTCCTTACAGTCCAAGGGACTCTCAAGAGTCTTTTCCAACACCACAGTTCAAAAGCATCAATTCTTCGGCACTCGGCTTTTTTTATAGTCCAACTCTCACATCCATACATGATTACTGGAAAAACCATAGCTTTGACTAGATGGACCTTTGTTAGCAAAGTAGTGTCTCTGCTTTTTAATATGCTATCTAGGTTGGTCATAGTTTTTCTTCCAAGGAGCAAGTGTCTTTTAATTTCATGGCTGCAGTCAATATCTGCAGTGATTTTGGAGCCCAAAAAAATAAAGTCTGCCACTGTTTCCATTGTTTCCCCATCTATTTGCCATGAAGTGATGGGACTGGATGCCATGATATTGGTTTTCTGAATGTTGAGTTTTAAGCCAGCTTTTCACTCTCCTCTTTCACTTTCATCAAGAGGCTCTTTAGTTCTTCTCTTTGTGCCGTAACGGTGGTGTCATCTGCATATCTGAAGTTATTGAGATTTCTCCTGGCTGTGTTGATTCCAGCTTGTGCTTCATCCAGCCCAACATTTCTCATGATGTACTCTGTGTATCAGTTAAATAAGCAGGGTGACAGTATACAGCCTTGAGGTACTCCTGTCCCAATTTGGAACCAGTCTGTTGTTCCATGTCTGGTTCTAACTGTTGCTTCTTGACCTGCATACAGAGTTTTCAAGAGGTCCAGTGGTCTGGTATTCCCATCTCTTGAATTTTCCACAGTGTTGTGATCCACACAGTCAGAGGCTTTGGCATAGTCAATAAAGCAGAAATAGATGTTTTTCTGAAATTCTGTTGCTTTTTCTATGATCCAATGGATGTTGGCAATTTGATCTCTAGTTCCTCTGCCTTTTCTAAATCCAGCTTGAACATCTGGAAGTTCATGGTTCACATATTGTTGACGTTTGGCTTGGAGAATTTTGAGCATTACTTTGCTAGCATGTGACATGAGTGCAATTGTGTGGTAGTTTGAACATTCTTTGGCATTGCCTTTCTTTGGGATTGGAATGAGCACTGACCTTTTCCAGTCCTGTGGCAACTACTGAGTTTTCCAAATTTGCTGGCTTATTGAGCACAGCACTTCAACAGCATCCTCTTTTAGGATTTGAAATAGCTCAACTGGAATTCCATGACCTCCACTAGCTTTGTTCATAGTGATGCTTCCTAAAACCCACTTGACTTTGCATTCCAGGATGTCTGGCTCTAGGTGAGTGATCACACCATCATGATTATCTGGGTCGTGAAGGTATTTTTTGTACAGTTCTTTTTGTTTGTTTGTTTGTTTGTACAGTTCTTTTGTGTATTCTTGCCACCTCTTAATATCTTATGCTTCTGTTAGGTCCATACCGTTTCTGTCCTTTATTGTCCCCATTTTGCATGAAATGTTCCCTTGGTACATTTCAGGTAACTATAATAGTGCAACTAAGGTAGTGGATTTTTCTCTGAGGAAAGAGAGTGAAGGATGGAAGAAAAGAAAAGAGGAAGGAAAAGTATTTGAAGGTTGTAAAGTTGTCTACCAGTAATCTAAAGATTATGACTTATATATCCCCATGTCCTTTAGTTAAAATGCTTATGACAGACAGAAGGGAACATTTAATTTCTGCTCATGAACCTTCCTTCTCTAGATCTATGCAGGTGCTCATTCAGACAAAAATCTACTACCATAGTTGCATTATTACAGTTACTTGAAGTCTTTGAAAACAATCAGGAATACCCTGTATTGTGTCTACCAATGTCCATTTTCTTTTCACAGATGAAAAGTATCTGCCTAGCCTCTTGCCATCAGTTGCACTCCAAATTCTTGGACCAGTCTCTAGGAGAGCAGGTAGGTATCATGATCCTTCCAGTTAAATATAAGGGACCTATGCTACCAACAGTATAGGAGTAAGCTCACATTTAGTTTTTGTTTTTCCTAGTTAAGTCTTGAGGAATGAAATGAAATATAAAAAACACTTACATACATGATCAATTAGGCACACATATCTAATCGACTCTGGAGTCCAAACTGGGATTACTCCTGGCTCTGTTAAAATTACCAATAAAAATGGTATATTTGGGGGCTTTGCTGGTGGTCCAGTGGTTAAGACTGTGCTCCCAATGCAGGGGGAATGGATAGCAAAGTGAGGCCAAAGAAGTCCAGGGTGGACAGTGGGTGGGGTCTCACACAATATATTTTAGTAGAGGCTGATAAACCATACATACCCAGGACAGGTAGGAAGAGATTGACTAATACTGACTCAGGATGAACGAAATTGTGGATTTTAGTTCATCTTAATCTTCGAGTTAACAATGTGAAGTAGCTGTTAAGGAGGGAAAGGCCTCTAAATCTGGTACTGTCCTCACAAAGGCCCAGCTTCCAGAAGGAAGTGATACTCTTGGCATTAACTCTTGATAGCCAGGCTAGCCTTGGACAGCGTGTAGTACTCTGAGTGCCACACTTGGGGGAACTTTAGGCACACAGTAGACTCTCCTGGCTGCTACTCTGTTGAGTAGCCAGGATGGTGAAGGAGTTCAAAACCAACTTGATTTCCTCCATCACACGATAGGTGTGAAATACCCACAGCAGAGATTTCATAGATGTCCCAAGATTAGGATTCGATAAATGGGTCCATTATTATAAGACTGAAAAAAACACCCCTGGACAGTTTGATTTAAAGGGATATGTGGGAAAGAAGAGGCTCAGTATATAAGAACTTGGGCTTGAATTCTAAAGACCTTTGACTTCTGGCTGACCACTTTGTCTTTGGGTGAGATTCAACAACTCTGAGCCTGCCTTGATTTTCCCTGCTGATAATAGTACTTGATGTGGTCAGTTGTGTCTGACTATTCACAACCCCGTGGACTGTAGCCTCCTAAGTTCCTCTGCCCATAGATTCTCCAGGCAAGAATACTAGAGTGGGTTGCATCTCCTGCTTCAGGGGATCTTCCTGACCCAGGGATCAAACCCATGTCTCTTGCGTCTCCACATTGGCAGGTGGATTCTAATGCCACCCGGGAAGCCCAGTAGTACCTGATAGGGATATTTTAAAGGTGAATTGGAATGTATACAAAGCAACTAGTCAGTGCTCAAAAAATGAAAACTGTTATTTCTATGAGGACTAGATGAAGGAATTTAATGCAATGAGGATGAAAGCTCTCTTGAAAAATATAAATGGATGGTCAAGAATGAAATTACTCAGTGGGACCTTAAAGAACAGAAGTAGGCCAAATGGATAAAAGTTACATGGAAATAGATTTGGACACACTGTCAGGTAAACTGAATTTTTACAAAAAGGGACTGCTCATGAATACCAGTTTTTTATTGTCTAATTGTAGGATACTGTTTTAGCTTCTGCTTTTCCAAGCCATATTTATTGCAAAATCAGAATCTAATTCTTACCTTTCCCCTCTCTCCCACTCCCCACACCCCCTTTATTTAAGGTTGTTAAGAATTTGTTGTTTGTAGCCAAAGTCTTGTATTTATTGGAACCTGATTCTGGGGACAAGCAAGGGGACATAAAAGAAGACATGGAAGAACAGGAAGTTTTAGGTGATGGCATGGCCGGAGAGGGTGTGGAAGAACACAAGCCGTGTGCAGATGAGAAAGAAGAGCACAGCAGGCCAGCCACACTGCTCTGGCTGATCCAGAAATTGTCCCGGATCGCAAAAGTGGAAGCTGCGTATTCACCTAGAAACCCCTTAAAGGTGTGGTACATATGCAAAATGGCTAAAAGTAGTCTTTTTTTTTTAATGACACTAGCTATCCTCCCAAGTCCCTAAAACCTTTTGAACCTACAACTGTAGCATAATATCTGCCCCTAAAAAGACCTTGTTTTCTAAGTTAACTCTGTAGCTACAAGTACAAAAGAAAAATGATCTATACTTTCAGAGAACATGCATCTTTAAATTTCTCGGAGCCATAGCAATGGACCTTGGAAGAGACAAGGTGAAGCCGTACCTCCCAGTGATCATAGCGCCTTTGTTCCGGGAACTGAACAGCACCTATTCAGAGCAGGGTAATTCTGCATCGTCTTCTACATGTTAAAATACCTATCTTCTCTCCTGAATGCTTCCTTCTTCTTTTCTGTCCTCCCTTTCTGCCAGAGTTTAAGAAAGAAAACTTGCTCGGTATCAAGGCAACAGCAAACAAACAAAGCATATTTGCATTATTTTTTACTATCTTCTGTATGCTTTTTTGCGTCTTAAGAGTCAAGGTTTCTCTCCTGAAGGATGATGTTTTTTAACTCCTAAGTGTAGATTAAATATTAAAAGAAAACTAATTTGGGGTGGTTTTAAACCTCACAGTGCTGTGAACAATACTGAACAAATGTCACTATAAGTCTGTTAAGAATTATAAGGCAAAACTATCAAATAGTTTTTACTTCAGATGTTCTCATTTTTCCTAGTATATTTTCTTGCTTGGTTCATTTGGTACCTTTCCCTCAATGATCCTTAAGTTCTCTCTTTTGGTAACAGGACTAGTGGAAATTCGGGATTGGAAAGCAAGGGAGTAAAGTGAATGTTAAGAGTTTTAAAATATTAATAAATGAAGTAAGTGTCAAAACAGGAGCTATCTTATTCCTACAACCTTGAGAGTGTTTTAGAGTAGGTCAGGTTGGCTTTGGCTCTCAACCAGCACTTATTGAGCGCCAAATATTTGCCAGGCACTGGTGGTTAAAAGGAGTCTTTGATCCCCACCCACCCCCCAAAAAAAGAGGTTACAGCCAGAGCCAAGCCTCTGTGACCCATGAATTAGAGAGGACCTAGAGATACATACTTACCTTTCTTTGCCCCCATCTGCACAGACCTGAGCAGGTTAATAAAGATAACACAAAGCGTCTGTCCAGTTCTCAGATTACTTCCATGTCTTCTGAACCAGGGTCCCCGTGGGAAGGTGCTTCATGGTCTCTGATCTCTGGCCGCATCCTTGATGAGGAGGTGCCATGGAATGCTGTGTCCAACACCTCTGCTTATTCTCCTCTCAGGAACTCAGAAACAGAGACTAGTTTTCAGATCAGTGTTTAATGCTGAAGTAACAAAAGCGATCATGCCTTGGGAATTTAAATTCTGCATGTTAATTTTGTACATATTCAAATATGTCCTTTCCTATGCGTTCCTAATTGTTACTCTGTGTATCATTAGATCCTTCACTGAAGAATCTATCCCAGGAAATCATAGAATTACTGAAAAAGCTGGTCGGGCTTGAGAGCTTCTCATTAGCCTTTGCCTCTGTACAGAAACAGGCTACTGAGAAAAGGGCACTCCGGAAAAAGAGAAAGGCTTTGGAGGTAGGCTTGCTGCTTCAAATTGACCTGTTCATTGGGCTTAACTGTTTTTAACCAAGCGTGTGTGCATGTGTGTGTCATACTTACCCAGGGAGGAAAGAGGAATTGGCTATGTTTGAGAGGTGGGACTTTATAGCTGGGGCTCCATATTTTGTGATGTTCAAAAATGATTCATTTCTGCATTTGAATTTCATTGGTTTAACATTTACTTTAAAAGTAATACAAAATTTCTATTCTTTTTTCAAGTTTGTAACTAATCCTGATATTGCTGCCAAGAAAAAGCTGAAGAAACACAAAAATAAAAGTGAAGCAAAGAAGAGAAAGATTGAGTTCCTGCGTCCAGGCTATAAGGCCAAGAGACAAAAGAGCCACAGCCTGAAAGATTTAGCAATGGTGGAGTAAAGTGCTCCCTGTGCTGTGTCCGAACTTACCCGGAAACATGAACTTTCTGGTGTATCTGCTGGTCCACAATCATAGCAGGTTTTATTATTTAATTTAAACTTTGGCATAGATTGTATATTATACAGTTTAATATAATTCATGTTTGTTTTTAATTAAAATATTTCATACTACTACTGTATCTTCACTGTCTAAAAAGCCTTTGACTCTAAAGAGTTTAAAATGTAGTTTTCTTTTATTAAAAATACACATTAAAATAGCAAGACAGCAGGTAGAAGAAGTTAGTAAATCAAGCAGATTCGCAAAATTATAAAATTTTACATAGATATTTATAAAGATACATATACCCATTTGAATGCAGAGTTCCAAAGAATAGCAAGGAGACAAGACTAGAGCTCTCTTCAAGAAAATTAGAGATACCAAGGGAACATTTCATGCAAAGATGGGCACAATAAAGGGCAGAAATGGTATGGATCTAACAGAAGCAGAAGATATTAAGAAGAGCTGGCAAGAATACACAGAAGAACTATACAAAAATGATCTTCATGACCCAGATAACCATGATGGTGTGATCACTCACCTAGAGCCAGACATCTTGGAATGCAAAGTCAAGTGGGCCTTAGGAAGCATCACTACAAACAAAGCTAGTGGAGGTAATGGAATTCCAGCTGAGCTATTTAGAATCCTAAAAGATGATGCTGTGAAAGTGCTGCACTCAACATGCCAGCAAATTTGGAAAACTCAGCAGTGGCCACAGGACTGGAAAAGGTCAGTTTTCATTCCAGTCAGTCCCAAAGAATGCTCAAACTACCACACAGTTGCACTCATCTCACACACTAGCAAAGTAATGCTCAAAATCGTGCAAGCCAGGCTTTAACAGTACGTGAACCGTGAAATTCCAGATGTTCAAGCCGGATTTAGAAAAGGCAGAGGAACCAGAGATCAAATAGCCAACATCCATTAGATCATAGAAAAAGCAATAAACATCTGCTTTATTGATTAATCCAAAGGCTTTGACTATGTGTAGGTCACAACAAACTGGAAAATTCAAGAGATGGGAATACCAGACCACCTGCCTCTTGAGAAATCTGTATGCAGGTCGAGAAGCAACAGTTAGAACCAGACATGGAACAACAGACTGGTTCAAAATTGGGCAAGGAGTATGTCAAGGCTGTGTATCATCACCCTACTTATTTAACTGATATACAGAGTACATCATGAGAAATGCTGGGCTGGATGAGGCACAAGCTAGAATCAAGATTGCTGGGAGAAATATCAATAACCTCAGATATGTAGGTAACACCACTCTTACGGCAGAAAGCAAAGAGGAACTGAAGGGCCTCTTGATGAAAGTGAAAGAGGAGAGTGAAGAAACTGGCTTAAAAGTCAACATTAAAAAAACCAAGATCATGGCATCTTGTCCCATCACTTCATGACAAATAGATGGTGAAACAATGGAAACAGTGACAGACGGGAGCTCCAAAATCACTGCAGATGATAGCAGCCATGAAATTAAAAAGATACTTGCTCCCTGGAAGAAAAGCTGTGATCAACCTAGACAGCATATTAAAAAGCAGAGACATTACTTTGCCAACAGAGGTCTGTCTTGTCAAAGCTATGGTTTTTCCACTAGTCATGTATGGATGTGAGAGTTGGACTATAAAGAAAGCTGAGTGCCCAAGAATTGATGCTTTTGATCTGTGGTGTTGGAGCAAGACTCTTGAGAGTCCTTTGGACTGCAAGAAGATCCAGCCAGTCCATCCTAAAGGAAATCGGTCTTGTATATTCTTTGAAAGGACTCATGTTGAAGCTGAAACTCCAGTACTTTGGCCACCTGATGCAGAGAACTGACTTACTTGAAAAGACCCTGATGCTGGGAAAGATGGAAGGCAGGAGGAGAAGGGGAGGACAGGGTGAGATGGTTGGATGGCATCACCAACTCAATAGACATGAATGTGAGCAAGCTCTTGGAGTTGATGATGGACAGGGAAGCCTGGAGCAAAGAGCTGGATACAACTGAGCGACTGCTGAACTGAACACTTGAGCATTAAGAAAGATCTGCACAAATGGAGAAGTTCACATTCATGGGTAGGAAGATTTAGTATCATAAGTTGCTGGTTCTTCCCCAGTTGGAAACCTACGGTTAAATACAAATCTGAGCAAAATCCCAAAGGAGTTCCTCATATTATCCCAACAAGCTGATTCTAAAATTTATATGGAAGATAGTAAGTCGAAAATAGCCATGATACTCAAAAAAGAAGAGCGTAAGGGGCTTGTCCTGTCAGAGAATGAAAAATAAGACAAAAAGTGCTATCTAGAGAGGGATGATGTGAAAAAAGAACTTCTACTTATAAGATGACACACCCGGGATGTGGTATGTACCTTATACTGATAAGAGGATTAACAGCACCCAGGCTATATAACAAATACCAAAAACCAACAAAGATGATACAGTTGAAAAAGTGGCAAAAGATAGAAATCGGCATTGCAAAGGAAACGTAAGTGGCCCTTAACCCAGTTACCAAATATGGCTGTAACAGGCTGTAACCAGTACTTGTGTACTGGTTTTTCCCATGATCCAGCGGATGTTGGCAATTTGATCTCTAGTTCCTCTGCCTTTTCTAAAACCAGCTTAAACATCAGGGAGTTCTCGATTCACGTATTGCTGAAGCCTAGCTTGGAGAATTTTGAGCATTACTTTACTAGCATGTGAGATCAGTGCAATTGTTCGGTAGTTTGAGCATTCTTTGGCATTGCCTTTCTTTGGGATTGGAATGAAAACTGACCTTTTCCAGTCCTGTGGCCACTGCTGAGTTTTCCAAATTTGCTGGCATAGAGTGCAGCACTTTCACAGCATCAACTTTCAGGATTTGAAATAGCTCAACTGGAAATTGCCAACATCTGCTGGATCATGGAAAAAGCAAGAGAGTTCCAGAAAAACATCTACTTCTGCTTAAATATGCCAAAGCCTTTGACGGTGTGGATCACAATAAACTGGAAAATTCTGAGAGAGATGGGAATACCAGACCACCTGACCTGCCTTAAGTATGCAGGTCTGGAAGCAAGTTAGAACTGGACATGGAACAACAGACTGGTTCCAAAAAGGAAAAGGAGTACGTCAAGGCTGTATATTGTCACCCTGCTTATTTAACTTATATGCAGAGTACATCATGAGAAATGCTGGACTGGAAGAAACACAAGCTGGAATCAAGATTGCTGGGAGAAACATCAATAACCTCAGATATGCAAATGACACCACCCTTATGGCAGAAAGTGCAGAGGAGCTAAAAAGCCTCTTGATGAAAGTGAAAGAGGAGAGTGAAAAAGTTGGCTTAAAGCTCAACATTCAGAAAATGAAGATCATGGCATCTGGTGCCATCACTTCATGGGAAATAGATAGGGAAACTGGAAACAGTATCAGACTTTATTTTGGGGGGCTCCAAAATCACTGCAGATGGTGATTGCAGCCATGAAATTAACAGACACTTCCTCCTTGGAGGAAAAGTTATGACCAACCTAGACAGCATATTCAAAAGCAGAGACATTACTTGGCCGACTAAGGTCCGTCTAGTCAAGGTTATGGTTTTTCCTGTGGTCATGTACGGATGTGAGAGTTGGACTGAAGAAGGCTGAGCGCCAAAGAATTGATGCTTTTGATCTGTGGTGTTGGAGAAGACTCTTGAGAGTCCCTTGGACCGTAAGGAGATCAGCCCTGGGATTTCTTTGGAAGGAGTGATGCTAAAGCTGAAACTTCAGTACTTTGGCCACTTCATGCAAAGAGTTGACTCATTGGAAAAGACTCTGATGCTGGGAGGGATTGGGGGCAGGGGGAGAAGGGGACGACAGAGGATGAGATGGCTGGATGGCATCACGGACTCGATGGACCTGAGTCGAGTGAACTCCGGGAGTTGGTGATGGACAGGGAGGCTTGGCGTGCTGCAATTCATGGGGTAGCAAAGAGTCGGACACGACTGAACGACTGAACTGGTGTACTGGTTAGTAAGTCACTGTCTTGAGACCAGCTCGTGGTAGCACTCATGAACTTCAAAACCTCCTCCTTGGCTGTAGGAGTCCCTAGACACCACTGTCTCACCACATCAGAAATTAAAGGACTAAAACCTGTACTAGTAGGGTTTTGGTATCAGCTATGTCCTTTTTTTGAGTCACTCCTGTATTAACCTTGTTAATAATTAGGAAAATGCAGATTAACATGTGTGTGAAACTCCATTTTGAACCCTTCAGATTAACAAGGCTGACAATACCAAATGTGGGGAAGCGTGGAGGAAGGGAACTTTTTTATAAAATACTATGGAAAACAGTATGGCATTATGTTGTTCAACCATATGTTATCTTTTGCCTCTCTACACTTGATATATTAAACAGAAGCAATATTCTTTAGTATCCAATACATTTGGAAGGGTAGGGGGAGGAAAAATCCTACACTTTACATTTTATTTAACTCATTTATTTAAGTCTTTCTAACAGCTTCCTAAAACTCATTATTTTACAGATAAGGAATCTCATCTCAGGTTAAATAATCTACCTAAAGGTGACACAGGTTGAATGTGGCAGAGTCAAGATTAAACCTGGGACTGAACGCCCATGCTCTTTATGGTGACAGGGTTAGAATATTACAGCATATGGCATAGGAATCAAATGTTCAAACATTCATGAACTTCACAATTTGTGTTGGGATGTAGTTTGTATCTCAAACAGGAGTTCTCACACTTCCAAGGTGTTTGTAATATCCCAAAAGGATAAACATGGGGCATCCTGGAAAGCAGACCCAATTCTAAGTGATTTAAAGTGCAGGTATTTGCTTTTATAGAAAGTTTATAAATCAAAAGTTATTAATACTAAAGGCAAAGTCAGGAAAAATAAATATCTCAAGTATATTGAGCACGGCTTTGTTTTAATCAATATTTAATCATTCTAATCAGTATTTAATCAATATTTATTCCAGTAAATATTTATTGAGAGCCCAGTACCAAGTATGTGCCAGGTGCACCACGCTAGATGCAAGGGATTCTAACAGTAAATACGGTATGGTCCCTGCCCTCAAGGAGCTTACAGTTCCACAATTTAAAGTGCATCTCAGGTATTCTGATAATAGAATTCCACTCTCAATTTCTCTTTCTAAATTTGATCACATGACACAGCACAACTACTAAACAGAATTATAAAACAGAATGTTAGCGCTAAAAGAAACCTTTGATATTATTTGTACAAAAAGAAAAACCAAACAGAAACTGATGGAGTGGCCCTTTGTGCCTAGAACTCATATGCTCTGATTTCAAGTTTGGTCCTTTTCAGGCTTCTCATGAAACAAGACTAAGTAGATTTTTATAAATATAAACATTCAACCTCCTGTAACCTACAGCTGTTTCCTGCTAGACAAGGACCTTCTCATTTATACCAGGTTAATGTCAGTGTATGCTCTATTTATCCCATCCTATTCTTTGTGGCAAACCAGAGGGATCAGGATCATCCAAGTGCAGGCCTTTGCTACCAAGGCTATTTGTCAGGCAGTATTTGCCTGCCAAGGTTGTACCTCCCCATACTTCTATTTTCAGTGTTCCTGAACCACTGGGGAGTGCTTATCCATTTAGGTACAAGTCTAACACTAGATATGTGCCACTGACCAGAAAGGGACCCAAGTATAAAGTGCTGATGTACTAGTTTCCTAGCTGACAGACATACAGCCTACCATTTTTAACCATGAACATATTCTGAAGTGCCATAATGTGCCAGGTACCATACTGGACATTAGGGATATGAATATGAAAAAGACAGTTTGCTCATCAGGAGTGCCTTGCAAATCAGGACATGATGTCAGTTATATATTGTTAGTACTTTGGGGTACACTGGGAACATGTGCTCCTGGAAGAAGGCCTGAAAAAAATTGCTCCCAATTTTAGTAATTACTAAGGTCTCTATTTACTTCTGTCTCACTGTAGACTGGGTTGTTTGTAAAGTTCCTTTAAAAAGTCCATTAGGAAATAATTGTTTTTGATAGTCTAGCAGCAGTAAGTCTAATTTTTTAAATCAGGAATACTTAGTTTCTCTCCCTCTAGAATCAATAAGATTTTGACTTTTCACCATTCAAAGTCACATGTTCAATTACAGGTAGATAGAAGGAACCAAAGACAGTAAAAAACATCCTTTACAAAGCTTCTTAAAATAAGTCTTGTTTTCAAAAAATTTCCTTTAATATGAAATTCTGTTTAATGTGTTGTGAATTTGATCAAATATAACCATTGAGGACTATTTCTACTACCTCTACTAGTACGGAAAAATTTATAGACATTATTTTGAATGCACTATGTCAACTTCTATTAGCTTAATTTTACATAAGGAATTAACTTGTGTTGTCAATGCTGGCACTTCCAGGAATTTATAGTATAGTTCATGGGACAAGCTTCTGACCCTGAAATCTCACTGTAAGATCCCCTTGCAGGTGACTTTAGTCAAGCCAGTCTATCAGCATTTTGGGCCCATGTCCATAAAAATGAAGATGTAAAAATGATGTCCTAGCTACATGGCAGGATTCCTGTACAAATTGACTGAGTAGGTCCAAATCTGAAAAAAATTCCTAAACAACTATAAATAGTATAAAATAATAATTACAGATAAGTCAGTGAAGTTAGCCACCAAAATAATTATTTCATGCCTATAACCAAAAGCTTTTAAACTAAACAGCTTAGATAAAGTGGTCATTAAACAAATGAAGACTATAATTACCCACGCTAAGTTCTTGGCCTTCTCTATTGAGCCTAATCTTTGGAAAAACCTAATTCATTTTAGAGGGAAAAATCTGAGTTAAGATATTCATTAGTGTTAATACAAACAAGATGCAACCACTAATTTAAAAATCGGAGGGTTTTTTTCCTCATTAAGAGTACATTCTTTAATAGGACTGTATCTGAATAATAGGACTACATACAAATAGAATATATACCTTAACACAAGATAACAAGGAAGGAATATTTTACATTATATAGGGCAGACATTCAGTTGGTTCAATCACGATGAGTTACCCTTCCAACCAAATACTTAGTTTTAATATGTATTACAAATGTTCCAGTCAGTTCGGTATATGCTGACAATCAGACAGCTTTAACATTTAGTAGTGTGGAGCACACTTAACTGTTTCCAAAGGGATATGTGATGTGGTCTTCGTTTCAGAGGAGCAAAAGTGACTGAATTACTGTCTGCTCTTTAATGTTTCAACTAACCTGTGAAGAGAAAATGAACAGTTTCATAAAATTAACTTCAAATTTTCAGGTATAGAGAATGACCGTTTATAATATAAATTTCATACTGAAGATGAATTCCAAAGCACTTTAAATGATGAAGGTTAAGATGGTTATATTAAAAGAATGAAGTTATGGACTCAGTTTCCACAAGGGTATATTTTAGCTCTCACTTTGTCTATGCTTTGAATGAAAAATCAAAAACAACCAAATAGCTACTTTCCAGGCTGCTACCTACTATAGCCAGGTCAGATGTAGATAATTCAGAGATGAAAACTAGCCTCAGTTCTCAAGGAGATGATAATTTAATGAGCAGATGCACAAATCAACTACAAGACAGTGTAACAAGTACTATTATATCACTGATCTCTGACAAGGACATCTGTGTGTGTGGTAAGGCAGTGGGCCTGGAGGTAGAAAGACTCTTGAGAAGCAGAGCCTCAACCTAAGTCCTGAAGGATAAGAAACTGGAGGGTGAGCTGAGTAAAGGAAAAAGCTATTAATACAGCAGAGAGGTGGTTTACCTAACTATAATTAGTATGTGTGGCTAAAACAAAAGCAGATATACATGAAAACGAGTGGAAGAAAAAGGTGGAGGAACTTAATATGATAAAATGCAAAGTAATCTGATTTCATCCTTAAGACCAAAGGGAAATTACAAATGCATGTACACACAAATCCACAAATGGCTTCTGGAAACATACTTACCATTCCATTGCCTCATCAAGGCCAGTGCCTTTGGTTGCTGAAGTTTTGAATATTTGCCATTTTCGGTCCTTCAAGGCAGGTAACCCAAGTGAATTTGCCATTTCTGAGGGAGTCATTGCCTGTTCCATGTCCTGCTTATTTGCAAACACCACTAAAATGGCTTTTCTCAGCTCTTCTTCCTAAGTAAAATAAAAAAATATTCTCTAATCAATTTGCTCCTGAGTTTAGGAAGAAATGTCAAAACAAAAATCTTATTTTAAAAGCATATTTCCTAACTCCTTTTTATATTTCTTTACTCAATTTAGAAGTTTTGTGTACAAAGGTAAAACAAATTGGTTTTGTGTCTGTAAGTTTTAATATAATAGTCCTGATTCAACCTCCACGTGTACTTTATATCACTAATAAATAAATATTGATTGAATTAATTAAAAGTTAATTCCTAAAGAATGAATACAACTTTTAGTTTTCTATGGAGAAAGAGTACACAAGTCAAATCCTAATACTACAAAAAACCTAATAACAATCCAATACAATTTGAGAATTGGGAACTGAAGTTAATAATCCATTTCTTTTATGCCATACTTCATATAATAAAAGTTTATTATACCATGTGAATTACAGCTAAATAAAGCTTATATTTTAAAAATATGTTATAGCTGAGGCATTTAACCAGTCCCTTAAAATTCCTTATACTTTGAATTTGGTCTAAGAAGCTTTTATGATAAATGTGATGCTATGTTGTTTAAAAAAAAATTTGGCAAAACTTTAAAACTTTAGGTTGAAATTTATAAATTGGAAGCTACTAAGAAGTTAATCATCCAAGAACTCAGAAGTCCAAAATATTCTAAGTTTTGGTTCTAACTAGGAATCAAGTTGCCTGGAACTTAAACATTCAATAATTGAGTGATTCAGAATCATAGTTTTAGTGGGAAAAGGAAACCTATACATCTAATTTTCTCAAGCAAAGGCAATTTCATTATTAAGTTAATCATTAGTACATTTGAGAAGCTTATTTAACAATTTTAAAATCTTTTAGATGACTGCTTAATGCACCCTCTAAATTCAGTTAGCTTATCAGTATCTTACAAACCTCAGTGAATATAATGTATTGGGTTCTTCGTTAAGAGCTGTGATACACTGTTCCACACATCAGGGGTACAAGGTAAAGGCAAAGAACTTTACACTTTAGGGTGGGAAGCATACATATGTAAACAAATATGTTTCAAATAATGGAAAGAAATGGTAAATAGTTACAAAGAATAAAGTAAGATAAAGGGTTAGAATATAACTGAGACCTCCTTTCTGAGGAAGAAACATGTGAGATAAAACATGTCAAGAAGGCAGCCACACAAAGATTTGGGGAAGGAGAATTCCAAGCAGGAGAAGCAAGTGCAAAACCCTAAACCAGGTGTCAGGTACACAAACTCACTGAGCAAAGAAAAGAAATATTGGTATGGCTGAAGTACTGTAAACACAGGAAAGAGTAAAAAAATGATCAAGCTGGGAGAGGTAAACAGGGGCCAGAATTGTGCCAGAAATCCATTCTGAACTTCAATGTTTCTAAAACAAATATACTTTATTATTTATATACTTATATAATAAATCTGCTTCCATATGCTAATTTATACAACCAGAAATGAAGACATTAAAAAAAACAATCACTTCACAGAAGTGATGTAGATAGTCACTTCAGTTTAGAAAGGGTTTAGCTCTGAATTTTCTGGAAATTAAGGAATTTTATTTAAAGGAAGTTACAGGACTGGAATTTTTTTTTTGTCTTCAACTCTTCCCAACAGTATTTTTGGAATAGAAAGTAATTTGCATAAAAGAAAATGATACTACAGACATGGGTGTGGGGGAGACCCCTGTTTCCCTTTTACTTATTTCTGCATGTGACAATAAATAATAAAAAGTGCAAGCAAATATAAATGACTTACCCACATTTTAATAAAGTTTTCTTACCTCCAACATGGCAACTAATTCTGATTTGGAAATGCCAATTCGGTCTCGGTCACAACTGTCAACTACATAAATGACTGCATCTGTGTTTGAATAATAACATCTCCAGTATGGCCTAAAGAAAATTCAGAAAGGGAGAATATATTATTATTTGAAATATGAAACTGATAGGTTAATTTATATGCTAGGACTTGGCTATGGTGGGGTGAAGGGTGTTACTTGCCAATCCTTTCGCACCCATATCAATATCAATGCCATGATGATTGTTTCTGATGGACATGTATCATATCCCTCAGATGGGAATGGGTAGAAAGAATATTGATAAAACAGGATCAAGGAGCTTCAGAATAAGTTTAGACTACAGGCTGAGAGAAGAATTTATAAAATCACTAAATGTACTGATGAAAAAATGTTTCAGGCAGACCTGATCACTGTATCTTATAAATCTTTAACTAGAAACTCCTTAAGAGAAATGGGTTCTTTAAAAATAATTTTAGTAACAGACTTTAAATTGATCACTGAAGACAAGAAGTAGAAATGGCTAAAATTAACAAATGAATCCAAAGTGGTTCAAGAAATAAAATGAGTTAAAAGGCAGCAAAGTGCTTGGGGAATGCATCTAGTCCTAAATAGTGGGCCCAAAAGGTATTTTCATGAAATCCAAAACAGTCTGTCTCACAGAGGAAGGGACTGACAAGTATTAACTAGAGGATTCTTTTTATTTAAAAACTACTGAAATAATCAGGTCTTGAGACTTTCATGGAAAAAATTTTCATCTAAGTGATATAGGAAAAACTGACTTCTGTAGATTTTAATTATTTTCAGTTAAAAATCTTTAATTCTCAGATTTTAATTGAGAGAATAAGGTGGGTTTACCTCATTTTAAACTAGGTAGCTCCTATTACATTACAAAAGAAGACATATTTTGGTTTATTGCTGTTAACCCTAAAAGAGCAATAAAGATCCCAATACTACAAAATGGTCTGGCCTTTATACCATACCTGATGCTTGTCTGTCCTCCCAAATCCCAGACTTGGAATTTAAGGTTCTTGTATGTTACTGTCTCAACATTAAATCCAATGGCTGGAAGAGAAAGCAAATTAATAGTATATGTAGACTAATACCTTCTGTCTTCAAAGTGTGCAGTCTGAGTTTCAGCAATTAGTGGTAATTGCTGAATCACATTATTAGTTCAAATATTATTCCATTTACGACAGTATGCTGTGCTATACATACACACACACACCACCCTCCCCCAATAAGCAAGATCAACCCCACTTTCAGGGTATATAAGAACCCCCAGCCACCTCTGCAATTAGATAATCTGCTCAATGGAAATCCTATTATGTTAAACGCTGGCATACAAAAGTGTTCAGAAAGTTATACTTAGAAAGGACAGTTGTAAACGTATTACAAAAAATGGAATTTTGGTATGTAGCAAATAGGATAAAGCCTAGATTCTAAACTTCAGTAAGGCACAGCAATGGCTGTATACCTCTTTATGGAAGCTGAGTTCGCTAAGGCAGGGAACTTCACAGACCCTCTGAAGACTTCCTCAAGAGCTCATCCACAGTAAGGTCACAGCTAGATGGTCAAAAGGGAAGAGTCTCAACCCCTTTCCCTGCCATCCTTCTTAGGTGGAGCTTGGCATCACATGCCTAAAGCAAGATACTATTACTTTCAATGAAAGGAATCCAGAGGAGCTGGAGAAGATGCTGAAAAAACTTAGAAGCTATACATATGAAAATTACTAAGATTTTATAAACTTAAAAAAAACAAAGTAAAATGTAACTTACAGCTATAACTGGACAATTAATTTTTTAGATTTAAGTTTATACTGGTAAACGATGCTTAAGAGTATATATGGCAAGTATAAAAAAATTACTATAGCACATCTTGAGCGAAAAAGTAAAAAGCAAGTTCATGATGTCTCCCTTAGAATTAGGTAGCAGTGTAATCACCATCTTCAACCTCAATTACAAATGTTGTTTACTTGCAGAAAGAACGTGGTATAAACCACATTTGCTAAAACGCAATCCACTGAGCTGTGGGTACCACAGCGGCCACCATGACTCAACTGCAGCACAGATGGGAGATTTGAGAACCAAAAACCAAAGAAACTGAAATTTCTTGAACGCGGTAGCAAGAAGTAACAGATGACATGGTCCAAAAAGTTCTTTTGTAAAAGCTAGACTTTTCTTTTTTAATCTGGAAGTTTAAATGGTACTAAATAGAAATACCTTGAGTGACGGAGTAACTTAAAGACATTCTTGAACAAACTCTACGAACTATTAAACTTAGTTTAAGTATACTAATGATCAGGGTAAAAAAATGAAAATAGTATAAGTAACAGAACAGTCTTCTTATGTAGTAAATTAGTACTACTAAAGAATATTTTTCTAAGATATCAATTGATTTAAAGGTGTTACTTTTCTTGATATTTTTAAGTTCCAGATTAATTCAACACTCAGTCTCTTCAACTCAGATCTTTAAAAATAATCAATAGGATTCAAAAAAAAAAAACACCTAATCTTAATCAAATAATAACAAGTACAGAAAAAAAAACACTGCACATGTAATAGTATAACTTAGTATCGACATACTGATAATTCTTTACTCAGAATTACAAATTATTTTATATACTTGATTCATTTTCCCTATTCATTGGCTTTATTTTCAAAGCAAATGAATATTTATTATCTTCATTTTATCAGTAAAGATACTGGCTCTCAGTGATATTATGTGGCTTAACTCTACCCAACTTTTAAAACAGCTCTAAACAGCAGAACCCAGCCATGGACAGGGGTTCATAAATTACACCAAGCTGTCCATAAATTTATGAAAAAAAATGTTATCAATATTATGCTCATAGAAGTCTACAAATCTTATTAATTACATTACATATGTATTCAGAAAGAAAGTTTTTTTCAATGGAAAACAAAAGCCCCTATCCTATAATTAGTTTATGATACCAACACTTACTAGGAATAGTAGTCACGACTTCTCCAACCTGTAATCTGTACAAAATTGTAGTTTTTCCTGCTCCATCTAATCCCAAAATTAAAATCCTCATTTCCCGAGTTCCAAACAGACTGGAAAAGATGCTTGAGAAAAAGCCACCTTAGAAAATAACAAAAATGTATTTCAATATCATTTCAAGAACTAGATCCACAAAACATTTAATCTTGTTCTTTAAAAGCTATACTAAATTCAATAACATTGTAGTATTTTCCTCCATTCATAGGAACATTGCTTCCAATGAAACACATCATTCAACATCAAACTAGTAATTACTGATTGTTACGATGTCCTGGATACTATGTTAGGCAGGCTCAGAAGATATAGGCAAAAAATAAGAGAAATATGACTCCCCTCATGTAGCTCACTTTCTAAACGAGAGAATATGGATAGCTTAACATGATATCCTCATTACCCCTAGAAATTAAAGGGCAAATTAGAATGATAGTGGGACAATGAAATCCTTGAACATGAAAAGCAATTATTATTGTTGTACAACAATAGTACCATAAGTACCTTCAATCACTGAGAATTCTCCGTAAGGAATGTAACTTGCAAAGAAATTGAGACAGAAGCCAAAAATAACAAAAATTATTTTTGATGAAAACATTTTAAAAATTAGTAATAAAGCTACATTCAACATATCATGAACTATTACCAGAAAGCTTCCTATACACAAGGTATTGTATAATATAAAAGCACTTGTGAACAGAGAATAGAATGGTGGTTACCAGATGCTGGGAGAGTGGGGAAAATCAGACAGTGTTAGTCAAAGGGTATACACTTTCATTAGAAGATACGTTCTGGAGATCTAATGAACATCATGGTAACTATATTTAATTAATAATATATTGTACCCTTGAAATTTGCTAAGACAGCAGATCTCAAAGTGTTCTCATCACACGGACAAAAAGGGTAACTGTAAGGTGATGGACGTGTTAATCTGCTTGAATGTGGTAATTATTTCACAATGTATATATATATCAAAATATCATGCTGTACACCTTAAATATACGCAATTTTTGTCATTCATACCTCAATACAGCTGAAAAAAAGTTAAAATTTAAAATCATCCTCTGTGTCAGCAGGGCCTCCCAGTAATAGATTAAATTGTTGTGTGTTTAAATAAAATAACCCCTAAGAGTGAGGGAGGTGGAAATTCAGAATCTTTATTATGTCTACAATCAAACAAGATGCTCTTTTAAAATAAGTTCTTTCTTTAATGATTACCCCTCCCCACCTAATAAAAGCACTCTGGCCCTTTCTTACCAAAAGACATTTGAAAAGATTAGAAAAAAGTTACACTGACAATATAAAAAAGTTGACAACAGAAACGATGCTCACAAACAACACCTGGTTATTTTACAAAGAAATGACAAAATTTTAAACTACAAGTCTGGAAAAATGAATCCACCATGGGCTAGAGAACCCTGAAAGTTTGTAACATAAGCAGTGTGACTTGACAAAACCCTTTCTTACAGGTTAAAAAGAGGCAGTAGGAAAAAAACTTACAGGGTTATGCAAAAAGACAAGGCAGTGCTTCTGATGTTTCAGAGCAAGATGGAAACTCCCCAGAAAATAGCTGAGGTATTTAAATAACCCAAAGAATTTGCATCACTTGGAGAGTTGTGAACAAGTTAAAAAATCTGCACCTTCATTTGGGCTCCATTGGGGAGCGAAGCTCTATCTGATGCTTTTGACGACAATGTAGCTCCCTCAATTAGCACTCCAAAAATTGGGTTTAAAACGTCATCACTGACCAGTAATACCTTCCCTGCCCACTTCCCCCGCCATATTCCTCTCTTACAGAAAAAGTTAAAGGCAAGCAGATAAATGCCGTGTTGGCAATAAAACATTACGAGCAACACCTTTTGGATTTTAAACTGACGCTGTCCCAGCGACCAGGGAGAGAGTATCAAGCTGCCACTACAAGGTCAGAGCTCATCTTTCACCCAAGAAACCTTAGCGAACTTGCGACTGACATGTTGCCAAGCTTCGCAGACCAACTCCGTCCAGCAAGCGGCGCTGGGTCCGAGGAGGTAAGGGAAAAGTTCACCGACCCACGGTGACCCACCCCTGACGCCGCGGGGAGACAGGAAGCGAAGGTTCGAGGCAGAGTCCACGCACACTAGTGAAGAGCCAAGGTGACCGAAGTCCTCAGCAACCAGCTCCCTGAGACGCTGGCTGGGCTTCCCAGGCCTGCCCCTCTGTTCCTCCTCTCCCCAACCCCAGCCCCCGCGGCCTCGGCCTCTCAGTGCGCCCAGGCTCCCTTCTCAGATCTCTCACCCATGATGAACCGCCTGTCCGCCCTCGTCCACTGTCAGAGACCGGCCCCGACCTCGGCAGCGACTCCTATTCGAGTCTCGGCGCCGCCACCTCCCCTCGCCTAGGCCTGCGCTCCGGCACAGCTCGGACTCTTGGCTCCCAGACAGTTTCTTTGGAAGCTTGGTCAGCCAGCAACTTCCACGTCGGACCTCCCGGCAGGGGCGGGAGCGAGGGCCGCCGCGACTGCGCGCTGGACACCGAGGCCTGAGCGTCCGCGTCGTCGCTTTCGACGCAATCCCCGGCAAACATGGTGTAGATATTGTGGGAGTCACGAGAGGAAAAAAAAAAGATTCAAGGACTCCGAGTTGCTCTTGCTTCTGTTTTCTTGGAAAAGAAGTGATTCCGAAGTAGATAAATTAGAATTTTCATTTTAACTTCTGACACCAAGAAGTGACGAATCCGCCAACCAGGAATGCGCGTCGCGCCTGGATGCGGCTGTCTGACTGGGCGCGGGCGCAGGTTGCGGCGACGCAGAAATTCCTGGTCCAGAAGCACCCTGCGGAGTTTACCTGATTTTCCCCAGTTCCTTTCTCAGATCAGGAAATAGAACTACATAGTAATGATAGGAAGAGCCCTGCGCCACCATTCCGGAGCAGCCTTACAGTGAGGCGGCTGTTGAGATTTTAGGCGTCGCAGTGGTCTGTAGGCTCAGCGTTAGAGCCCCTCCTTTCTTCCACCTGTACCTTTCCTGATACTAAAGTCATTACTCTAGGAAAGGTATGTATTTTTAGGGCACCGTCATTTTTCAAAATGCAGTGCTTGTTAATATTTTATTATCCTGTTAATATGTTAATATCCTTCTTGTTAATATTGACCTGGTATTGCAGTCCCTGCTTACTACAAAGGAACATTTGAGGAAGCGGAAGTATAGTAGCACGATAGAATTAAAGCTAGATACTTAGATTGTAAGTCAGTGGAATTTTATTCTTGAGACAAGCGTGTAGAGTTGACGTGACCTCTTTCAAATCTTTGCTCAGATTTTTTTTAAAATTGCAACCTACCCTACATCTCCCTTATCCTGATTTTTAATAGAACTTACCAGTTAACATAATTTACTTACTTATGCTTGTCTGTCTACTTTCTCTCACTAGACTGTTACATCTATGAATGCAAGTATTTTTTATTTTGTCTGCTCTTTTGTTCTTATAATTGGGCACTAAACAAATAGCTGTTGAGAGAATGTGTTGAATTACAAGTTTTTAAGACCAATTACATAGCATTAGTTAACTTAAAACATATGCAGCATTATTAAATTTGTTTCCTAAAATAGGCATATGTAAACCACCTGTCCTAATTTGATGAGGCCAAACTGTCTTCTAGAAAGTTATGTTTGAAGAGAAACCACCAGATGGTGGTATTGCCTCAGGCCAGTTCTCAGCGGAATGAGATCAGTTGGTCTAATTGATTTAATACCTTTCAAATGTTATGTATTATGTTATTACAATAATAATACCTTAAATTTTATTTTATTTTATTTTTTTTTGCTTGTTCAATAAGTTTATTGTTGTATTATCTGAAAAATCTTGATAGAAAATTGTGGTTTGGTTTAACTCTCAGCAGCTCGTTCCTGAGCTCTAAGGAAGCTTGCCTTCTTCTGAGCTACCCAGTCTTTCTTCTGGGCAAGTGACATTTTGGGATGGTTCCACCTCTTCTTTTTAACTTCTTTCTTAGGCTTCTTCTCATACACTGGATTCTCTCATATTGCAGCATGAGCTTTCTTATACATCTCCTCCATGTCTGGAGTTACGTTGTTCTTTATGTACTGAGAGAACTGTTTCTTGTAAGCATCTTCATCTTCTTCAATCAGGTAACGCATGTAATCTGCAACGTTTTGCCCCATGATGTGCTTTCGGTGTACCTCAGCTTTCTGAATCATAACCAGGGAACCGTTTGGTACTGTGAGGGATAGACAAGCCTCCATCGACAGCTCCCTTTAGGGCCCCAAAAACTTTATTCCCGGTAGTAGTTCTGGCAAGTCCTGCATCCAAGTAACAGGTGAAGGCACCAGGTTGACCATCAATGCTTTCCACATTGTATTCATCACCAGTCACCTCGACTTGGCCTTCATAAATTTTGTCCATACGGAACCTATTAAGAAGCCTGCGGGCCAGCAGCAGGCCAGTACAATATGCGGCAGCATAGTTTGTCAAGCCAACCTTCACACCGTATTTTGGGAGTTCGTGAGCATAAGCTGCACAAACTATCATATCTCCCTCTATACGGGCATAAGCAATCTGACAAATGATATCTCTGTTCGTTACACGAACTATCATTCTGTATTTAGGTGTGTTGTACTTATTTTTATCTTGGATTACCAGTCGTTTCCGAGCATAGTAGTCAGTTTTGCCCTCTCGCCTTCTGAATTTCACTTGGTATCTCTTGAAGTAGGCCTTGTTCTTGACAACTTTAACAAACCCCATCCTGAGGAACAGAACCCCAACTCCGCGGCTTGCCACAGAGCTGCAGAACCAGCACGGCTCCGGGGGGGAAAAAGCATATGTTAAATTTTAAAATGTGAACGCTTTAATATAGTCCAAGCAAGGAAAACAATTCCAAAATTCTTTTGACTGTAAAGCCACAATTAGATGGAGTAAGTTTAAAATTTTAAAGCTAGAAGGAACTTCAATTCCACCTATCTCAGTCACAGATGAAGAAGTGGAAAAGAGCTAAGCGATAGAGCTAGGACATCTACTGTGATCATTTAACTTCCAGACCTAAAGTAACTACATTATGATGCCTTCTGTAACCGTACGTTTGGTAAATTGATTTGCAAACTACCATACTGTAGTTTTCTGTAGTTTCCGAAGTTAGAAACTTAAGATTTAAGTGTGTTCCATTGCTAGTGAAAGTTACATTCTTTGCTTAGATTTTATTCCAAGCAGAATAAATTCCAAGCAGAATGAAGCAGAACCTATGAAATATAATAAATATAAAAGTATAGTAAATATAAGCTTCAGAAGGGCTTTTCACACTGTTCATTTATAATTGTTTTTTAAACTAAGCAACATTTTGAAATCATAACTAGATGTGTGATTTTCACACATATGTGTTACATCTCAGATGTTTCTTTGCAATAATATGTACTTTGTTAGAGAATTTCTCGTTAGACTGTGGCCTTTTTTTTAATTGAGAAATCATTCACATACAATAGTATCATTTTTTAAGTGTTCAATTCAGTGGTTTTTCATATATTCATGAAGTTTGCAGCTATTACCACTATCAAATCCTAGAATATTTTCATCACCCCAAACAGAAATTCTATACCCATTAAGCAATAACTCCCCCACTGCTCCCCCCAAGGAAACTGCCCTGGTTGCTTCCCTCAAACCAACATTTGAGGGTTCTTATTTCACCACTTCCTCACCAACACTTATTTTTTACTTTTAACTTATAGCCATCCTATAGGTATGGAATGATATCTCATTGTGGATTTGGTTTGAATTTTCCTGGTGACTAGTGATGTTAAACATCTTTTCATGTGCTTATTGGCTATGTGTTTGTCTTCTTTGGAGAGATGTCTACTCAAATCCCTTACCTATTTTTTAATGAATTATTTGTCATCTTATTGTTGAGTTGTAGAAGTTCTCTATATATTTTGGAAACTAGACCTTTATCAGATACATGATTCACAAGTACTTTCTCCAGTTCTGTGAATTGTGTTTTCCCTTTGTTGATAGTATCCTTTAATGCACACACTTAAAATCTGATGAAGCCCTATTTATGTATTTTTATTTCTCAGCTTGCGCTCTATATGTCATATCTAAAAAAAATATTGCCTAATCCAGGCTCACATCGATTTACACCCATATTCTAAGAGTTTTGTAGATTTGTCTTTTACATTTATGTCTCTGATCCATTTTTAATTGTTTTTTTGTGTGTGTAATTTATGAGGTAGGAGCCCAGGTTCATTTTTTTACATGTAAATATTCAGCTGTTCCAACACCATTGTTGAAACTGATTTTTCTGTTAAATGGTCATGTCATTCACTCTGTTGAAAACCAGTTGACCATAAATGTACAGATTTGTGGACTTTTCAGTTTTTTGTGGACTTTTCAGTTCTAGTACAGGGATGTTTATATCTGTTCTCATGTATTGTTCTCATACAATACCATCATGTAGCTTTGTGTTAGATTTTGAAATCAGAAGAATGAATTCTTTAACTTTGTCCTTTTTCAAGATTGTCTTGGCTGTTCTAGATCCCTTGCATTTCCATATGAATTTTAGGATCAGTTTGTTAATGCAAAGAAAGGCAATTAGAATTTCAGTAACGATTGCACTGACTCTATAGGTAAATTTGAGAAATTTTGCCATCATAATAGTGAGTCTTCCCCATTCACAAACATGGGATGTTTTTCCATTTATTAGGGTCATCTTTACTTGTTTTTAGCAATATTTTGTAGTTTTCAGTGTACAGGTCTTATACTACTTTGGTTAAACTTATTCCTGAATATTTTGAGCTTTTTTGGGACTAAGGGTTCTTAACTTGGCATCATAGAAATCCATAGATAGACTTGTGGGAGACTGTAAACCTACTGAAATTATCTCTAGAATTTTCTCTCTCTGTGTACATGCATTTTTTCCCAGAAAGACAATCTAGCACTTCCATCATACTCTCATTTGATACACAATTTCAGAATACTCTTGAGAGAATAGTTACAAAGAACACCCATGCACTTAACACCCATCTGTAATAATCATCAATTTATGGCCATACTTCAGAGTCACTCTTGCTTGATAATTATCCCTACCATTTGCACCCACTCTCCCCACACCCACACACTAAATTCTTTGTAACGAGGCTGCTCACACTTGGACCTGTAAGCTGTGGCTAGGGGAACAGTTCAGTTCCATTCAGTCACTCAGTCATGTCCAACTCTTTGTAACCCCTGGACTGCAGCACACCAGGCCTCCCTGTCCATCACCGACTCCCGGATTTTACTCAGACTCATGTCCATTGGGTCAGTGATGCCATCTAACCATCTCATTCTCTGTCGTCCTCTTCTCCTGCCTTCAGTTTTTCCCAGCATCAGGGTCTTTTCAAATGAGTCAGTTCTTCACATCAGGTGGCCAAAGTATTGGAGTTTCAGCTTCAGTATTAGTCCTTCCAATGAATATTCAGGACTGATCTCCTTCAGGATGGACTGGTTGGATCTCTTTGCTTTCCAAGGGACTCTCAAGAGTCTTCTCCAACACCACAGTTCAAAAGCATCAATTCTTCGGTGCTCAGAACAGTGCCCACTGGAAAATCATATTTGCTTTCATATGCACCATATGCATGAATAAGGGTGCAGGAATGGGGAAGTTATAGAAGCTGGACACAATAGGTATTCACTATAGTTCTTTTCTAATACCAGCATTTGTCCTTTTGGGGTGGATGTGGCAGGCATTAGGTACAGTATTAATGGCTCTTCCTAAACTACGTCTTGCTGTGATCATCCCCTGTTCCAGAGGACACAACACAAGCCACAGTAGCAGAGGGTCTGTGGTCTCTTTTATAGACTGCCCTCTTGACCAACCCTACCCCTTCCTCCCACCTTCCCCTTTTCCCCAAGGGCAAGACTGGCTTGTTTTTCTATCAAAGTTATTATACCAGAAGTGAGAGCTTTTCTCTCATTGCTTTATTTCCTCTCAAACCTCATTATAGAATGGGGGATATTTCTTATTTTGAAATTCTTGCCAGCTGGAAAAACTTGGGATAAGCAACAGTTTTATTTTCTGACCCAGGAAGTCTGGGCTCTCTGTATTTCCTCCAAGTTCTTCTTACAAACTGAAAAGCTCTCTAGTGCCTTTCTCTCTTCCCATACCTTATCATACTCGGTGCTAAGAAGCCAGATGACACTATCAGTATTCTTCCTGGAAATATATCAGTTCAGCAAGTTCATTTATCTCTATTTCAAGTTACCACAGGCAGCATTTTTATCCACTGTTCCACAACTGTTTGCCACAGTTCACTCTTTTCCAAGCCTTCGTTAATATTTTCTCACCACCTTTCTATCCTTTCCTAAAATAATTTTTGCCAGTCCTCCAGCTCTCACTAACAACCTCTTCGTTTTTCCAGCCTCCACTCACAGTATGGTTCCCAAGTCAATGCATGTACATGAAGTGAATTTGCTCAGTCGTGTCTGACTCTTTGCGACCCCGAGGACTGTAGCCTACCAGGCTCCTCCGTCCATGGGATTCTCCAGGCAAGAATACTGGAGTGGGTTGCCATTTCCTTACATGGGGAAATGCAATTTTTATGTACCGTATCTCTCAGGTACCAGTTTCTAGGTCAGTTATTTATTGCTGTGTAACAAACTGCTTTGAAATGTAGGGACTTAAACCAGCAGTAAGTATTATTTATCACCATCATATGGATTGGCTAAGCAGTTCTTTCCTGATCTTGCTGGAGTTTATTTACACAGCTATATGCAACTGGTACATTGGCTTAGGTGGTTGGCTTCTCTCTGCAGGTGGTGGTTCATCTTCTCAAAGGCTAGACTGATCTTGACATGGCCGTGACAGTCTTAGGCATAGACCTAACAGAAATGCATGCACATGTGCACCAAGTGACATGTACAAAAACATGTATGTAGCTTTATTCATAAAAAACTAAGCAACCCAACTATGTCAGCATAGAAGAATTCATAAATTGCCGTGTATTTACATAATGGAAATCTATATAACAAAACAAAAGCACTAGAGTTGTATACTGGAGAAATCTCATAAACACATTACTGAACAAAAGCAGCAGACACCAAAGAAAGCATACTATGTATGATTCCATGGATATAAATTCAAAATCAGGCAAAGCTATCATGACTGAACTATAATGTTAATTTTGGGAAAGGAGAAATGGGGTAGGAAGAAGCATGAGGAAAGTTTCTGGAATGTTTAGATATTCTCTTTCTTGACCTGACTTGTTTGCTTCTTTAATAATTCACTGAGTAGCATATTTATATTTTGTGTGTTTTCCTGTCTATGTGTTATATTTTAAAAATAATTTGAAGGAAGCACATTAGGATGACATTCACGTATCTAATTTGTAAAATTTTTAAGTAGTTCCGTGTGGGAAAATTGTCACTCTCATCCACAGTGCATTTATCATTAGGCAGGATCTACATACAAAATTTTAAATATACATACCCCTGACCAAAATGTCAGCTTTAGGAATTATACATACGCTTGCACGTTTGCACAGCCACAAACGCGTACTATGTATGCGTACTATGCTGTGCTTGCAAATGCATGACATTCGGAACATTTACACAAGAAACACTTAAGAATGGTTGTTCTGCACAGAGGACTACAGACTTGAAGCGCAAGGAGACATTTTTTATTGTATACCCTTTATATTGTTTGAATTTTATACCATGTACATGGATTACTCTTTTAATAAAAGTAAACTAGCTGACTTTTTTGTTTGTTTTTACTTGTCCAGGGTCATCTAGTTAAAAGTGACAGAGCCTAGATTTAAGTCCTAGTTTAACACCAAAGCCCATACCATCAGCTGTAACTCTGAATTTCCTCATGTGGAGTCTCAGTTTTTTCCTCTGTAAAGTGAATGTATTTGTCTACATTGCAAGGGTCTCTCTGAAAACCAACATGGAAGCTCCATTATATGAACTGAATCAACACCCCAGATATGTAGGAGAAATCTACCGCTGAGTCATGGCATTAGTGCTCAGAAATCACCCCAGGACACTCCACCCCCAAGTCTACCACAATAAGACTCAGTCCCTACCAAATGAGAATACCACGTAGAAGTTGGTAGTTGGAATAAATCTGTCAATAAATCTTGCCCGAAGCTTGGGGAAAGCAAGAGCATAATAGGTAAATATAGCATGAAATCTGCATGTTAAAATTAAATTGCATGATTAACTCTTGAGACATTTGAGTCACTCAGCTGCGCATTGACTGCAATAACCGTTGATACAGTTGTTCACATTTTGTAGGATACAAGACAGCTGTGGTTTCCAAAGTTAGCTAACACATTTAAAAAGTGAACACAGGCGAAATGTACTAGAGTAGGACTTTGCAAATGGAGTTGAAAGAAAAACTTGCTATTGTAATTTTTTTTTTTTTTTTGCTGTTACAGTTGCACTAGCAGGAAAAGGAAATAAAGTGATGTTAGTGAACATAATAGTTGTGATTGAGATCACTGAACTAGCGTGTGTTGTTCTCAGCTAAGAAAGGAAAGTTTGAAGATTTATTTTAAACAAAATGTAATTAACCTGCAACAGACAGCTTCAAAATGCACAATCAATCCTATTTACTGTCCAATGATTCAAATGATCTGTTAGGAA
Source organism: Capra hircus (assembly GCF_001704415.2). NCBI lineage: Eukaryota > Metazoa > Chordata > Mammalia > Artiodactyla > Bovidae > Capra > Capra hircus. The sequence goes on from NC_030812.1 coordinate 63,945,441, forward strand.
GAAAAAACATCTGATCAATCATTTATCCAGCCCTGTTTTTCTCTTAAGCTCCAGTTCTGAACCTCCCACTCCTTACTAGAAAGTTCTCTTTGAACATGCATTCAAGATTCACATATCTAAAATCGAACATATCTGTCACTCAGCTAAAAAGTAAAAAACAAACCCCCCAAAATATGGTTCATTCTCTCCACTTTCCTGTTTCTCTGTTCAGTGATCCAAATTCTACCTCAGCCCACCACCTCTGAGTTAATGAAGACTTGCTTCTTCTCTGACCTTCCATCAAATTCACAGGAACCAAACCTTATTTATTCTTCCTTTATTTCCTACTCTTAGGTGGTAGCCACTTAATTGCTCCATCTCTTTTTCTCCCCAATCCCAAATATGCTTGAATACCATCATTTTGCATATACTAGGCACTCAGTAAATGTTAACTGAATAAATCATTAATTTCTCGGTTATAAATCTTTAAAATTCTTTTTCACAATGATATTTATAATTGTTGGTTACTTAGTTTTCCATAAGACTGTGACCTCCTTAAGGGCAGGGCTTTTCTTATTCTTCTCTGTATCCCCAGTGCTATCACAATGGAGTTCAATAAATATTTACTGAATTCATGAGTAGATAAGACCTGAGTTTCTTAGCTTGGCAATCAAATACTTTCACAATCATATCTGACTTACTTCCTCTCTCCAAACTAGGCAGACATTGTGGAATTTGGGGGGAAACTCACCATTTCCAGGAATGGCTAGATTTTGGTTCTAGAGTGCAGTTTGCATTTTCATCAGGGAAGACATCCAATTGCTCTGGAGTTCAGATTCCTCCACGAAATGAAGAACCTGTAGACTGGAGCCTCTCAGACTTTAATATAGACACAGAGCACTCAAAAACCTTGAAGATGTGGAATTAGGTTCTGGTTCTGTAGATCTACAAGTTCCTGGGGGATGCTAATGCTACTGGTCCACAAACCACCCTTTAAGCTCTATGCTTTGTGACCTATTTATTGTCTTCAGGACATGTCTTTTGCCTGACTAATACTATAATGTTTTATATATTGCTTCTTGTCCCTGGGATATTTCCTCCATTTATTTCCCCCTGTTTGAATTCAGTCCATCTTTTTCCAGCTCTTTGTGCTGGACAAAGCCTTTCCTGGCTAACCTAGTGCTGCTGCTCCCAGTGTTTTGTTGTTGTTGTCTTTTTTTAATCTATTAGAGTATCCATTTTTGGTACTTGGAGTTTGAAACCATCATCTACAAGCAATTAATGATTATCATTGTGTATGTGCAAGTACACAGTTATATACTTCTTTTTCTTTCCTGTGAGGAAAGAAATTGTAAATATACAATAAAGTGTTGAATGACTGAATGACTCACTTCAGTATTATTATCCCAAAGATAAATCAAGTGCTTTGCTTGTCTATACTGTCATTTTCCAGAACATGGAGGAAAGAGGCAATGCGGAACTTCCCCATAATTTGATCTATTCAAAAATTAACAATATTAAAATTCCTAAAATGAGTTTATAAAATTTTCTGTTTGGTATTTGAAACAATGAAATTTGCTACTGCTGTTTCTGTCCCAACTTCCAAAACCAAAAGCACATAGTTTGTATGAGAACTTCAGCATTATAGAGAATAAAAGATTGGTCCTATAGCATATGAATTAGTATCATAACATGATTTTAGTAGCCTAGTTAAACAACAGGCTTTATACCAAATACTATGTTGCATATCAAATAATGAAGTGAACTCCCTGCCTGGTAAAAAACAAAGAAACTTTATTATTGATATAGAGAAGTTGTTTTAAATTTTAAAGTTAAAATAAGGAAGTTCTTTGAATATTGCCTAACTCACTATTGTGGGAAAAAAGAAGCATTCCAGAACATACCACCCTATTTTGCATTTCTATTGAACAGTTTTTTTTTTTAACCAATTTGCAATATTTGCTTTATAAAATAAAATAAACCCTAACTCAAATATCAATTTATCATTTTGACAAGAGAAAAGAGCTATGTTGTATATTATCAAATTCATGACCAGACAGGTGTTTTGACTGTAAATTATTAAACTGTAAAAATCTCTTGGTAAACTATGAGACACCAATTCCACAAATGTAAAGCATTTAATCATTATTACACATAATTTATAACATTTCTACAAAATGCTAGAAAATATGAGCTAAATGAGCACACCTGTTAAGAGTACTGGGTCACCTGAATAGTAGATATAAAGCAGAATGATTCTTAGTAGATTTTAGTCACTTAAGTCTGTTTCTTCTATTTAAACTCTGAAGGTTTTCATTCTTAGTCTCTGGTGGAAACTTCTCTTCACAAAATGAATAACAAAGTGAAAATTCTCAGAAAACAGACATTAATACTGATTTTTAATTACCTTTATTTTATTTAGCTCTCTAGCTTTTGATAAAATATTTATGGGAAGACGTTATTTTTAGCTCCCACTTTACACAGCTTTCTGTCACCTCATAACCTGAGTTCATCAGAATGGAGTAACACAGGATATAGAATCGGTAGAGACCAGGAGAGCTTAAGCAGGCATGGCTTTTTCGTAGAACTGTTAGATCTAGAAGAACCTGAGAAATCATCTGGGCCAGTCTCCTTGTTTTGCAAGTGGGGCCGGTGTGGCCTTGAGGTTGCCCAGCTCATTAGTTACAATCAGGCTTGGATTATTCTCTTTCTCTTTGTTCCCTGGTTCTATCCACCTTGTTAAGTGACACATGGGAAAACTGGGAATAGTGAGAGCATCCAGGAAGACGTGTCAATAACACAGGTAATACAGTCTCTTCTAAACTGACTGAGCCCTGCCATTTAATCCACATCCAAAACTTCAAGCAGTGACTGGAAATTACTAGATTATTAATTACACAATGGAATTTCTCTTAAAGTGTTTTATTATCGATATTTGTCACTGGATGTCCACATTTTTCAAAAAGGAAAACAGATTTGACTTCCCACAAATCCTCACTGCTGTGTGCCCTTCATTTTCATCATGCATTTTCTAATAATGCTTACAAGTGCTTACTTTGGGTCAGCCAATACGCTAACCACTTCAAGTGCATTACTTCATGTAGTCTTCATTAACAACCATATAAATTAGGTACGACTATTCTCCCACATTTCAAAGGCAAAGAAACTGAAGCTTAGACAGGTTAAGTTACCCAAGGTGCATAGTTAGTAAGTGGCATACCTAAGATTAAATCTCAAGCTGTTTGATGTTAGAGCCAGACCTCTTAAGCAGTATTGCTATGTTCTGTTCTGGGAAAGAAACCAACCTACCCAAAATAAGAAAGTTCCTTATTAAAAAAAAAATAATAATATATATATGTATGTGTGTATATACATGTATATATATATATTTATTTATACACATATAGCGTCAGATATTACTTAGTGACTGAACATATATGTGTAACTGAAAATATTTCTCATAGATATGAAAACTGAAAATGTTTACATATTATTTTCTAAATGGTATGTTCTTTTCCTTTTATTTAGGCTAGATAGTAATAGTCAATATGAGAAAGTTCAGACTAACTTATCAGTTCAGTTCAGTCGCTCAGTTGTGTCCAACTCTTTGCGACCCCATGAGCTGCAGCACACCAGCCCTCCCTGTCCAATACCAACTCCCAGAGCCTACCCGAATTCATGTCCATTGAGTTGGTGATGCCATCCAACCATCTCATTCTCTGTCATCCCCTTCTCTTCCTGCCTTCAATTTTTCCCGGCATCAGGGTCCTTTCAAATGAGTCAGTTCTTTGCATCAGGTGGCCGAAGTATTGAAGTTTCAGCTTCAACATCAGACCTTCCAATGAACACCCAGGACTGATCTCCTTTAGGATGGACTGGTTGGATCTCATTGCTGCCCAAGGGACTCTCAAGAGTCTTTTCCAACACCACAGTTCAAAAGCATCAATTCTTCAGCACTCAGCTTTCTTTATAGTCCAACTCTCACATCCATTCATGACTACTGGGAAAACCATAGCCTTGACTAGACAGATGGTTGTTGGCAAAGTAATGTCTCTGCTTTTGAATATGCTATCTAGGTTGGTCATAACTTTCCTTCCAAGGAGTAATCATCTTTTAATTTCATGGCTGCAATCACCGTCTGCAGTGATTTTGGAGCCCCAAAAAATAATAAATAAAGTCTCTCTCTATTTGCCATGAAGTGATGGGACCAAATGCCATGATCTTAGTTTTCTGAATGTTGTGGTTTAAGCCAACTTTTTCACTCTCCTTATCAGTCATTTTTAATTTTATTTTTTGCGATGCATAGTTTTCAAAAGTAATATGTATACAAGATATGTGATAATATATAAATGTAGATATGTTTGAAAAAGAAATAATAAAAAAGTCTCTCTCTCCCCAGATTTCCACACCTAGAGTCACTTTCTCAGAATTAATCACTACCAACTAAAGAGCCTTTGTTCTCCAAAATCACTGTAGATGGTGACTGCAGCCATGAAATTAAAAGATGCTTGCTCCTTGAAAGAAAAGCTATGACAAACCTAGACAGCCTATTAAAAAGCAGAGACATTGCCAACACAGGTCTGTCTAATCAAAGCTATGGTTTTTCTAGTAGTCATGTATGAATGTGAGAGTTGGACTAAAGAAAGCTGAGCACTGAAGAATTGATGCTTTTGATCTGTGGTGTTAGAGTAAGACTCTTGAGAATTCCTTGGACTGCAAGGAGATCTAACCAGTCCATCCTAAAGGAAATCAGTCCTGAATATTCATTGGAAGGACTGATGCTGAAGCTGAAGCTCCAATATTTTGACCACCTGATGTGAAGAACTGACTCATTTGGAAAGACCCTGATACCGGGAAAGATTGAAGGCAGGAGGAGAAAGGGATGACCGAGGATGAGATGGTTGGATGGCATCACCAACTTGATGGACATGAGTGTGAGCAAACTCTGGGAGTTGGTGATGGACAGGGAAGCCTGGTGTGCTGCTGTCCATGGGGCTGCAAAGAGTCAGACATGACTGAGAGGCTGAACTGATCTGAGTGGTCTTGTGTATCCTTCCAGTGTCTTCTAGGCATTATATGTATATTTCCTTCATTTATCAATGGCAGTATAATATTTACATTGTTCTGTACTTTTTTACACTGAATATATCTTGGCCTCTACTCAATACTCTGTAATGACCTATGTGAGAAAAGAATCTAGAAAAGAGTGGGTGTGTGTATATGTGTAACTGATTTGCTTTGCTGCACAGCAGAAAGTAACCCAACATTGTCAATCAATAGTACTCCAATAAAAAAATTTTTAAATGATATAACTTGGAGAATATTCTGTATCTATACACATAGATTTACTTCCTTCTCTTTAACACTCGCAAAATGTTCTGTTGAGGAGACATGGAGGAATAAAGTGAAATGAAAAGCTGGAAACTGAGTAACAGTAATAAAGAGCATCTGTTAGGTTCTACCTTCTAGATGTGACTAGAAGGTGACTAGGCCCCCTGCAAAGTCCACAGACATGTCCTCTCAACCTGGAGTTAATGGGAGTAGATACAGGTGGATACTGGTGCCATCATACAGGGAGTTCACACTGTGCTCTTATAAGTAGATTTTGCAAAGACAGAGCTCTCTGCAGGAGGTCTCCTTGTCTTGTTACTAACCCAAAATCAGGCACCCCCACACTCTACTCATCTCTGGCCTAAGGACACATTTCAGATCTTTTTGACCACACAGTACCTGACTTAATCTGTTGATTCTTTCTGTAGATCGAAGAAGTAGAAATGAAGAATAAATAATTAACAGATGACCGGATCTCTTCCCTAGCTTCCCCTTCAGTAACCTCATCAACAAACTGTGTGAACAAGAGAGCATCTAAAGTCGACAAGCCTGCAAACAGTGGGGGATGGTGGCGACTCTGACCCACACCCCCATCTCAATGATTAACTGAGATTATTTCCCTTTAAAAACTCTCATGGCTGAGCAGAATCTTTGGAGCTGGTTTTGAGAAGGGGTGGGGGCGGGGGGGAGGCGTGCATTGAATCCACCATCTCCCCAGATTGCTGGCATTCTGATTAGAAGTAACTCTCCTTTCCTACAAAGATTTGTCTGTCTCATGAGTATTGATTTTTGAGTACTAAGCAGCTGGACCTGATTCGGTAACCCTATCACTGCACTACAGAGAACAACGGGACATTCCTTCCCCGGCTATGTCCTACTAAAACCTTTGTGTCAAAACAGCTTGTCCACTTCTCGCTTTTGACACGATACACAAGCTCTTCAATCTGACTGATAAACGATAGACAACACTCGAAATTGCCTTTTTTTTTCCAATAACTAATTCCCCTGAAATAAGAGCCTTTTAGGAAGCTCCTGAGTCTTTCAGACAAACTGGTAGACCCTCTCTAACTAAAGTCCAACTATTCCCAGTTGGATCTCAATCTACATAATAAAACTATGTTCATTGGCTCAAAATGAGTCATCCCACCCCTTACTTCTCATCTCCTAAATATACACTATGAGGCGCTCCCATAGAGTCCCCTTGCCCCATGCGAAATTTATCAGTATGCATGGAGAAGAGAAGGTTTTTATCAATGGACATCAAATTTGATGTTATTGTTTTCATTTACAGTTGAAGAAAGTGAGGTTCAATACCATGGATGGGAAGAAGTTGGTCTGGCATGTTCAAACAGGGGGCTGATATTAATCAATTGGTATTAAAGTCTTCTATCCTTCCAGACTGCCTCCCCAGGGCTGGGGAACCCCTCCATCCACAGCCATTCCAATCACGAACTGTTTTCAAACCCCCATTAAATTATAAGCTCACCATGGACAGCTATGTACTTTGGGGCACTACATGTTTGATTCTTTATTCATTGAGCTCTGACAATAGGCCAGCCACTGTGCCTAGCCCTGGGCTTCACCTGCAAAGGAGGCAGAACATGTCACTTTCTTTTTTTTATTAATTTTTTTTTAATTTTAAAATCTTTAATTCTTACATGCATTCCCAAACATGAACCCCCCTCCCACCTCCCTCCCCACAGCATCTCTCTGGGTCATCCCCATGCACCAACCCCAAGCATGCTGCACCCTGCGTCAGACATAGACTGGCGATTCAATTCTTACATGATAGTATACAAGAACATGTCACTTTCAACACATAAACAAATAAATGAACAAGGTACATATAGATTGCAGTATATTCTGTGGAGGAAATGGGTAGGGTAGTGTGATAAAATATAACTGGGGGAAAAGGCTTATTTTAGATAGAAGGATCCCTGAAGGCCTGGAAGAAAGTAACATCTTGGCTGAAGCCTAAAAGGTGAAAGAGAAGAAGCAGCCAGTCACGTGAAGACCAGAGAAGAGTGTCCAGGCAAAGTGGACACCAGGTACTCGAACTCTTCAGTTCATTGTAGCATCTGAGAGGGGCTTCCCAGGTGGTGCCAGTGGGAAAGAACCAGCCTGCCAATGCAGGAGACATAAGGGACATGGGTTCGATCCCTGGGTTGGGAAGATCCTCTGGAGGAGGGCATGGCAACCCACTCCAGTATTCTTGCCTGGAGAATCCCACAGACAGAGGAGCCTGGTAGGCTACAGTCCATAGGGTTGCAAAGAATCATGCACAACAGAAGTGACTTAGCACGCATGCATGTACCCTATCGAGCTCAAAATATGTTTCTCTAATGAAAATGAATTCACATTGCTTTGCCAAGAACTGAAACATATTCCAAGGCTGTTACCTGGCTAATTACTATTATTAAAAAGAATATGCTAAATGGTAGTTTCTGTTATTACATTATTTTTAATGTTTTTTCTATAATGAAGTATATTTGCTATTTGATATTATGCATGATAGGTGTACAATATAGTAATTCACAATTTTTAAAGGTTATACTCCATTGATAGTCACAAAATACTGGTTACATTCCCTATGTTGTATAATATATCCTTGTGGTGTATTTTATACCTAATAGTTTGTATCTCTTACGTCCCTGCTCCTATGTTCCCCTTCCCCCTTCCCTCTCATCACTGGTAACTCTGCATCTGTGACTAGTTTGTTCTCTGCATCTGTGACTCTGCTTACTAGTCTGCTGTATTTTTTAGATTCCACATATAAGTGATATCATACAGTGTTTGTCTTTCTCTGTCTGACATTTTACTAAGTGTAATATCCTCCATGTTCATCCATGTTGCTGCAAATGACAAAATTCCATTCTTTTTATGGCTGAGTAATATTCCATTGCAGATATAAAATATATATATATGTAATATTTTATCCATTCATCTGTTGATGAATATTTGGGGTTTATTTATTTTTATAATTTTTCTAATATGTATTATAAGTGATCTCTATTTGATATTGACTGAAGCAGCCTAACATATTCTTTCAACAAACATCTGTGCCAGATACTTTGTTGGTTTCTGGTGATAAAGTAGTGAAATGAAGTTTATTTGACATGAATGTTGGATTGAGTTTGAGGTGAGTCTTCAGTCATCTCTCCCATCAAAGTGGCTTTCATACGTTTCATATGTTGACATTTCCCATGAGACACTAGTTCCATTGATTAAAAGAGAAAAAGATTTGAAAGTCAGTGAGTCCCCAAAGTCTCCATACAATCTTAGATATGTGTATTATCATGAAGAACTTTATGTGAACTTAATGTTTGAGACAACTCAAGAATATGAAGTAAAGTAAATTTCTTTGCTTGAGTGAATAAAAAAACCATATTTACTGTGAACAAAATATAGTATTTTCCCTTAGAGATACAGAACATTAACCAAAGTTCCCTGCCTTCTCAAAAAATACACTCCTCATATTTAATCATTTTTGACATTTTAAATTCTCCTTGTCCTGTTAGAATTTTTAAAGAACAGTCTGAATGTATTTTAATTGACTTCTCTCCTTTCAAAAATGTCTGACAATCTTTTAAGCAATAAAGGAAGGAAATATCAAACTGGCAAGATGTGGGATGTGAAAATGGTTCTATGGGCATGAGAAAACTGCTCCTATTATGTTAGCAAGTTTCGAGTCCTTTATAAAAAGAAGAACTGGCTTATTAATACCAGTTTTGCTTAGTCATGTAATTTTTTTAAAGTTATTTTGCAGTTATGTATTGGCTTTTTCGCTGCCATCAACGTGGGAATCAAAGTCACATGAACTGAAGTTTGTGCTAATTTTTTTCTGTCGTTTTTCCCTCTTTGACACCTATCTAGGGCAGACAAGTGTTATGAAACTCGTAGAAAAGACCTCCAATCATTACATCCATTTAGCAAAAAGGGGGGAAAATCATGCCTTTTACTTTTCTTACTCAGAGTACTTTGTTTCTTTCTTTAGATTGTGTTAAGTCCACTATTTCATGTTATTATGGTAGTTGGTATGAGGTAGTGAACTTTGATAATAAACAAGCCAGGTACTCATTGTTGGTCCTTGGCAACATTGTGAGGTAGGATTGTGTCCCTGGATCCTTCATTGTGGGTGGTCTCTTTAGCCTGATAGCCAGGGCCTTCCTAGAGCATATGACCTCAGCACACAGACTCAAATCTGCATTCTCTGGCCAAGTCCCTCAGTGACTGAGCTACCATAAGCTCAGTTTTTCTGAGCTCTTTCTCTTCTTTATCCCTCAGTGACTTCCAGCTACCACAAAACATTCACACTGAAGCATTAGAAAAAAAGAACTATGATGTTCCTGAGAAAACTTATTGCTATTTCAAGATTTTCTGAAGTTATGAATAATATGGGAATTCAGGTAGACAAAGCGGGAAATATTGTCTCCACCCTCAGATTTCTTCATGGACTTTCCGAATTCTACCCCAGAGAATTTGCTAAATGGATGTCAGCCGCCTGCCTTTGTCACTCAATGAAACTGCTTACTCATGGCTCACAAGTTTCCCCTGCAGATGATGAGTAAGCATTATTCCAAAGTTTCAGCAAAAACATTGAGGGAGGCTGCCTAACACTATTGAATTTAAGTTAGCTATAGGGAAAGAAGTCACATTGCCTCATGTGCTAGCCAAATTTTCTGCTAAATTTGTTTTTTTTTTTTTTTAATTAAAAAGTGCTCACACAAACAAGGAAAAAAGAGGAATCCACACAGAAATATAGAATATGAGAGTTAAAAAAGAAGGGACCTAAAAAAAAAAAAAAAAAGAAGGGACCTTCAGGATCAACTAGGCCAATGTACTCGTTTTATAGAGAAACTACTAAGGATACTAAGCCAGGTTGCTTCCCTGGTGGCTCAGTGGTAAAGAATCTGCCGCCAAGGCAGGAGACTCAGGTTCAACCCCTGAGTCGGGAAGATCCCCTGGAGAAGGAAATGGCAACCCATTCCGTATTCTTGCCTGGGAAATCCCACAGACAGAGGAGCCTGGTGGGCTACAGGTCATGGGGTTGCAAGAGAGTTGGATAAGATTTAGCAAGTAAACAACAAGCCAGGTTACCCAAGATGACATTGCTGGTGTCAGATCTTGCTTCTCAATCATAGCCTCTTATAGCACTACGGTCCTCTCCCTTCTTCATAGCATAAGCTGGTCACATTTTTGCATTTGCTTATGCCATTATTTGATTAATGCCTGTTTCCCCTACTAGACTATTATACTCACAATTAAAGGAACCCTGGTTTTGCATCACCACTTGGCAAGACGGTCAGGCAGTCTCAATAAACATAAGTCAACCAGCAGTAAAGATAGAATTAACAGTATGTTTTAGTCTTTTGAATAATTGTCAATTATTGTTCACATATTATGTGGACATGCTACCTAATCAAGGAAATATTAAGTGTTACTGTAGTAAAATATAATATCCGTGGCTTAAGACAAAAAAGTTTACTTCTTATTTATTTTAAATTTAGTTTCCCACCTGTGTGTTTCCTCTCCTTTACTGCTCGTATAGAACACCCCACTTAAGACACTTTTGGTCACCAAGAGAGTTTTTTCCAACACCAACTTAAATAGGCAGCCTATCTCCACCTTGTAGCTACTCCATTTGGAACACAAAGCCTCCAGGGTCACTGTGGCAGGAGAAGAGCCCCAGCTTGTAAAGCTCTCCCTCAGCCCAGAAGGGGCACATGGCACTTCCCCCTACAGTCCTGTGGCCAGACTGGATCACATGGCCCCATCCCAATGGCGAAAGTTGAGAAAATTTTAAGGAGAACTAGCTATCTCTGCCTACCATTGTACAGGTTGATGATAATAGTAACAATCACTAATTTTTATTGAGCACTTACTTTGTGCCAAGCCAAGAGCTAAGTGCTTTATTACAAAACCTCATTCTAGACAAATGAACTACATATACTCTCACTATGATCAATTTCCAAATGAGGGGACTGGGGACAATTGGTGAAATTCAAATATGAACAATATATTAAGTATTATAACAATAACAAATTTCCCAAATTTTACCATGGTTATTAAAAGGGAAAAAACTCAGTTTTCCACCTGTATGTTTTTTCCCTATGAGTCTCCTTTACTGCTTAACTGAAATACTTCACTTTTTAAAATTCAATATTCATTTGCCTGTGCTGGGTCATAGTTGTAGAGATGCAGGATCTTTGGTCTTGGATGCAGCATGCAGGATCTTCAGTCGTGGCATGAGGGATCATTGCTTGCAGCATGTGGGAATCTATTCCCTAACCAGGGATTGAAACAATGCCCCTTGCATTGGGAGCATGAAGTCATAGCCACTGGACAACCAGAGAAGTCCCAAACACTCCATTTCTGGTCACCAAAAAAAATTATTTTTCCCCGCACTAAGCAATTCTCTGACACCACCTGGGTGTCCTGCAATTTAACACAATTCTACAACTGTACATCAGATTCCACAGGTTAAGGGCTCAGTTCCATAAGACTGCCCTTCACCCCGTGAGCTAACATACTAATTTCTAACACCAGTTGTGCCTCTCACTATTAGCTGTAGGTGGGAGGTTCCAAAGACCCCCTCCTTGGAGTCCATTAATTTGAAAGAGTAGCTCACAGAACTCAGGGATGTATTTACTTATGTTCATTAGTTTATTAAAGGACATGATAATAGATATAGGTAAACAGACAGATGAAGAGTATAGAGCAAGGTCCAGAAGGATCCTGAATGCAGAAGCTTCGGGCCCCATGGAGATGGGGTGTGTCACCCTCCCACTGAGGACCTACCTGGAAGCTCACCAAACCACACACTATCAGGATTTTATGGAGGCTTCCTTGTGTAGGCATGATCAGTTATTAACTTTGTTTCTAAACCCCTCCTCTCTCTGGAGGATGGAGACTGGGTCTGAAAATTCCAAGCCTCTAATCACAGTTTGGTCTTTCTGGTGACCAGCCCACACCTAGGAGCCATCCAGGGAGGTCATCCAGTCACATCAATAGAACAAAAGATGTAACTAGTACTCTCTCTTATCACGAAGGAATTTACAAAGATTTCAGGAACTGGGGGCAGAGACCAATATACGTTTTCTGTTGCCTCACATCTATATAAGAGAATGTCCTTGTTTATAGGACATAGATACCAAACTATTCAGACATAAAGGAGCATGATATTTGTTGATTTATTAAAAATTTATGCATAAATAATAAATGGATCTCAGCTGGGCCCCCCAAAATAAAAAGTTAGACAAGCAAATGCAGCAAATCATTAATAACTGCTGAATCCGTACTATTCTTGCAACTCTTTAAAGTTTGAAATTATTTTAAAACAGAAAGTTGTGAGACTTCCCTGGTGATCCAAAAGTTAAGACTCAAAGCTGCCAATCCAGGGGGCCCAGGTTTGATCCAAGATCAGGGAACTAGATCCTGCATGTTGCAACTAAAAAATTCCACATGTCTCAGACCTGGCACAGCCAAATAAATAAATGTTAAAGAAAAAAAAACGCACTTATTGGTTGGTGGCAGGCTCTGCTCTGGACACAGGACAGTACATTTTTGCCAAGAATGTATACAAAATGCTATGAATATAATTCACCATTGATGAGACTAACTGGCAAAATCCAAGCTGTGACTGCCTTTCCTTACCATAAAGGCTTTTGATTCACTAGTCTTGGTTTTCGAAGGAAAGTTTTAGTCTCTCCCTCCTTGGAGGTTTTTTCTTTAAAAGTGAAAGTGAAGTCGCTCAGTCGTGTCCAACTCTTTGTGACCCCATGGACTGTAGCCTGTCAGGCTCCTCCATCCATGGGATTTTCCAGGCAAGAATGCTGGAGTGGATTGCCATTTCCTTCTCCAGGGGATCTTCACGACCCAGGAATCAAACCCGGGATTCCTACATTGCAGGCAGATGCTTTACCGTCTGAGCCACCAGAGAAGGCTTTTTTCTTTAAAGGTCTTTTAAAGTTTAATTAATTTATTTATTTGGTTGCTCTGGGTCCTCGCTGCTTTCCGCTAGCTTTCTCTAATTGTGGAGTCTAGTAGAGGCTACTCCTTGGTGTGCACAGGCTTCTGACTGCAGTGTCATCCCAGTGGCTTCCCTTACTGCAACATGGGGTCTGGGCACTTGGGCTTCAGTACTTGCAGCACATCAGCTTCGTTGCTTTTCGGCATGTGGAATCTTCCTGAACCAGGGATCCAACCCACATCCCCTGCACTGGCAGGCAGATTCTGATCCACTGCGCCACCAGGAAAGTCCTCCTTGGAGGTTTTGAAGGAGAAAATAAATGGGGTGGTTGGAAGGGGACATGAATTTGTATGACTGTTAGTCCTGCGGCAACATAAAAACGGAGAAGTGGAAATCCCACTTGAAAGCAAGAATATTCTAGCAACAGAAATCCAAGGCTCTTGTAGAGTGGTTGAGAATTGGGCGGGGGGGAAAAAGCCCTCTCCATTCAAATCCTTTCTTCCCCAAGTATTAGTGCTCTAAGCCAAATCATTCAACAAATTCCACAGATGCTGGTGGTTTCTCATTCTCCCCTCGAGCATGGGGGCATATAAACTGCCTGATAAAACCTCTATGAACAAGCAAACCAACATTTCCAAAGCTCCTTAACACCGAAATCATGAGTTTATAATTCACCAAGAACACTTCTATAGAACTTTGATGGGGAGAATTAAATTGTGTTTAAAAGGAAAACAAATAGGTTATAAATCAGAATATTGCAAAAGCAGAGATTAGCTGTGAGAAAACAAAATTACTTATATACTAGGAGAAATATTAATTGAAGTATCAACATGTTCCATTCTCCATCAATTTATTTTATCCAATTAGCCAGCATCAATTTTATTTTTTTCTAATTTTTTAAATTTGTATTTTAATTGGAAGATAATTGTTTTACAATGTTGTTTAGCTTCTGCTATGCAACAAGGTGAATCAGCTATAAGTATATACATTTCCTTTTCCTCATGAGCCATCATCGATTTTAAAAGAGGATAAAGAGATAACTTTCAAATTTCTCTTCTGCAGGCATGCATATGACTCATTACAAGAAATAAGGATTAAATGATTTAATATAGGCAAGGTATTCAGAACAATTCCAGGCACACAGTACATTCTCAACTAATGATAACTTATTTTTAAAAGAGAGAAAAATATTGGCTGAGCAGTACTGAGACTGAGTCTTATTTAAACCATTGTTGTCTGGGAACAAGTCAGAGCCCATAAGAACCAATTGCAAAGTGTCCTAAGGACCTAGAACTTCATCCAAAGCAGAAGGAATTTTGCCCTAGAGAGTCATGGACTTGTCAGTCTGGCAGTCTTGGGTTTAAATTAAGAGACATTTTTAATGCTTTGGTTCTTAAGTCTGACCTTTCTTCTGATCCTTAGTCAGACGCATTATCCATTGTAATACTGGCCCCCTGCAAGTCTGACCTTTCTGCTTTTCCTGGGGATCCAAGATCCTCAGACATAAAGCACAGCTGGATATTTGGATGTTTGTCCAGGATAGAACAATGTGAAGGTCGACCCCAGAAGGACAATGTCTGGATTTGGTCCCAACACTTCCCGGAACAATGACCTTGAGCATCTGTGTCCTTCATTGCCTAATGGAGCTAATTGTTGTTGTTTAGTCAACAAGTCGTGTCCAACTCTTTGCATCCCCATGAACTGTAACCCACTAGGCTCATCTATCTATGGGATTTTTCAGGCAAGAATACTGGAGTGAGTTGCCATTTCCTTCTCCAAATGGAGCTACTGATAGTATTCAAATGGTGGGTGAGGTTATTAGGAGAGTTAAATGAACAAACATATGGAAAATTCTTAGAGCAGTGTCCATCTAACATAGTAGGCATGCATGCTCAGTCACTCAGTCGTGTCCCACTCTTTGTGACCCCCTGGACTGTAGCCTACCAGGCTCCTCTGTCCATGGAATTTTCCTCACAAGAATACTGGAGTGGGTTGTCATTTTCTCCTCCGGGGATCGAACCTGCATCTCCTGCGTCTCCTGCATTGGCAGGTGGATTCTTTATCACTGAGCCACCTGAGAAGCCCCTAACACAGTGCAGGCAATCAACAGATGCTAGCAAACATTGTTATAGTTTACTTCTGCAGTGGCAACTAACTCTTCCAGTTTGACCAGGGTTGCTTTAATTCTTCAGTTTCAAAACTGAAAGTCCCACATCCTGGGAGACCATTCAGTCCCAGGTAAACAGCTTGGAACCCTGTGTTCACCAGACTGGCTTTGTCAATTCACTTTGGAAGAACCACTACAAAAATTGTGTTAGCAGACATTGGCAGAATCTGTAGGTTCAAAGTGATTCTGTGCTCAGTTGCTTCAGCCACGTTCGACTCTTTGCAACGCTATGGACTGTAGCCCACCAGACTCCTCTGTCCATGGGATTCTTCAAGCAAGAATACTGGATTGGGTTGCTGTGCCCTCCTCCAGGGGATCTTCCCGACCCAGGGAATGAACCCTCGTCTCTTATGTTTCCTGCATTGGTAGGCAGGTTCTTTCACCACTAGCACTACCTAGGAAGCCCCAAGGTGATTCTAAAGAGCATGTTTTAAGGCTGCCTTTCCAATGTCCCGTAGCTTTTACTGATTTATTCTAGGACTTCAGATCCATACTTAAATCAGTTCCCCAATTTTCTTCCCATGTCTGTTTCTCACACATAACTACTGGGCTGTCTCCTCATTTACCTCCTCTTGAGATGATCAAGGACCTAAGGTTGTAAGTCTTGTCTTGTTTCCGTGGCTGCTAACAATGGTGGGTTGAAGGGAATTTTTCTTCCCGGACTTGAATGGGAGTGTCTAGATTAATTTGCCTCTGCATAGAATTTCCATAAAGGTGAGGCTTTTCCCAGGTAGCGAGTGCTACATGACCTTGGCCAAGTTACTTAACTGCTCTATGCCATATAGTAAATAACTGTCAGTGATGTTTTAATTGTTATTAATATTAGGCATAGGAAAATTTGAATTTGGAAAATGGAAGAGCTGGGATTTTGACCCAAGGACTCTGTCTCCAACTTTAGGAGTCTGTGCCCTGGATGATTTTTCTTGATTTATTAAATTGAGAGAAAAAAAAAGAGCAAAAATAGATGAGAAGATATCCAAGAGGAAGTACACTATGTAAATAAGTTTGAATGAGTGCAGATACACAAAAGCAAGGTCAATAACTTACAGATTCAACTTTAGCTTTATCTTTTTTTAAGGGGAAGAAAAATGGGGGTAGGAATAATCTCTTTAATAGTTTTCTGTTTAAAGAAAGCAAAAATTCAACCCAGAGACCTACCTTCCTCTCCTACCCACTACCAGATCTTCATAAAGACATATTAAGTAAGATTTTATTTTCTACTGAAACCAAATTGGAAATTACAAAGACAGGATAAATGGGGAAAAAAATTCTTTCTACTATAATTTTTGTAATATCCTGGGTATATACTTATTTTCACACTGAGTTATGTATATCTTTCATATATTTAATCATTTGTTTTTCTTTTGTGGTTTTCATGGTTGATTTTAACAATACATGTCTCCGGGTTTCTGGTAAACAAATGTAGTTGAATTTTTTTTTCTGAAAGCAATATAGTACTCATTGATAAAGTTCCTAAGAAAATAGAGGGATAATGAGTTCCCTAGTGATCTAGTGGTTAGGATTCAGGCACTTTCACTGCTGTGGCCAGAGTTCAATCCCTGGCCAGGAAACAGATCCCACAAGCCTTTTGGTGCAGGAAAAAAAAAAAAAGCAAACAGAAAAAGGAGGGATAAATATGGTTTTAAAATACTAGTTCGAAACAAACAAAACAGCAACAATAACAACAAATAACAAGTCCTAATTGCATCCTCTAATGCTCCTGACAAGTATGATGCTGGTTTGTTTGCCAGTATTAGCTTCTTTTTCACAAACATACTTAGTTTAGAAAACCTTCCTATTTGTGTCACCTCAGTAAGTTATGTTTTTCAAAGAATTTGCTCATTTCATCTAAACTTAAATTTTGGACATAAGGTTGTTCATTATATCTTCTATTATTAGTTTTTAAAAAATCAGCTTTATCAAAGTATAATTTACAAAAAATAAAATTCACCAGTTTTAAATGTGCAAAGAGTTTTGACAAATGTATACAGTTATGTGGGCTTCCCAGGTAGTGCTCGTGGTAAAGAACCCATCTAGACTTCCCTGGTGGCTCAGACGGTAAAGCGTCTGTCTACAATGCAGGAGACCCGGGTTCAATCCTTGGGTCGGGAAGATCCCCTGGAGAAGGAAATGGCAATCCACTCCAGTACTATTGCCTGGAAAATCCCGTGGACTAGAGGAGCCTGGTAAGCTACAGTCCATGGAGTCACAAAGAGTCGGACACGACTGAGTGACTTCACTTCACCAATGCAGAAGGTGCAAGCAACGTGGGTTTGATCCCTGTGTCAGGAAGATCCCCTACAAAAGGGCATGGCAATCCACCCCAGTATTCTTGCTTGGAGAATCCCCTGGACAGAAGAGCCTGGAGGGCTACAGTTCATAAAGTCATCAGACATGACTGAAGCGACTTGGCACTCATACAGTTGTGCAGCCATCACCACAATTACGATATAGAATATTTATCATCCCCTCCCCCCAGATTTTTCTTGTGCTCCTTTACAGCCAGTTCCTTCCCCCAGTCCCCAACCCTAGACACCTGTTGATCTGGTCTCTGACACTATCATTTTGCCTGGTATTTCATATAAATTGAATCTTACAGTTTGTAGTCTTTTGTGTCTGGATTCTTTCAGTTAGCATAATGCTTTTCAGATTTATCCATGTTGAATGACTGTGTATCAATAATTTGTTCCTTTTTCTTTTGAGTAAAATTCCATTGCATGGCTGTATAGCAAACTGTTTACTTATTCATGAGTTGATAGAAATTTGGGTTTTTCCAGTTTGGAGCTATTATGAATAAAGCTGCTATGGTCATTTTCATACAAGTGTTTATTTGAACATGTTTTTATTTCTCTCAGGCAACTATTTAGGAGTGAAATGGTTGGGTCATAACAGGAGGTACACATGTTCAGTTTTATAAGAAACTAACAAGTTATTTTCCAAATGGCTATACCATTTGACATTCCTACCAGCAACTTATGAAAGTTCCAATCGCTGTATATCCTTGCTGACGCTTGTTAATTATCAGTCTTTTTAATTATAGTCATTCTAGTATGTGTGTAGATGTAGCTCATTGTGGTTTTTAATTTGCATTTCCCCAATGACAATGATACTGATGAACAACATTTCATATGTTATCATTCATATATTTTCTTTAGTGTTATTTTATCATTTTCTTCTTATTATAAAAAAAAGTAAAAGCAGCATTTATATCATCATAGTTCCTTCTATGTGACAATATACCAAGGGAAGAGAGAGAAAACCAACTTTGTTCAATACTCCATTCTGGGAGGTGTATTCTCAGGTGATCCAAAACAGCCAAGGAGTCAGGTAGTTGATAAACTTTACAGATAAGAAAATGAACCAATAGGTAAGCCATTATTCAAATTCCTGTAGCTATTACATGGTGAAAGATTTTCAAAGTTTATGCTCTTGCTGTGCCCTGCTACTTCTTACGTAAGGCTTTTGAAATTTAACTTTCCTAACTCATATTAAATTCTATGACTCTTGGACTTTTTCTGCTAGATTTTAACTTTCATCAGCTCAACTTTTTAAAAGAGCTAAACTTGGGACTTTCCTGGTGGTCTAGCAGTTAAGACTCTGCTTCCAATGCAGGTGAAGTGTGTTTGATCCCTGAGATTCCTAGCCAGGAAACTAAGGTCCCGCATGCTGCATGGTAGGGCCAAAAAATTGGAAAATTTTTTTTAAATAGCACAGGGAACTATGGTCAATATCTTGTAATAACTTATAATGGAAAATAATTTTTAAATAACATGTGTATATATATAACTGAATCACCTTGCTGTGTACCTAAAATATTGTAAGTCAGCTATACTTCTATAAAATATATACATTAAGGAAAAAAAGAGCTAAACTCTTCTGGAATCTGAATAGACTTCAGATAAGAGGTAATTTTGTTTAAAATATAATTTTTAAAGGCCACAAACAGCCAGGTTTTAAATGCATGCTTAAGGTTTTTTGTTTTTCTTTTGTCAACATTTAAGATTTCTTTATTCTACTGAGAATAGGTGTTAATAAAATATTCTTACCTGTTTTCAAAGTAACCTTTATTTTTACTTGTGACATTTCTTTTGGACAAGGGAGGAAAATATATATTAAACAGTGTTATATAATAAAATGCCAGCCTATAATTTTTTAAAGGTTTAATGCTTTTAAAACTAGATAATACAAGTTATAAAAAAAGAAATTCAGAATATCAAAAAGTATATAGTGAAAAGTAAGTCTCGCATCTTTGGTACCCAGTCCCCAGTTTTCTCCAGAGACATTCATTTTTAACAATTTCCTATATATCCTTCCAGGATATTCCATGCATATGTAAGCACACATATTTAATATATTCTTTAAAATACAAATTGAATTACCATATATACACTAGATCGTGCATTGTCTATTTTATAATGTAACTTAGAGTTCCATGTTGATATTTTAAAAATGCTTCATTGTAATGGCTACATAACAGTCCATTAAAGAATATGCCACAGAAATTCCCTGGCAGTCCAGTGGTTAGAACTCAGCACTTTCACTGCTGTGGGTCTGGGTTAGATTCCTGGTCTGGGATCTTGCCTGGAAAACTCCATGCATGGAGGAACCTGGTGGGCTACAGCCCACGGGGTCAAAAGAAGTCGAACACGGCTGAGCACACACCACTGCGCCACTGCCCTGGGAACTAAGATCCAGGAAGCCACGTGGTGTGGCAAAAACAAAAGACTATGCCGCGGAAACTATTATACTTACCTGGCCTTTTACAGAGGAAGTTTTTTGGGTTCTCTTTTTGTTGCTAATTCTTAACTTAATAGTGAGTGATTAGAGAACATGGTCTCAGGATTAAAAATTGATAACAAAAAACATATTAAAAGCCCTTTGAGATACTGTACTTAGAAATTTAAAATATACATTGCTCCAGGGTAAAAAAGAAATAATAATGAAAAGTTAATAAATACTTGGAACAGAATGATAGTGAAAACCCTGTACATCAAAACTTGTGGAATAGGAAAAAACAAAACTTGTTCAGTTCAGTTCAGTTCAGTCGCTCAGTCATGTCTGACTCTTTGCGACCCCATGAATCGCAGCACGCCAGGCCTCCCTGTCCATCACCATCTCCCGCAGTTCACTCAGACTAGCATCCATTGAGTCCGTGATGCCATCCAGCCATCTCATCCTCTGTCGTCCCCTTCTCCTCCTGCCCCCAACCCCTCCCAGCATCAGAGTCTTTTCCAATGAGTCAACTCTTCACATGAGGTGGCCAAAGTACTGGAGTTTCAGCTTTAGCATTGTTCCTTCCAAAGAAATCCCAGGGATGATCTCCTTCAGAATGGACTGGCTGGATCTCCTTGCAGTCCAAGGGATTCTCAAGAGTCTTCTCCAACACCACAGTTCAAAAGCATCAATTCTTTGGCGCTCAGCTTTCTTCACAGTCTAACTCTCACATCCATACATGACTACTGGAAAAACCATAGCCTTGACTAGACACGCTTGTAGGATAAAGCAAATAGTTTTATCATTTTATGCTCATGTTAGCTAATAAAATACAAATAAACAAAAATTAAAGACATGTATCTCAAATAAGAGATTAGAAAGAAACACAGAATAAATCCAAACAGAATGAAAGGAGATAGATAATACAGAGAACAAAGAATAGAAGAAGGCACATAATTAGAATCAGCAAAGCCAAAAGTTTTTGAAAAGGTGAACAAAATTATTTGGTTTGTTTTTCTATTTTCCAAGATAGAAAAGACATGAATGGATGTATTGAGTTCTTAATCTAGATTACTGCATGCTTTTAGTTCTAGAATTTCCACTGGTTTTTCTTCAAATCTGCCATACCCCTAACCTCTGCTATCAACAAAAATAATTTTTAGTCCTCTGCTGAGATTTTCAATCTTGTGTTTTATCTCCTTAAACACTATCAAACATAATTATTTTAAAGCCTGTGGCTGACAACTCCAATATCAGAAGCCCTGGTGTGGTAACTCTATTTTCCATTATTACTTGTTCTCCTTCAAATTGCCTTATCTCCATACAGGTTTAATGATTTTTAATGCCTGTGGGCATTGTATTTGAAACCCTGAGGCCACAGTGCTATCTTCTATCTAAAAGTGCCACAGGGCATTAGCAACTTTGAGTCCCTAAATCCAATTTCAGGAATTAAAATGATAGCTACAAACTGGGCTAAAACTTCTAGTGAGGCAATTTGACTTCCAGTTTTGACTTAACCATAGAGTAGGGGCTTGCAAGCTCTCAATCCAAGTGTTGGTTGCTCAGTCATGTCCAACTCTTTGAGACACCATAGACTGTAGCCTGCCAGCCTCCTCTGTCCATGGAATTTCCCAGGCAAGAATATTGGAGTAGGTTGCTATTCCCTTCTCCAGGGGATCATCCTAACCCAGGGACTGAACCCAAGTCTCCTGCATTGTGGGCAGATTCTTTACCATCCGAGCCACCAGGGAAGTTAGAGAGAAAATTTATGCCTCCACTACCCATAGCGCTGGCTTCCCAGGTGGCACAGTGGTAAAGAATCTGCCTGCCAATGCAGGAGATACTGAAGATGTGCGTTTGATCCCTGGGCCAGGAAGATCCCTGGAGTAGGAAATGGTGACTCCAATGCCCACTCCAGTATTCTTACCTGGGAAATGCCATGGACAAAGGAGCCTGGCAGGCTACAGTCCATGAGGTCTCAAAGAGTCGGATGTGACTGCGCACACGTCACACATCACTCATAGCATTAACGGCACCAGAAGAGAGAAAAACAAGGGGGCATCCTGAGAACCTGATTCTGTCAATACTCAAATCAATATCCGTGAGATAGTAACATGACATTTAAAGCATTTAGACGTGGGTTCTGAAAGCAGGAAAGGTGAAATAAAGACTACTTCTGTGACCCCAGGCAACCAATATAATCCCAGGAATTAATTGCGGCTCTCCCTCCTAAGACACTATTGGTCCTAAGCTTCTTTCAGTCCTTGACTTGTTGTCTTACTGGCAACTGAGCAGTTCACTTCCTCACCTCCTTCCAGTCTTTGCACAAAGTCTACCGTCTTAAAACAGCATGGCTGATGACCCTATTTAAAAGAGGAACTGTTCTCCTTCCTGCTTTTCATTACCCTACTCAGCTTTCTTTTTTTCATGAACCACTTACTGTTTACTATGCTATGTGATTTACTTTATTGTCATGCCCATTATCTGTCTTTCCCCCATAGAAATGCTACAAAGATGGGAATTTTTGTTTTATCCACAAATATATTCTAGCACCTAGCACAGCATCTATGTAGGTATGCATGTTCAGTCACTAAATCCTGTCTGACTCTTTTGCAACCCCATGGACTGTAGCCCACCAGGCTCTCCTACCCATGGGATTTACCAGGCAAGAATACTGGAGTGAATTGCCATTTCCTCCTCCCAGGGATCTTCCTGATCCATGGATTCTTTACCACTGAGCAACCTGGGAAACCCACAGCAACTATCGGAAGGAATAAATGAAGGCAGTTCTCCTACCATCAAAGATATGAAAGGGAGTATCTCAGATGTCTCACTTCTCCCCTCTAACCCACAGTTAATCAAACATTTTTTCCCCAACTACATACAGCCCTGTCCTTGAGCGAACCAGCAGCTTCTGGGAGGAACAACTATCAGAAGTAAAGATGACCTGAAACACACTAGGTAGTTACTAACAAATGTGCAAAGAAAACATGTTTAGGGATTTCCCTGTGGTCCAGTGGTTAGTTGTTGTTGTTCGGTCACTAAGTCATGTCCTACTCTTTGCAACCCCATGGTCTGCAGCTTGCCAGGCTTTCCTGTCCTTCACTGTCTCCTGGAGTTTGCTTGAACTCATGTTCATTGAGTTGGTGATGCCATCCAATCATCTCATTCTCTGTTGTCCCCTCTTCCCCCTGCCCTCTGTCTTTCCCAGCATCAGGGTCTTTTCACATGAGTCAGTCTTTGCATCAGGTGGCCAAATTATTGAAACTTCAGCTTCAGCATCAGTCCTTCCAATAAATATTCAGGGTTGATTTTCTCTAGGATTGACTGGTTTGATCTTGCTCCAAGGGACTCTCAAGAGGACTCTCAATCACTCCCAGTGGTTAGGACTTCGTGCTTTCACTGCCATGGCCCAGATTCAATCCCTGGGTGAAGATCCCTTTAGATCCCATAAGCTGTGTGGCGTGGCCAAAGGAAAAAAAAGACGACATGTCTACATTGAGTAAAATTTCAACACATAATTTTTAGTGATTGGAACGCAGGAAAAGGCAGACATTTCAAACACACATGAAGTCTTTTTGCTCATTATGTTTCTTGTTAAAGAATCATTGAGATGCATGTTTTCTACACATACTGATTGGTCTACATTTACAAAGCCAACAGCCCACACAGGTACCTGGCTACCTGTACTCATGTGATATGGTTGAGAACAAAAGGTAAATAAAGGATCTTGCTGCTAAGCTGCTGCTAAGTCGCTTCAGTTGTGTCCGACTCTGTGCGACCCCATAGATGGCAGCCCACCAGGTTCTGCTGTCCCTGGGATTCTCCCATCAAGAACACTGGAGTGGGTTGCCATTTCCTTCTCCAATGCATGAAAGTGAAAAGTGAAAGTGAAGTCACTGAGTCATGTCCAACTCTCAGCGACCCCATGGACTGTAGCCTACCAGGCTCCTACGTCCATGGAATTTTCCAGGCAAGAGTACTGGAGTGGGGTGCCATTGCCTTCTCCAAAAGGATCTTGCTGAAAATCAAACAAAACAGAAAAACATTTCCCTTACATCTGTTTGTGGTCTTATTTTGGATTTACATATTGTAGGTTCTTGGATCCTGCCTGCCTGGCCCACCCTTTATCTGGCTCTGCACCTCAAGATAAAGATGATAGAGATTTCTAATACTCATGCACTACCACGCCCTGCATCTATCATTACGATATGGGTTCTTTTGCCTAGAAGCAGATTACCTCTCCTTCTGGAGTTCTAGAATAGGCTTGTTCCTTCAGTAGCAGCCTTCCTGTCTGAATGACTCATCTCCTTTCAGATATTCCTTCTTGTCCTTCTCTTTCAGGAGACTTTGAGGTTGGTTTTTCTTCTTGCTGTTTCAGCTAATGGAGGCTACACTTTCCCCTTTCCAAGATCCAGGAGTCTCTCACTTGGACCTCAACTGGCAATGATCCTCTCATACCCACAAACATTCTGGCACAGTAGCAGCTATATACACTGTAAACCTGACAACTGATCTTAACTTCCACAGAAACCATGGGAATTCACACTGTGAATGAAAAGAAAAATAGCCAAGCTCTTTGGTTTCTCATTAAACACAGTAGGATGCCTTACTAAATACGTGTAAAGGAAGGGGGTCTGCTTTTCTCATATGTGCTCGGTCACTCAGTCGTGTCCAGCTCTTTTGAGACTCCATGGACTGTGGCCCCCCAGGCTCCTCTGTCCATGGGATTCTCCAGGCAAGAATTCTGGAGTGGGTTGCCATTTTCTTCTCCAGGGGATCTTCCCAACCCAGGGATGGAACCAGAGTCTGCTCCACTGCAGTGGATTCTTTACCGCTGAGCCACCAGGGCAGCCTGAGGTATTGTGTTATCTGATGGCAAAAATTTTTTGGGGGGGTGGGAGCCAGATAAAGGGTGGGCCAGGCAGGTAGGATCCAAGAACCTACAATATGTAAATCCAAAATCACTGCAGATGGTGACTGCAGCCATGAAATTAAAAGACACTTACTTCTTGGAAGAAAAGTTATGACCAACCTAGATAGCATATTAAAAAACAGAGACATTACTTTGCCAACAACCATCTATCTAGTCAAGGCTATGGTTTTTCCAGTAGTCATGTATGGATGTGAGGGTTGGACTATAAAGAAAGCTGAGTGCCAAAGAACTGATGCTTTTGAACTGTGGTGTTGGAGAAGACTCTTGAGAGTCCCTTGGGCAGCAAGGAGATCCAACCAGTCCATTCTAAAGAAAATCAGCCCTGAATATTCATCGGAAGGACTGATGTTGAAGCTGGAACTTCAATACTTTGGACCTGATGCAAAGAACTGACTCATTTGAAAAGACCCTGATGCTGGGAAAAATTGAAGGCAGGAGAAGAAGGGGATGACAGAGGATGAGATGGTTGGATGCCATCACCGACTTGATGGACATGAGTTTGAGTAAGCTCCGGGAGTTGGTGATAGACAGGGAGGCCTGGCATGCTGCAGTCCATGGGGTCGCAAAGAGTCAGACATGACTGAGCAACTGAACTGAACTGATGGCAAAATTATTCCCATTTGAGTAAAAGGCTTCAAATAAGAAATAACAGTAGGAATTGATCGAAGGCTGAGATGATGGGGACAAAACCTATTTTCTGTGCTTTGTAAATCTTTATTACTATCATATTTATTTCATGATATAAATGTATAGATTATATTTAAATCAGGCTAGAGTTTTAACAGAATCAAAAGTGTAATTTGTGACTTCCATGGTGGTCCAATGGTTAGCATTCTGTGCTCCCAGTGCCATGGGCCTGGATTGCACCACTGGTTGGGCAACTAAGATCCTACAAGTGATAAGGGAAAAAGAAAAAAAAGGTAAATTTATAATACTGACTGATGAGTGAGTTCGTGATCCAAAGCAAAATCCTCTCCTTAGAATTTTCTGTCTTGGAATTTAACTTGCTTTGTTCAGCTCAGTTCAGCTCAGTTGCTCAGTCCTGTCTAACTCTTTGTGACCCCACGAATCACAGCACGCCAGGCCTCCCTGTCCATCACCAACTCCCGGAGTTCACTCAGAGTCGCGTCCATCGAGTCAGTGATGCCATCCAATCATCTCATCCTCTGTCGTCCGCTTCTCCTCCTGCCCCCAATCCCTCCCAGCATCAAAGTCTTTTTCAATGAGTCAGCTCTTCGCATGAGGTGGCCAAAGTACTGGAGTTTCAGCTTTAGCATCATTCCTTCCAAAGAAATCCCAGGGCTGATCTCCTTCAAAATGGACTGGTTGGATCTCCTTGCAGTCCAAGGGACTCTCAAGAGTCTTCTCCAACTTGCTTTGTTAGATAACCTTTTTGTAAAGAAAAAAAGAAAGCCTGAGTAAATATATATTGTTTAGTTGTTTATTTTTGAACCTGGTAAATTTCTGGGTTTTACTTTTTTCACTGACCTTTATATATTTAAGATTCTTCCATGTTATTGCATTTAGCTATAGTCTATTCATTTTCACTTTTGTATATTATTCCATTATGTGAACATACCTCAATTGATCATTTCTCTTATCAATACATGTAAATGCATATATAGATCTTGTGCTTGTGCTCAGTCGAGTCCATCTTATTGCGACCCCACAGACTGTAGCCCGCCAGGTTCCTCTGTCCGTGAGATTTTCTGGGCAAGAACACTGGAGTGGGTTGCCATTTCCTTCTCCAGAGGATCTTCTGGACCCAGGGATGAAACTTGCTTCTCTTGCGTCTCCTGTATTAGCAGGCAGATTCTTTTACCACTGTGCCATCTGGGCTATATGTAGGCATCTATGTATTATTTATAAATCCTTATGTTTGTGTATATATAGATAGATAGGTAGATACATATCTACCTATCTACCTATATATATATATATATCATATATGATATATATACATAGAAAGAGAGAGAGAGATTGCGAGAGATGAGTTGTTGCAGAACTTTTCCATTATAAACACAGCTGCTAACATCTTTCACATATATCCTTGCTTTCATGTACATAAGTATCACTTGTGTATACTCCTAACCTTTACTAGTAAATACCCGTTTTCCTAAATGGTTGTCCCAGTTTAGACTCTTACTAGTAATGGGAAGAATTCCCATTGATTCACATCTTCTTCATTTAGTTGGTATTATTAGACTTCTTGGGCTTCCCTAGTGGCTCAGTGGTAAAGAATCCATCTGCCAATGTAGGAGACACCAGAGGCAGGTTCAGTACCTGGGTTGGGATGATCCCTTAGAGAAGGAAATGACAACTGACTCCAGTAATCTTGCCTAGGAAATCCCATGGACAGAAAAGCCTGGCAGGTGACAATCCATGGAACCGCAAAAGAGTCAGACAGGGCTTAGCAAAACAACAACAAATCAGACTTCCTGCTTTTTGTTAATCTCAACCACAGCATTTAAAACAGAATAAAACCTTTTGTCAAAGTTAATGGATCTGGTTCCAAACTGAAGCTCTTGCAGCACTTGGCCAAGAGAAACTGACTGCCCACATGGCAGCTCCCACTTGTCCCTGCCTCATCAGGTGGAAGCAGCGTCACAGTTCCTAACAGTCTTATTGATGGTGGTGGTTTAGTAACTCAGTCCGATTCTTGTGACTCCATGGGGATTCCCCAGGCAAGAATACTGGAGTGGATTGCCCCTTCCTTCTCCAGAGGCTCTTCCCAACTAAGGGATAGAACCTGGGTCTCTATCATTTCAGGCTTACCAACTGAGCCACCAGGGAAGCCCTGCTGGTCTTATTGGCAGCTGCCTCATTTTGTATACATTGCAATGTATACCAATTGACACTTCAAAGTGATCTCAGCTATATCCAATCTGGGCATTCAGTTCAGTTCAGTCGCTCAGTCATGTCTGATTCCTTGCGACCCCATGAACTGCAGCATGCCAGGCCTCCCTGTCCATCACCAACTCCAGGAGTCCACCCAAACCCATGTCCATTGAGTCGGCGATGCTATCCAACCATTTCATCTTCTATTGTCCCCTTCTCCTCATGCCCTCAATCTTTCCCAGCATCAGGGTCTTTTCAAATGAGTCAGCTCTTCACATCAGGTGGCCAAAGCATTGGAGTTTCAGCTTCAAAATCAGTCCTACCAATGAACACCCAGGACTGATCTCCTTTTAGAAACTCATGATATTTTGATAACACATGCTCTTTTTTCTGCCTTTCTTTTCAAATAGATTTTTCATAAACCTCAACCACAAAATTTTGACGTAGAAAAGCAGCTGTGTAATGTTTTTTTGTATGTTTTTTAAAAACATTTTTTCTTAGTAAAAATAAACCTAGTTTTATATGTTAAAACTGTTCACATTTGTGTATATTAACTTCCTAAGAAAATACAAATTTGAAAGTCAGTTGGTATCTACCAATATCTTCCAGAGACGTTATCTGAAAAACTGAGTTGAGAACAAGGAGATCTCAATCCTCACTTAACACTCATTCACTGAATGATCTCTGATCTCCCTAGGTGTAGAATTCCTCACCAGCAAAATGAAAATAACACCCTGCCAGCCTTACGGGCTATTGTGAGTTAAATGATACAATGCAGTCACTCACCCATCCCACTTCCACTGAAGTCCTATGTTGGATTATAGTATTTTACCATGTGTTTTGGGAAAACAAAAACATGTAAGAATTGTTTCCCATCCACCCCCTACCCCCTGGAGTTGGCAAAGTATTATAGCAGAGATAATGTGAAAATGACAGAATTTTATGAAGGTATAACGTTATATGATCATGGTGGTTATAATGAAGATTATATGAAAGTTGTAAAAAAAACCAAAACTGGAGCCAAACAATACTGAGAACCCCTTTAAGAAGATATTTCAAAGCTTTCTCTCTCTTCTAACCATACCAAAGGCATTCTATAGATTTTTTTTTAATGAATATGCATGCAAGCTAAGTCACTCCAATCATGTCTGACTCTTTGCAACTCTACGAACTGTACCCATGAGGCTCCTCTGTCCATGGGATTCTCCAGGCAGGCATACTGAAGTGAGTTGCCACTTCCCAGGGATCTTCCCAACCCAGGGATTGAACTGGTCCCTTGTCTCCTACATTGGCAGGCAGGTTCTTTACCACTAGCGCCACCTGGGAAGGTCAAAAATGAGTATATTTTTTGCTAATTGCAGTATTCTGATAAAAGTTAAATACAAAGAAACTATAAATTTTATAATGAAAAGCACCTGAAGCCAGAAAATCTAAGCTGCAATAAGCACACAGCTGTAACTTGGGATCCCTTTAATTTGTCAGTTTCCCAAACTATTCTAGGCTCAGAGACTTGCCTCCCCACTTCATCCCACTTTCCTTATCAGTTCCTACTCAGTTCACTTCTGTGGGAATGGGATCCCTATTTCTCCATAGTGAGAGATATCATTGCCCTGCTGTTTAATTCTGCTAAAATATAGGGAATTACCACTCACAAATGGCTAGGGGAAAAAAAAAAATCCCTAGCCAAGAGGGTCTGGAGATGAAGCCGAATCAATTGCAAGCCTGTCTTCTTAGAGAACTAGCAAGTGAAAATAGGCATGATGGCAGTACTAGGGAGGAGTCATTCCTTTTCCCTTTCCTAAGCCAGTGAATGGTTTAGGTTTAGCAGTTTCTAGGCTGGAAGGGCTGAAGTAGAGAGGCATATATGCTCTTGCGGTTTCAGATAAAGATGTATAAGAATTTCACAATGTAACCCATTACATTGGAGGAGCTCATCTCTCCCTGCCTAGAATACACAGTAGGTTTTCAGGACTTAGCTGTTAGAGGACTAGAGACAGCTTTCTCACAGGCTCTGTCCTGACTCTGAACACAGGACTAACAAACCTCCACCCCTTCAGTCAGTGCCTCCATGGAAACCAGGAGAGTCAATCTGTTATCTCCCTGTATGGCTGCGTGGTTTGTTTGTTTTTCCTGTCTTTTGTATTAGGAAGCAAATTAGAATTATTAAAGAGAAGGAAAGTACAAAGCTCTCAGCATAGACACTGAGAAGGGGTAAAGAGTCCCCAGCTGCGTTGTTTTTTTGTTTTTAACCGATCCTGTGTCAGGAGAGTTTCCTCCATTGGTATGAATACTTGTGGGAGCTATTACAGTAATTACAATAAATACTAGAGCCTATGGAGTGCCTTTTTTTTTTTTGCCTTTGCTTCTTTTATTAAAAAATTTAAAAAATTTTTATTAGAGTTTATGGGCTTCCCAAGAGGTGCTAATGATAAAGAACCTACTTGCCAATGCAGGTTAGATGTAAGAGATGGGGATTTGATCCCTGAGTAGGAAAGATTCCCTGGAGAAGGGCATGGCAACCCACTCGAGTATTCTTGCCTGGAGAATCCCATGGACAGGGGTGGTGAAGGTCTCAGGTATGGTAAAATAGGAGGAGTTTTGGTGATTAATAGCTACCACCAGTGTTTACTACTCTTCTGCGCTATCTCAGTAAAACCTCTCAAGAGCCCTTTGACATAAGGCCATTATCGAATTCTTGTTCTTATGCTCATTCTCAGTCTTATTCCATAGATAAAGAAGCAAAGTCGGATTGAATGGTTAAAAGCCTTCGGCTGGAGTCAGGTAGAACTGGTTTGAAAATCACTGCTATCACTCACTGACCTTAAGTAAGTCATTTCACTCCCTTGTCCCTTCGTTACTTTATATATAATACCGGTATAATTACAAAGTAGGACCTAACACTTGTTCAACATATATTAGATGTTTGGACTGTGCAAAGTACGTGACATGAATTCACTTAGATTTTCAGTCTATGTGGTAAGTAAAATCATTATCTACACTTTGTAGAGGAAACTGGGAGTTTAAATAACTTGTCCAAGTTTACACAGATAGGTGGTATGTATGGAGCCACAGTTGGAATTCAGGGACAGTAACAGTTTCCTAGGACATTATTGTGAGGATTAAATAATATATTGTTATAGCCTATGTAGAAGTAAATATATGACAGAGTAGCACAAAAGATGAGAGGGAATGTAAGCAGAACTACATTGTGATAAGTTTCTTATATTATGCATGAAGCAATGTAACAGTAACTCCAGGTAGACTCGATAAATTAAGAATTCATATTGTAACCCCTGGAGCAACCACTAAAGACAAAGTACAGAAGAATATCATGCCATTATTATACCATGACATCATAAAAAGCTAATGGGGGACATATAATGAAATAGTAAAATACTTATCTAATCCAAAAGGAAGGAGGAAAGGAAGAACAAAGAAACAAAATATAAATAGAAAACAAATAGCAAGATGGCGGGCTTAAATCTAACTATGGCAGTAATCACTAAATTAAACTAAGCACTAAAAAGGCAGAGGTCATCAAACTAGGTAAAAAATTAATGCCCATCTATATGCTACTTTAAAAAGACATACTTTAAATACAAACAGACAGACAAATTGGACATGTTGAAAGGAAAAAGAATATGAAAATTAGTGTGGTTCCTATCAAAGTAGACTTCAAGGATTACCAGAAAGGATTACAAGAAAGAAAGAAATTTTACAATAATAAAAGGCTGAACTCATTAGAGCATAACTCATTAGAACATAACAATTCTAAGAATTTGCCTCAAATAATAGAGCTTCAAAACACATGAAAGCAACAATTGACAGAATTAAAGGGAGAAATATACAAATCCACAATTATAGCTTGACAGTCCTCTTTGTAATCTCTGTAGTCTTTGACAGAAAATGCAAAGAAAAAAAAATCAGTAAGGATATGGAAGATTTGAATAACATTATGAACCAACTTGATCTAACTGACATTTATCCAGTGCCACATATAATAACCGTAAAACACACATTCTTTCAAGTGCAAATGGAGCACTCATCAAGATAGGCCCTATGCCTAGGACAAAACAAGCCTCAATAAATTTCAAAGAATAATCCAGTGCATGAGGGTGCAATGAGGATGAGAGTTAGCTATGTATCTCATAATCTATGGTTCTATGAATGCTACTCAGACGTAACAAATTCTCTAGCAGCTTCTTCCTGGTTTAGCAATATTACTCGCTTATTAGGTTTTCAGAGATCTTATCAAGATTAAGACCTAACTCCCCTAAAGAATTGAATTATTTAAATAGCAACTACAAAGAAAAGAACTTGAATTTAGTCTCTCTTTTCTCGGGTTCTGAAGTTTTCTCTTCTCAAAAAATGCAGTTTTCCACCCGAAATTTGGCACCAAATGATTTAGACTCTATCATATCTGTTACTCATAATTTTCTAAAATAATATCAGTTGCCACCAAGGACAATGAATTTTTACAAAAGATAATCTGTTGATTAGGGATCCTCTCTGTAGAGCTCTTGTTACTCAGCTCAGTCCTATAGAGAAGGGAAACACTGATGATCACCTTAAAAAAGATGCTCTATGTGTACATTGGTTACAAATATCTTAAGAAGGAATACTTAGATAAAAACGCTTTGAAAATAGAATATAGTAGGAGTTCCTAAACTGGGTTCTGTTGGCCTGACTAGGAGAACTTGCCTGAAAATGTGCTGATGACATTGTCCTGAAGAAATAGCTGATCATAACTTTCCTTAGGTTCTCAAGGAATAGGAGCCTTAACCCCTAGAATGCTAAAAGAATGTATCTCTCTCTTTTTTTTTAAAGTTGCTGAAAGCATTTTCATACTTTACCTATATAAAAGACTCAAAACTGCATTTCTGCTTTTCATCTATAATATAGAATCATGCCCCCCAAGCATCATGTGCTCATTGGTTTCACTCAACTCTTCTTCAGGGTCCATTTATTTACATCTTGCAAAATAAAACTTTGGAGACACCTGTTGGGGAAAATGTGGGCTTAGAGTATTGACTTGTTCTTTTTTCCCTTTATTTCAAATACATACCAAGCCTGTGCTGCTATGAGATTCTTCGGGGTGCTATGGAGATTGCCATCAATACTGAGAACCCTGATCCAATGGGACCTATGCAGTTGAGAGCATCTGCATGAAGTCATTTGGGCCCAAATCTGGACCCAGAACAGCCCATCTCTCGCTAGCAATTGGACTTTAGGGGGGAAAAATCATAAAATGTGTTTGAGCCTTGGTTTAGAGATTTCATCTGTGAAATGGAGCAGAGTAGTAACTACTATCACATGTGATTTTTAGATTCTTTTGAACACTTTTATATTACTAACATTTTGGGCGGGGGGTGGGGGACTTGATGTGTGTATTTGATCCAGACCCATCCTCCTTTCTTGCTACGTTTGCCTCTTGGCCCCCCGACTCATTTTACCTCAGCCCCACTGCCATTCTTTTTCGTGCCTCAAATAAACCAAACTCATTTCCACTTGAGATTCCTGGCATCTGCTGTTTCTTCTGATGAGAGGTGCTTCACAGCTTTCTGCTTTTCTTTTGCTCACTCTTTCTTATCCTTGGATTTCAGCTCATACACATTCCCTTAGAATTTTTTTGACCATTCACCATGACCATATACATTTACTATGACCTTTCTCTTATTGTTTTCTTAGTACTCATCATTAATAACATTTTTCTAGTTTGCTTTTTAAAAAATTCGTTTGTCCTCATCAGAACTTGTTGAGGGTTGTGATCCCTGGACTCAGGACAGTATCCATCAGAGGAAAGAGCTCATTGATATGTATTTGTTGACTAAATGAACCAAAGAAAATCAAAAGTTCGAAAAGGGCGTAGACTGGCGATGGTACAGATTAAAAACTCATCAGCGTTAGCAATTTGGTTTTATACAGTTGTTACTCATAACATCTACATTTCACAAGAGGGGATGTGTGTTTATATTTGCATAATAAAACTCGGCAAAAAAACGTAATTGGTCTAGAACAATAGTCCCATATCAAAGGTGAGCTCAGATTCCAATTATGCAAAATAGAAAATCTCTCTTCCCCACCCACAAGGTTTACAAAAAATTCTTAGGTGGTTTTCCCCCTGGCTAACTGTGACATCTATTAAAACGACAGAAGGTTACAGTTACTTGAGAGTGTTGCAGACCTGTGCTTCATAGGGGAAAGTTGTTTCCACCTGGAGCACTTGTAAACGTTGGATTGGCCTCTGATGGACAGGTAAGATAAAATGGGTAAATGGGCAGAGGGATGGGCTGGGAAGGAAGCATTATAGGCTGATGGAGTCCCCCGTAATTTCCATCAGAGCCATCAAAACCATCCCAAATAAATCTTCAAGCTAAACAAGAGAGCTGGACTTGCTCTCTAAGTGCACCAGCCTCAAACATGTCCACAAGCTTCTGTTTTGGAATTGTTACTTTATCCAGGTGTGGAGGGAAGAATATAGCATGGATTCAATTGCCTCCTCTTAAAGGAGTGGTGGTAAATAAGGTGGAATGAGGAGCCTGAGTGCCAGGGCCAAGGCCTGTGCCTTTAAGATCTCTAAGTCGAGGAGGTGTGTATGTGTAGGGCAGGGGGAGGTCATTGAATGACTATCAAGAAAATGATTTGAAAGGAAAGACCAGAGTGAAGGCTGTTAATAGTTCAGGCAAGAAAAGCAACACAGGCTCCAGAATCAGGGAAGAAATATAAGAAGAATACTTTTTTTTAAGAAAGAAATATGAACAAGTGTTGTACAGATCAGAGGTGCCCAGTCGGGTTGTGTGGGCCCGTGGGCCACAACTTATGCCGGGTAGGGTGGGGGTTCATGGATTTGTTCTAATGGTTTTGGCCCATAGTATACAAATATTCTGTGCCACTTCAAAATAATAGCCCGTGGTGTCTAGTGGCCATATCATGAAAGAGAAATAATGAAGGCACTGTATCTTTTAAAAAAAATCCCCTTTTGTAGCACTTCCTTAAAAACAGCTACTTAATGCAACTCTGTCAGTGAGCTCCTGACAGTTCTGTCCTAACGATTCTGATATTAATGAAAGAACTTGGTAAAGGGCTGAAGTGTCTTCCTGGTAAGTGGTTTCGTTTATGCTTTTCAAAACTCCTTGAAATAACTATTATTTTTCTTTTTTTGACTTGATGAGTGTTTTTCATTGACTGCCTATTCTGGTACAAGACATATTAATCGATTGAAGTGATCGATAATGTTTTCAAGCTTTTTTTCTTCCATTTGGGTTTGCTATTTTAAAGAGTCATGATTGTTTGGGGGGATATTTTAGTCAAAGGGAGTAGTTTCATACAAACATTTAATTCGAAGTACAGCACTCACCTAGGTAGGTATTTCCTTTGGAGTCATAATTAATTGAAAGTTATTGATATGGCCTTTAAAAAATACCTGTACTGGTAATATCCATTAGAAATCATAGTTCAGATTATTTATGGATTTTCTTTTTTTGTTGTTTTTGCTAAATTTTTCAACATCTTCCACATTGAGAAGCTGTATTTTTTTCCAACCTTATTGAGATAAAATTGGTGTATAACACTGTGTAAGGTGTACAATATGACGATTTGACACACGTACAAATTGGGAAAGGATTACCACCATAAGATTAGTTAACACATTCATCACCTCCCATAGTTACCTTTCTTAAATGGCTTTTCTTCTCATGTTAGTTGCTCAGTCGTGTCCTGCTCCTTGCAACCCCATGGACTATAGCCCACCAGGCTTCTCAGTCCATGGAATTCTCCAGGCAAGAGTGAGTGCTGGAGTGTGTTGCCATTCTTCTTTCCAGGGGATCTTCTCAACCAACCCAGGAATTGAAACTGGGTCTCCTGCATTGGCAGGTGGATTCTTATGGCTGAGCTCTTTTAAATGACATAGTGATTTCAAAGAGCAGAACAGAATTTTGGTGTTTGACATATTATATTGATATGTTATGGATATGTTTAGTGATAGTATTAGATTGTATCATCTTATGCAAGGTTAAATATTAAAGAGAAAGCTCATTGTGTTTGGAGGATAAATTCTAAAAACTTGTATAAACAGTGTGGTTTGGTGTGCTAAATGAAATGGTAAGCAATGTAGATCCACCACCCGCTCTTTCTTATGTGGATTTGTTTGTTTTTTGTAGCGTATAGAACAGAAAGTTTTAAAACATTTAATGTGGGTCAGTATGATAACTATTTAAAACAAAACTTACTTACAGAGATAAGAAAGGAGATGTAAAATTATAGACCAGGATTCTTAACGTAGGATTTTTAGAAAGTCTACAGGTGGGTTTCATAGAGTACATTTTATTTGTAAGGTAAATTCACATTTTATGAGAGAAAAAGCCTGTCTTTCACCAGATTTTCAGAAGTCTATACGATACCAGAAGGTTAAAAAGCAAAATCACTGTTATAAATGGACAGCCTGGCTAAGGTTAAAAAGATTTTCATTTCCAGAACTTTTTAATACTTCCAGGAATTTTAAAATACTTGACGTACTTAAATATACTCAAATTATTTCTGTATTCTCATATGTTAAGTGGTTTGCGTGGTTAACTGTTTAGCTATTTCATTTTTTTAATCTCTTTTTCTAACTGAAGTATATTTACAGTGTGCTAGTTACAAGTGTAAAACAAGGTGATTCAGCAATACATATTTAGCTATTTTAACATTTAAGAAATTTGGAGGACTTCCCTGGTGATCCAGCGGTTAATGCAGGGGGCCGGAGTTCAACCCCTGGTTGGGGAACTAGATCCCACATGCTGCAACTGAGGCCCAGTGCAGCCAAATAAATGATAAATAGATTGTTTTTACAAGAAATGTTGTAATGATAGAAAAGCGAACATAAATCTTCATAGGAAATTTTTGTAGAAAGGAAATTTGTACTCATCAAAATTCAGATGGTACTTTCGATTTATATAAAGTATAGGCAGAAAATAGTTTAAGCAGTCTTTTTTAATTCAGAGGCAAATTAAATAGAAACACTAATTTTGTTTTTTACATATTAATTTTTTTCAGAATTGTCAATTTTTTAATGAAGCATGGTAAGTTGACATTTAAAAATCTTCTTTATTTTTCCTCATTAGATTAATAAGGATATGAGATGGTTGCAAAACTGTTTAATTTTAGGTCTTAGAGACATGCTTTTGAATCATTTTTTAAATAGTGAGCCAGATTCTGTTTGATAAACATACTTCCTCTATCCCTTTTTCTAAATCAGTCTTCTGTTATATAACTAACTCCTTGCTAAAAATTTATAGAATGAGCACTGGTTTTAGATACTACATTGCAGAGCAGTGGATCTCAACCAGGCTTGATGTTGTCCTCCAGGGCATATTTGGCTATGTTTAAGATATTTTTGGTTGTCACCAGTGGGATTGACACTGGTATCTAGTGGGTAGAGACCAGGGCTGCTGTTTTGCACCCAACAATGCACAGGACAACCCCCTACAAAAGAGACAGTCAACTAAAAATGCTAATAGGCTGTGCTGTGGTTGAGAAGCCCTCCTTTACATCAGCAAAATTAAGTTCAACTGGTAATTTCTTAACTCCAGAGTTCTGCCATTGTTCTAATAGGCTTGTGCTGAACAAGACAAGCTGGGTCAAGCATTTGAAGATGCTTTTGAAGTACTGAGGCAGCATTCAACTGGAGACTTTCAGTACTCCTCAGGTAAAGATGTCCGTCTCCTTCTGTTTGTACATCAAATGGCTTGTTGGTCACATAACACACACATGAGAATAATAACCTGAACAGAAAAGATCCTTTTTACCCAGCGCATCTAGGATCAGTTCTAAAGGCAGAAATCAAACAGGATTATCCACCTTAAACAATTTTTGTTAGGTTTTGTATATTACTGAAACATAACTGATTTATAATATTATATTAATTTCAGGTGTACAACATTGTGATTCACTGCATTATAAGTCGTTCTAAGATAATAGCTACAATTCTCTGTGCTGTACAACATATCTTTGTTGCTTATCTTTCTCATACATTGTAGTGTGTTTATCTCATACCACTGAATTGTCCTTCCCACCTTCCCCGTCCCTCTACATAGCCACAAGTTTGTTTTCTATGTCCTAGAATATCTTTCTGTTTTGTTTGTATTATTTTTTAGATTCCTCATATAAGTGATATCATCTAGCGCTTGTCTTTGTCTGGCTAATCTCACTAAGCATAATGTTCTCTAGATAAATACTTGTTGCAAATTGCAGAATTTCATTGTTTATGATTTAGTAATGTTCCACTGTATGTATATACCACATCCATTTGTCTGTTGATGGACACTTAGGTTGTTTCCCTGTCTTTACTATTGTAAATAGTGCTGCTGTGAACATTGGAATGCATGTATCTTTTTGAATTTAGAGTTTTCATTTTCTTCAGATATATATCTAGGAGTGGAATTGCTGAATCTTATGCTAGTTATTTTTTTGAGAATCCTCTATACTGTTTTTCATAGGGGCTGTACAGATTTGCATCCCCAAATTTGCATTCCCTTGTACACTAACAGTGTACAAGGGTTCCTTTGTCCCCCATATTCTCTCCAGAATTTATTGTTTGTAGACTTTTTGATGATGGTCCTTTTGACCTGTGTGAGATGATATCTCATAGTTTTGGTTTGCTTTTCTCTAATAATTAGCAATGTTGAGAATCTTTCCATGTGCCTATTGGCCATCTCTATGCGTTCTTTGGTGAAATGTCAGTTCAGGTCTTCTGCCCATTTTTGCGTTCTTTGGTGAAATGTCAGTTCAGGTCTTCTGCCCATTTTTTGATTGTTCTTTTTTTTATATTGAGCTCTTTATATATTTTGGAAAGTGACCTATTGTGAGTCACATCATTTGCAAATGTTTTCTCACATTCTGTAGGTTGTCTGTTTTGTTGATGGTTTCCTTTGCTGTACAAAATTTTTTTAGGTTTAATTAGATCCCATTTGTTCGTGTGTGAGCATGCTAAGTCTCTTCAGTTGTGTCCAACTCTTTGAGACTCTATGGACTGTAGCCCACCAGTCTCCTCTGTCCATGGGATTCTCTAGTCAAGAATATTGGAGTGGGTTGCCTTGCCCTCCTTCAGGGGATC
Source organism: Capra hircus (assembly GCF_001704415.2). Taxonomy (NCBI): domain Eukaryota; kingdom Metazoa; phylum Chordata; class Mammalia; order Artiodactyla; family Bovidae; genus Capra; species Capra hircus. The sequence continues at coordinate 63,984,466 of NC_030812.1, forward strand.
CTCCCAACCTAGGGATGCAACCCCCATCTCTTATGACTCCTGCAATGGCAGGTGGGTTCTTTACCACTAGAACAATCTGGGAAGCCCCCCCCATTTGTTTGTTTTTTGCTTTTATTTCTTTTACATTAGGAGACCGACCTGCCTATTCTCTATGCTAAATAAATGTTGTGTCTCACATATTAAAAATGCCATGATCAATCACACAAGCATTTATCATCATACACATACACAAATATAAAATTTGACCTTGTCAGTTTCTTTCTCTGTTTTTAAATTAGATTACAAAAATTACCTGGCTTTTATCAACCACCGTTCTCATATCAGAGGAAATTCCAACAGCTATGGTGTGCAGCCTGCAGAGGAACCCATCTATAATTGGAGAACAGTCATAGTGAGTACTTTTACCAGGAGACTGTCATCCCTCAGTAACAAGCAAATTTCCTATTTACACCAGCCTTCTCTTAGTGTATGCTAGCTGAAACTGACTGAAAATTCTCACTTGGGGCCACTTGTGGTGCGAATTTGGCAGGCAAGTTGGGGAATCATCAATGCTGTCAAGAAGGAAACTCCCCTTTATCATTGTTCTTCATCTGACTTCAGACAGGTCTGAATGATTCTATAAAGAGGAGGTATTTTAGGGTTCTCATGTCAATGCTTCTCCTCAGTCCATCCAGAAAACTGCAGAAAAGCTATGGTTCCCCTAAAAACAATCCCTGTACTGGCTCTACCTACAATCTCGTATTAACCTGCTTTGTTTCTCGTCCCAAGCTCAGAGCTAGCTATGTATATTGGACCAATTCATTTCTATTTTAGCACCTTCTGCAAATGGAAGTGTCCCTACCATCTCTTCCTTCCGTGTGTTTGTTTTGCATTGTTTTCTTTTTAAAAAAAATTTATTTTTATTTATTTTTTTGGCCACGTCATGGCATGTGGGATCTCATTTCCCCAACCAGGGATTGAGTCCATGCCCCCTGCTATGAAAGTGTAGAGTTCTAACCACTTGACTGCCATGGAATTCTCGGCATTGTTTTCCTGATGTACCCATTTTATCGAACAGTCTTAATATAGTACAGTATAAATGTAAAGTAGCCTTCATTTTTTTTCAGTCATTACCTTCAACCATGCTATGTCAAATGTCCTTTTTCTGTCCCTATAAATTGTACTGTCAGGGTCTCTCCAACAAGACATTTCTTTTAAGAGGGAGTTTTGGTTTTACTTTAGTCTCTCTCACCTCCCCTTAGGGTTACCAGGTAAGTTATAGGATGCCTAATATTTTTAGTTGCTAGGGCAACCCTTCTTCCTCTTCAGATTCAACCTGCAGTGGGCAGTGCACAACCTCTTGTGGTTGGGAACTCGTCCCCTGCTGTGTAGGGATGGCTCAAGTCTAGCCCCTTCTGCCCTGTCTTTTTACCATATGTAATGGTAGAAGCTCAGACTGTTTCCTCCTGCCTCGTCTCTTGGCTTTGCCCTCCTGCAACTGCCATCTGTCTCGCCTTGTCTCGCCTCGTCTAGATGGGTGTCCAGTTCAGGAATGGAAGTTTGTCTTCCCTTTTTGCTGGCATCTCCATTTCTACTAGTGATTCTTTTGAATCTTTCTTACTGGTCATTTTTAGGGAAAGGAGGAAAGTAACCCACTCTCCTTTATCAGAAAGAAGGGAGAATTCAGAATGCCTCTCAATTCTGAGGATACATAGAATTCCTTGGTATCCTCTGTCCCTTGGCACTCTCTGTATATGGGTTTGATGCTGGCTCTGCCCTGGGAGACAGCCACTGAAGGCAGTGCTTTTCAGAATTTGAGAGCTGTTGAACATTCTTTTTGCCCTCAGATTTTGACTTTGGCCACCAGTTGGTGGCCGCACAGAAAGTCCCATTTAACATCTTGATACATTATTTGTATAGAACAGTGCTGCGGACCTCTATTTTGAAGGAAATATTCATCAATCTCTGGAGAACGTCCCCGAAAACCAGCTGGTACAACCTGTTATTCTCCAGCAAAAGGGAGGAAAAGGTATGTGGATACATCACCCCTTCCAAAAGAACCAAGTCTTTATCAAAGCAGCTTTTAGGGGATTTCATATCTGAGTTTGGAAATTACTTGCAAAATGTTCTTTTCTCACAACTGAGAATAACTTAACTCTGACAGACAAAAGACTCCAAGCTGTTTATTTTGAATGAGCTTTCCTTTTGCTTCATGGAGATGTTGTAAAGGTGCAAAGTGTCATTCCCTCAAATAAATCTGTGTTCAAGTATAGGGTGTAAGGGGATTTCCCTGGTGGTTCAGTTCTTAAGACTGTACTGTCAATGCAGGGCTCACGTGTTTGATCCTGCATGCCATCCAGTGAGGCCTGAAAAAAAAAAGAATAGGATGTAAAATATGGAGAACAAATTACTGGTTACCAGCAGGGGGAGCGGATATATAAAGGTAGGGAATTAAGAGGTTATTATATATAAAGTAAGATACAAGGTACATTCTACAACACAGAGAATAAAGCCAATATTTTATAATAGCTTTAATTGGCATATAGCCTTTAAAAATTGTTAATCATTATATTGTACACCTATAACTTATATAATATTGTACATCTTCTATGCTGCTACTGCTGCTGCTAAGTCGCTTCAGTCATGTCCGACTCTGTGCGACCCCATAGACGGCAGCCCATCAGGCTCCCCTGTCCCTGGGATTCTCCAGGCAAGAACACTGGAGTGGGTTGCCATTTCCTTCTCCAATGCATGAAAGTGAAAAGTGAAAGTGAAGTCACTGAGTCGTGTCCAATTCTCAGTGACTCCATGGACTGCAGCCCATCAGGCTCCTCCATCCATGGGATATTGCAGGCATCTTCTATACTTCAATTAAAAAAAAAGAATAAGGTATACAAATTTTAGGTATAGAAGGGGGAAGTTTTCCATAAATTGTCTTAGCAATCTTATTCCAGTAGTGAAGCCCTAGAGACAGAAATCATCTTTTCTATTAAGTTCCATATTAACAACTTTATTTCGTAAATTTGAAATCCTGATTTCATAAATTGAAGGTGATCTCATCTAACAGGTAAGCAAAAAGTGTTAAAGCAGGATAATAACTTGTGTCGGCCAAGATGTGGGCCACACACACTCCCATGCATTTTTTTTTCATGTGCATTATTAAAGGGGGGTATAAACTGGTACAGTTTTGTAAAGCAATTTAGCAATACCTCCCCAAATTTTAAATGTTTATATCTTTCGACTCTTAGTGACTCTATGACTCAGTGGTTGAGTGTGAACTCTGGGTTAATTATGTGAGCCTGGCCAAGTCATTTAACCTTCTGTACCATAGTATTCGTATTCAAAAAATAAAGAAAAGCAAATGATAGCAATTGTACACACATTGTAAGATTGCTGTAAAAATTAAGTTAGAAAACCCACATAAATCACTGTGCTTATAGTCTAGTACTATGGATATTTCCTCAAAGACCTTAGATGCTTATGTGTGTGTAAATATGTATTAGGATGTTCCTTGCAATGTTGTTTGTGATAGTATACACATACTAAATACAAAGACATGTAAGATGCATCACAACTTTATACTGAAATTTAAAAAATGATATCATAGCTAAAATTATTTTGTTTTTTAAATTTATATTTTTTATTGAGGTGTAGTTGATTTATAATATTATATTAGTTTCAGGTTTACAACATACTGATTCAAAATTTTTGTAGATTATACTCCATTTAAAATTATTATAAAATATTGGCTGTATTCCTTGTACTGCATAATATATCCTTGTAACTTTTTTCATACATAGTAGCTTGCACCTGTTGATTCTCTATCCTAATCTTGCTCTTCCCTCCTTCTCTCTCCCCACTGGTAACCACTAGTTTATTCTCTATATCTTTGAGTCTGTTTCTGTTTTGCTATATTTGTTAATTTTTAAACTTAAAAAAAATTTTTTAGATTCCACATATAAGTGATAACATACAGTATTTATCTTTTTCTCTGTCTGACTTTTCATTTTATCGTAATACCCTCTAGGTCCATCTACTTTGTTGCAAATGGCAAATTTTTATTTTATTTTTTTATGGATGAGTTATATTCAGATGTATGTGTATATACATCTTCTTTATCCATTCATCTGTTTATTCACACTTCGGTTATATCCATATTTTGGCTATTATAAATAATGCTGCTGTGAACATTGGGATGCATGTATCTTCAAATTAGTGTTTTCATTTTCTTTGGATATACACCCAAGAGTGGGATTGCTGGGTCATATGGTGGTTCTTTTTTTTTCTTTTTGCCACTCCATCTGGCACGTGGGATCTTAGTTCCCCAACAAGGGATGGAACCTGAGCCCCCTGCATTGGAAGCACAGAGTCTTAACCACTGGATCGGCAGGGAAATCACTGGTAGTTCTTTTTTAAGCTTTTTGAAGAATCTCCACACTGCTTTTCACATGGCTCTACCAATTTGCATTCCCACCAACAGTGCATAAGTGCTCTTTTTTCTCTATATTCTTGCCAACACTTGTTATTTGTGGTCTTTTAAAAAAATTATTATTTGCTTATTTGGCTGTGCCAGGTCCTAATTGTAGCATGTGGGGTCTAGTTCCCTGACCAGGGATTACACCTGGGCCCTGTACATTGGGAGTGCAAAGTCTTAGCCTCTATGTCAGTCATAGAGTCTTAGCCTCTGAACCACCGGGGAAGTCCCGTTTATCTTTTTGTTGATAGCCATTCTGATAGGGTGAGATGATATTCATTGTGATTCTGATTTGCATTTCTCTAATCAGTATCAATGTTGAGTATAAGAAGATTTTTATGTTCCTATTGGGGCCATTTGTATGTCTTTGGAAAAATGTCTCTTCAGGTCTTCTGCCCATTTTCTTAATGGGATTGTTTATTTTTTGATATGGAGTTGCTTGAGCTATTTACATATTTTGGATATTAACCATTTATTCATATCATTTGCAAATATTTTCTCCCATTCAGTAGATTATTTTTTGTTTTGTTGATGGTTTCCTTTGCTGTACAAAAGCATTTGAGTTTAATTAGGTCTCATTTGTTTATTTTTGTTCTTGTTTTCTTTGCCTTAGGAGATAGATTAAAAAAATATTGCTGCACTTTTTGTCAAAGAGCATTCTTCCTATGTTTTCTTCTAGGGGTTTAATGGTTTCTGGTCTTACATTTGGTTTCTGGTCTTACATTTAAGTCTTTAGTCCATTTGGAGTTTATTTTTACAAATCTGTGAGAAAATGTTCTAAAAGTGAAATCGCTCAGTCATGTCCGACTCTTTGTGACCCCATGGACGGTAGCCCACCAGGCTCCTCTGTCCATGGGATTCTCCAGGCAAGAACACTGGAGTGGGTTGCCATTTTATTCTTTTACATGTTCATACTTAAAATTATTTTAAGTGAATATTTTTTGAGATAACTAGTTTTGTTCCTATAAAACAGTATACTGTATCCTAGAATTATAAAATCTAACTATGCAGTAATACTCTAATCCAGAAAGGAATAATGTATGATATCACAGAAGTAAAGCAAATCTCCTGAACATTACTATTAAATATTGAATAATGGCAGTAATTTAATATTAGGACAATAATGCTTCTACCTCTGTCACCTATTCTTTTTTTTTTTTTTAAACAAACCAACTAAGTCCAGAGTATGATGCCTATATCTTTTAACTGATGGTTTGGGCTGTGGATCTTTGCAATTAGGGAAAATACAATTTACTATTTTCTGTTTTTAGAGTTGTCATCCACCTGAAGTTGTGATACATTTTAAACAATGAAATTTCAAAATACTTCAAGAATTCATTATTGGGACACTGAGCGACTTCACTTTCTTTCTTTCTATAGTTCCTTTTGGAGAAGGAAATGGCAACCCACTCCAGTGTCCAGTGGAGAATCCCATGGACAGAGGAGCCTGGTGGGGCTGCAGTCTATGGGGTTGCAAACAGTCAGAGATGACTAAGCAACTATCACACACACACACACACACACACACACACACACAAATAGAACATATATAATTATTAAAATGCAAAAGGGCATACTTTAAGTATTGAAGAAGAATGAGCTCTGAATACCATTTTGGTTTGGGTTTTAATCCTTTGTAGTTCCATAATTCAAGAGTAATAATGCTCATGAAAATTTCAGATGATTCAGAAGTATGTGAAGAATGAGTGAAAAAATGTTTTCTTCCCATGCTATCCCCCAGAAGTAACTGTTGTCAACACTTCAGCATTTCCTTTATCTATAGCTAGTCTCTATATTGGAGAAGGCAATGGCACCCCACTCCAGTACTCTTGCCTGGAAAACCCCATGGACGGGAGAGCCTGGTAGGCTGCAGTCCATGGGTTCGCTAAGAGTCGGGCACGACTTGAGCAACTTCACTTTCACTTTTCACTTTCATGTATTGGAGAAGGAAACGGCAACCCACTCCAGTATTCTTGCCTGGAGAATCCCAGGGGTGGGGGAGCCTGGTGGGAGCTGCTGTCTATGGGGTCGCACAAAGTCAGACACGACTGAAGCGACTTAGCAGCAGCAGTCTCTATATGGTTCAATGATTTATTTAAGATATATTAGACACTGGAAAAAGTACAAAATACTGTATCAATTTTCACTTTCAAAGGATAAAGTATTAGTTGCTTGGCTGTGTCTGACTCTTTGCAACCCCATAGACTGTAGCCTAGCAGGTTCCTCTGTCCGTGGGAGTTTTCAGGCAAGAATCCTAGAGTGTGTTGCCATGCCGTTCTCCAATATGCATATGATTATATATGCAAAAAATAAATTATTTTCTAAAGATATGCAGACTAGATTGGAGTTTTTACTTTCAGCTTGTGCTTTTATTTGAATTTTTTAATCATATACCTTTATTTTCAAAACATAAAAGTTCAAACATCTTTTTTTTCAAAATCGAAAACAAACTTTAAAATGTGAGGATCCATTATAATTGATTTGACCATTGGATAAGAGCCAGAGAGCTTGTTTAAGTCTGTGACTTTAATTCATAATGTGTTTTTTGGTAAGTCCCTTTCATTTCTCAATTCATAAACTCAAGATAATATAACACAAAAGATAATCTTTGAGGCTTTTGGATGAATAATGACTGATGTATGAGTCTTACACCCCAGAGAGTGTTTAAAGCAGTTTGGGAATCCACTCTTCTACTTTCTCAAGGGGAAAATGGAATTTGGCCATGGAAATTTTAGCTGCTGACAGATCTGGTGGACCATGGTGTTTATAGGCCAATTCAGAAGTCATAAAACGGGTTGTCACATTTGTTCTCTAATCGTCCAAACAAGCAAAAATCACAGCAAATCTTCCCAAGTTTCCTTTCTAGTTACTCTGAAATATAAAGGGCTGCGTTCCTAAAGAGATTAGAAGCTCTGGCAGTATCATTTTATTTCACAGCAATGAAAAACATCACAATGCTCATTGTCATTTCTCATTAATAATGTCAGAATGTCATGAAGATATTTTGGCATTTCAACTTTACTTTTTTTCTTTTTTTTTTTTCAAGTAATTATGCAGAACCACAGTTAGCATTTTTACATAAGTCTATTACTGATTTCACTTGTATTTGCACAACATTTTACATTTTACAGAATGCATTCACCTTCTTTACCATATTTGACTTAACTTACTTGAATAAAGCTGCTTCAAATGAGTTGCCTTTTGGAAATGTCTTTTGAGACTTCTCCTTTAAACAAAACAACTATTTGTCTGTGTCGGGTGTTAGTTGCTTTGTGGCACGTGGGATCTTAGTTCCCTGACCAGGGATCGAACCCACATCCCCTGCTTTTGAAAGCCAGATTCTTAACCACCAGACCACAGAGGAAGTCCTGAAACTTATCTTTAGAACCACTAAACTTTGTAGGACATTTTGCTCAGTCTTGTTCTGTAGACAGTTTAACATAAAACTAGAAGTCAAGATTTAACTGTAAAGAAAGACCACATGACAGATGAGAGACTAGGGTAAAGGGGCTCCATGCTTCCCTTTCCAGTGAAGGACTACAAGATTTTGGACAACTTCCCCAACAAAGAAAGTTTCATCTGGAACTGCAATAGGCCAAGTCCCATAAAATGATACCATAAATACGTTCTAAGAGGGTGAATAGGAGGAAAACCAGTCCCAATGGAACTTTCAATTCTGTATTCACTCAACAAATCCTTCCTGAGAAGGTGCTCTATGTAGAGCCATGGTGAAGTATGACATTGTTTTCCTCTGTTTTAGGCAGGAAGAAGCTCCGACTGTTTGAATACCTTCATGAATCCCTATGTAATCCAGAGATGGCATCTTGTATTCAGTGGATAGATCAAACCAAAGGAATCTTTCAGTTTGTATCAAAAAACAAAGAAAAACTTGCCCAACTCTGGGGAAAAAGAAAAGGCAACCGGAAGACCATGACTTACCAGAAAATGGCCAGAGCATTGAGGAATTATGGAAGAACTGGGGAAATCATCAAAATCCGGAGAAAGCTAACTTACCAGTTCAGTGAGGCCATTCTCCAAAGACTGTCTGCACCTTACTTCTTGGAAAAAGAGATCTTCTATTCACAGTATGTTCAACCTGATCAAGGATATCTCAGTTTAAATAACTGGAATGCAAATTATAATTATACATATGCCAATTACCATGAGCTGAGTCACCCTGATTGCTAAATATACTCTTACATTTCATAATTTTCTGACATCAGAAGTCCCTACAAGTTTTAGGATTTTTCTCTAAAAGCAAATACTGAAAAAAAAAAAAACCACTTCATGATTGCTATCTTTTATGACATAGCATATAATCTATACTAACTTGGGGAGAAATTTTGCCAGCTCTTTAGAATGATTATCCCATTTGAAAGTATAGACTAAATGTCCTTCCTCTTATTAATAACTATGCAATTATTTCTTTCTAGATTAATAATACCAGTGGAGACCATTTGATTTGCATATTGGTTAAACCTTATTTTCTTGTCATACACTCAGACCAAAAAAAAAAAAAAAAAGAATCACTTTAGCATATGTCCAATACCTTTAGTAACAGAACAAAAACTGATTGCCTGTGATGGTGTTCCTGCTAAATTATATTCAGGGCTTTAAAAATTTCAGTGGCTAAAACTAGAACTAGTATATGATCCAGCAATTCCACTCCTGGATATATATCCAAAGAAAATGAAAACACTAATTCAAAAAGATACAAATTTTTTTTTTTTTGGCTGCACTGTGTGGCTTGTCAGACATCAGTTTCCCAACCAGGCCTTTGCAGTGACAATGCCAAATCCTAACCACTAGACTACCAGGGAACTCCCATAGTGACATTATTTACAATAGCCAAGATATGGAAGCAACCTTCTAGCCAACAAGAGAATGAAGAAGATGTGGTATACACACACACACACACACACACACACACACACACACACACACAGAATATTACTTGGCCAAAAAAGTGAAATCTTGCCATTTGCCACATGGATGGACCTAGAGGATATTAAGCTTGCTGCAATAAGTCAGACAGAGAAAGACAAATACTATATGTTATCATTTATATGTAGAATCTGAAAATTGAAACAAATGAAAATAATGAAATAAAAGCAGACTTAAAGATATAGAGAACAAACTAGTTCTAAGATATAGAGAACAGTAGGGGGAGGGCTGGGGGGAGGGGAGCAAGATAGGCATAGAGGATTAAGAGGTACAGACTAAATATAAAACAGAAAAGATACAAGAATGTAATGTACAGCACAGGGAAGGTAGCCAACATTTTAATAGCTTTGAATAAAGTATAACCTAGAAAAATATTGAATCCCTATGTAGTACATCTGAAACTAATGTAAATCGACTATATTTCTGTAAAATAAATAAAGATTTAAAAAATAAAAACTTCATAGGCTATCCTCTGCACCTCGGACCTCATGGTCTGTAATCCTTCGGCTCTAAAGAAATGATGGTCTAAGGAAAATGTCACCTACAAACTCCAAAGCTTACATTTACCACAAGTCATTTCCTTGCTTTTCTCTCTTGCTTTGGGTAGATCCAGGAGCTAAAGTTTCTTGCTCTCCTGCCACTCAACCACAGGGAGGTGCTCTTGCACCATTAGTTCTCGAGCCCAACCCTGGATCATGATCTCTGAAACAGTTGAAGCCAGAGGGTGGGGGGAAGGCTTTAATAAAAGATGGAAGCTTGCGAATAATAAACCCAGGAGTGGAGCCAGAATGTGGGCAGTCTTGCATGGAACCTGTCTCATAAGAAACTCCCAGAATAAACTCTGTTTTTCACTTGCTGCTTGGCAGGTTTTTTAAGTCACTTCAGTTGTGTCTGACTCTTTGTGACCCTATGGACTGTAGCCTGCTAGGCTCCTCTGTCCGTGGGATTCTCCAGGCAAGAATACTGGGGTGGGTTGCCATGCCCTCCTCCAGGGATCTTCCCAGGTTCTTTACCACTCCCGCCACCTGGAAAGCCATCTGTATTACCATGAAGCAAGAGAGCGTCCTAGATTAAATGGACCACCTTCAGTCTGGGCCAAAAAGGCCTGGCCAGCAGGTCAAGAGCTCCTGGGAGCTTGCTGTGTTAGATCAGCAACACTACCGTGACCATATAGTGGCTGGTACTCTGCACTGTGTCTGGCATTCCCAGTTTCCCCTTTTCCTTTGCGCCTTCCCTGTGCCCTTTCTTCCTCAGAGAAAGAACATGGTAGATCCCAGGTGACAAAATGGAGACCAACTCAATATTGGCCATACCCACATGTAGTCTAGGTTTGTAATATAGACAATTTTGTGTCTTCCCAAAATTCATGTTGAAACATAATCCCCAATGTGATGGTCTTTAGGGGTAGGGTTTTGGAGAGGTGATTAGGTCATGAAGGAAATCTCTAATGAATGGGATTAGTGCCCTCATAAAAGAGATGACAGAGAGTTCCCTTTCTGCTTCCACCCTGAGAGGATACTAGGGTGAACCAGGAGGCAAGCCCTCGGTAGACACTAAATCTGCCAGCACCTTGATGTTGGACTTCCCAGCTTCCCAAACTGTGAGAAATAAAGTCCTGTTGTTTATAAGCCACCCAGTTTATAGTATTCTGTTACAGCAGCCAGGACAGACTGAGAAAGTTTCGGTCAGTGCTAACGTCAAGGTAGGATTCAGTATTTACACCCAGTCTGCCTTTCTAATTTAGATGTGGATGGATTTTAAGGGCAGAAAGTATAAAAGAAAGAGGACCGCAACACAAAAAGGGAGTGTGTGTTCTTTGTCAGGCGAGAACAGCAAGGTACACCATGAATGCTTGAAATGTTCCACCTCAAGAGTTGTCAAGATTAGCCCTGACCCAGCCCATGGACTCATCTAGCAAAGAGCTGAAAGTGGAAAAAGAATCCAGAATGTCCAGGTGTTTTCAGTAGTGGGTCACATGATCAGAAACCCCAATATGGAGGGCCCATGAATATCTGAATGGTGATCTGATGAGCTCATCATTGGCACCAAAGAAATAGATGTGGTTCAGAATAAGATATTTGCAAACTGTAAAAGCAGAACTTTGTGCAGTATTTGGATCTGCTGTCCGAAGAAGTTTTATCCTTGGGGGCTGTAGTGAAGATTCAGGTGCCAGTGAAGATTCCCTTTGATAAGCAAACCCATCCAAGATGTGTAGGGATGGATTAACCAATGAAAGGCCAGAGAGTTCATGTACCACTTATTAACAAACTGTTAAGTTAACAAACTGAATTTCCCATAATGACCATTTCATGATCTGGGTGAACTATTTTCATAGTTATGCAAAGTATTATTTGCTTACCCAGATCATGAAATGGTCATTATAGGAAATTCAGTTTGTTAATTTATAATTTTACATAAGCAGTTATAACACATTATGTGATGAAAGATCACATTTACGAGTCAGACTGATTTCTTTTTTAAAAAACTATTATTTCTCTGGCTGTGCCAGGTCTTAGTTTGGGTCCTTGGGATCATTAGTTGCGGCATGAGAACTTGGTTGTGGCATGTGGAATATAGCTCCTGGACCAGGGATTAAACCCAGGCCCCTTGCATTGGGAGCACGGAACCTTAGCTGCTGGACCACCACGGAAGTCCCGAGTCAGACTGATAGCTTCTGGAACACTTGTTTCTTCTAATTAACTCAGTAAAATCAGGGAGATCAGTTGGGATGCCTTGGGCTTCAAATAACAAAAAACCTTGACTCAAACTTGTTTAACATTTGCTATTGACAATACCCTTCTTTCTGGTACTGAATTTTAAAGCAGTAAACTTCCTTGATTGTCGCTAACTGAAGTCAACTTGGACTCATTGAGTATCCACTAGGATTTATTGAAAGGTATTAGATTGCCTGGGGCTTCCCTGACAGCTCAGTGGTAAAGAATCTGCCTGCAGTGCAGAGACATGTGTCAGATCCCTGGGATGGGAAGATCCCCTGAAGGAGGAAATGGCAACCCGCTCCAGTATTCTTGCCTGAAAAATCCCATGGACTGAGGAGCCTGGCGGGCTACAGTCCAAAGTATCGCAAAGAGATACAACTGAGCGGCTAAGCATAACTGTATTAGATTGCTTACAAAATTTATGAGAAGGCTGGAGAACAAGCAGCCAGATAAAAAGCCCCAGACCACACCAAAGATCTGACCAAGTGAGGACATCACTGTCACTAGAGGCTTCAGCTTACGTCCTCTCGCATGTCACTGAACAGAGCTGGCATAGATCACTCCTGCCTCCAGCAACTATCTTGCTGCACCTACTGCTGCATTCAGAGCTGGTTGTCTGCCCTTCCTGCTTCTGTACATCACTAGATCTGTATTTCAGAGAAGGCAATGGCACCCCACTCCAGTACTCTTGCCTGGAAAATCCCATGGAAGGGGGAGCCTGGTAGGCTGCAGTCCATGGGGTCACGAACAGTCGGACAGGACTGAGCGACTTCACTTTCACTTTTCACTTTCATGCATTGGAGAAGGAAATGGCAACCCACTCCAGTGTTCTTGCCTGGAGAATCCCAGGGACGGTGGAGCCTGGTGGGCTGCCATCTCTGGGGTCGCACAGAGTCGGACACGACTGAAGCGACTGAGCAGCAGCAGATCTGTATTTGAAATCTGTAATGGAAACTTCCGATTGGCTGAAGCTTGGTCATGTGTTCATGTGTGGCTGCAAAGAAAGCTAGAAAAGTGATTATCTGGAACTTTCAATTCTTGTACCAGGAGACTGTTTCTCATCCTATTGAGACTCATTAGGTCAAGAATTCCCCAAACATAGAAAGGGGTTCAGAAAGTGGGCAGCCAAAAGAATGACAAATGTTCATTAGAATTTTAAACTACAATAACAAGGATCAGAGCATGTACAGCTTGATTTTCAAGACCTTTGCCCTACCTGGCTAATCTCCAAAAATACTCTTTGTTCTTAGTGCTTCTGTGGTCATAGGAATTTAAACAGTTTCTAAACAACTTTTCCTTATCTTTCTGAGAAGGAATTTCAGCATGTTATTTAAGTTCTCTGGATATCAAGTAAAATTGTGACATATTTCTATAACTGAAGCTGATCTAAGAAACTAAAGCTTATAGTTTGTAGCTTTTACAGTATAGGAGACTTCACTCATATCTGTTTTCCTTTGTTCAGGAAACTCTTAAAATGTTCCAGTTTTGTGATTTAGTTTCACTGAGATTGTTTGAAGAGCTCAAAATAACATAATCGGCCAGTTGCAAGTATAAAAGATAACTGATATTCTTTTCTCAAGAGCATTTCCTGGTTGCCAGAGCTGGCTCTGAGGATGTGAGGAGTATATTGAAAGTGCTCAGGGTTCAGTGGTGCTGTAAGACCAGCTCTCAACCAGTGAAGGTTGGGGGTTGTTCGATGCTTAGCTCTGCTTCTTCACCTCTTAGTTGGAATAAGGCTGAGATGTGTTCTTAGACTTCCCTATTTCCCTAATGGTGTTTTCTGAAACCGCCTCTCAGACTACTAACATTCACATTCTTAGTTTTTGCCTCTGGAGGAGGGAGAGGACCCAACACAAGCCGTAAACTACATCAAATTACTTAGGACGCTCCGGTTTATAACTTCATAGCAAGTTAACATTTTTAATCCCTACAGGTGTAAAAGTATCTTCATTTTATCTTTTTTTTTTTGGCCTTGCCTTGTGACTTGCATGATTTTAGTTTCCACTAAGGATTTACCCAATGCTCTCAGCAATGAAATCATGATGTCCTAACCTGCCAGAGAATTCCCTTTCCTCATATCTGATTTTCAGTTTGACTTGGTAGAGCATTCAAGGTTAAAAAATTGTTCTTCTGAGTTATTCAACATGTATATGTAGCTTTCAGTTTTTCTCCATTTCTAATATAATCTCCTTTCTTTCCAAGCACCACCCCCCACCCTGCTTTGTTTTTCCTATTTGCTTTTTTCTTCTGTTTTATGTTTGTGAATTTCTTCCAGTATATGGTGATTCTTGTCTCTCCACTAATGTGTAAGGCACTAAAAATCACTTTTGGGTAGAACTTGCTGGCTATGAACTTCAAGGTGGTTTGGCTGGGAGCTGGCTATTTCTCTGGGGGTCCCAAATATCATCACCTACAAAAGAATCTTCCTGAGAAGAATATTCTTAGGGAGACAGAAAAGGCATACTCCTGATTCCTGGGGTTTTCAGAACAGGTTGAATAAGGGCCTGGAGAGCCCACCATTCAGTAAGCAGATATTCCCTTAATATTAGTATTTTTATCTTCACACTTAACTCCACTTTCCAACCTAAGTTGGAGCCATTCTAATCCAATTTCTCCACATCATAAATCTGTGATCTCCTATTAGATAGAATTACTTTTCTGGATGAAGGACCTGGATGCAATTTTTCTTTTTAAAGACTTTCAACTAATCACTGTGATTTCAATTCTGTGTTGCTCTCTGCTTTCCCTGATAACTGGTGCCTCCAAATTTTGGACTTCTCAGGCAGAGGCAAATCAACTTTGTTCTTATGTTTCTTTGTGGTTTTTGAAGTTTTCTCTTCTTGGCTAAGGTAGTTACTGCTCCTCTATTGAATCATTTCTGGGTCTGTTTCTATAGGCTGCTTTTCCTGTTGGTTCCATTTCTCTGTATATCTGGACATTTTAAATCAAATGTAGTGTTTCTCCTCACTCTAGAACTGAGTTGAATAACAAGAGCTCACAGAGAGGATCTCTAATCAATAGATTCTCTTTTGCAGAAATTCATTGTCCTTGGTGGCAACTGATATTATTTTAGAATATTGTAAGCAACAGATATGGTGGAGTCTAAATCATATGGTGCCAAGCTTCAGGTGGAAAACTGCATTTTTAGAGAACACAGAATTTCAGAAACCAAGAAAAGGGAGACTAAAGTCAAGCTCTTGTTTTTCTTTGCATTTGAATTTCAGGCATTGAATGTGAAAAATTATAGAGATTCTGGATGATATTATTTCCCCCAGATAGGATTTCTCTTAGTTTTGATTAGAAGATAGATTGGGAGCAGATCACCTTAATTCAGGCAGGGACTCAGCTCATACAAGACTGGGTTCCAGTCTTTATAATATAACATATTTTTTCTACTATCTTCTAAAGTAGATCCCTATACATATGTTATACTTACATCGTAAGATTTCACTTTAAAAATTCTGTTGTGTGATTTTAGAAAACAAACAGGTAATGAGAGTTTTGTAAACATATGCTTTTCAAACTGTATATATTTACTTCCCAGGAATAATAGAAAATGTGCCATGTTGTTGGAATTTGGTATTAAGCTATAGGATTAATGTGCTACTTTATTCTGGAAATAAATTTAAACTCACAGGTAGAAATGATAAAATAATTATTTTTTGTTAAAATAAATTTCAGTGTATTAATGTCAGAATACAATGAATGTTTCTGTGAATTCTTATGCTAAATCATAAAGTGATTTTTCACTTCTGGTGGATTATTTCAGTTTACGTACCCTAGTAATCATTCTCTTTGAACTTTAGGGGGAAGATTTGAGAAATACTGATTACATTTAATCTTCCTTTCTTTTGACAGTGCCACCCTGCATGTGGGATCTTAGTCCCCAACCACAGATTGAACCTGCACCCCTTGCGTTGGAACCTGGCAGTCCCAACCACTGGACTGCAAGGGAGGTTCATTTCCTCTTTTTTTTCTCTGATGGTTAGGAAATTTGAAACATCGCATCTTAGACATTCAGTAATAAGCAACCCCATTAATTTTTTTATCCATCTATTTAAACACTCATTCATGACTTCTGATTAAATTATCCTTCTTATTTATATTTGTTTTATCTTTATTTATCAAATATACTTTTATGTGTATTCATTGTCTGCTGCTTTATAGACTTTTGGGGAAGCAGATGGGTGCATAAACTAAATCTATTTTTAACTACCTATTACACTATTTTACTCATTGCCATGTTGGGTAAGCTTATTTTGAGGTTTTCTTCAAAGATAGTGACATGACTCATTAATTTTGTATGGCACTTTTCTTAAAATCACTAGGAAATCAGCCAAATCTAATACAAGGTTAGATAATCAACATAAGAGACATTAGTAATCTTTGGCTATCTAAAAGGAATAATTATATTGCCACACTTTAAAATATGTAAGGCACTTTCAAATACAAAGAAAACTATCAGTTTCCTTTAACTGATAATTAACTGAAATTAACTATCAGCTAATTTCACAAGAAATTAGCATTTTCCCTAGGTTTCCCTATGCAATTTTTTTTCAGAGGCAAAAACAACCCAACATTCTAAATGGATATTTTTAGAAGTAATTATATGTAGGGACCACACGATATCACGATGATGTAAAAACATTTTTGTAGAGTAAGAATATCCTATCATGTCCCCTGAGTGGCAGAAGGAATATGTCATTCCAACCCATAAAAATATTTTTGCTATCTTATTACCTCCATACTGAATAACTTAATCAGATCATTTGACTCTGTGGAATACAAGGAGACTCATTATGGTTGCAGTAAATGAGAGAACTTTTAAAATTATTTCTTGGATTGCCATATGACTTTTGATAAGGGGATTGTGGTGAGGATATTGTAGAAGAAAGGAAATCACAAACAAATTTAACTAGGTGAAAGTGTTATAATGAGGCTCCTGGCATAGAAAATATTATTCACATGATAAAATAATAAAATATAAGGGTTCAGTTCAGTTCAGTTCAATCGCTCAGTCGTGTCCAATTCTTTGCGACCCCATGAGTCGCAGCCCGCCAGTCCTCTCTGTCCATCACCAACTCCCGCATTTCACTCAAACCCATGTCCATCGAGTCGGTGTTGCCATCCAGCCATCTCATCTTCTGTTGTCCCCTTCTCCTCCTGCCCCCGATCCCTCCCAGCATCAGAGTCTTTTCCAGTGAGTCAACTCTTCGCATGAGGTGGCCAAAGTATTGGAGTTTCAGCTTTAGCATCATTCCTTCCAAAGACACCCAGGGCTGATCTCTTTTAGAACGGACTGGTTGGATCCCCTTGCAGTTCAAGGGACGCTCAAGAGTCTTCTCCAACACCACAGTTCAAAAGCATCAATTCTTTGGTGCTCAGCTTTCTTCACAGTCCAACGCTCACATCCATACATGACCACTGGAAAAACCATACCCTTGACTAGACGGACCTTTGCTGGCAAAGTAATGTCTCTGCTTTTCAATATGCTATCTAGATTGGTCATAACTTTTCTTCCAAGGAGTCAGCGTCTTTTAATTTCATGGATGCAATCACCATCTGCAGTGATTTGGAAGCCCAAAAAAATAAAGTCTGACACTGTTTCCACTGTTTCCCCATCTATTTCTCATGAAGTGATGGGACCAGATGCCATGATCTTCGTTTTCTGAATGCTGAGCTTTAAGCCAACTTTTTCACTCTCCTCTGTCACTTTCATCAAGAGGCTTTTTAGTTCCTCTTCACTTTCTGCCATAAGGGTGGTCTCATCTGCATATCTGAGGTTATTGATGTTTCTCTCAGCAATCTTGATTCCAGCTTGTGTTTCTTCCAGCACAGCATTTCTCATGATGTACTCTGCATAGAGGTTAAATAAGCAGGGTGACAATATACAGCCTTGACGTACTCCTTTTCCTATTTGGAACCAGTCTGTTGTTCCATGTCCAGTTCTAACTGCTGCTTCCTGACCTGCATATAGGTTTCTCAAGAGGCAAGTTAGGTGGTCTGGTATTTCCATCTCTTTCAGAATTTTCCACAGTTTATTGTGATCCACACAGTCAAAGGCTTTGGCCTAGTCAATAAAGCAGAAATAGATGTTTTTCTGGAACTCTCTTACTTTTTCCATGATCCAGCGGATGTTCGCAATTTGATCTCTGGTTCCTCTGCCTTTTCTAAAACCAGCTTGAACATCAGGAAGTTCACGGTTCATGTAATGCTGAAGCCTGGCTTGGAGAATTTTGAGCATTACTTTATTAGCGTGTGAGATGAGTGCAATTGTGCAGTATTTTGAGCATTCTTTGGCATTGCCTTTCTTTGGGATGGGAATAAAAACTGACCCTTTCCAGTCCTGTGGCCACTGCTGAGTTTTCCAAATTTGTTGGCATATTGAGTGCTAAGCCTTTTAAAAACATATGTGAATGTATACCAAGCTTAGAAAAGACTGTGTTTGAATCTTTAGTCTTAGGTAGTGAATTAAAATATTAGACACTCAACTTATTTGTCCTTATAATGTAGATATTTCTCTCAAGGCTATTCTGAAGACTAAATGACCTACCTATCCTCACCCTATCTAAAAGTAGCCCCAAATATAACTTAATATCGTGTGTGTGTGTGTGTGTGTGTATGTGTGTGTTAGTTGCTCAGTCGTGTCTAACTCTTTGCAACCCCATGAAGTGTTGCCTGCTGGTCTCCTCTGTCCATGGGATTTCTCAGGCAAGAATACTAGAGTGGGTTGCCATTCCCTTCTCCAGGGAATCTTCATAACCCAGGGATAGAACCTGGATTCTATCTGCCGCATTGCAGGCAGATACTTTACCATGTGAGCCACCAGGAAGCCCCCAACTTAATACCTTATTGATGTAAAAAAAAATGTTTTGAGCCACTTGAAAATATAAACTTCTAGTGTGTACATAAGTCAGATGACTATGTATAGAATAGTAATTTTATTATGACTTCCAGCTCTGACTGACCTTGGGCAAGTTCTTTACCTATGAATTTGGTGACATCCCCTGTAACGTAGGAAAATTTATGCTAACACAACTCAGATGCTTATTGGTAGAATTCAACACACACATATCGTTTGGATATATTGCACCTTGTATTAGATTGCTAAAGTTGTCGTGACAAAGGATAGCAAGTTGTGTGGCTCTAGCAACAGAAATCTATTGCCTTACACTTCTGGAGACTAGAAGCTGGAAAACGAGACATAGTCAGCATTGGTCCTCTGAGGGCTATGAGGGAAGGATGTGTTCTTGGCCTGTCTTTTTGGCTTGTAGATGGGATCTCCCTGTAATCTCTTCACATTATCCTCCTTCTATGCATCTCTCTGTGTCCAAATTTCCACTTTTTATACAGACACCAGTCATATCAGATTAAGGGCCTGCCCTACTCCAGCAGCTCAGTTGGTTAAGAATCTGCCTGCAATGCAGGAGACTTAAGTTCAGTCCCTCGGTGGGGAAGATCCCCTGGAGAAGAAAATGGTAACCCACTCCAGTATTCTTGCCTGGAAAATCCCATGGACAGAGGAGCCTGATGGGCTATAGTCCATGGGGTTGCAAAGAATTAGTCATGACTGAGAGACTGAGCATAGTAAACATAGCCTACTCCAGTGTGAACTCATCCTAATGAATTACATCTGCATGGACTCTGACCAAAAGGTCACATTCTGAGATGTTTTGGGGTTAGGATTGCACCATATGGATTTTGGGGAGACACAGTGCAGCTGATAGCATAACCATGTAGAACTTTGTGTTACCTATCACAGTTGTATAATGTTGAATACAGTCTTCCAAAGTGTTAATGAAGAACCTCTTTTAGGTTAAATATTTACTCAAAATGTTGTGCAGTTTAAATGTTGTGCAGAATATCTAGTCCAGGGAAAAATAGAGGGGAAATAAGCTGAAGGAGTAGGAAAATGGAACATGGCAGATGAACTTGACACTGGCATAGGGTGTGGTAACCTTTCTGTTTTGCCTCCATCATCTGTCCTTCACATTAGCGCTCATGGTCAAGGTGCCTGAAGCTGTCTCCTCTCCTACCTTGCAGATTTCATTTTCTCCTCTCCCAGGGTTCTCTTTCTTTACTAGACTCCTACTTTAACAGCTGTTCTTGTCCCAAAGAGTTCAGTGTTCAGTTCAGTTCGGTTGCTCAGTCGTGTCTGACTCTGCGACCCCATGAATTGCAGCACGCCAGGCCTCCCTGTCCATCACCAACTCCCGCATTTCACCCAAACCCATATCCATCGAGTCGGTGTTGCCATCCAGCCGTCTCATCCTCTGTCATCCCCTTCTCCTCCTGCCCCCAATCTCTCCCAGCATCAGAGTCTTTTCCAATGAGTCAACTCTTCGCGTGAGGTGGCCAAAGTACTGGAGTTTCAGCTTTAGCATCGTTCGTTCCAAAGAAATCCCAGGGCTGATCTCCTTCAGAATGAACTGGTTGGATCTCCTTGCAGTCCAAGGGACTCTCAAGAGTCTTCTCCAATACCACAGTCCAAAAGTTAGTTCCTATTAACTGACTATACACTTGTGGGGATGATGACTGATTAATGTGTATTTCTTCTTTTTTCCTTTATGGATTTTTTAGATGTTCTTGGAACTCAAATATATACCTCTAATCAACACAATATATGAACAATTGGGAATAATTTTAGAATAAAATACTTTATTTCATGAGAATATTAGAAATAAAGCTTGAGTTAGGGACTTTAGCCCTTTCTTACCCAATACTTACTCTATAGGATTACCCTTAACCATTTGGTCAGGGACCCCTTTGATCACCATCTTTCCCTCCAAAATGGGAACTGCTTCATTTTTTGTTTCTGATTATATATACAAAATCCATAATAGTTCAACTTGTAATAATAATAATCCAACTAATTCTTACAATAAGTTCATAAGTTAACAAAAAGAAAGGCCTAATAACACCCTTTAAAAAAATCTCCTTCCAAATTTTTTCTAACACATATAGCCATGTGCATATTTTACACATGATGCCATGTTTCTAGTACTCTCTTTGTACTGAAGAATGTAGCATGAACATATTTCTTTGTGGCTAAAAATAGTTTTATATTATCATTTTAATGTATGCATGCATGCTAAGTCGCTTCAGTTGTGTCCAACTCTTTGTGACCCTATGGACTGTAGCCCTTCAGGCTCCTCTGTCCATGGGATTTCCCAGGCAAGAACACTGGAGTGGGTTGTCATTTCCTCCTCCAGGGTATCTTCCCAACCCAGGGATCTTCCCAACTCAGGGATCAAACCCGCATCTCTTACACCTCCTGCATTAGCAGCTGGGTTCTTTACTACTAGTGCCACCCGGGAAACCCATCATTTTAATAGCCACTTGGTATTCCTTATGTAGCTATGCCATGATGTATTTAAAACAGTGAGCCTCCAATCTTGAACTATGACATTTTTCAGAAAAGTTTCCAGATTTCACACCAATGTTTACTTCTTTGTTAGGGGCCAGCCTTTTTAGGTTCACACTACAAGTTTTTGCAATGAAAATAGAAACCCAGGGCACTGACGCCTGAACCATAACTCCTGTCAAGTCATATCCTGTGCAGAGTGCTACCGTTTTTCCACTGTGAAACATTACTTGAACAGAGTCTCAAAATAGCGCTCCCTCTTTTTAGCATGCCAGCATCTCACTTGTGTTATCCGGCCCTCCCAAAGCGGCCAGCAAGAATTCTCAACTCCTTGGCCTCGGAGTCCCTCTGTCCCTGTGCCAGACCAGACTTAGCAATCAGAGCATAACGTCAGGGGAGCTGTGGGCAGTTGGAACTTTGGGAGAGCAAGTGGGAATGCAGACGTGTGGAGCTGGCCAGTTCCCTGTCTCCACCCATGGCAAAAGATCTTGGTGTCATGCATAGAGGCGTTCTGAGTTGGGGATAAAGGTCAGGGGTACAGGCTTACGGTGTGCCTGAAGCCCAGCCTAACCAACTCACATTTGTCCTTGCTGTTACTTATAAATGACAGAACAGGTTTAGGGAGATTATAGATTTTTCAAGTCTTTAATTCTCTAATTTTCACTAGTAAAACTCTAAAGAACATGAGCTTCAAAATTAGACAGTCTTAAGTTCAAGGCTAGACCTGCCATTTATTATTCATGAGACCCAAAACTTCAGGCACTCAGCAAGCACTTATTAAATAAATGTGTTGCATGGAAGTCTGTGAATGTCAGCTTTGCCAGCTCTAAAATGAGGATGATAATCATACCAATTCTCAGGGCCGTTGTAAGGACAAACTGATGACTGCACAATTGGCATATAAAAAGTGCTCCATAAATTACAACTGTTGCTTTATTATTCTCAGAAGAAAAAGTAGAACTCTTCTTCCCAGAATCCTTTTTATAGTCCTCTCACCAGATTCATTTGTTCAAGTAGTTATTAAATAGGTACCATGATAAGTATGGGGGAAACATTAAATATGACAGTGTCCAGGGGTGCAATTTAGAAATATCCATTCATTCGTTGAACACATTTGTTTATTTACAAATATTAATTAATTAATCAATTAGGCTGTGCCGAGTCTTAAATGCAGCATGCTTGGTCTTTAGCTGTGGGATCTAGTTCTCTGACCAGGAATCCATCCTGTGCCCTCTGCATTGGGAGCTCGGAGTCTTAGCCACTGGACCACCAGAGACATCCTGGAACACTTGCTTATTCATTACTTTTTAGTCAGGTACAGAGCACATAATCTACCTCCAAAATACTTTTCTGTGTTTTCTTACTTCCGTCACCAACGTCATCCTATGGACCACAGCAACAAATTCCTTGCTATTCTCCCTGCTTCCATTCTTGACTTTTAAAAACCACTTCACATCCAGAGTGATCTCTTAATGGTGTAAATCAGATTGTGCATTCCTTTGTGAAAGCACAAAATCCGGTTAGAATAAGATGCAAATGTGTTACCTTGGCCCACATGGCCCTATATGACCTGACCCCTTCCTGCATCTCCAACCTCAGTTTAGCCTACCCACATCACTCTTCCCTTGCTCCTATATTCTGCAGTCTCAGTTCCTAGAACAACTCAAGCTCTTTTCAACCTCAGGGCTTTTGCACATGCTGTTCTTTCTGTCTGAAAGGCCATCTACTTGGCTCTTTGGATGACAGGCTTCTTCTCATGCTTCATGTATCCGTCAAAGATAACATTTTCAGAGAAGGCATCCTTAATGCTGCTGCTAAGTCGCTTCAGTCGTGTCCAATTCTGTGTGACCCCATAGACGGCAGCCTACCAGGCTCCCCGTCCCTGGGATTCTCCAGGCAAGAACACTGGAGTGGGTTGCCGTTTCCTTCTCTAATGCATGAAAGTGAAAAGTGAAAGTGAAGTCACTCAGTTGTGTCCGACTCATAGCGACCCCATGGACTGCAGCCTACCAGGCTCCTCCGTCCATGGGATTTGCCAGGCAAGGGTACTGGAGTGGGGTGCCATTGCCTTCTCCGGCATCCTTAATGGCCATCATTTATTCCTTAACACAGCATCTTACTTCCTTCTTACTGCTTTTTACAATCTATACTTATTTTATTTTCTGTCTCTCCCACTAGACCATAAACCCCAAGAGGGCAGGAGCATTGCTTAGGAATATGCCTGCCACACAGTAGGCACTCAATAATGTATTACATGAAGAAGGAACAAGTGAATTTCCATTGTTTGATAACTTCTAGGAATCAAAATTCTTCTTTTTTAATTTTTAAAATTAACAAAAACTGGGGAGTGGTGCTGTGCTGTGTGGCTAGTGGAATCTGATTTCCCTAACCAGGGACTGAACCTATGCCCTTGGCAGTGAAAGTGTGGAGTCCTAACCACTGAACTGCCAAGATAGTCCCAAGAATAGAAATTCTGAACTCCAGGTTGGTACATTCTAGGATACGTATCTTCTGATGTGAAAAGTTATTTTTATGTAGGACTAAATTTAAAAAATGGATAGAATGTAACCTGGAAAGGAGAAGGGAAAGTTAGTCTCCTCTAGGAGAATAGCAGAGTGGAACACATTGCAGCAGCAAAGACTTTTAAAACTCATTTGTATTTAGGGACACAGTGAGTTCCTTCTCCACTATCCTCTAAATAGGGTCCATGGAGAAGAGGATGGGCTTTGATGCCAAGAGCCTGATTCACATTGCTGCCTTAACCTTTACTGGCTGTGTGACCACCAGCAAGTTAGATAATGGTTCCAAGTCCACTGGAGTGAGAAATGGACCCCTGAGTCCACTACAGAGTAAGCGTTCAGTTCAGGTTAATTAACTATCCTTTCTATTCTGCTGAAAAGATTTTTTTGGGCTTGCCATTATAAGTTTAAAAGATAACAATAGCCATGACCTAGCACAGTGCCGGGTATGTAATAGATGCTTAAAAAGTGAGAGTTCACTGGTGGCAATGTAAATTGGTGCAGCTACCGCAGAATACAGTATGAAAGTTTCCCATAAAAACTACAAATAGAATTACCATTTGACCCAGCAATTCCACTCCTGGATATAGATCTAAAAAAAAAAAAAAAAGAAAACAAAATGTTAATTCAAAAAGATTCATACACCCCAATGCTCATAGCAGCATTTTTATAATTGCCAAGGTATGGAAGCAACCAAAGTGTCCATAAACAGATGAATGGATAAAGAAGATGTGGAATACTACTCAGCCATGAAAAAGGAAAAATTGCCGTTTATAGGAACATGGCTGGACTTCAAGGGTATTATGCTAAGTGAAATAAGTCAAACAGAGAGAGACAAACAAATGCTATATGATATCACTTATACATGGAATCTAAGAAGTGCAGCAAAGTAGTGAATACAACAAAAGAGCAGATTCACAGATATACAGAACAAACTAGTGGTTACCAGCGGGGAGAGGTAAGGGGGTAGGGACAGTGTGCACTGGTGAGAGAATCACTAGCATCCAGGAAAAACAGTGGGAGTGCAACGTGAGAGTGTAGTGGTTCTCACACTCAAGCGTGCAGCAGAGTCAGCCAGAGGGCTGGTTAAACCACAGAGAGCTGGGTCCCTCAGTGGGTTTCTGATTCAGCAGATCTGGTAGAGCCTGAGACTTTGCATTTCTAACAAGTTTCCAGGTGATGCTGAAGCTGCTGATCCAGGGACCACACATTCAGAATGACTGACAGGGGTTAAATACACCAACCAACTCTGGGTTTTCTAGTAGCCATGTATTGATGTGCGAGTTGGACCATAAAGAAAGCTGACTGCTGAAGAATTGATGCTTTTGAACTGTGGTGTTGAAGAAGACTCTTGAGAGTCCCCTGGACAGCAAGGAGATCCAACCAGTCAATCCTAAAGGAAATCAGTCCTGAATACACACTAGAAGGACTGATGCTGAAACTGAAGCTCCAATACTTTGGTCACCTGATGCGAAGAACTGATTTATTGGAAAAGACCATGATGATGGGCAAGATTGTAGGAAGGAGAAGGGGATGACAGAGAATGAGATGGTTGGATGGCATCACCGACTTGATGGACATGAGTTTGATTAGGCTCTGGGAGCTGGTGATGGACAGGGAAGCCTGGTGTGCTGCAGTCCATGGGGTTGCAAAGAGTCAGACACAACTGAGCGACTGAATTGAACTGAACTCTGGGTGCCAGACTGGCTGCCTTCAAGGCCCTGCTACATCACCTCACTAGATACGTGATCTCCAGAGGGCTGCTTTATCCCTCTGGCCTTGGTTCCTTCATCTGCAAATGGAGATAAAACAGAGCCTTCTTCTATGAGTTTTTATGAGGTTTAAATGAGGCCTTACACCTTGACTATTGCAGCTGCTGCTGCTAAGTCGCTTCAGTCATGTTCAACTCTGTGCGACCCCAGAGACGGCAGCCCACCAGGCTCCGCCATATTATTTGAATGTAAAAACCTATTAAAATGAATTTATAAAAGTGCTATTCAGTAGAAATTTCGGGGATTATGGAAGTGTCCTGCCCAGATTAGCAGCCTCTAGCTACACATGGCTTCACAGCACTTAAAATGTGGCTAGCACAATTGAAAGGCTGAATGCTTAGTGGCAGTTAATTTTTATTAATTTAAGTAGCTTCATGTGGCTCAGTTCAGTTCAGTTCAGTCGCTCAGTCGTGAACGACTCTTTGCAGCACGCCAGGCCTCCCTGTCCATCACCAGCTCCCAGAGTTTACTCAGACTCACATCCATCGAGTCCGTGATGCCATCCAGCCATCTCATCCTCAGTCGTCCCCTTATCCTCCTGCCCCCAATCCCTCCCAGAGTCTTTTCCAATGAGTCAACTCTTCGCATGAGGTGGCCAAAGTACTGGAGTTTCAGCTTTAGCATCATTCCTTTCAAAGAAATCCCAGGGTTGATCTCCTTCAGAATGGATTGGTTGGATCTCCTTGCAGTTCAAGGGACTCTCAAGAGTCTTCTCCAACACCACAGTTCAAAAGCATCAATTCTTCGGCACTCAGCCTTCTTCACAGTCCAACTCTCACATCCATACATGACCACAGGAAAAACCATAGCCTTGACTAGATGGATCTTAGTCGGCAAAGTAATGTCTCTGCTTTTGAATATGCTATCTAGGCTGGTCATAACTTTTCTTCCAAGGAGTCAGCGTCTTTTTAATTTCATGGCTGCAATCACCATCTGCAGTGATTTTGGAGCCCCCAAAATAAAGTCTGACACGGTTTCCACTGTTTCCCCATCTATTTCTCATGAAGTAATGGGACCGGATGCCATGATCTTTGTTTTCTGAATGTTGAGCTTTAAGCCAACTTTTTCACTCTCCTCTGTCACTTTCAGCAAGAGGCTTTTTAGCTCCTCTTCACTTTCTGCCATAAGGGTGGTGTCATCTGCATATCTGAGGTTATTGATGTTTCTCCCAGCAATCTTGATTCCAGCTTGTGTTTCTTCCAGTCCAGCGTTTCTCATGATGTACTCTGCATAGAGGTTAAATAAGCAGGGTGACAATATACAGCCTTGACGTACTCCTTTTCCTATTTGGAACCAGTCTGTTGTTCCATGTCCAGTTCTAACTGCTGCTTCCTGACCTGCATACAGATTTCTCAAGAGGCAGGTCAGGTGGTCTGGTATTTCCATCTCTTTCAGAATTTTCCACAGTTTATTGTGATCCACACAGTCAAAGGCTTTGGCATAGTCAATAAAGCAGAAGTAGATGTTTTTCTGGAACTCTCTTGCTTTTTCCATGATCCAGCGGATGTTGGCAATTTGATCTCTGGTTCCTCTGCCTTTTCTAAAACCAGCTTGAACATCAGGGAGTTCACGGTTCACGTATTGCTAGAAAAGCACAAATGTTCAGTTAGAATTCTCCAGAGGACTAAGTCAGAGCCTTTTGGTAGCAGCTCTTTGCAAAGTTGACAATTTAGAGTGGTACGAAAACTTGGGTGTGCGTGGATCTACCACTTCCTAACTGCCGGGAGCCAGCATGGGGAACCTCGCCCGTGGCAAAGGTCATGAGGAAGGAGGCCTGATAATATACAAAGGTGGGACCAGGCCTCAGGGGTCCCCCCTGGACATTCTCGAGCATCTACCCCCAAAACCAGAGTCTGCCTGCCTTACTGCATTATGCTTTCCATCTATTCTTTTGATATTACAGGGTGGGGGGGGGGCAGCCTATCCCCGACCATCTTTTTTTGGAAAAGTTAACTTAGAGCTCCAGTTAACAGTCTCCTGCATATAAAAGGAGTGTTTCAGCTCAAACCCCTCTGATGGCTCTCTAACTTGCCTTACCCGGATTTTTACAACTACACATGTGATTGTTTACACCCTCCCAACTGTGAGAGGCACGGGAAGCCTAAAACATAAAGCCTTTCAAAGACTTAAAAAGTTATTACAGTAGTGCTGATGTAAGATTTCACTGTTGAGCCAATACTTGTTGCTAAGTTCCCATATCTCTTATCCACTGTTCACCTGGGAGTATATTTGTTAACATAGTTAGAATGTAAGAAAAACAAATGTAGCCTTGAAACTAACCACATCAGACCTTTGAGCTAATTGGTTCTTTCTTTGTTATAACTCACTGCACCTTTGCTTTGTGAAAATGTAACTTTGATACTTTCTGAGGCTGACATAGATTAGAAATATAAAGAAAAAACACTTCAAGGGAAAATAAGTTTTCTGATTGAGGAGCCTTTATCAAAAGAGGATCTTAAAATGTTCACAGGCCTCCAAGGCCAGAAGATAATGTACACAACATCATTTGTGGGAAAGGTATAAAAGTCCTTTTGAAAATAAAGCTATTGGGCCTCGCTCACTGAAGCAGCTTGGTCTCCCCGTGTCTTCTTTACTCTATTTTCTGGCTGAATTCCCATCTGGGGCATGGAGGCTTGCCATGTATACTTACTTGTCCTGGCTTCTAAGACCCACAAGAGAGAGAGCCCAAGGCAGGGCACCCTCCGCTATTCAAGTGGGCGCCAGTGGCCTATACGTAGATGCTGCAAACCTCTTATCTCAAGGTTTTATTAGCTTTCCACGTAAGCCAAGTTATTCAGCCTCTTTTCTCCACTAATTTTCCTACTATACTATTCTTTCCTAATCCTATATTTCTAATTAAATAGTCCTTTCCCAGATGCCGACTCCATCCCTACTTCAAATTACACTGGATCCACCCGGGCTGGACCCCGGCACCTAACAGCTGACCTTAAGCAAACAGCTCCACTTCCCAGTGACTCAATCTCATCTGTAAAATGGGAACAATACCACCTGTCCTGATTTGTCAGGTATTCTGTATTTTAAAGAGATAATTAACGTAAAACTGTAAATGGAGTACAACTGCAAGGATTTCCTTAAAACTTTTTATCACTTCCTCAGATTTTCCCCCTAGGATCTGCTTTATAGGTTATGAGTCTTCAGCTTTCTGTGTCCACAGCATCTGGCATATAGGTCCTAAGCTAAAATGCAGCCTCCACATAGAATGTCTTCTAAGTTGGCCAGCATATATCAGTGATCTAGGACATGAAGTAGAAAAGAGGAAGTATCTGTGTTATTTTAGATACACCAGTATGCCTTTAAAAAAGTTATTGGGGGAAACTTCCCTGGTGGTCCAGTGGTTAAAATTCTGAGTTTTCACAGGCGAGAGCATAGGCTCAATCCCTGGTCAGGAACTAAGATCCTGCAAGCCTCGCATGGTGTGGCAAAAAAAAAAAAGAAAAATTAAGACAACTCTGGGGCTATTGCCCACCGCTACAGGTGAAGAAAAATTAGTCCTGGTTGGATGGCATCACTGACTCAATGGACATGAGTTTGAGCAAGCTCCAGAAGTTAGTGATGGACAGGGAAGCCTGGCGTGCTGCAGTCCATGGGGTCGCAAAAAAGTCGGACACGACTGAGCAAATGAACTGAACTGGCAGGCAGAGCTCATTCCCAGAGTCTGGCTGCAGGGTCCAGGGATCCCAGAGGTTGTTTCAGATCATGAGTTGAGGGGTGGGGGGTGTTCCCTTACACAGTTGGGTGTGGGTTCTTGGGCGTCCTGAAGGTTGCATTGGCCCATAAGTGGGCCCAGCTAGTCCCAGGGTAGGGTCTGGCCTGCATTCAGAGATCATAGTTTCTTGTTTCTGGTGTGTGTTCCCCTCCTCGCCTGCCCCTAGCCCAGTGGATGAGGCCAGTTTAGAGGCTCAGGCCCTGGTGGCTCAGATGGTAAAGAATCTGCCTGCAATGCAGGAGTGAAGTGAAAGCGACAGTTGCTCAGTCGTGTCTGACTCTTTGCAACCCCATGGGCTTTACGGTCCATGGAATTCTCCAGGCTGGAATACTGGAGTGGGTAGCCTATCCCTGAGGTTCAGTCTCTAGGTTGGGAATATCCCCTGGAGTAGGAAACGGCACCTGGCTCCAGTATTCTTGCCTGGGAAATCCCCTGAAGGAAGGAACCTGGCAAAACACAGTCCATGGGGTCACAAAGAGCCGGACATGACTGAACAACTAACACACACACATTTCTCCAACCTCTTTAAGGAATTACCTACATGGGAGGTAAGAGGTAAAATA
The DNA here is from genome assembly GCF_001704415.2 of Capra hircus. Taxonomy (NCBI): domain Eukaryota; kingdom Metazoa; phylum Chordata; class Mammalia; order Artiodactyla; family Bovidae; genus Capra; species Capra hircus. The sequence continues at coordinate 64,014,525 of NC_030812.1, forward strand.
CCTGCTTACCTAGGTGGGAGGGGAGTGTGGGGAAGAATAGATACTTGGGGGGGAAAAAAAAAAAAAGAAAGGCTCAGGTAGGCTTCCTGGTTGGGAAAAGCTAGTGCAAGACCACTGGTGGGTGGGATTGGGTCTTGACCCTCCTGTGGGGTGCAAGAGCCCAGAGGTGGTGGTGGGCTCTTTAATTTTTAAAAAGCCTGCAGCTAATGATTTAGTTGTTTGGCCTAAAGCATCTCTGCAGACCAGCAGGTAGGTCTGGCTCAGGCTCCCATCTCATTACTACTCTTTCCCTGGGTCCTGATGCACTGAGATTTTGGGTGCTCCCTTCAAGAGTGAAGCCTATTCCCCCAGTCCTGAGGGGAATAGAACCAGTCCTTAATTGGTTCTGCAGTTAAGTCTTATGGCCCTCAATGCCAAGTGCTCTGGGGGCTTGTTCTGGTACGATATCCCTGGGCCAGGAAGCCAGTGGGGCTCAAGACTCTCACTCCTGTAAGAGAAACTGCAATATAATCGCTCTCCAATGTGTGAGTCACCAACCCTGGGGGGATGGGATTTAATTATATTGCGAGTCCCCCTTCTCCTACTTGTCTTGTGGTTCTTTCTTTATATCTTTAGCTGTAGAAGATCTTTCCTGGGAGTTTCCTATCTTTTTCACTGCTGGTTGCAATGCCAAAATCTTGGCCTCTCTGCATCAGAGACAGAGTTTTGGGTATTACTTTGCCAAGCAAAGGGATACACAGAGGGCTGCTGCTCTCAAAAACTATGTGTCCCAGCCTGGTGGGATTTGATGTAGAGTTTCATACCAATAGTTCAAGGACAGGGTTGCTGACAAGATCAGGGTGTATACAGGGTCTCAGGTGGTCAGTCTCCTAATCTTATGAGCTTCTCTGGTCACCCCCAGCCCCTGCCTTTTCCTTAATTTTTTTGGCCACATGTGATGCAGGATCTTAGTTCTCAGACCAGAGATCAAACTCCCACCCCCTGCCCTGGAAGTCTGGAGTCTTAACCACTGGGCTACCAGGGAAGTCCTCCTCCCTTTAATCTTACCTCAGATCTTGGCTGCTCCTCCCTTGATGAGCAATAGTTTGAATCCGCCCTCGGAACTCAGGGAAGGTCATGGAAGCTGGAATCTTGCTATAATAAATGGGGGACAAAAAAGGCTTCCACGCCCAAGAGCCCCACAGGGTCCCTCTTGGTTCAGGTGTTCTGCAGATAGCTGTGATTTGGGCGTGCTCAGGGTCCTTCTCTGCCATCTTGGCTGCTCTCCCTATTCTGAAATATTCTACTTGAAGTTGGCACTGAAGGTGGAAACACTTTGTGGGACTCAAGGAAGAAGACAGATGAGCAGCTTTCAGGGTCTGCAGAGAGTACAGGCTGTCTTTTTCTTTTTTAAAAATAGTTTACCTGGTTATTTTATTTTTGGTTGTGCTGGGTCTTCGCTGTGCGTGTGGGTTTTCTCTCGTGCAGAGAGTGGGGCTACTCTAGTTGTGTGTGGGCTTCTCATTGGGGTGGCTTCTCTTATTGCAAGACGTGGGCTCTAGGTGCCTGGACTTCAGCAGCTGTGGCTCATAGGCTCCAGAGCACCGGTTCAGTAGCTGTGGTGCACAGGCTTAACTGCCCACATGGCATGTGGAACCTTTCAAGACCAGGGATAGAACCCGTGTCCCCTGTACTGGCAGGTGGATTCTTATCCACTGTGCCACCAGGGACATTCCCCTTTAGGTCTTAAAAAGATTTTTCTGGAGTCATCAGGATTCATATTGTTTGTGGTCCACCCTCTTCTATTCCTGCACAACAAACTGGAAAATGATTCTACCCCTTTGAAGGTTCAGATGAGGACAACTAAAACTTAAATCCTGAAAGAGCCTTCTGAATTAGAGTGGTGAGGAGCATGGGGGGCAGGGGTCAAAGCTTGTACTTTGACGAAGTGGGGGAGGGGAAGTAGCCCTGGACGGAGAGCAGGAGCTGTTTATTCACCTCTGTGCCCTGGGCCTTGACCACCACGGTCCACTCCTTTCCACATGCAAACCCTTTCTTCTCACTTCTTCCCTTCCTCCTCACCCCTGTGCCCCACAGACTTTGCCCCTTAGGGTCTGCAAAAAGGAGGAGAAGAAACCTGTATGTCCTCAGAACACCAAGGCAGGGGTCTTGTATGATTTAGGAATAAAAGAACAAATCCATGAGTGAATAAAAATGCTGGGTAGGCTTTGATGGACAGACAAGTGTTCTGTTGACGGGCTGCAAGGCAAATCATCAAGTGTTTTTCTTCTGTCATTGAGAAGGCAATAAGAAATATGTCAGCTGGTTGCTGGTGTTTGCTCATCAAAGGTTGCAGCCAGGACAGTCTAGAAATAAAGAGACATTCTGTAAATGAATTTGCACCACAGAGCTCTATGTGCTGCAGACAATAGTCCACATGTCTTCCTGCTTCAAGATTTTACTGCTGATAACTTCGGATGAGATCTCTGCTTCTCTTCTTTTGTTTCTCTTCACATTCTTCATTGAATCATTCAGGCTGACAGTTTATTCACATTGCTAATAGCCTTATACAAAATGAAAACCGTTAGCAATGAAAGGCTTTGCTACCAGAGGAAGAGACTGTTTAAGAGTTTGGATCAGAGTTCTCCAGGAGAAATAGAATAAAAGCCTTTTAGTGTAACTGAAAATTTTCTCATAGCTGCATGAAAAAGAAAAAAATAGATGAAACTAATTCTGATCATGTCTTATTGAATGCTGTGTATCCAAAATATCATTTCAATGTGTAATCATTAGAAAAATTGTTAAAGAGACACTTTATACTTCATACTAAGTATACTTCATATACATAAGAGGTATACTTCATACTAAGCTTTCAAAATCTGGAGTGTGTTTTATAACTTAGAGCACATCTCAGTTCCCACTGGCCACATTTCATGTGCTCAGTAGGCACATGGGCCAGTGAACAAACACCATATTGAACAGTGCAAGTGTGGGCTCTGCAGCCAATCCTAGGATTACACTATGGGTATAATCCTAGGAAAGTAACGTAATCTCAGTGCTTCAGTTTCCTCATCCGTAAACTGGAGGAAATGTTAGTCTCTGCCTCATTCAGAACTGGGTTTTATGAGGATTAAATGAACACTTAGAACACTGCCTGACACAAGGTTGGCGATTAGTAAATGTTAGCTCTTACCATCATCAGATGCATGATGTTTGCCCACATCCTTATAATGATCAAAGCTGTCTTTTAGTATGCTCTTATTCTGGGCTTTCTAAATTGGGACTGCATGTCTGATATCTTGCGATGATGAAATCATATGCCACTTCAGAATTCTTACTTCACTTCAAACAAAAATTTTCTAGGAGAGCTGGGTCCTGAGGTGTGCTTTCACAAAACTGGATAATCTGTAATTTAACAAACTTAAAAAAAATACTATTAAATCTGCAAATAGAGTCTTTCTGAATTTTCCAAATAGGCAGTATCATATTTTTATTAGGAGCTAAAATTAGGTTCACAGCTATAAAATTATCCCAGCTTGCTTTTTGATGATCTCTTAAGAGATTGAAACCATGTTTTACTACAGTAAGAAGATAGCTTTAGTTTTCTTGAAACTATGGTTTACAGCTACAAATCCTGATTAATATCACATGACGTATTTCAGGGCCTAAGCATCATGATATAAAAATTATTACCTGGGGAACTTGTATGACAGCTTTTGGAAAAACAGTGGACTAATTTTACAGCAGTTGTTTTGGGCCACTTAAAAAATACAGATCTTCTTCAACTTATGATGAGGTTATGTCCCAATAACCCCATCGTAAGTTGAAAATATTTAAGTCAAAAATGCATTTAATACACCTAACTTGCAGAATATCATCCTTAGCCTAGACTACCTTAAGCATGCTCAAAACACTTATGTTAGCCTACAGTTGGGCAAACGAACATAAAGTCTATTTTATAATAAGTATGACTATCTCAAACAATTCATTGAATACTGTATTGACAGTGAAAAACAGAATAGTTATCTGGGTTCAGGATGGTTGTTAAGTGTATCAGTGATCATGGAATCACCTGGCCTATTGGCAGTTGCCCCTGCTCCTGCTGCTCAGCATCATGAGTATCCTACCACATAAGCTAGCAAGGGAAAAGGTCACAATTTAAAATCCAAGGTACAGTTTCCACTGAGGGTCTATATCATCCCCAGTGGTATTAGGGGGGTAGGGCCTTATAGGAGGTGATTAGGTCATGGAGGGGAGAGGCTCAAGAACAGGATTAGTGTTCTTATGAAAAAGTGATCTGGAGAGCTCCCTTATCCCTTCCTCATATGATGATACAGTGAGAGGGCTGTCATCTATGAACCAAACGGCAATCTCTCATCAGACTCAGATCTGCAGATGCCTTAATCTTGGACTTCCTGGCATTCAGAAGTGTGAGAAATAACCATTTGTTGTTGAAAGCACCCAGTCTATGGTATTTTTGTTATAGAAGCCTGAACTAAGACAGACCCTTTTTTAAAAAAATCTGTCAATTGCAGACTTCCCTGGTGGTTCAGTAGCTAAGACTTTGTGCTCTCAATGCACAGGACCCAGGTTTGATCTCTGATCAGGGAACTAGATCCCACATACCCCAGCTAAAAATCCACATGCAGAGCTAAAAGATCGGGCATGCTGCAATGAACACTGAAGATCCCATGTGCTGCAACTAATACCCAGTACAGCCAAATAAATAAATACTTAAAAAACAGGGACTTTCCTGGTGGTCCAGTGGTTAAGAATCTGCCTGCCGATGCAGGGGACATGGGTTCAACCACTAGTCTGGGAAGAGCTCACTTGCCACGGAGTAAGGAAGCCTATGTACCACGACTACTGAGCCTGAGTGCTCCAACTGAGTGCCTGGAGCCCGTGCTCCACAATGGAAGAAACCAGTGTGATGAGAGGCCCACACGCTACAACTAGAGAGAAGCCCAGGACAGCAATGAGGACCCCCCCTCCAAAACTGCTTGAAAGCAAAGCCTGCCAACTGTTGCCTCTGTGGATATGATGGCCCCTCTTCCCTTTTTCTACTCCTTCATATTATATGGAAATGGAGTTCTGCTGTGCACCTATGCAGTGTCCATGGGTATTACTGGAAATCTCTTACTTAAGAAAGAACCTAACAGATATTCAGAAAATGAAGAGGTAAAAAGAAGAATAATTTGAGATGGGAGTTTGGATAACCTCTAATTATTTCTGCATAACTTTGATTAATTTTCCTCAATTATTCTGGCATCATAATTTGGAAGGGTAAAGAGATACTAGTTCCTTCTAAAAGGTCATGATTTGAAAGCAGCCCAGGCTAACCAAACTCAGAAAATGAATTTGAAGAAAGTGTCTTCATGGATTGAAAGTAAATGTTGCAGCTTTTGTTTCAATGGGTGATTCAAAGAGGAACAATGTTAGATGGTCCATTGGTCCATACTTTTTGAAAAAGAGGTTTGAGTCGACATTTCACACATATTAGGTTGACCTAACCCCTAATATGAAAAAGAGTCTCTATCAAAGGCATTGATAATGCCAAATGAAAAGTTAACTTCTTGAAATATGATTTCCCAAAGTGGCCCTATGCTTCAAGTTGACTTTTTTCAAGATGTACATACCCTTCCCCTTAAAAAAATATCCAAGAACAGCTTACTGATTTCTTTCTTTTATTTAAACCCCCATCCTCTGAGCTCCAGCAATTTGAGTTCAAACTCCTACAACAGAGCCCTGAAAATGTCACTAGGATAACCAGTGCAGTCCTTTTTCCAGATGGAGGGACTGTACATAACTCTCTGTGTATGAGTTTCATCATCTCTCAAAGAGAGTAATAATAGTGCCTACCTCAGAGGGTTGTTGCAGGAAAAAAATCAGTCTATACATAGAAAGTGCCTATATGCTCAGAATAGTTACACTCAAAAAGTGTTAGTGATGATACTTTCTTATTATTATCAACACTATAATTACATGAGGACTGAGTGGCTGGAAAGAGACACTCCTGGCCCAGCATTCTCTTGGAATGACATCAGAAAGAGAATGAAGTGGTACTTGAGGGGTCTTGATCAGTCCAGGATGGATGAATGTGTAATGGCATCCTTTTTGGACCCACCCGAGACTCACGTGAACCTTAAACTCTGCCCTTGAGATTTTCTAGGGTACCCAGAGTCACAAAGCAGGCGAAAGATTCCTTGAGATTCTAACCACTTGCCATTTAAACCTATAGATCCAAAAGATAATACTCACCACCCTTATGAGGAGCCCATTGGAGACAGGGTTATCCACCCCAGAACCACAATACAAACTAAAGCAAAGGTAACATTACCTTTGCTTGATACAATTGGTGTGGCAAAGCACAGTCTCATGAAACAAGCCCTGCTCAGTCTTTTATTTAAAGAGTGTTGGGGGACTTCTCTAGTGGTCCCCCATGCAGGGGAACAAAGGTTCGATCCCTAGTCAGGGAAATAAGATCCAACATGCTGTAGGGCAGCTAAGCCAGCCACAGTGACCACTGAGCCCATGCTCTAGAGCCCATGTGCTGCAAAAAGGGAAGCCCTCACATTGCAACTAGAGAAAGCCTTTGTGCTACAATGAAGACCCAGCATGGCCTAAATAAAGAAAGAAAAAAATTTTTTTTTAATGACTGAAAGCACACCAGCTAATTCTTTTTGATCTTGACTGTCTTCTCATTGCCATTTGAAGATGGTTTAAGGGCACAGAGCTCTTGTCGGAAACACTGAAAGAGCAAAAACTTTGCCCAGGGAGCCCTGCACCAAAGGTGGCCCCAGCTTTATGGCCCTGATGGTTGTTTCAAGGCAAGATTTTGCAACTCTATCTTCCTGAACCCTTAACCATAAGATAACACTTCATGCCCTTAGGAAGGCAAGACAATTCACAATGCAATTTCCATAACCTGAGTCAGTGACAGATTTTATTTTCTCGGGCTCTAAAGTTACTGCAGATAACTCCAGCCATGAAATTAAAAGATGCTTCCTCCTTGGAAGGAAAGCTGTGATGAACTGAGACAGTGTGTTAAAAAGTAGAGACATCATTTTGCCAACAAGGGTCCATATAGTCAAAGCTATGGTTTTTCCAGTAGTCAAGTGTGGATGTGAGAGTTGGACCATAAGGAAGGCTGACCATTTAATAATTGATGGTTTCAGACTGTGGTGCTGGAGAAGACTCTTGAGAGTCCCTTGGACAGCAAAGAGATCAAGCCAGCCAATCCTAAAGGAAATCAACCTTGAATATACATTGGAAGGACTGATGCTGAAGCTGAAGCTCCAATACTTTGGCCACCTGATGCAAAGAGTCCCTGATGCTGGGAAAGATTGAAGGTGAAAGGAGAAGAGGGCAGCCGAAGATGAGACAGTTGGATGGCATCACTACTCAATGGGTGTGAGTCTGAGCAAACTCTGAGAGATAGTGAAGGACAGGGAAGCCTGGCATGCTGCAGTCCATGGGGTCACAAAGAGTAGGACACAACTTAGTGACTGAACAGCAACAACCTGAGTCAATTCTCCACTCTTGTCCCAGGTTTCTGATTCCAAGGGTAGTCCTTTCATGTTACTTTTGTAAATTAACTATGACTAGTGAAAGTCAAAGGGCTTCAAATAAAATTCAGATTAATTTTGACGAGTGGGATTATTGCAACTAAATTTGAAGAGGTCCATTCTTTTCAGTCGGAGAAGGCAATGGCACCTCCCCTCCAGTACTCTTGCCTAGAAAATCCATGGACAGAGGAGCCTGGTAGGCTGCAGTCCATGGGGTCGCTAAGAGTCGGGCACGACTGAACAACTTCACTTTGACTTTTCACCTTCATGCGCTGGAGAAGGAAATGGCAACCCACTCCAGTGTTCTTGCCTGGAGAATCCCAGGGATGGGGGATCCTGGTGGGCTGCCGTCTATGGGGTTGCACAGAGTTGGACACGACTGAAGCGACTTAGCAGCAGCAGCAGCAGCATTCTTTTCAGTAGCCAGTCTCATATTTTCATATGTTGTATAAAAGTATTCTGTACAAATGTCAGTTCTACAGATCTGGGGGGCAGGACGTAAGGCAGATTTAACCAATCAGGAGATATTTTTCATGCCATCTCAAAGTAACTCACAGATGCCTGACAGCTGCAGCTGTCCGGGCCCCTCGAGATGGCATTGCTCTATGACTCAGAAGCATGTTTATGCCAGAGAATGCTGCCACTGCAACACTACCCCAGAGATGCCCCAGGAGCAAATAATTTGGAGCAATGAGTGAGAGAGGAAGGTCCCTGAGCAGCTTTAGTCAAACCCAGCCTCATATCTGAGTGTAAATAGTGGTCTATGGAGAGGCAGAAAATGCCTGGGCTTTGGGGTCAGATAGAGCCAGCCACCATTCTCAGTTCTGGACCCGTCATAGACAGTCTGTCAGTTGGTCATTCAGCTGATACTTACTGAGACTCTACTATGTGCCAGACACTGCTAGATGGGATATAATGATAATATATCACCAGATATATTATCAGATATATTATCAGCATATATATATATATATATATATATATATATATATAATGATAATATACAATCAGCAGAACTGATTATATAATCTATGGGGCCAAAGGAAAAAAAATGCACATCCCCTTGTTCAAAAATTATTAAGATTCAACATGGCAACAGCAGAGTATTAAACCAGGCATGGAGCCCATCTGAACATGTGGCCCTGAGCAACTACTCTACATGAAACTGGTTCTCATGATAAGCCTTAGGAGACAAGAGACTTCGTGCTTAAGGAGCTGAATTTCTGGGGATAAATTCTTTAATACACACATACCAACTAATTTAAAATTCTTTAGTCATACCTATTAATCTAAAATTCTTTAGTCAAACCAATTAATCTAAAATCATGACTCTCTAAGAGCTGTTGAAGAACAGGAGCAGGGTTCTATGAATACCTGTCAGAGTGGGTTTATTAGCTTAGGCTCCCTCAGTAAAATACCACGTGAGTGGCTTAAACAATGGATTTATTTCCTATCAGTTTGGAGGTTAGAAGGCCAAGATTAGGGTGCCAGGATAGATGAGTTCTGGTGAGAGCTCTCTTCCTAGTTGGCAAATGGCCTCCTTCTTCACATCCTCACAGGCAGACAGAGAGTTCTAGTCCCTCTTCCTCCTCAGATAAGGGTACTAATCCCATCATGAGGTCTCTACTCTCATGACTTCATCTAAATCTATTATCTCCCCAAAGGCCTATCTCCAAACACTATCACATTGGAGGGGAAGGCTTCAAGATATAAATTCAGGGTAGGGGGACACACCACTTGTACATACCAAGGGTGTTTGATTAGTCAAGGAGACTGGGAGAGGCTTCCCCAAGGAAAGGGAAGTCGCTCAGTCATGTCTGACTCTTTGCGACCCCATGGGATATAACCTACCAGGCTCCTCTGTCCATGGAATTTTCCAGGCAAGAGTACTGGAGTGGGTTGCCATTTCCTTCTCCAGGGGATCTTCCTGATCCAGGGATGGAACCTGGGTCTCCCACATTGCAGGCAGACGCTTTACCATCTGAGCCACCAGGGAAGCCCAAGGAAACGATGCTTAAGATAAGATTTGGAGGATTACTAAGCATTAACTATAGTGCTTTGAGAGACTCCATAATTCCAAAGCCAGTGGACAGTGATGAGCCTGCAAAGGAGAAAGAGGAGACAGTGTCAAGGCAGGAGGAAAACAGGAGGGGCTTGAGTCATGGGAGCCAAAGGAAGGAAATGTTTCAGGAAGCACAGAAAATCGATGTGGGTGCGCCTGGCAAATGCTCTCACATATTAACACAGGGATATGCTCCTCAAGGTTTAATGGGAATCCTGAAATGTACTTCATTTTTACTCCTTCCTGGTAATTGTCTCTGCCCCAAAGCTGGTGCATCTTTATCCAAACAGGTGATCCAGTTCTCAATTTTGGTGCATAGTTTGGGGAGGGAGGTTGCAACATAGAAGTCAAGCTGAAGAGACTCTTCTTCTAGGAGCGAAGTAATGACCTTCTGGGGTGATTGTTGTTCCATCAATAAGTTGAGTCCAACTCTTTGGGATCCCATGGACTGCAGCACTCCAGGTTCCTCTGTCCTTCCACTATCTCCCAGAGTTTGCTCAAACTCCTATCTGTTGAGTCAGTGATGCCATCCAACCATCTCATCCTCTGCCACCCTCTTCTCCTCCTGCCCTCAATCTTTCCCAGTATCAGGGTCTTTTCCATTGAGTCAGTTCTCCTCATCAAGTGGCCAAAGTTCTGGAGCTTAGCTTCAGGATCAGTCCTTCCAATGAATATTCAGGGTTGATTTCCTTTAGGATTGACTGTTTAATCTCCTTGCAGTCTAAGGGACTCTCAAGAGTCTTTCCCACACCACAAGTTGAAGAAACAACTCTTTGACACTCAGCCCTCTTTATGGTCCAGCTCTCATATGCATACATGACTACTGGAAAAACCATAGCTTTGACGATATCTTCTAGGGACAGACCTACTAATAAATGTGATATGAAGCCATCAGTGCACCACTATCTAATTCCGACACCATCACCCCACTCTCACTGTGCTCTCAGTGCTGGGATATAACATGGTCTCTCCCACTTCATGACCTTTGCACTGCTGTTTCTCTGCCTGAAACAGTCCTCCCTTTCCACCCTCAGTTGTGGCTTAATCTCTTACTCATTTTTCTGAACTTAGTTTACCAATACTTCCTTAAAGAGCCTCCTGCCCCAAACCAAAGTAGGCGCTCCCTGTTTTTTCCCTTTTGTGTTATCACAAATATGTAAATAACAAATCCAAGATAGAATTCTGCTTATAGCCCCTATTCTTTTCTTGATACCATTTTTCTACTTATGCGTCTACTTGCTAGTTAAGGTGCTTTCTTTCACCATTAACTCCTGAGAGGCAGGTTTTGTATCTGTGTTCCCCACTGTATACACACCAATCACTTGGCAACTGAAGCTACTCAGTGAATGAACATAGAAATGTATTGCCACAGGCCAAGGGAACCCAGCAATGCTCTTGACCAAGACTGAGTTAGGAAAATGTTCTTGAAAGTTATTTAAGCCTCGTTTACAGTCATTTCTATAAGTGCCTCTCACTTCCACTGCTCTCATCACCATAGCAACCCACATATCCAAAGGAAAGTTTTCTGAAGTTTGCAAGAGGTAGTTTATGTGTGTGTGTGTTTGTAGAGGGAAGGCCTTACAACCCATCAAACAGGATATGATGTCAAGATCAACACTGTACCCTTAGATCTCCTATGACTCAGAATTTACATACCAGTAGAGTTGGGTTCCCAATCAGGAGAAGTAAATGAAGTAAGTTGGGATAGGGAATGTGAACACTTGGGATCAATGATGGAAATGTGTCAGTTTAAACACATTCATGCCAGACTCCTAAAAAGAGAAAACGAGCAGATTCCAAGTTGTTTGCCCCTCTGAGTTCGTTCTAACACCATCTGAATATTAGACCTCCTTAGGGATCATGTTGGGCTCTGCAGCATTTGCTTTCTGTACCAACACTTGTCAACCAACACAGAAGCAGAGGAATAGAAAACCATAAGACTAAGTTCACATCCGGGACTCTGTGCATCTTGATCACCAGAGTATATCAGCAGTTCACAACATACCTGACTAAAAGTAGATATTCCCAAAGGAAGCACTAATAAAGAGGTGGGAAGAGAGATGGGGGAGTCAATAAAGGCATGTGAATGGGCACCCAAGACCGTCCTACTGGGGAAATCTGGGAGACATATCAAAGGCATCTCAAAATCATTCTTCTCTCCCAGAGAGAAGAAAGCTAAGGCCATTATTCTCCAACTCCCATCCATTTTGCCTGCCTCTGGGGAGGAAGGGAACCCCGGGGGAGGGGAGGTGGGGAAAGGCTCTTGGGGAAGATGACTCCTGCAGGCATGTACTGGAATGGCTGGTGCCCAGGGGACGTGGGTGGAACTATAAGGTTTGCTATAGAGAAAAGAAGAGTGAAGAGCAAATATGAAGGGAATAAGATAGGAACAACACAGTATGTATATGTGTGTGTGTGTGTGTGTGTGTGCATTTGTAGCAATAAGATCTATTAACAAAAAATTTAAAATAATAAATAGAAACACCACACAATCAAACCCTTTATAGAACTCCTCTCTCCATCTGAAATAAGCATTTTATCAATTTATAAAGATTATTTTCTTGCATGAATTTTTAAATACAGCAATATATTATAAAATATTTATAAAACATGGATTCATAGTAGAGAAAATTTCCTAAAGGGCTAATTAGCATAATAAATACATGAAAAGACATTCCACCTCATTGGTAATCAGGAAAATGCATATGAAAATAATGAGATACCATTTGCAGGGAAATATCTGTGGAACTATTTGGAAGATTAATGATATTCAGCTTTGACAAAGATATGGGGAAAGGGACCTTGTCATACATTGCTGTTAGAAATTTGACTTACATTTGGGGAAAGAAATGTAATAACATACATTCAGATTACAAAACATGAGTATCCTTTTGTTCTTTCTGGAGTCTCTCCTGAATAAATAATAGCACCAGAATATAAGCATATTTATAAAAGGATGTTTATGTAGCATTGTTTAAGCAAAAATATCAATTTCATTAAAACGGGGGGAAAATGAAAATTTGTGGTATATTCATACTAGAAAAATTAACAAATTAGTGTTGTATGTATTGATTTGAGTAAGAGTCAAGACACAGTGAGAGAAATTAACAAATTGTACTGTATATATTTCACTCATCTGAGTAAATGAAAAATAAAAGCTTTACATACAAACGAATATAATTGTATGAGATAGAGCACAACAGTATGGAAGAATACACTTCAGCTGTTACTTGAGATTGGGCTGGGGGCCACAGTGAGATTTGTACTGGAAAGCTCACTGTGGACATAAATGCTTGTTTTTCTATTACATTGTTCAGCTTATGGCAAAGTGCAGGTATTTTTTTTTCTTTTTGAAGTTTAAAAAGAAAATCAAATGGACTGTGAAGAAAAAACCCTCAGTGCTGATGGGACTAGCAGATATGTCAACAGATAATTGGGGGCCTTGATAATCGGTGGAATCATTGTGGAAAGGATCAGAACAGAATAAACAAGGATCCTAAAACAGATGATACTCAAAATGGGAATATATCCCAAAGAAATAGCTACCTCTCCCCTCTCTCTGAACTTCTTTAAGAAAACAATGGCACAAATTTTTCTTCAGAAACCCTATAGAAAACTCACATGGCCTCAGATTAGAGAGTCATTAAGCAAATCATAAGTTACTAAGTACATTGTAATTGAATAGTAAAGGCCAAAACTGAGTAATAATATCTGTTGGGTCTGTTTGAGTTCTGGCTCTATTGCTTGCTGGTTGTATGACTTTAAGCATGTCATTAAACATCCTTGAGCTTTAGTTTCTTCCTTTTGAAATGGGGATAACAATAGTATCTAATTCAGATTTGCTCTGAGGACTAGATGAGACATGTACAGCATGTGATTACTGCTGCTGCTGCTGCTAAGTCGCTTCAGTCGTGTGCGACTCTGTGGGACCCCATAGACGGCAGCCCACCAGGCTCCTCCGTCCATGGGATTTTCCAAGCAAGTGTAATGGAGTGGGGTGCCATTGCTTTCTCCGATGTGATTACTATTACTACTTAATATTTCTAAAGTGAATGAGTGAATAAATAAATGCATGAAGAACTCTGTATGAGACATTGCTAAGTGAAAAAGTGGAATGGGACATGTATGTTTTATATTATGTAAAATTTATTTACACAATAAAATTAAAGAGGCAAATGATTCCATGTTAAAATACCAACCACAAAGATTTTGTAAATGTTAGCGGTTGGTATTTTAACATGAAATCATTTGCCTTTTTAATTTTATTGATATTTCATTTTGAAGTTTAATTATGTAGTAAGTTAAATACATGTATAATATTGAAAGCAAATCCAACAAACAATATTACTTAGCAGGCTATTCTTTGACAAAAAGAATAATGTTTTCTGGTGTGCTTAGGACAAATGTTTATTATACCTCTCTCACACTACTTCACACAGGCACCCAGAATATCCCCATGGTCCCTGGGCTGCTCATCAAGCTTGTGGCTGGCAGTTGCAGTCTTACCAAAATATGGTGTCTTCTAGGATGACTTACCAGAAAGACCAAGGTCCAGGCTTGCAGACACGTTTGGATCAGATTCACTTAGACAGAAATCGGAGAGCAAGGAACACACAGACACTGTGTACTTGGTCAGGAAAATTAAGCCTGGTTTAAAATGCTAGAAGGAGAGGGACTTCCCTGGTGGCCCAGTAGTTAAGAATCCATGCTTCCCCTGGTAGGGGAACTAAGATCCTGCATGCCATGTGGTGTCACCCCAAAAATAAATAAAACAGAAAAAGCAACCCAAGTTCCTTAGCAGGGCAGATAAGGCCCCTCTGAATCTGTCTCAGCCTCCCCGTGAGTCTCCACTCCTGGCACCAGGCAGGACCCTGCCATGCACACTTGCTCTACCAAGCCCTCTTGCCAGTCCCTGAACACGGCATGATGTGCATGGTGCTACGTCCTTGCCCAAACTGTTTTCTCGCTGGGAACATCCTTCACACCCTGCACGTTCCTCTGTAACCATTTCCCCTATCATCTTCTTGCTTTTTCTGCAAAGGATGGAAACCTTGTCCACTGTCCCCAGCACTGGGTACGTTTCTCCACCAGAGCACCTACCATCCTCAGTTCAGTTCAGTTCAGCCGCTCAGTCATGTCCGACTCTTTGAGACCCCATGAACTGAAGCACGCCAGGCCTCCCTGTCCATCACCAACTCCCAGAGTCCACCCAAACCCATCTCCATTGAGTCGGTGATACCATCCAACCATCTCATCCTCTGTCATCCCCTTCTCCTCCTGCCCTCAATCTTTCCCAGCATTAGGGTCTTCTCAAATGAGTCAGCTTTTTGCATCAGGTGGCCAAAGCATTGGAGTTTCAGCTTCAACATCAATCCTTCCAATGAACACCCAGGACTGATCTCCTTTAGGATGGACTGGTTGGATTTCCTTGCAGTCCAAGGAACTCTGAAGAATCTTCTCCAACACTGCAGTTCAAAAGCATTAATTCTTCTGCACTCAGCTTTCTTTATAGTCCAACTCTCACATCCATACATGACCACTGGAAAAACCATATCCTTGACTAGACGGACCTTTGTTGACAAAGTAATGTCTCTGCTTTTGAATATGCTGTCTAGGTTGGTCATAACTTTCCTTCCAAGGAGTAAGCATCTTTTAATTTCATGGCTGCAATCATCATCTGCAGTGATTTCGGAGCCCAGAAAAATAAAGTCAGCCACTGTTTCCACTGTTTCCCCATCTATTTGCCATGAAGTGATGGGACTGGATGCCATGAAACAAATGCATTCTTTCACTTTTGAGCCATGACATTTTATAACAGCAATTTATGTTACATAATATTTCTAAGAATATACTTTCAAAAAGGCCCAAGACGTTTCTTTTATTGGATATCATTTTAAAATATGAAGTTCCTGGGATCAACATTTAATGTAAAAGAAACTAGCAAGAAAGGAGAGTTCAGTTCAGTTCAGTTGCTCAGTCATGTCCGACTCTTTGCGACCCCATGAACTGCAGCATGCCAGGCCCAGAGTCCACCCAAACCCATGTCCATCCATCCTATGCCGTAACTATCTGGCTCTCTAATGTGACACCCTCAACTATAATGGCATCCCTACCCACTTTTTTTGTTTCTCTTTCACCCTGCTCTGTCAGTCGTAAATAGTGGGCATCCAAGTCTGTTGGTTGACAAAATACATGGGAAATGAAAACACAGCAAGAGAACTGCTTATTCAGTGATATTCAAGGACAGTTCAATTCAGCACCTCACTATTGCACAACCAATTCTAACACAGAAATAAGTGTAAACCTAGGACACATTCAGATGTCACCTGGAGGGTGCTAGTTACAGGAAGCACAAAAAGAACTGTGAAAATAATTTCACCTAATTTTGTCTCTGCCTTCCATGAACTCAAACATAGTCATATACACCACTTGATATCAATTTCCTCTCTTTCTTTCTCTTTTCCTTTCTACTCATTTCATTCATATAACAAATTTTGACCAAGCACCTAATGTTTACTTGGCATCATGATATGGGTGTACAAGCATTAATAAAATGTAATTCCTGTAGTATTTAGATTTAGAAACTTGCCACTATCACTTTAGAGTAGAACAAACTTTGGGGGAAATGATCTCTCTGCCCCAGTTTCCTTATCTTTTAATTGACCTAGCTTTTCTTTTACCAAGCAAGAATTCTTCTGCTTTGGACAGGAGGAGAATTTTTCTTGACAGGACAGAGAGGAAAGGAAGGTTATGGATACTCTTACAGGACTCTTTTTTTTTTTTGGTCTCATCACAAGGATGTTTGGCAACCTGCAGGAAAGAATGTGCCAGAGTCAAATGTAAGAGGAAAACCAAATTAGGAGTGGAAAGGCACACAAAAGGAATAACAACAGATGGGTTTGCCAGGATGGAGAGATGGAGTGACCCAACCATCTGATTGTAACTTAAAATATCTTTTGACTCAATTGATATTGGATGTTCCCAGTGTGGTAGGATTTGAACTGTTGATGAATGGCTTCTGTCTATGGTTATATAAGGTAATTGGGAAGATAAAATGAGAGACTGAGGGTATTATTTAGCTTCTGTTTTCTCCAAGGTTCAGAATATGGGCTGGGAGCCTGAAAATCTAGAGTCAGATCTCATCTCTACCACTTCATAGCTGTAAGTGAAGTGAGTGAAAGTCGCTCAGTCGAGTCCGACTCTTTGCAACCCCATGGACTATACAGTCCATGGAATTCTCCAGGCCAGAATATTGAAGTGGGTAGCCTTCCCTTCTCCAGGGGATCTTCCCAACCCAGGGATCAAACCCAGGTCTCCCACACTGCAGGCAGATTCTTTACCAGTTGAGCCACAATGGAAGCCCACTTCATAGCTGTGGTGGAGGGCCAATACTGAAACCTCTATCATGAGTTTCTTCATCTGTAAAATGAAGACAATCACTCTACCTACCACATAGAATTGTGGTGCTTGATGAAGAGTAACCAATAATATTACATTGCCTGCTGGAGATGGAGAGTTGTGAATGGTCTTTTTATATTAAATTTTTTGATGAACTAGATCTTGAACATTAAATCTGAATGGGTTGAGGAAAGAAAGCACAAAGGCTTGGAGAAACTTTCATTTGGCTGAGTAGTTATTAGCTTCAATAATACAATCATAATATATCACAAGCAAATAGAATACTGCAGAGTTTGGCCCAGGAGTCACTGAAACCATTAACACTTTGTATATCAGAAGTTAAAACCTCACCCCACGAGTAAGCCTATATTTATAACTGTCCTGGAAGTCTGTTGCTGAGATGAAAGATTCTTACTCATTTGGGATCTTTGTCAAGTTCGGGCTAATGGAAGTTAGCTGGTGCTAATTTAACACAGGGCTTGTGACCGATGTCTTTACGGGTCACAGAGATATTTTCCAGAGCAGATACTGAGTAGTGTTGAACTTGGAGGGAAGTTAATATTATCCAGCTAACTATATTGTGACTTGTTTATTCTTTTTAAAGTGTTTTTGTATGTATTGTCTGTATTATTATTTAAAATTATTCTCCTGTATCTGTCATGAGAGAGGCTTGAAGGCTTGATCTTTCTGAGCTGCTTATCTACAAGGAAAACTGACTTTGATCATAGATTCTTGGTTCTGCTATTTTTTCCTTTTCTAAATTCAACTCCCAGCAGTACCCAGGGCAGTGCTATCAGGACAAAGTTGGCTAAAACCAAGTGTAACTAGAGTCACTATGAATTTTTTTTTTTTTACTGTACCTGTCACCAGCTATATCAGATACCCACTTGTGTTTCATCAGTACTATTAAGTGTTCCTTTTAGCAGACTGTTATAAATATTATGGGGAAAACAGGGCTAACCCTGGGTGTGTGAATGCAATGGTTTTTAAGGAGAAAGGCAGCCCAAGAGAATGGAAGAGACGCCCATTCACTAACCTTTTGGTTGGGGTTTCACAGTTGCTTCAGATTTGGGGCACTTAAACACTTTGCTCCCGCCTGCAATAGGATAAGGCAAGGGGGAGTTCTTTGTTCAGGGTTCAAGTACTCTTGTGACCATCCCAAAATAACCCTGAGTGTAATACAGTAGGGCCTCACGTAGCTAAACCCTCAAGCCTTTGACCTGTCATCATTGTCGCCCCAACCGCTCTTTCCTCCTTCCTTAGGCAAGCCAGGCACTTGAATAAAACTCTCCGTCAACACACAGAGTTGCATAAACCCCTTCTTTTTGCTTCTCCAAATCCACTAGGAGTCTCCCCGTCAGTTAAAGACCAAAGTACATAAGCTGGACTTATCGAGCACTTCTCTTCTAAATAAGCTTTCCTAGTGACTAATACTGTTCTTCACTCAGATTTGAACCAGATTAAGCCCATCTTCCCATTTGCTTTCATTTTACCAGAGGATCTTGTTTTCTTCGTTTGTCAGATTTTACGAGGATTGTGAATTTTTCCACCAGTCCTTTATTCAAGGAACAGTGTTTGCCACTGTTCAACATATATTTATTCCCTCAACCAAGTTACTGTGCTGAGTTGAGCATTAAAGAAATCTGATCATTTCCTTAGTCTCTATTTTGGAAGATGCTGGTGTTTTAGCCTTGGTGACAGCATGAAAACAATACCTAAACTAGGTTAACAAAGAGAAGGGGTTGAGATGGGAGGGTAAAACGGGAACTGTTTTGTTTTACATTATCTCAAGATGCAGCCGGAAAATGACAAATAACATGCCTTTAAAACTAGCATTTTCTTAAGTTTTGCAAAATGAAACATTACAAAAAGCAGTACTTAAAATACATATGTGAACAGAACAGTGTGAAATTGACCCCAAAAGTAAGAACATATACCAACAACATCAAACACTTGGATAATGGAATTGTAGGTGGTAGGTAACTTATTCTTCTTTTGTATATAGTGTGGAATGTCTCCCCTTTTCATTTCTATAGCATTTCTATATTTTCTCTATATCTATGTGATTTTATACAATCTTTGCTATTTTGTGTGGTTGTTTTCTGTAGAATAAATTCCTAGGAAAGGAAATGCATATATAAACCAAAGTCTTTTTTTTTTTTTTAGAACGGTTGTGACAATTTTTATTTTAAAAACGCATAAAATTTCAATACTAAAATGTTACATAGCTAAAACTTAAAAAATTTTCATTTTCTTTTAAAAATCATTTGTGCTGGTTTCCTTGTATCCTAGTAACAAACAGTAGGTGTGTGTTACTACTTTACTGTAACAGTAACTGTAACAGTGACTGAAAACTGTTAATACTTAAGTGAGCAATCCTCCATGTTATTATTAAATATTATAATATTATTTACAAAACAGAATCATATTATGATACTGTCCTACAACTTGCTTATTTCTCTCGACATATCTCTGACATATCGGCCCCCACACACACATACACGCTTCTTTATTTTTGGATGGCTATCAGCTCCTTTGTAGTGCCATTTTATTGTGTAGTATATATTTAATCAGACTCTGATTACTGGGCACTTGGCTCATGTTGTTAGTAATTGCAAACAGTGCCATAGTAAGCATCTCTTTATGTTATCTTTACCATCTTGTAAGTATTTGGAACTAGAAATGGAAGTTTCTAAATCAGGTTGGGGAATAGGTTAGACAATCAGCTTATCATGACCATGGGACAATGATGTGTGTAACCTGTAAACTGCATTGTCTGAAAAGAGGCTCAATTTTGTTGGAAAGTTGGAAAAAAATTCAGTTTCTTCACCAGTAGATGGCACCTAGTCTTCCTTTATCTTGACTAAAATCGCCCGTAACTTCAGCACATTCCCAGCGTGACACTGCGCCTGCACTAACAAAGCCATGATCACATCACGTACAAATGCCCCTGTCTCATTCCACTTATCCCATGTTTGTATTGTTCTGGTTCCAGGACGCTGAGACTTTAAGCCTGAGGCTCTAACTTGAGCAGGAAGAGTTTATTTTGGGATGAAGAATCTTCCCCCATAGGAGGGCCTCTCAACCAGTGTCTCTATTTCTTTGTCTTTAGAAACTGGGAAATTTTGGAAGAGAAAATGTTTTCTAAATCTGCAGAACTGCTTGTTTTTCTTAGAAAATGTCAGACTCCTGTGTTGATCAGATTTACTCAGTTTGTAGAGGGGAACACAGAGCTGCAGGGGGATTGAGGGGTCATGTTGAGAGTAATTTCAGTCGATTATGCTTAGGAAAGTGACTCTACAAATCTCCTTAAGTACATAGAGTTGATGGTTCAAATATACGCAAAGTATCCATTTCATCAAACCTATAAATATACATGTTTAAAATGGCCAGGGAGAAAGGAACAGCAAACTGTAATTTTAAAAACTGTGATGACATGTAATTTTGTTTTGGGGTAGGTGTCAGTTTTCTTTAAGATGAATATATCCAGAAAGCTCAGGGTAAAAGTTTAACATTTTACTTTCTTAAACATTTTGATCAGAACAACTGTAAATTTTTTCCCCACCAAAAATTACATTAGGATGACCTTGAATAAACCTTTAAGAGAAATATAGGACAGAATTGGAAATTCATGATTTGCCTGTTCTATAAATATGGAAATGTCTTGACAGAGTTCCTGTCTCTCCTGAAAAACGATTCAAACACATGAGTTTTCTCAGAAAAATAAGAAAGATGAGTTTTGGGTTTGGTAGGAGAAGAAAATTAGGAATTATGATGTATTTGACTAATTGTACCTTGAGTACTATAAAAATTCCACATTGAGCCCTCTGGGGACCATTTTGCACTATGACACACAGAATTTACTTATTGTCACCATAACTTGAAAAATTTTAGTCCTTAAAAATATACCCAGATCTTCTTCCTCCCCTCTTCCCTTTTCCCTTTCAAATCCAGATAGAGAATGTAAAGCTAGGTTCTTTTCTAATAGAATATTTCATTAATGATTAGGTGAAATGACCCAGTAAAATACCAAGATGTGTTCTGTTCTAAGTTAGCTGAACACATCATTAGGTGGATGCCTCTTCCCTGGGAATATCCTGATAATGACATTCAGGAAAAAAAAAAAAAGTGGGGAATTTTCAACTTGAAAATGATAAAATGTAAAAGTATTTGCTCCAATGTTCATGTAACATTCTTTATGGGTGACAACATTGTGTTTTTAAACACTCCTGTGCAGTCTAAGTCTGATACATCAAAATCCCATCTTAGCATAACTTGAGTTTTTAAAGGAAAAGTAAGTGATAACTTTGGTATGAAATGGGGAAGAACACTTTTTTTTTTTAAATGTGACATGAACAGAATATAGCCTTTTATACTCAGCTCAGCATTAAGCTTTCTAAAAATAATCACAAAACTGTTCACTAAAAGATTCCTTTTATATCCTCTTTCTTGGTGAATTTAGTCATGGTTATTAGGTCAAAAAGCTACTTGACAAAGAAGCTGAAGCATCAACAAACCACCACAAATGAAAAAAATAAGCCTTTGAAATTATAAGGAGTGAGGGGCGTGCTCTAGTCCAGTGACCTTTCAGAAATACTTCCATTGTATCAAGTCAGCGATGCCTGCAGACATCTTTCCTCTGAATCAATCAACTACACCATTAGGTCCTTAAAAGTCTGACTGTTGAGACCTATGGTTACAATCTTGGCTGTACATTTTAATCACTGGGGGAAACATTAATTTAAAAAAAAGACTGACTCCTAGCCCTATCCCATCCACCCCAATTAAATCTGAATGTGGGTCTGGACAAGGCAGTGAAAGTGCTAATATGGGCATTTTTTCATAGTCCCAAGAGTTGACTCACTGGAAAAGACTCTGATGCTGGGAGGGATTGGGGGCAGGAGGAGAAGGGGACGACAGAGGATGAGATGGCTGGATGACATCACTGACCTGATGGACATGAGTTTGAGTAAACTCCGGGAGTTGGTGATGGACAGGGAGGCCTGGCGTGCTGCGATTCATGGTGTTGCAGAGTCGGACACGACTGAGCGAATGAACTGAACTGAACTGAACTGAACTGAACTGAACAGAAGAGTTTGACGTCTATCAGGGTTAGCAATCTACCTGCCTTCTTGTGGGCCAAGTCGCTTCAGCTGAGTCCAGCTCTTTTGAGATCCTATGGACTGTGGCCTGCCAGGCCCTTCTGTCCATGGACTTCTCCAGGCGAGAATACTGGAGTGAGTCGCCTTGCCCTCCTCCAGGGGATCTTTGAGACCCAGGGACTGAACCACATCTCTTATGTCTCCTGCTTTGGCAGGTGGGTTCTTTACCACTAGCGCCAGCTGGGAAGCCCCACAAACTACCCATCTAAATCTAAAATAAATTTTCCATTTCACATTCTCTGGAAAACTTACAAGCATCTGGTTAACATTTGAAGTTTTTTCCTCCCTTTCTTAGGAGAAGGCAACTGGACTGTGCTAATGATATAACTAAGTTGGGGAGAGAAGAGAATGTGACTTATGGGAAGGTCCAAAGATACCCACAGAAATTATTTAAAGAAAGTAAGCTTTTCTGGCCCAGGGTGCCTCATAGCTACTATTTATTATATCATGCTTGCCAAGATATTTTTCTCCTTTCAGAGACAGTTTCCTTAGAAAGGATGAACCCAGACAGTTGGCTTCCTCCAGGATCTTGTCTTATACCCTATTTAGTAAACTCTAAAGATGACTTGAGCCTGTGAAACTTTCAAGTGAAGAACGTTTCTGATCAAACATAGTCCTCTCGCTTTAGGTAATGGGAAAACATCTTAACATTTCTTCCCAGCTTTTGTCAGCATGAGAAGCAGTATACCATGGGAGTTAGGGTGGTTAGAGACCAACCAGATTCAAATTCTGACTCTTGTACTTGCTGAATATTTAAATATTAGATCAAATTACTCAATTTCTCTGAAGTTTGTTTTCCTTATCTGTGAAATAGTGATATTAATTTTCAGGGATATTATAAGAATTAAATGGAATAATGAATACAGAATGTAAGGATTAAATGAAATCATGTATGCAAAATGCTAAGCATAGCATTTGATTCAGAATTAGTAGCCAAGAAATAACAGGTATTATTATCTTAACTGTCTTTATCCACCTCCACTTAACTGACTGGAAAAATTAACCACCTCTCTCTCTAAAAAAACATACTGACCCATGCCCCAAGCACCCTGAAATACTCTTAAGCACACAGGCTTACTTCTTTTACCAGCTGAGTTATAGACTTATCAAGAGTATTATTTGTTCCCAAACCTGTTAATGCCAGTTATTCTTGTTATTGGAATTTAATTAAATATTAAGTAAACAGATGAAATATGAATATGAAGAGTTATTTCTATGAAAACTAGGTTGAATACATAAGTAAATTCACATTGCAAAGAAAAACAGTAATTGTGGTAAAACAACTAACTATAATGGACTTAGAAAATGGTAGAAATCTAGAAGCAATTTAGGCACAATTTGACTTTTAAATGACCTCAAGTTTTGGCTCTGCTTTTGAAAAACAAATATTGGCAGTCATATGAATATCATTTAAGTAATAATGATAAGGATCTCTAGTCAGTCTAACTAATAAGGAAAAAAGACTTGGTCTTACATCAAAAAGTTGATGATTGAATGCACTTAGAGAATTTATCTTAAAATATTGGTACACACCATTTTCAAAAATTATCAGATCTTTTTTTGATTAACCCGCCATCTTGTCATATCAGATTAAGGGAAATTCACTGAATCACATTCCAAAGATTTCACACTGGGAGGAAAGGAGAAAAGATGAATTTGTTCCTTCACAGTAGACTCTTTAAAATTAACATGAGACAGATGAGAAGATGTTTTTCTCCTGTCTTTGCATTTTATTACCCAAGTTTTTAAAGAATATTATAATGAATCTCCATTCTACAGGTGTAATGATGTATCATACAGGCTCAATTGTGTAGGCAGCATCTTGACTGAGATGCAGAATATTACAACTTTTAATAGCATAGATTATTTTTTTAACCTACTCCGTTCTTTGCAAGATGGAAGTATATATGTGTCCTCTATGTATCCAGTAGCTTTTGTTTAGCACTAAGTTTGTGAGATTCATCCATATTATTTATTCCCATTCCTATCTAATATTCTCTTGTGTAAGTATATCACAATTTATCCATTATAGTGTTGAACAATTGGGTTATTTCCAGTTTTTCTTATGTTATGAATATTGCTGTTATTTATCTCATGTGACTGTATTTCTTTGGGTTGCTAGGAGTGACATTGCTGGGTCATAATCAGCTTCTGTAAATGACGCCGTGCATTTTTTTTCAGGCTGGTTGTTCTAGTTTCAGTTTTAAAATATTTGTTTTGTTGTGTTAGCCTGTGAGGTTCAGACAGCACATGAAGGTCAGAAGAACCTCTGTTTGAAAGTTCTTCATCTAAGAGGCTCTTAGATAGCATGCCTGAAACTCTTCTTTCTTTGAGACATTTCTGGAGAAAAACTTAAATTCCCTAGTTGGCTTCCCTGTAGTTCCTGCAATGCAAGAGACCTGGGTTCAATTCCTGGGTCAGGAAGATCCCCTGGAGAAGAGAATGGCAACCCACTCCAGTATTTTTGCCTGGAGAATCCCATGGACAGAGGAGCCTGGAAGGCTACAGTCCATGGGGTCGTAAGAGTCAGACAAGACTTAGCAACTAACCATCACCATCAATTGGGATTATAGAACAGATCACACTTCAAGGGAGATGGCCAGCATTCTGTGTGGAGAGCCCAAGATGTATCCAAACTGCAGAATTTTAAAGGTACTGTTGGAGATTTAGGTAATTACTGCAAAATTAGTTTGCGATGTGACTCTGTTGATATTCTACTTGGGAATATGTCACAGGAGGCAAGTTATACACAAGCAAAGATATTTGAATGTAACAGAAGACTTGATCTCTATGTGTAGTTATGATAATCTCTCTTGTCTCTGAGAAGGGAAATGATCACAGTATTATGGTGGAAATAGACTTAATAGATCTTGGAGAACTGTGGGGTCGAAGAGGAGTCAAAGTTTCTGGCTCAGATGATTGGGTTAATGATGGGTTTATTCATCCTGATAAAAATATAGGAGAAGCAAGTCATGCTGTGTGGCTAATGCAGCTCTGACGCCAAGAAGTCTTTCTACGTTGGTGGGAACAAATTCTTTAACCAGTGAAAGGAGTCTGGCCTCTTAAATAGTTCCTAGGTTTTACCAATAAACTATACTAGGACATGGGGGGTGAGGGGCAGGGGAGGAGAGGGTGAGATTTATAGAGAGTAACATGGAAACTTACATTACCATATGTAAAATAGATAGCCAATGGGAATTTGCTGTATGGCTCAGGGAACTCAAACAGGGGCTCTGTGTCAACCTAGAGGGGTGGGATGGGGAGGGAGATGGGAGGGAGGTTCAAGAAGGAGGGGACAAATGTATACCTATGGCTGGTTCATGTTGATGTTTGACAGGAAACAAAATTCTGTAAAGCAACTATCCTTCAATTAAAAAATAAATAGATTAAAAAAAAAAAAACATTTTAAGCCAGCAATTGCAAGATGGCATCAGCAACCATGAGTTCTAGTCCACTGGGTGGCATAGAAAGGTGTCAACTCATCCCTCAAGTACTTTGAGTTTCACAGTGCAGTGAACTGTAAGGTGAACTGTGGGTGTCTATGTCTGTCTCCCCAGCAAACTATTGAGGGCAGACGGTGGGTCTTTTCATTGTTGAATATCCAGTGCTAACATTGTGCTAGCCCCAGAGGACACACTCCATAAATGGATGCTAAGCTAAACTGAACTGAGGTCCCTTTAAGAAATGGGAGTCTTGTTTATCTCCAGACTGTTGTTGAATTGAATGACAGGAAGGTTTAGGGTGGTGCTGAAAGCTTTTTCTGAAAGATTATTCAGAATTTGCTTTGGAATAAACAATTGGTATTAAATTGATTATAATCATACATTCATAAACCTGTTTTTTTAAAAGCTTTTTAATTGAGCTTACAAATCTAATAATTATATTTTTACCTCTGGCAAAATTTAGTCAGCACTTTTAAGGAGATAGCATAATTAGATTGTTCCATTTATGAATCTGGTTAAATTTTCTTTCTAAACAGCACATTGCTCTAAAAGGCCAGATTTCATAAATTTAATATATTTGGTAAAAAATATTTTATTTTTATGAATTAAGTAAAACTTAAAATACTTAAGTAAACCCATGGGTGTGTATAAAATAAAATTCTCTGAGATATGCTAATATTACCCATAAAGTCTAAGAGATTTCAGCTTAAGACCACAAATCTAAATCAATTATTCAATTATATATTTCAAATTGGAATTACCAGGCTGTTTCCTAAACAGCACAGTACACATGTCAAATGGTAAATGAAGATATTAAGATATCCATGGTTTTATTGGATAAATTTGATATGTAACATAGTGTAAATTTAAGGTATACATCATGTTACTTTGACAACATTTATATTTTTTAATATGGTTGACATTGTAATAATATTTACCATAATACATACTTAAAGTACAATATTATTGTCTGTGTCCAGTAAACTGTACATTAAATCCCCTATCTCTATTTTAGTATTTGTTACAAGTTTGTACCCTTAAACACTATCAATCTTATCCTACCACCTCTTTGCCCCTGTTACCCACTGTTTTACCTGATTTTCTATCAAGTATCTGTCAAGTATCTGTAACTCTGGACCAATCCCACACCCAGCTGACCACTTCCTTTCATTTCATGTTCCTTTAGCTTTTAAGATATGTGGCTAGATTTCTCATTTATATCTAAAGATCTGAGGACTTAACAGAATTGGAAGATACATAAATGTTTTTTCCTCTTAAAAGACTTTGAGCTGGACTAAATCTTAAGATATAAAAAAGTTTTTCTATTTTACTTAATGGAAGCTAAGGCTAGTGTAACTTTCAGGAATATTTTATATGATGTTTATGACTTTGTCTGACTTGTAGTCCTAAGTCATGAAATCATTCTATTGCTATATCCGTCAAAAGTAAAACACTGAAAGTCTTATATGTCAAACTGGCCCCTTCATAATCAATAGACAGACATTATGAATGACAGTCCTTTGCAGACTTTGCTAGTTGATCACTTCATTTTCCTCATTTTCCCTGTGCCCTTAAAAAGTAGCATTGCAGATGGCACTACAGAGATCTATGGACTGAGCCTAAACAGGACACCTCTTTGCCACCTTCTTCGTCATGCTAAGGGAGCAGTAAACATCTCAGGATCAGGAGACATGTGTTTTCAAAGGAAAGATATTCACCTAAATTTATTTGAGGAAGTACAGTTTAATGGTTAAGACCTTGGGTTACAAAAAACATACCTTCTTTCAAATATAGGGTCCATCCTAACTGTGAGCTTTGGAAAATTATCCAACCTCCTTGTACCATAATTTTCTCATCTTAAAATGTGGATAGAATGCAGCATTTTATGTGTGAAATGAGATAATTTATGTAAAATGCTGAGCAGATTGCCTGGGATATTGGAAAGTGTGAAAGTGAAAGTGTTAGCCGCTCAGTCATGTCTGACTCTGCAACCCTATGGAGCCCGCCAGGCTCCTCTGTCCATGGGATTCTCCAGGCAAGAATACTGGAGTGGGTAGCCATTCCTTTCTCCAGGGGATCTTCCTGACCCAGAGACTGAACCCAGGTCTCCTGCATTGCAGGCGGACCCTTTACTCTCTGAGCTACCAGGGAAGCTCTGGAAATGTTTACTGAATGATGATGGTCACTTCCCTGAATTTTCTGGGCATCAGAAGAGAGAAGAAAAGCATGTCTTCAGCCAGCGAGGAAAACGAGGGCAATGTGTGACAGCAGCAGTGGTCAGGGCAGCTGAGCAGGACCAGAGTCTTTGCAAACAAAGGCAGCAGGCAGAAAATAAATCTGAGCTGCAGAATCCCATCACAGAGGCCCCAGTGCTGCAAATAGCAGCTGCAGCTGCAGACTAACGGCTGGTCTTTACATGTCCACAGTGTGAAAAGATTCATTGTGACAAACCGGTCATTTCCATCACACCCACACAAAGCCAGCAATCATACATAGGAGTAAACTCTGAATGTTTAGCAGCTATATATATATATAAATATATATATATATATATTTTTTTCTTTAAGTAGAGAACAGCAGACTAACTGAGAATACAGATTATGTATATGACAGAGAGGGCTTGGTGAATTTTGTATGCTGCCTAGATGTTCTCATATGCAGTACAGAGGATTCTGGATTGTTTAGCTGCCAATAGTAACTCTTTCCACCTGTAAGACATTTACCAGGTTCAGACAGTATGCCAAGGACTTCACATGTGTTAGCATCTCTATGGGGTGGGTGTGAGTGGCTCAGATGGTAAAGCGTCTGTCTACAACGCGAGACACCCGGGTTCTATCCCTGGGTCAGGCAGATCCCCTGGAGAAGGAAATGGCAATCCACTCCAGTACTATTGGCCTAGAAAATCCCATGGACAGAGGAGCTTGGTAGGCTACAGTCCATGGGGTCGCAAAGAGTCGGACACGACTGAGCGACTTCACCAGACCTTGAAAAGGGACCAGCAAAAGACAAAGCAGCTAAGGCTCACGTTAGATACTTGACTGAACACTGAAAGATTCTAAATACAGAGCCAAGATAAAAACCCAACTCCAGTGTCTTATTGTTAAAACTTTGCTGTGCTTCCTTGAAATGACAATGATGTCTTGCTCACAAATTATTTCCTGTGCTTGTTTCTTGTTACCTCAGAAAAGGGGCAAGGTGCCACACTTGTTTTGTATCTCTAAGCTTTCAATTCTTACTAAGAAGTGAGTGGATACTTATTGATAGATAAGATGTTATGATGGAAGAGGGGAATGGGAGAAGTTGGTCAGATCTCACTGACATTACCTCAAAGTTACTTAAAGAAAAAAGAAGACTTACCTGTCAATCTGTTTACATTTTTTTTTGTTCAGCTGTGTGCACGTGCTAAGTCACTGCAGTCGTGTTCGGCTCTTTGTGACCCTATGGACTGTAGCCTGCCAGGCTCTTCTGTTCATGGGATTCTCCAGGCAAGAATACTGGAGTGGGCTGCCATGCCCTCCTCTAGGTGATCTTCCCCACCCAGGGATCGAACCTGTGTCTCTTGTGTCTCCTGCACTGGCAGGTGGGTTCTTTACCACTAGCGCCACCTGGGAAGCCTAAATGCTGGTTACAAACTATTAAGATAAGACAAGATGCTACCTCAAGAATACCGAAGTTTTGACTAGGTTTTGCACACTGAAATGCCCACCTGGGCTTGGTACTTAATGCAAATGAGTGAAGTCGCCTAAGAAGCAACTTGGGTGACTCCCCCTGAGCTCCAGCCGATTGTTTCTACCTACACCCAGTATTTCCAAGATAAGCCAAAAATTCATGATTTGAATGCTTTTTATAGTTTTTACATGAAACAAGTGTGTGGGCCAGGCAAAATTAACTTGCAGACTGGTTTTACAGGTCACAGGCTACCAGGTTGAGACCTCTGGTTTAAACAGTAAGACACATAAATATGGAGAATAGGAGCTAGACTGTAATTGGTGCACGAGGAACATATGTAAAGTATTCAGAAAAGTCAGAGATAATATTCAGCAGGAGCATTAGAGAAGACTTTGTGAAGGATGTCACCTTTCAGTTTATCCTTCTGAAATGCATCAGCTTTGGAACCGCTACAGTGGGAATGAACACTGCTTCAGCTGCAGGAAATAGTACCAGCTAAGACCTGCGGATGGGAAACCATAAGTCAGGGGCCTCTGAGCTACACTGTACTTTGATATTCTTGTTTATTTGTTTCATTTTGGTTTGTTTTTTAGTTTCTTACTAAAAATATATTTACTGCCCATGTAACCCATAGTCATCAGAATTAGAAAAATGTCTGTGTGTTGGCAATAAACACTAAAAGCATGGAGAAGATATGGAGACTGAAAATCATTAGGGTTCATAAATTAAAAGAGATTTTAAGGCAATGGAACTCTCACATAGTGTGCGGCAGGACATGAAACTTAAAAGACCATCCGAATCTTGGAAAGGATCCAGCAAAGGCACCGGGACTAATTTGGGAGATGAAGGGTATGTCTTAGGAGGAGAGGCTTAGAGGGCTTAACATGCTTCAGCTTTAAAATAAGGCGGGTGAGCAGAGTTCTATTGATAGCCTGCAAGGCTTCCAGTATGAACTTGTACTTGGTGTGAGATAAAATCCAAAGTCACACTAAGGAATGTCAAGAAAGCGGGTTCCTTTCTTTTTTCCTGGTTGAGTCCAGGAACATTTTGTGCAAAAAAGCTTTTTTTGTTTGTTTGTTTTCTAAATGGAATGGACTTCCATAAGTATTTGGGGGAACAGCTTCAGTTTTATCACCATCCATTCACTGGAGTGCTAAATTTAAAGGTCAGTTATTCATAACAGCAATTTATGATGTTGTGAGTCGAGACATCAGTGTCCTGGTAGCTTCAAGTGCACGCAGAGTAAATCTGAGACACACATACAGATACAGGTAGAAATGAGAGAGAGAGAGAGAAAGTCTCCTTTCCTCTCTGTTTTACTAAGCCACTCAGTTCAGTTTAGTCACTCAGTCGTGTCTGACTCTTTGCAACCCCATGAACCACAGCACGCCATGCCTCCCTGTCCAACACCAACTCCCAGAGTCCACCCAAACCCACGTCCATTGAGTCGGTGATGCCATCCAACCATCTTATCCTCTGTCATCCCCTTCTCCTCCGGCCCTCAACCTTTCCCAGCATCAGAGTCTTTTCAAATGAGTCAGCTCTTCGCATCAGGTGGCCAAAGTATTGGACTTTCAGCTTCAACATCAGACCTTCCAATGAACACCCAGGACTGATCTCCTTTAGGATGGACTGGTTGGATCTCCTTGCAGTCCAAGGGACTCTCAAGAGTCTTCTCCAACACCACAGTTCAAAAGCATCAATTCTTTGGTGCTCAGCTTTCTTTATAGTCCCACTCTCACATCCATACATGACTACTGGAAAAACCATAGCCTTGGCTAGATGGACATTTGTTGACAAAGTAATGTCTCTGCTTTTTAATATGCTGTCTCGGTTGGTCATAACTTTCCTTCCAAGGAGTAAGCGTCTTTTAATTTCATGGCTGCAGTCACCATCTGCAGTGATTTTGGAGTCCCCCCCCAAATGAAGTCTGTCACTGTTTCCATTGCTTCCCCAGTGACTTAGTTAAAGCTCATAAATCATCACAAAACTTGCATAGGAAAAACTGGAAGTAAATGCAACAATTTTAGCGATTTTAATCTCTAATTGGTTAAATTTTTAATATTTAATATAATTGTAAGTTTAGAAGCAGGACTCAGGATCAAGAATACAGATGAGTTCCGAAATGTGTTCACACAGTAATAGTTGAGGATGTGAGAAGGGATGAGCTTATCCAGGTGGAGAATGTAGACAGAGAGAAAGGGGTCTGGAGGCAGAAGCTTAGACTAAGTTCCCTACCTCACTCCTGGCCAGGGGCCTAGCAAGGAAAAGAGGGAGAGCTGGGGGAGATGTGCATGTGTGCATACTAAATCATTTCAGTCGTGTCCAACTCTTTGTAACATTATGGACCACCTGTAGCCCCCCAGGCTCCTCTGTTCATAGGCTTCTCCCGGCAAGCATACTAGAGTGGGTTGCCAAGCCCTCCTCCATGGGATTTTCCCAACCCAGAGACTGAACCCATATCTCTTATGTCTCCTGCATTGGCAGGTGTGTTCTTCACCACTAGTGCCACCTGGGGGGAGATGTAGGGTCTATCATCTACTGCCATAAGCCCTTTCCTCCTGATCGCTTTTCAGTCATCTAAACAGTCCTTTAGCTCTACACATATCTTTTGCTATGGACTGAATTGTGGTCCCACTCCCCTTCCAATTCCTGTTGAATCCTACCCCTTCCCCCCAACCCCGCCCTGCTGCTGCATAGGATGGCATTTGGAGATAAGGCCTTTGAGATGTAATTAAGTTTAAATGAGGTCATAAGGGTGTGATCATCACAATGAGATGGGTGTCCTTATAAGGAGAGTCAGCAGAGAGCTTGCTCTTTGTCTTTGTGTCCTGGAGGACATATGAGAAAGCAGCCAGCTACAAACCAGGAAAGGAGCTCTCACTATAATTTGACCAGGCACTCAGAACTCAGGCTTCCAGCCTCAGAACTGTGAGAAATAACTTACCGTTATGACACCCAGTCTGTGGTATTTTGTTATGGCAGCCTGAGTTGACTAATCTACCTTCAAAAACAATTTTTGGGGGATAATCTTTATACATTTTCATTAAAAAAATTGAATTATAGTTAATTTATAATGTTGTGTTTATTCCAGGTGTACAGCAAAGTGACTCAGTTATACATATTTATACTTTTTTTTCTTTTCTTTTTTTGAAAACACTAACTTTAGGTCCTTGGGGCTTCCCTTATAGCTCATTTGGTAAAGAATCTGCCTACAATGCAGGAGACTGGGGTCCAATTCCTGGGTCAGGACTATCCCCTGCAGAAGAAAATGGCAACGCACTCCAGTTTTCTTGCCTGGAGAATCCCATGCATAGAGAAGCCTGGCAGGCTACAGTCCATGAGTTTGCAAGAGTAAGATGTGACTTAGCAACTAAAGCACCCACTTTAGGTCCTGAAAAGCTTAAATGAAATATCAAGGAACCCTGAATAGCCAAAATAATACTAAAAGAGAAGAACAAAGTTGGAGGTTACACTTACCAATCCTAAAACTTACTATAAAGCTATAGTAATAAAAACAGGGTGGTACTGACATAAGAGAGAGACATATAGGCCAATGGAATGGAACTGAAAGACTAGAAATAAACCCTCACATCTACAGCCAAATGATTTTCAACTAGAGTGCCAAGACCATTCAATGAGAAATGAATAGTTTCTTCAACAAATGCTGCTGGGACAACTGGATGAAAGTGAAGTGAAGGTCTCTCAGTTGTGTCCGACTTTTTGCAACTGCATGGACTGTAACCCGCCAGGCTCCTCTGCCCATGGAATTCTCCAAGCCAGAATACAGAAGTGGGTAGCGTTCCCTTCTCCAGAGGATCTTCCCAACCCAGGTATTGAACCCAGGTCTCCTGCTTTGCAGGATATCCACATACAAAAGAATGAATTTAGGCCCGAACATCACACTGATAAAAAGTAAACTCGAAATGTATTAACAAAAACAACAAAAAGAATGGAAGGAAGGAAAGCATTAACAACCTAAATATGAGTTAAAACCATAAAAATTTTAGAAGAAAACAGAGTGAAATGTTCATGACACCAACAGCTTGAACATCAAGAGAAAAATCAGACTTCATCAAAACTAAAAACTTTGGTGCATCAAAGTTTGTGCATAATCAAAGTGAAAAGGTAACCTACAGAATAGGAGAAAATATTTGCAGATCATCTATTTGATAAGTATTTAGTATTCAAAACATATATAAAACTTTTTTTGTAAAAATAATTCTACATTTATTTAATATGTAACATTTTCCTTCATGATACATTCATGCCGACAAAATGTAACAATACTTTGAAATATATGTCCTTAATTATCGTTACAAGATTTCCTGGGCTATGTAGTCTACTTTATGATAATATGTAGTCTACTTTTATTTAATATGACATTTTAAAATTTTTTGACAGATAATTTTATTATCAAATTAAGTTAAAGAAAATATGTTTAAACCTGAAGAACAAACATCATTTCTTATATTTATTTAATTTAAATTTGCCATTTTACAAAATGGCTTAAGTTGGCTTCAAAGGAAAATATATAAGTGAGGCCATCTGTATGTCTTCTTTGGAGAAATGTCTACTTAGATCTTCTGCCCATTTTTTGGACTGGGTTGTTTGGCTTTTGTTGTTGTTGTTATTGAGCTTCATGAGCTGTGTATACATTTTGGAGATTAACCCCTTATCTATTGCTTCATTGGCAAATGTTTTCTCCCATTCTGAAGATTGCCTTTTCATTTTGTTTATGGTTTCCTTTGCTGTGCTAAAGCTTTTAAGTTTAATTAGATCCCATTTGTTTATTTTTGCTTTTATTTTCTTTACTATAGGTTGTTGTTGTTCAGTCACTCAATAACATCCAACTCTTTGTGACCCCATGGACTCCACAACAGATCGCCCTGTCCTTCACCACCTCCCAGAGTTTGCTCAGACTCATTTCTGTTGAGTCAGTGATGCCATCCATCCAACCATCTCAACCTCTGTTATTCCCTTCTCCTCCTGCCTTCAATCTTTCCCAGCATCAGGGTATTTTCCAGTGAGTCGGCTCTTCACATCAGGTGGCCAAAGTATTGGAGTTTCAGCTTCAGCATCAGTCCTTCCAATGAATATTCAGGATTGATTTCCTGTAGGATTGACTGGTTTGACCTTGCAGTCCAAGGGACTCTCAAGAGTCTTCTCCAACACCACAGTTCAAAAGCATCATTTCTTTGGCACTCAGCCTTCTTTATAGTCCAACTCTCACATCTGTACATGACTACTGGAAAAATCAGAGCTTTGACTAGATGGACATTTGTGGGCAGAGTAATGTCTCTGCCTTTTAATATGCTGTCTAGGTTGGTCATAGCTTTTCTTCCAAGGAGCAAACATCTTTTAATTTCATGGCTCCAGTTACTGTCTGTAGTGATTACTCAAGGAGGTGCATCAAAAAAGATTTTGCTGCTATTTATGTCAAAGAATGTTCTGCTTATGTTTTCCTCTAAGAATTTTATAGTGTCAGGCCTTACATTTAGGTCTTCAATCCATTTTGAGTTTATTTTTGTTTATGGTGCTGGGGCATGTTCTAATTTCATTCTTTACATGAATCTGTTTAGCTTTCCCAGCACCGCAGAATACATAGAACTCTTATTACTCAAAACAAAAACAACCCACTTGAAAAATGGGTAAAGGACTTGCATATACATTCCTCCAAAGAAAATATCCAAATAGCCAACAAGCACATAAAAAGTGCTAAACATCATTAGTTATCAGTGAAATGCAAATCAAAACCAACAGTGAGATATAACTCACCTTCCAGGATGGTTATTTTTGTTTTGGCCACACCCTGCAGCTTTTAGGATCTTAGTTCCCTGACAGACGATTGAACCCAAGCCCTTGGCAGTGAAATCATGGAGTCCTAACCACTGGACCACGAAGGAACTCCCAGAATGGCTATCATTCTTAAACACGAAAATAATAAGTGGTGACAAAGATATGAACAAATTGAACCTTTGTACATTGCCGCTGGGAATGTACATAGTGCAGCTACTAAGGAAAACAGTTGGTGCTTCCTCAAAAAGTTAAATATAGAATCACCACATGATCCACCAATTGCTCCTAAGTATATATCCAAAAAAACTGAAATTGAGTATTCAATGAAGTATGCATACACATATATTCCCAGCAGCATTAGTCACAAAAGGTGGAAATGGCCTAAATATCCATTAGGAATGAATGGATAAGTAAATTGTGGTATATTCATATGCTAGAATATTACTGTCATAAAAAGGAGTTAAATATTCTTTTTTATATAACACAGTGTGAATGGACCTTGAAAACATTATGTTACATAAAAAAGTCAGACACGAAAGGTCACATATTGTATGACCCCATTTGTAAAAAATATATAGAACAAATAAATTGATAGGGACAGAAAACATACCACTGGTTGCCCAAGAATGAACAGAGGTGAATGGGAAGTAACTGCTCAGTGGGTACCAGGTTTCCTTTTAGGAAGATGAATTCGTTTGGAACTAGATAGAGGTGATTACACAACATTCTGAATGTTCTAAATGCAACTCAATTTTTCTCTTTAAGTGGTTAATTATTTGTGATGTGAATTTTACCTCAATAAAAAATTTATTTAAAAAGTAACAAACCCCTTAATTCCTTAGAAATTTACAAACGCCCTTTCAAATAACTTCTGAATCAATGATAAAATTAAAACCAAAATTTGATTATTCAGAAATTAATGAAAAAGTAAGTACTCTAAATCAAAATATGAGTGATATAACTAAAGACCTAGGCTGTAAATAAAGTCTAAATCAAATTCTCAACATAGAAAGCAACAACAAAACAAGCTGGACCAAAAGAAGTTAGGAGAAGAAAATAGAGTAAAACCGTAAACTATTTTTTTCAAAGCACCAACAAAAATAGTTATACACTAGAAAAACATATAAATGGAGAGAGGAAAAGTAAAAATATAGATTAGTAATTAAGGATCAGAAAAATGGCAAGATATTACCAATAAAACATTGTACATAAAATTTTCTTTAATCTAGAAAAATTAAAAGGTTTTGTAAAGCAAAAAAGTTAATTTAAAAAGGAGATACTCCTGAAACTAACATAACATTGTACATTGTTTCAAAGTCCATAGAAGACATTGAATTATTATTGTCAAAGATTTACCATTTAAATGGGCACCAGGCCAGACTGTTTTATAACCAAATATCATCTATTTTCAGTGAACACATTTTCCTGTTATTTATACTATTTTAAATGTCAGAAAAGATACATGTCTAAATTAATTTTTTGTTGCTGATATAACATTGATAAAAATAGCGCAAAAAGAACTTTTAGAGTAATTTCATTAACAAATTCAAATATATCTAAAACAAAATACTAGAAAATGGATCCAGAATTGTATTAATAGAATAATACACCATAATGAAATAGGATTACTACTACCAGAAAGGCAAGGCTTGTCCAACATTAGGCAATTTTTCAAAATATAGAACTCATTCTATAAACAAATTAAAGAAGAAAAACATGTAACTACAACAATGAATACCAAAATACATTTGATAAAAATCAATAGTCATTACTAACAGTTAAGTGAATAGGAAAAAAGGGAAACTACATAAAAATAATAGCCTATTTACTACAAATAGCAAATGTCATAGTTCAAAATCTAGATCCATTTCTATTAAAATAAAAAATAAGAGAGGAAGACTCACCTTCTGCACTATTATAACATTACATTTGGGCTTCTAACTAATGTAATAAGAAAATAAAATAAATAAAAATCGAAAATTAAACAAAATTATCATTTTGCATATTATATAATTGTCATGTACTGTGCTCAGTCGCTCAGTCATGTCCAACTTTTTGTGACCCCATGACTGTAGCCAGCCAGGCTCCTCTGTCCATGGGATTTTCCAGGCAAGAATACTGGAGTGGGTTGTCATTTCCTTCTCCAGGGGATCTTCCCAACACATGGTTTGACCATGTCTCCTGCTTAGCAAGTGGATTCTTTTACCACTGGGCCACCTGGGAATACAAAAAAATTATAAGAATAACTTCATAGCTTTTCTTTATACTCTCAGTAACCAGTTACAATACTTCAGCCACCTGATGCAAAGAGACAACTCATCAGAAAAGACCCTGATGCTGTGAAAGATTGAGGGCAGGAGGAGAAGGAGACGGCAGAGGATGAGATGGTTGAATGGCATCACCAGCTCAATGGAGATGAGTTTGAGCAAGCTCTGGGTGATGGTGAAGGACAGGGAAGCCTGGCGTGCTGCAGTCCATGGGGTCACAAAGAGTTGGACAAGACTGAGCAACTGCACAACAACCAGCTGCAAGGACTTCCTAGGCGGCGCTAGTGGTAAAGAGCCTGCCTGCCAGTACAGGAGACATAGGAGACGTGGGTCAGGAATATTCCTGACCCCTAGGTCAGGAATATTCCCTGGAGGAGGGCATGGCAACCCACCCCGTATTCTTTCTAGGACAATCCCATGGGCATAGGAGGCTGGTGGGTTACAGTCCTTAGAGTTGCAAAAAGTTGGACATGACTGAAGCAACTAAAATGTCTAGGCACAAACTTAACATGAAGGATATAGGATTTTAAATAATTTTTTAAAATTGAGGCATAATTGATATACAATATCATAAATTTCAGGTGTAAAACAGAGTGACTCACAATTTGTAAAGGTTATACTCCATTGGTAATTATTATAAAATATTGGCTATATTTCCTGTGCTGTACAATATATGCTTATAACTTATTTATATTTCTCTGCACTCTTTGGTTGGTGCAGGGAACATTACTGCTCTTATTCTGAAAGATGTGGCAGAGATTGATATTTACCTATCTACCATTCATTCTCATTCTCTTTAATAAAAGAAGCTTATTACCACTGAGAATGCCACTCAGCTTCTTCTATAGTCAGATATGACCATGTAATCAAGTTATGGCCAGTGGGATGTATTAGATGTTTTATGTGGGACTTCAAAGAAATCACAAAGATATTTAGAAAGTGAGTCCTTTTTTCCTGCTGCCTGGAATGTAGATGTAATGACTAGAGCACTAGCAGCCATTTTGGATCGTGAAGTTACCTGGGATGACAGACCAGAAAGGAGTCTAGATTCCTGATGACAGTGTGGAGTCACAACAATGACTCTAATTACTTTTGGACTTGCTTTAAGTGAGTGAGAAATACTTCTGTCTTGGTTCAATTGACATTATTTTGTGATTTTGTGTTATATTCTGCCTAATCTCATCCTAAATAATACGAAAAGGAAAACCCAGTAAAGGATTTAATAAACTAAAATAAAAAGAATCCTGTTGGCCAATTTTCCCTTTCCTGATGGAGATAAGGAATCTGAAAACATCCAGCTGAATATATACCATCAGAAATAGAGGTTACATGTTTTAAAACAAAACAGTTCTTAAAAAAAAAAAATACAGTCCTGGGAAAATTACACATGTCTACTTATTCTTCTAACTTGGAATCTTACTTTAACCATATAATGCACTCTACAACTATTTATCTTGGGATCTGTTCATACTTCCAATTCCTTAAATAATGTTTTGTGTTTTTAAAATCGAGTCCTTAATTACCAAAAAGTTCCCTGGGCTATAAAATGTCTTCTCCATGGATTGCAGTATGTCCTGGCACATGTTCACTTGAGTAAAATGATCAGTGTATTAAAAACCCAACCAAGTGTCTGCAGAAGCCAGTGATGGCATGGCACCTCTTCTGTGGCATGTGTGAAATCTGCCCATCACTATAAACATTCTTTGCAACATGACACTCTGCCCTTATGTCCATTTCATATGTGGTGTTCAGTGTGATGGGAAAGCTGGGGGAAAAATGATTCTTTTTTTTAAGGACTAGTCATATAGAATCACAATGTTAAACCTAGAAGGGGCTTCAGAGGTCATTTTTTCAGACCCCTCATTTTACACAAAAGGAATCAGAGGCCCAGAAAGGTCATTTGATTTTCTTAAACTCTTCTGGTTAATGATAGGTCCTGAAATAGAAACCAAGAGTCCGACTTCAAATTCTAGGTTTTTTAATTTGTTTCATCTATTAATGGATACTCTAATGATAGACTGGGTGGGGAGGAGACAGTTACTGTTTTTTTCTTTCAATACATCTAACTTTGTATTACAGAATATACTGTATTCTAGCTGACATTTAGCTGTTTAGCATCTAAGAGCAAACGAATATTTTAGAAAGCAAAACAATATGCCCAGTAGCACTATGTGATTGAGAAAAGGCTTTCTTTGTAGAAGATGTTCATTAACCTTCTTGACTGGTTTTCCACCTCCTCCCCACCAAATAGCTAAAGCATGATGATATTGATTCTAAGTTGAGTTTCCATCCTTATATGAAAAGTTAGCTTGGCACAGAGCGTGGCAGAGCTAAGTCTGACCAGCTGTGCTCTTAGCCACAGGGGAAATTAAGTGAGACAGTATGGCTGGTTCTGTACAAATCAATCAAAGTCTTTTGAAAATGGTCTTGAAAACACATATCAATAAAAGCACACAGGTAGTTGTCTTTTCATATAAACTAATTTTAGTCCTCATCCATAAGATGCCATGGATGTGGACAAAGAAATGATTGTTTTGGCCAAAATTTTCATTCGGGTTTTTCCACAAACTGTGAATGAACTTTTGGGCCAACCCAATAAGATGTTTTTCTTAGGTTGACCAGTTGGTAATTCATATTTCTCCGTCAGTTCTATGAGAATTTGGGGAGAAAGTGGCTAACAGTCTATTAATATTTTAAGTTAGATTTGTGTACATGTTTGCCATGTTGAAACAAAACAATGGCTAATGGTCTGACTTTTCTTGCCCATGCCCCATATATTTTAAAATATATAATTCACTGGTTTTTAATATATTCACAAAGTTGAGCATCCATTACCACTACCTAATTCCAGAGCATTTTCATCATAACCTAAAGAAACTTCATATTTACTAGCAGTCACTCCTAGTCCCACCTCCCCTCAACCCCAGGCAACCACTAATTGAGTTTCTGATGCAATAGATTTGCCTATCCTGGGTATTTCATATGAATGGAATCATACAATATATGGTCTTTTGTGTCTGGCATCTTTCGCTAAGCATAATGTTCCCAGGCTTCATGCATGTTGTAGCATGTATCATTACTTCATCTTTTTGTATGCACTGTAATTTTTTAAAGGATGTTTCTTGAAACAAAGATAAAAGCTAAATATTCGTTAATAGAAAATTTTGCTATTCTTGGAGGAGAAAATGAGACAAAATATTCAACATAGAGATTTGGCTTGACAAATAAATATTAGTATATTGATGAAAAGTAAGAAAAAATTTAAACCCAATAATTAAGAACAGACAACAAAAAGCTAATGGGAACATGACATTATCATCAATACAGAGGTTTTTCTTTATAATCTTAGTGAAAATTAAGGTATATGTTGAATTAACATGTTATGATTTTTAATTTGATTTAATTTTTTATTATCAGGCAAACTTTTTGCTTTTCTGAGTTGACACATGCCTCTGTCAGACAGAAAGAGAAGAGCAAGAAGGAGCACGAGGCTGCAGCTGAATTTAGAAAGTCAGAGGTGCTCTCATAGCCACATGAGATGAACAGAAGATTCCTTCCAGTAGGCAAGAGAGCAGAGTGCAGACAACAGATGTGAGAAGGTGCTCATAGCTGTTGAGTTCCAGCATCCTTGTGCTGAAGAAGGGGCGGTGCAAACATGATTGACGTTCACAGGGAATATGAAAGCACCGGACTTCTCCCCAGCTGCTTGTCACACTGACCTGCACCATCTCTCGACTGCTCGTGGGGTTTCTGTCAACTAGTACTGGAAAGGACAAACTGTTTGGAGAATAACACTCAATTGTGACCATGCCAGAACCCACTAAGAAAGAGGGTAAGATTCATCCCTAGATCTTTATGTTGTACTTTTTAATAAAGCATGTTTTTTATTTTTGCTATCTTCAAAAAATATCTAATTTCTTAAAGAGACTATAAGATAATAGAACACTGTGACTTAAGGAAAAGAACCTTTAGAGTAAGAAGACCAGAGGGTAAATACAGGAAGAGTATAACCAATTAAAAAATATCTGATAATGATCATTTATGAAGGAACATTAACTAAAATGATCAAATTAGAATTTTATCATTAGTTGCAAAGAATCCTTAAAGTTTAATTTTCTTAGGTTCAGTCACAAATTTTTCACCTGTATTTACAGTTTGTGGGGAGTGGGAGGAACTTGGGATGTTTTCTTAAATAGTTAACAAATTTGTTCAAGATTTCAAAAAAGAATTTGTGACATTTCCCAATTTGCTATATTTTTCTCCTAGAAAGACATTTAAAATATGCAGATGCAGTTATTTTTTGGTTTTATCAGTTTGGAGCTTTATTAATTATGTATGACATTATTGTGATCTTGCATGGGAAAAAAATAAAACACCTGGGTTAAAGAATATCTTTGAATGTCAATGACAGACTGTGTTCTTTAATGAGATTTATTGTAGGTAATTTCATAGTAATTGTTTAAAAATAATTAAGATGAAAATAATCTTCATTAGGAAAAATGCTTCCTCCAGTAAACAGCTTCTCCTATCTATGAAAAATCAATATCTTAAAACTACTTATTAATAATATAAATAAGCTGAAATTCAAAATTACTAAAATAACTGATGAAAAAGACTAACAGCAGAAATACATTGAATTTAATTTTAAATGGTAACATCTTTTAAAAATACTTTTTTCATTTGTTTTAGTCTTCATTAATGCCTACTAAATCTTTGTTTTTCACTTTTGCAAATAAAAGCAACAAACTGACAAACATTAGCAGAGAGCTAGAGAGCATAAAAATGGTATTTAGCTTTTTTTTTTCATTTTTAATTCTAGAAACTGCTTTTAACTATTATTTTGAAGAACCTTGAAAAAAATGCTAGATGTTGAATCCAAAGTTGAAATACTAACCAAATTACCAAAAGTTTTGAAATATATTTTCTTTATGTAATTAAGTAACCAGTGTTGACAGGCTGTGGTGATCAGTTTACAGGTTGGCTTTACTTAGTGGCGGAGGGCATTGATGGATGAAGTCTTCTACCCGAAATAACCGCACCAAATGCATGCATTAATATGGGAACTTAATCCTGACTATCAAGCAGCGAGTCCAGTCCCTGCTGAAGTGTCTTATTTGTAATGCAAATGATTTACTTGTGTATTAAGTGTCCTTTTCATCTGATCTGTCACTTGACTAGCCTCTTCAAGGCTTATTTGGATGAAATGCATTCTATGTTTCCTGACTGAGGATAGAATATTGTTCTAATTATCCTGTATTTAGTGGATGAATTTGCATGTGTTATTTTAAAGCCTATTGGAAAATGACAAGAAAAGCTGAGAAACTAAGAGGTAATATGAAGAGCTGTAGAGCCTATAAAGCCAATTAAATTATTTGGATTGCTAGATGTGATAAA
This sequence comes from Capra hircus, assembly GCF_001704415.2. Taxonomy (NCBI): domain Eukaryota; kingdom Metazoa; phylum Chordata; class Mammalia; order Artiodactyla; family Bovidae; genus Capra; species Capra hircus. Next base: position 64,057,263 of record NC_030812.1, read on the forward strand.
GTTTTACTTTTTATCTGACAACTCAATCTGATCTATTTTACTTTTAAAGACAATGAAACTAGCAAGACAGGAGAAAAATATATCTTTAACTTCAGCCCTTTCCCCACCCCACCCCCCAAAAAACCATGTATAAATTTTGGTTATAAATCAACATACATACCAAAGTGCCCATAATCTTTTGCTATAAAAGCACTGGGGATATTCTGTGTAGGAGTTGCCCCCAGCACAGTAATTTTATACTCAGATTCTTTGGTTAGTTTAAATTTGGATGGTGGGGAGTAGGGATAAAAAGAAGGTTACTGATATATTTAAAATCCTTTGAGGAAGTACAGGGATTTTTTTGGTTTCCTTACCAGCAGAACTGATTTTTAAAGGAACTACACCTTGAAGAGTTTTCTTAATGAAATCATTGCTTTTTTCTGTTGTTTACATCAGAAACGTAAGGAGTATGGCAAGTCAGGGACTATTCTGGTCCTTGCACCTTCTCCCAATTGATGTCATTTTTACTGAGGTTGAACTACCTTGGCTCAGATGGTAATGCAGGAGACCCGGGTTCAATCCCTGGGTCAGAAAGATCTCCTGGAGAAGGAAATGGCAACCCACTACAGTATTCTTGCCTGGAAAATCCCATGGATAGAGGAGCCTGGTAGGCTACAGTCCATGGGGTCGCAAATAGTCGGACACGACTGAGCAACTTCACTTTACTACTTACTGGGGTTGGTTTTGTTCCATATACGCATGCCTCTGAAAGACAGGCTCAAGAATAAAATGTGCCACCAAATCAGTTCTACAGAATCCTTTCAAACTATCTGCAGAATCACGCCCATCAAGCAGGTTTCTCCAGCCCCTATGGATCTCCTTACATCTCTTCCTTAGCTGGAAGAACCATCCCCAGGCAGAGCATGACTGCCTGCTGTAAATCTTGATGACACATGAGCTGCTTTGACCTTCCCAGGATCTAGGAGCACTTGACAACTCTTCAAAAGAGGCCGGGTTTTCAGCACCTGAAAGTGCAAAAGATGTCTCTCTCAAATGCCTCCCAACCTGCAGCGGCCTAATTCTAGGAGCTTCAGGTTTGGTCTTGGGAGAGTTGGTCCTTCTAAGGAGAAGGGGGAAGTATGGTTGTACCTTTAAACCTCATGGAGGGACTCTAATGGAAGTAATTAGTCAACAGCCCTTACTTAGACCCTTCAGAATATTCTAGATGGCTCAGTAAGCTCTTTCTGAGAAAGAAATATTTTTAAGGAATAGCTTCCTTGGTGGCTCAGACAGTAAAGAATCTGCCTGCAATGTGGGAGACCCAGGTTTGATCTCTGGGTTGGGAAGGTCCCCTGGAGAAGGGAATGGCAACCCACTCCAGTATTCTTGCCTGGAGAATCCCATGGACAGAGGAGCCTGGTGGGCTACAGTCCATGGGGTCACAAAGCGGTGGACATGACTCAGCAACTAACACTTTCGCTTCACTTCCCTTTGTCCTCTCCACCTCTATGTTGTATGTTTACTCATTGTAGAACTATACTATTTGTACTGCCAGTTCCAAAGAAAATATCTCTTACATTTTAGATTGATGCAGATCTGACACCCAGTAAAAGTTAGGTGTTCTAATCAAATAGTGAGAAGGAAGTTTCAGATTTGCGGGAATCTCCCAGGATGTCTTGCTGATACATTCATTTACCTGTCATCAGTTAATTGAGCGCTTACTATGAGCTGGTTGCTGGGATTTCAGAGATACATGCAACGTGGTCTCTGCTCTAAAAACCCTTATGGTGAATTGCCCCTGGGTCTCACTGAGTAAAGAAGTCATCTTTTGCTGAAACTCTCTTCTCCTGTCAAAAAGTGGTTTTATCAACATGAAGTTAGAAACATGCAAGAATCTTATGCTATTAATAACAGTTTTGCCTACAAATCATTTCTTAAGAATTTTCGCTCTGTTCAATGTAATGATTAAAACCATAAAGTCTGGTTCTTTAATATATTTAAACAAATCATTAACTGTCAGACCCTATAGAACCTAGAAAAATTCTTTTCTAAAACACCAAGTTAAGGTGTTAATGTGAATATCACTTTTTGTAATATATTAGGCCCTCTTATATTTCATGCACTTAACTTGTAGGAAAAAGGCAAAAATTCCTTATTGGTGCTTGCGGGTCATTTAAAACACTTCGTGAGTGTCGTAGTAGATTTCTCATCTTCCTTGTAAGATCTTTTGTTGAAAACTCAAACGTATGGCAAAACATACTTTCATTGATGATACGCTTTAGGGACCATTCTAATAACTCCAAGAATCAAAAGTATGGCATTGTTGCTACAGATTCATTTGCTACTTCAACATGCAATATCTATCTATCCTATCTTGGCCTATTTCAGTAAGCTTAGGTGGGAACATGGTCATGGAGAATAACTTTTCCAGTCCATAGGAGCTTTTCCTTTGCTACTTCTTTTTCTTGGTCACTAGAAATTTCACTACATTTTAAGGTTCTGCTAAACCCCAAACCCTTCTGAATGCAAAGCAGCATTCATTACCTCTTACCTATTTCCCAGCATCACTCAAGGCTTAGTCATCATCAGAAAAGGAGCCTTGGTGACGGGAAACCTCCCTCTCATATATACTCCTCGACCTTCAGTTTCCACCTGGATGAGACTGGATGGTCTGTTTCAAACACCAAAGTAAATTTGTCTTTGGAGAAGTCGTATTACATATAGAATATTATTTTCCTCTCAAATCAGAGAAAAGTAGGGACTCCTCTGGTGGTCCAGTGGTTAAGACTGTGCTCCTAAGGCAGGGGGCCTGGGTTCCATCCCTGGTTAGGGAACTAGATCCCACATGCAGCAAACAGGACCTAGCGCAACCAAAACAATGAATAAATATATATTTTTTTAATTAGGGAAAAGTGCATTTGTTGAAAGTAATGAAAAGAAAGGGAGAAGAGGGAGGAGGTATTTGATTGAGGGCGGCTATTTTCCTCCAAACTTAATGTGGTTCATTTAGCCCACATTGAAGATTTGGATGAAGAATAAAGAAGTTGCATGAATGAATGCCAATGTTTCCCCCCACCCGCACCCCGAAAAAACTTTGCCAGGCTGTACTGGCCATGCACAGTGTAGATTTGAGCTATCTGCTGTAAGAAGGAATTCTCTTGGGCTAACGCACGCTAGAGGGGCTTAATACTTGGCAAAATCATCCTTTTTCAGTAGCATGCTTTTATGGCTGTCCGACTGCACCTGTTAGGAAGATAAATAAAGGACTGGCCAATTCTTTCCTCTCAAGCGCCCTAAATATATCTCTTAAAAAAAAAAAAAAACTTTGAAAAAACAAGCTGTATCTTTGTTTCTCATCCAGTAAGTTTGAAGAAGTCTCCTCTAGGCCTTGCAAAGAGCAGGGGTAAAGGAGTTCCTGAGATGAACAAAGGTTAGGCTTCCTGGCTAGTCTGGATCCCAAGAGAAAGGAAAAAGAGAAAAACATAATCTTTGTTCTCTCAACGCCACACTTTATTCTGGCCTGCGATATAGCCTTGAAACATTTTAGATTCCTCGTGGACACACACTTCACAGAGTTCTCTTATTTTTAGCAATTTAGAAATATTCCTGAATTTGACATGAATGTTAGAATAAACTGCCCAGGCTGAAGTTACTATAAAGAAATGCTTGGACTTAAAAATAAATAAATAAACCATCTTTTAAAAAGCTTGAGTGAACATAAAATGATGTTTTTGTAATCTTTCTGGAAACTCATAGATTCTTCCTTTTAGAGAGAACTATGGAAAGAGGCTGCCATGAAAGGAAATCGAATGCTGTTGTTTTACAGCCCTAGAAAGCAGTTTTGTTACTTTTGCTGAAGTCTCTTATGATTGTTTAATTTAAAATTTACTTTTCAACTCTTTATGGCCAAACAGAGGAATTTTTATTGTTAATAATTACAATTTTATCTGCTTGCCTCCTTAATTAATCTATGAAACCTATATTAAGAGACACAAAATACTCTTGGCAGCCCATGACTTCGGTGGTAATTCTAGACCTCATTTCTAGACATACTTGGGTGTGTTAGATAATAAAGAACAGAATTAAAGTTCTAGCAATAAAAAATAAGCAGAAAACTTCTAATTTCATGTGTGTTCCTGCAGAGATATGACCATGTCTCTTTCCTTCTTCTTTTTTTAAAAAATCTTTATTTATTTATGGCTGTGTTGGATCTTGGTTGCAGCATGCAGGCTCCAGAGCATGTGGGCTCAGTAGTTGTGGCCCATGGACTCAGCTGCCCCACGGCTTGTGGGATCTTAGTTCCCTGGCCAGGGGTCAAACTGGCATCCTCTGCGCTAGAAGGAGAATTCTTAACCATTTGGGCCACCAGGAATGTCCCCCATATCAGTTCTTGAGGGGGACAGATGTCTTTTCTGGAGTCCTTAGCTTGTTCAGAATATTGCTGTGTGTTCAGTCACTGAGTCATGTCCAACTCTTCGTGACTCCATGGACTGTAGCGCATGTAGGGAAGCCCGACTAATACGCAGAAAGGTAGTTATTGAAATACAGTGTTTTTGAGTTAGGTTAATCACGAAGTAGGTATCGCTTATTCAAGAGCAGTTTCCTAAAATTTAAAAGCGTAGTGATTAAGGAAAACGAAACTATGAAAAAGAAGAAAAGACTTCGTCAGTTAATTTCCTGTGCGTGTGCCTGCTAAGTCACTTAAGCTGTGTCCTACTCTTTGTGACCCTACGGACTGTAGCCCACCAGGTTCCTCTGTCCACGGAATTCTCCAGGCAAGAATACTGGAGTGGGTTGCTGTGCCCTCTTCAAGGGAATCTTCCTGACCCAGGGATCAAACCTGCATTTCCTGAGGCTCCTGATTACAGGCAGATTCTTTACCACTGAGCCACTGGGGAAACCCCTTAATTTCCTACATGCATGCAAATTGTCTCGTATTGGAGAGGAAGAATCTGTCCCCACAGCTTTTTATAAAGACAGCCCCCAAATATCAAAGTGATGACACTGTCACACCCAAATCTCTTCTTTGTGGATAGGCCCAATTATAATTTACAAAGTATGTTTGTTTTGGACAGCCACTCAGATAGAAAATAAGCCAAATTTTCAGGATGTTCCCATGCAAGGGGCAGATTAATTATGCACTTTTACATGCATTTTCAGAGTAAAGTTTTAGATTCTATCCAACTGGGGCATGAAGTGGTTTATTTGGCAAAGAAAAAAAGACCAGAATCATTTAATCCCACGTGTATTTTTCTCTCTAAATTGAGTTCCCAATAAGGTAACTGAAATCTGACATTCATTATGCCTTTCAAGTCTGAACTCCACTTTGATAAGATTTTTGCCCTTTTATACTGCCTAAGAAATCTTTTTATGGACCAGTTTGGCACATCAATACAACACCCCAAATTATGTTTATCTATATGTCAAATCTTTTAATTTTGTTTTTTGACTTTTACTTTAGATATTTACAAGAGCTTGGGGTTCAATTTTTTTTTCTTTTTCTTCAAATCATCCAGTTTTTCCTCTCTGTGTGTGTGTATGTTGTAGTCACTCATTTGTGTCCAACTCCTTGAGACCCCAGGGACTGTAGCTCGCCAAGCTCCTCTGTCTATGGAATTCTCCAAACAATAATACTGGAGTGGGTTGCTATTCCCTTCTCTATAGGGTCTTCCCAACCCAAGGACTGAACCAGGTCTCCCGCATTGCAGGCAGATTCTTTAACGTCTGAGCCACCAAAGAAACCCAGTTTTTCCTCTAAATAGCATCAAATCTCTAAGTTCCTCAGGAATTCTTTGCTTGCAGCAAGTATTAGCTTTCGCCTTCTATAAAATTTTATATCTCTTGGAACAGAATGTTCTGCTTTTAACTAAAAATTCACCTTATTATATAATTCTACAATTTAATTTCTTATTTTTTAAGTTACATGTCTCTAGACTTATTCTTCATCCAGTATGTATTTTGGCTTTTTTCTTATGTATACTAGGTAATATTCATCATTAAGCACAGTGACACAAAGTTAACTATTCACAGAACATTCTAGACAGCTCAGATTCCTGCTATATCATGAATTGAGTTAGTTACATTTCACATGTCTCAGTTTCTTCATCTGTTAAATGTGAATAATAATAGTAACTAGCTCACTGTTTTTTTGTAAGAATTAAATAAATTAGGTGAAAAGCTGAGAGTAAACCATCAGCATGTAATAAGAACTTAAGTCCTTTCCTTCTAAAGCAGCAAACTCAAAAATTTTGTCAAGCCTAAGGTATTAAATGCCTAAAGTTTAATATAAACTTTGAGGGCATTTCTGCCAACACATATCAAACACTGTAAGGTATGTTACAACCACAGTTCACCTCTCTGCCTGGTATTAATATCTATAATATAGTCCCAAACAGCCGTGGTTACAATCATAGCCATCATTGCCACCACCATAAGTATTTCTCTCTTTTTAGACTTGAAGTAAAATATCTGTGCTTTCACCCATGGAGGCTCAGATCAGAGGCCTACACTTTAGAGCGTCTATGGTGTTCACGCTGAAATGTGTCATGTCCAGCTGGGGGTCCCCAGTTGTTAGTGAGGTGGTGATAACCACTGTGGGGGCATGGCCTTTCCCACTTAGATGAAAGAGTCACCCTGCACAGTTGAACATGTAACTGTATCCTCCACGAAGGGCTATGAGGCTTGGGTGTGGGGGGTGGGCAGTAAGATTTCTCTTCCCACCCAGGGTGCTATTGGCAGGTGGGGAGTTTTCCTCTGGTCTGAACATTTCTGAGATAGCCACATAAAGAACTCTCCATGAGCGTGTATGAATATAGTGGGTGATTGATTGAGTGGCTGTGTTTACTGCTGTGGAATTTTATTTTTATGACCCCACCTGGCATCAGGCCTGTCGTTCCTCTATTTTTAAAAAGTCACCCAATGTGAGGCCCAGCAATGGCTTGGGAAAGGCCTGTAAGTGGTTTATTCTGATAACCCTATAACCACAGAAGAGTGATATGATTGTAGGGATGGTCTACTCAGGAGCAGACTCGTCAGGGAAAGACAAAATGGGATGAAAGGGAGAAATTGTTAATGATTCAAGTCCCTTTTGACCTGTGATAAATTTTTAAACTTCAGCTTAAGGAAAGCTTCTTCTATACCACTATACCCACCTAAGTTACTCCCAACATCACTTTGTTCTTACTTTAAAATATATTAAGAAGAACAATAAAGAGACAAGTAATCAGATCTTAGCAAAAGATCTCATTTTTATCCAGCCCCATGTTAAGAGCGAGAAGCAATTTGTTGCTCTGTGATAATCACCAGACTTTAATCTTCCTGTGTGGAATGATATCTTAAGTTAAAACCATGTAATTTGAACAATGGAAGAGCAAGTTAACTAGGAAAGGGAAAAAACCCTGTGGATTCAGGGAATTTCCATCAAGTTAACAAATGAGTCATTGAAAATTTACTACGTGATGTACAAATAGACTCCACCTATTCACAACCTTAAAATATAGTCTTTGGGGATATTCGGCTACAGTAGATATTAATAAATATTAAATTGACTGAATCAAATTTTGAATAGCTGGAGTTGATGGATAGTAAATATCTCATTTTGTTCTTGAATCTTATTATTTCGACCAATTTGGATATAAACAGACTTAAGATGTAATGTGTTACTCCTTGTTTTGAAAAACAAAGAACAGTGGATATAATTTAACTTTGTCATTATTTATAGATATCAGTTATCTTACCACATGATATCCACAGAGCTCAAATTATTTGTCTTTTGTTAATGAGGCCACATTGGTTTGTATTCTGAATTTGTGTCCAACTTTGGATGGCTTTCCTGTTTCATCCCTTGCCAGAAGGCTGCTGTCTTCTTTAATTACTCTTACTAGTCAGTGTGTGAAGCTGTCCCCTTCTCTTCCCTCTGTTGTTTGCTTTGGATCCTGGCCAGGTCAATAATCTAGTTGAGCAGGACTACACTGCAGAGTACCCCATTTAAGGAGGAACTCATTCTCAAGGTCGTGCAAATGTAAGGTCCAGACCTGAGTGTCAGTGCCTCTGTAAGTGATACGCCCTAGTCACCTGGCTCCCCTCACCCTAGTTCCAGTTCCAGGGCTGGGGACCCAGGTGAGAGGTCTTCTCTTGGGAGTAAAGCATTTGAGCTCTGAGTGCCAGGGGGGAGGAGCTTGAGACAATTCATTTTGCTCTTCAGAAGCCCTTATTATTTGCTGATCAGCAGCTGTTATCTGGATAAGTAGGTTGTTAGATAGCTGAATTCTAAATAAGGGAGGTGATACTAGACAATATCACTCTTTTGTTCCTGTTAATTATGTACACTGTAGAATAAGTTACTGCCTCCAAATCACTCTGTGGCTTTTGTTTTGACTTATTCACTCATTTTTATTAAGCAAGGCTATGGATTTTTCCTAAATGATGCATATGACATGAGTTTATTTTTTTTAAGTATACACACACAAAATCATTTTCAAAGATTTACCATAAATTCTAAATAATTCTCAAACTTTTCAGTCTCAGATCAATTGGCCTTCAGTAATTGCTGATGACATTAAAAAGCATTTGTTTATGTGCACTCTATTAATATTCACTGAATTTGAAATTAAAATGGATGAACTTTTAAAGCATAAGAGTACAAAGCACACGTTCTATTAGCCGTCAGAGTGTTAACACCATCACACATTATATGTCTTTTGGAGAACTCCACTGCCTGTTTGTGAAAGAATGAGTAAAAAAGGCATAAAGTGTCTGAGCATTATTATGAAAATAGTTTTGACCACGTGGACTCCTCAAGAGGATTTCAGGGGCTCTTGGGGATCCCAGATCATACTTTGAGAATTTCTGTTGTAAGTCAGTATATAATTGCCTCTAAAAAATGTATCAGTTCAGCTCAGTTGCTCAGTCATGTCTGACTCTTTGCAACCCCATGAACCGCAGCACACCAGGCCTCCCTGTCCATCACCAACTCCCGGAGTTCAACCAAACCCACGTCCACTGAGTCAATGATGCCATCCAACCATCCCATCCTCTGTCGTCCCCTTCTCTTCCTACCTCAATCTTTCCTAGTACTAAGGTCTTTTCAAATGAGTCAGCTCTTCACATCAGGTGGCCAAAGTATTGGAATTTCAGCTTCAGCATCAGTCCTTCCAATGAATATTCAGGATTGATTTCCTTTAGGATGGACTGGTTGGATCACCTTGCAGTCCAAGGGATTCTCAATAGTCTCCAACACCACAGTTCAAAAGCATCAGTTCTTCAGAGCTCATATATAATCCCCCCTTAAATTCCAAGGTATAAAATCCAGACCTGTGGCCCATAGTGAATAGAACAAGAGACAAAACAATCATATAATTGTGAAAACATTAAATTACATCTAATTTGTGTATGAAAATCTTGATCTCTGATGCATAAGCAGCATGGTCAGTGCAAATCCACTATCATTCCTGTTTGCTAATTTTTTGGTGGCTTTTATGATTCATATAATCAAAACTTCTCTAAGTGCAATGAATGTCCCCATGCAGACAATATTTTATATTATAGTGGTTTCCATTGTGCTGTTATCTAGGCATATGAGAGATGGGCTGTGACATGACTTGTGCCAGACGTCACTATCAACAGTGTTTATTGTATATTTAATCCAAAAGAGAAGACAATGCTATAGTACCAAAAGTTGCAAGAGTTGGCAGATAAAACCTTATTTACCACAATGTTTGCAATATATAAAGCATTCACATATTTTATTTCAAACCAAGAATTTGACTTTTAGGGAATTTCCTGGTGGTCCAGTGGTTAAGACTCCATACTTCCACTGCAGAGGATGTGAGTTTGATCCCTGGTTGGGGAATTAAGATCCCACATGCCATGTAGGGTGGCCAAAAGTAAATCAAAATTAAGAGGAAAAAAAAAGAATTTGACTTTGAGAATAAGAAATAATAATTAAGGATAGCATGCAATTTTCTACTGCACCCCAGGTTACCAAAGGATGGTTTTAGCACATTTGTTTTATCCCAAAAAAGTGACAGAAAGCCACATAAACACAAAAATAGATGTTTAATGATAACAACTGTTATTATGTGTTCTTATTATCTTTTCTATGCCTATTAGCATATTCATATAATGTAATTATGCTCTCTGTGCTGTTAAAAGCCTAAATTAAATTGCACATGAGGACCTATAAAGTAATTTTTAAGTAAATCAAACAGTATATTATTTAAGCAGTGAGCCCATGGGAGGAAGAGACCTGGGTTGTTTATATCATTTTGGTGTATAGACACAGAAAGAGAGGCAGATTAATGCCTCTTATTAAAACTTAGCATTTTTTCCTCTTTAATGTATTGACCATGGAACCCTTGATTATGGAAAATAGAAATAGACTGCACTGGAGGGAGCCAACCATTTATGGAGTACTGGGTGCCTAGTCTTTCAGCAGAGACAAGAACCACATATGGGCTGTCTCTTTCATAGCGGCCACCAGTGCCCGTCAATTAGAAGGCCCTGGCACTAACTGTGCGGGCCTGCCATTGGCGGCATACCTGTGCTTCTTACAGTAGGTGGTCATAGGAAAAATCCACCATAAATAGATCAAGCCCTTTGAAAGCATGTCAGTGTCGCAGAGGGAAAGAAAGGCTATATCCGTGAATTAGGGAGGATCAAGGACAGCCGCCCTTGCTGAAGGAGCCTTAGTTGCTGGGTCAGAGTCTGGTTGATTTTTGTGTTGTCCATGAAAATGTTTCCTGGGTTTAATTTTTCAGAATATACAGATTTCTCTCTTTCTTTCAATTCAAAATTATTTAAAGACAACAACTTACTTAACCCTCCTTCTTGAGTCCATCCTGTTGGTCTGTTTTCCAGTGGAGACAATGGGGACGGATGGATGAGGGGGACAAAAAGCCAACTTTATTCACCTGGAAGCAAAGTCCCACAGAATTTGCCTTTTTTTAAAAAAAATTGAATTTTTTACAATATTGCTTCTTTTTGTTCGTTTGTTTTAATGTTTTGGTTATTTGGGCCACAAGATAGGATCTTTGGCCACAAGATAATTTTGGCCACTTGTAGGATCTCAGCTCACCAACCAGGGACTGAACCCACACCCCCTGCGTTGGAAGGTGAAGTCTTAACCACTGGGCAGCCAGGGAAGTCCCTGCCCTTTGGTTTCTGAATAAGCAGAAATATAGCAGCCACTGGAGAAGGAAATGGCAGCCCACTCCAGTATTCTTGCCTGAAGAATTCCATGGACAGAGACGCCTGGTGGGCTCCTCTTTACAGTCACAAAGAGTCAGACACAACTGCATAAACAGCAGACAACAACCTCAACAGATGCCCATTTGCTCAGATCTCAGAAATTAGGGAGGTTCCCAGGCCTGTGTTTCCTGACTGTTGCAACATGGTAAAGCTGGGTGATGATGGGATTGGCATAGTTGGCTGAGGGTTATTTGCTGAGAAAACTAGCCTACATTTTGAAACAGGGAATCCTTAGAAAGGCAAGAGGTGGTAATTTTATTTATTCATTTATTTGACTTCACTGGGTCTTAGTTGTATCACACGGGATCAAGCTTCTAGACCAGGGATTGAACCTGGGCCCCCAGCATTGGGAGGTCAGAGTCTTTGCCACTGAACCATCAGGGAAGTCCCCAAAGGGTGTTTTGGAGGTCAAAACTCTGGTCCTAATTGCTCTTTCAAGATAGAAGGTATGTTGACAATAAGAAGAGTCTAAATGATGAAGCTGGGTGTGTGCCTGGGAGAAGTCAGCCAGCGGAAGGGTCACCAGCGGGAGACATAGTGTACCCTGCGGGTAAGGCAGACGAAGAAAGCTGCCCTTGGAGTGCCAGGGGATGGTTCTTGATTTCTTGGCAGTGAGCAGAAGGGGCTTTTGTGTGGGTAGAAACAGCGTGCCAGTCAACTATATTTATAGAGCACCTGCTGTGCGGAATTTGAAAAGGAGGAGGAGACAGGCCTTGTCCTCAAGAAGCTTGTGATCAAAGAAGTGCATGTACTGTGAACCCATTACCACTCACAGTCTTGTTTGGAATGGGAGAGGATTCAGTGATACTTAACGGCACAGTCTGAGCCTCCTTATTCAAAGTGTGTGTCAAGGACCAGCAGCACTAGCATCAGTGGGGGGCCAGTTAAACATGCAGAATCTGGAAACCCCCCACAGATCCCCAGAATCAGAACCTGCACTTGACCAAACCCCAAGGTGATCCGGGTGCTCATAGCAGTGTCAGGAGCACCAGAAGGACTATGGAAGTGCTGAGTCTCAAATATTTTGGGAGAGAAAAGCCTTCTGGCTTGGTGACTAAACCGGTAGAAAAGCCACTTAATTTACCTCTGAGATTCTTAAACACGGGCATCTCATCTTAGCTACCTTTATAAACCCCATCCTTGTTAAATTCATAATGCGGCTCAATAAATTCCACTTGTGTGGGAGCTTCTTTCTACAGTCCCTAGTCAGTGGGAGTACAGTGGAAATCGTTGTGAATGAATTATTGTTATAGAGGCAGCTAATGGATTTGGGGAACGTGCAAATGATTTCTGGAGGTGTGGACAAAACAGGGCATGACAAAGCCTGTCAGAGACAGACATATGAGTAGGAGAGATACATGAAAAGTTGTGGGTTTTTTTTTTTTTTTTTTTTTAAGGCAAAAGCGGAGATGTCTCAAGGCCCCAAAATATACCTGTAGTGGCTTATTTTCAGACTAAGTCATGTGCTACTTGGCTCTCACCATTCCTGGTTCCTCATCCCTTCAGGTTTAGAACAGCTGGAATTCTTTGTTTTAAATGCCTTGAAATCTATTGAGAGTTCATCTTCTTATGCTTTTTGTTCCATCAGGATTGATTTGATTGATCAATTTACTTAATTGTGCAAACTCTGTAATGCATATGTGTGTGTGTTGTCTTTTAAGTCATGTCTGACTCTTTGCGACCCCATGGACTACAGTCCTCCAGGCCCCTCTATCCATGGCATTCTCCAGGAAAGAATACTGGAGTGGGTTGCCGTTTCCTTTTCCAGGGGATCTTCCTGACCCAGGGATCAAACTTGAGCCTCTTACATTTCCTGCATTGGCAGGCAGGTTCTTTACCTCTAGCGCCACTTGTAGAACTCATCAAAATATTAATTATTACCATTTTACAGTAGAAGAGTGAGGGGCCTCCCTCCTTCGTTTAATTCTCAGATGCTTCCTCAGATGCCACTCCAATCCCAAACGTGGTCAAAAGTGATGTAGCCCATGAAATAAGGCAAATCTCAGGAGGAAGCATGTGAGGAAAGACAGGAGTGTCCTTCTCCCAGGTGTGTCATGATGAAATCATGATCATATTGTGAGAACTATGAAAAGAGAGAGAAAGTATCTATGATGTTTATTGCATTCCCTGTCCCTGCAGGAACCCCTTCATTCCTGCCAGCAACCCTTGAGATGAGTTCTGTTGCTATTTCCATTACTCAGATGAGGAAACTGAGGCATATTCTACTCCCTGGGGCAACATGTAAATGAAGTGATGTGGCCTTGACCATCAGACCAATCAGTTCAGCAGGGGAAAACGCAGTGAAATCTCTGCAAAGTCCATCAGCCCGTTTCTGCCTCCACAAGAGTGACCAGCTGAGAAGGGAAGTTCACATTCATCGTGAAGAGGCCAGGCTTCCTAGTGGATCAGACGGTAAAGCGTCTGCCTGCAATGTGGGAGACCCGGGTTCTATTCCTGGGTTGGGAAGATCCCCTGGAGAAGGAAATGGCAATCCACTCTAGCACTCTTGCCTGGAAAATCCCATGGACAGAGGAGCCTGATAGGCTACGGTCCGTGGGGTTGCAAAGAGTCGGACACGACTGAGCGACTTCACTTTCGCTTTCACCGACTCAAGCAGACCTGGGTCAGAGCCCGGTTCTACACTTCAGGGGCTGTGGGACCCCACAAGGCCTCAGTTCCCATCTGTAAAATGAGTATAATGACAATACTGACTGCAGAGTGTTGTAAGGTTGGTAGGAAGTAATATACACTAGGTCCTGCATGCAGTGAGTGGCCAATGCATGGTTGTTATTTATTTATTCCTTCACTGGCTGTAAAATAATGGGGTTTCTATGATTTTAAGAAGGAAACACTCTGGCTCTGCCTACTCACCAGGCAGACATGCGTTTTCCTACTTCTGTTTGCCACCACTACCCTAAAAATGTGGCTCAGAGGTTAAAGCATCTGCCTCCAATGCGGGAGCCCCGGGGTTCGATCCCTGGGTCGGGAAGATCCCCTGGAGAAGGAAATGGCAACCCACTCCAGTGTTCTTGCCTGGAGAATCCCATGGACAGAGAAGCCTAGTAGGTTACCATCCATGGGGTCGCAAAGAGTTGGACATGACTGAGTGACTTCACCTTACCCTAAAAATGCACGAGCAGTAATACCCTATAATGTTTCTGTAGTTCTAAGTATCTGACATAGTTGACTGTCAGTGATGGATGAAATGTGGATTTGTTGGAAGTTGAACTAAGCCCTTTAAACTGTCATTTTGGTTTGTTTTGGAGGCTGTTACATAGAACACTGGGGCTATAGACATCACAAAAATGAAGAATACAGAGTCAGGGCATTTTTACAGTTTCAGTGTCAAGAAACGTTCTCTTTTATTTAATTAGAATTCACCTTTGGCCTTTTTTCCAAAATAAGATTTTAAGCAACCACAGCTTTCCTTACAAAATGGGCCTTTGTTTACAAAGATGTTGAGAAAGCATGGCCAATTTGATAGTTCACACAGTGACAGAAGACTCCCTTGTTAATTTTTAAAAATCAATTCATTTAAAGTGGTTTTAGCAATAAGAAGAGGTACTAGGGAGATAGGAAAGGAATCAAAGATCCCTGTTTTTGTTTAGTTGAGAGGAACAGGAAACATAAATATATGGGACTTCCCTGGTGATCTAGTGATTGAAATACTGCACTTCCAACGCGACAAGTGCAGGTTCAATCAGTGGCTGGGGAGCTAAAATTCTGCATGTAGTGAAGTGAGGCTAAACACACCACCCCCCCACCCCCGGCAAAAAAAAAGAAACACAAATATATGGAAGCAGCTGGAAAATAATTTTTTTCCAGTTCATAAATATTTATTTAGATTTCCCTTAATTTCTCTCAATAGTGTTTTATAAAGTTCTGCGTAAGAATTTTGCACATTTTTAATTAGGTTTATTCCTAGATATTTTACTTTGTGGATTTTATTCTATAGTAAAATAATGGTGTTTTTTTTTTAACATTATTTTCTAACTACCTCCAGCCTAGCAACCTTATTAAGGTAACATTATTTTAAAATATTTGTTTATAGATTCAGTTGAATTTTTTTGTGTGTAATAATTCCATCTGAGAAATAATAAAATAATTTTTCCTCCATTGTAATCCTTCCACATATTTTTTTCATATCTTACTGCATGATTTAGAAACTGTTCTATAATTAAGGAATAAAGAGTGTATTATGAGGTGGTCCAGAATGCCTCCAGAATAAAGAAGGGGAACAGAATGGTATAACCAGCTCTGAGAGTCTTTAAGAGAAATGCCAAAAAAAAGCAGACCAAGATTGCCAAAGAATAATAATGGTAATAGTCACTGCTGCAAGTTGTAGGGCTCTCTCTACATGCCAGAAACTGTGCTGTGCATTTTACATAGGATTAGCACCCTAAGAGCTCATTTATCTTATTATCCCTATTTCATAGATGAGCATGCCAAGACTGACAGAGATTAAGGAATTGTCCTCGATTATACAGCTCCTAAGATGTAGAGTCAGGGTTCGAACCTAGGTCTGTCTGACACAGTCACACGTAGAGAGAAAAACAAAAGGTCAGTTGGGGAGAAGATCATCACTCTTTCCAGTGGCAGAAAGGTCAGAAGGTGAAAAAAGAAACCAGCTGTAGAACAGAGGGGCCACCAGAGTGTAATGAGAAGAGGGAGTGTTAGGAGGTGCCTGCCAGCAATGGCTTTGACCTTTAACCTGAGGAGTGTAGACCCAACCTAGTAGGTAACCGGCGCCTTCATGAGTAGAGAAACAGGCTGAAAGACAGTGAGAGCATAGGTGAACCTGCCATCATGGGGAAAATAGATTAGAAGGCAGGGAAACTTGTTTTTATCTCTTCATGTATTTTTTAATCAGAGTATAATTGCTTTACAATGTTGTGCTAGTTTCCACCATACAACATGAATCAGCCATAGGATTACACATATCCCCTCCCTCTCGGAGAAACTTGTCTTAAAGGGAGCCAGGAAGAGGTCCATGGGCATTGGATGACAATGGCACCGTCCAAAAGATAGAGTGTCAAAGACGTTGGCTCCTCACTCTCGGTATTCTGATATCCATGTGCAGCTTCAGCTCACCCAAAGCTCAGAGGTCAATATTAGATTTCCATTGCCACAGTCAGAGCTCTGAAAATAAAATCCTTTGACGGAGGGTTTCATCTCCGGGTTGACACTGGCAGGAAAGATCCTTTCCATGACGTGGCAAAGAAACGAAAGCGTTTCTGGTGTGCCATCTATGGGACGCTTGTGCTTTCACCGTATCGCCAAACCATGTCACATCCTGCACGTTATCTTCTGTCTGTCTGTACAGTGATACGTCTTTTCTCCTTTGGTTATATTTCCCCAATAGTAAATTGTAATATACTTGCTTATGATCATTTGGATGAAAATGCAGTAATTGTGTATTTTAAGCAGTAAGTTGGAATTTATACCTGGCACAAAACATTAGTGATGAAAAAAGACGTTGCTGTCTCCTGGCAGCCCTGCGATCCTCCTCTCTTCATTTGCTGCTCTTGCAATGCAGGCTCCTTCTTCTGTCTCTTCCCAGCCTGCCTATACTAAAATGGGGCACCGATGATTCTCAGACCAAGATGCTTGTTGTGAGGTATTGTCCTCTTTGCTTGGAAAGAGCTACTTGTGGGGAAACAATGTGGAAAATCATAGATCTGGACAAAGCTAAAACTCCTGGAATCCCACAATATGCTTCTACTACAAAAATTTTTCTTCGATGTTTATTTATTAAACAAAAAGTATTTTTTTAAAAAAAGATCACCTTCATTAACTCTTTTCCTGCCCTAAAGTAGGAGCAGCTGATTCAGATACCCATCACTAATTCCCTGTTCTGGGCATCCATAGGGATTTAGCAGGGGAAATTCTATCCACACTGTTCATAAGATATGCCTTTAGCTACTTGGATATATATTCTTTTACTTTACTGGAATATAATTGCTTTACAATGTTGTGTTAGTTTCTGCTGTACAATGAAGAGAATCAGCTACATGTATGCATATACCCTCTCCCTCTTGGATCTCCTTCCCATAACCCTGGACATATATTCTTCAGTAGAAGTTTCTTTAACATACTTTACTGCCAGATTGCTATAATCCTGGGTACCCAAAGCCAAGTACAAAAGCTCAAAACCAGAGTCCCGAGAACTTTGGATAAGTATAGGCAAAATATCTCCAGGCATACAAACTTCCAAGAATGACTGTGACTATGAGGGAGGCTAGTTCTCTTTCCCCGTGAACAGTGGTTTACTTTATGATAAGAGGAAGTGCTGCAAAGCCAGAGGACTTTGTTCCCATCATCATTCAGAAAGAGATGCTGCTGGTGGTGATGCTGTAGTGCTCTTGCTGTCTGGGGAATCTGGGGTCTCGTTTTCTGAACACCTGAGGTTCTAAGGGACATGCTTGGTACTCACTGTGTCTCATTTCAGCCTCACAGCAACCCTAAACATATGAGATAGGTATCGTGTCCATTTTTCCAGGGAAGGGAAACCGGCTCAGCGCCATTAAATGCTCTGCCTGCTGCCCAAGAACATAACTAAGTACAAGGACTTCTGGATGCCCATTTCACCCAGTCTCTGTCCATTACTACACTCTGCCTCTCCTGGAAGTCTACATATCTCCAAGCCACATTTAGGTCCTCACCTCATGCCATACACCAAAAGACAGTGTGCCTTGGGTTGATGCATTTCCTCCCTTGTCAGTCTCTGGAAGACGGAGTGGAGCAGAGCCTGGAGCTGTGGAAAGTAACTTTTCTCAGAATAACAGAGACTGACACTTCCATTACTCCTTTCATTTCTAGAAAATGAAGTGCTGGCCCCAGCTCCAGCTCCAACCCCAGAAGGTGAGTAAAAAATTACAGTCTTGCATGTTTAGTCTGCAAACACAGAACGTCCATCCCAGCGTGATTTGTCCTCCATGGAAGCTGTGAGTATTAAGCTAACTCCTGGCTGTCACGGGTTTGTAATCATAACTGTACCTTGTGTTTATATAACTTTCTTATGTTAATCTGGTTTGGATGGCACATCATACACTTATAAAACTTATGAAGTTAAGCCCAAGTTCTTATGCTCATGCCTTCTCGTGGAGGCTGAGTCTCCAAGGGGCTGAAGGGTTGACAGTGCTTTTTCACACATAGCTAAAGGTAAACATATATTTCTCCCTTAGCCCTGGAAGATGAGCAGCCCTCTCCTTACTTGAACTGTGTCACCATCAAGAACCTCCAGAAACTCCCAGGGGAGTTTCCAGGAAGGAAACTTGGTGGCCTCGAAGGCTCAACAGAAAAAGCTGCTCCAGTCCCTAGTACTCTGTTGTCCAGCAGGTGGCAACAGATAACAAGCAATAAAGAGTTCCGGTGAATTTGGCAGGTAGAGGGAGTGTCTAGCAACACAAGTGAAGCCTGCTTTTTTTTATCCAACACCCAAGGAAGAGAATGAGATTGGAAGAATGGCAAGTTCAAATGGAATCTCCAGGACCATTTGTCTGCCTACTCAAATGGCCCCCACGGTGGAGGCAACCAGAATTGCATGCATTTTCCTACCAAGATGGGCCTCCCTGGTGGCTCAGACGGTAAAGAATCTGCCTACAATATGGGAGACCTGGGTTCAGTCCTTGGCTCGGGAAGATCCTCTGGGTGGAGAAGATCCACTGAAGTGGCTACCCACTCCAGTATTCTTGCCTGGGAAATCCCATGGACAGAGGAGCCTGGCAGGTTATAGTCCACAGGGTTGCAAAGAGTCGGACATGATTGAGCAACAACACTTTCGCTTATCTTTATCATCAAGGCACCAAAGTGCTCTCTCTCACAAGATGAGAAACTGGAATCCAGTAAATAATTATCACAGGATATTATCCATGTGCCCTAGCCCTTTAGAAGGATACAGAGCTTACTGATAGCTGTGTGCAAATATACTGTATTTAGAGTGGAAGAAATCTTAATAGGAAACATTTCCCTGTATTCAGTTTGCTTACAGCCAATTAGATAATAAAATATGGCCCAGAGAACAATTAAGTAAGATATACTGGTGGCTCAGTGATAGAGAATTCTCCTGCCAATGCAGGAGATGCAGGTTCAATCCCTGAGTCAGAAAGATACCCTGGAGAAGGAACTGGCAACCCACTCCTGTATTCTTGCCTGGAGAATCCCATGGAAAGAGAAGCCTGGTAGGCTACAATCCATGGAGTCATAAACAGCTGGACACGACTGAAGTGTCTTAGCATTCATGACAAATAAATGAAACAGCTTCAGTGCCATTTAGTTCAAACAGGGGCAAGCTCAAGTTTAGTTTTCTCTCAAACTTACGTGTGACAGTCTTCTTAGGAAGTTCTTTGGTATGTTTTCTCCTTGCACATACAGATTTATGTTTTATTTATTTTGCCAGCACTGAGGACGCTGAGAACCTGCAGGCCAATACAGATATAACCTTTCCTTTCTCTTCTTCAGATCAGCAGCTGTCACTGGACCACTGTAAAGCTTCCCTTGTTATGCCGTGTTTCGTATTTATTGTGTAATACTGACCCCCTCTTCCTAAAACAAGTCTTCTCCCAAACTCTGCTAAAATTATCCGTATTAGTTCATTCAGATTCAGATGTCTATTCATCAATCAAAAAAGAGAGAGAGAGAGAATTCATGGTTGAAACAATTCTTTTCTTGCATAAACCATAAGTCAGACACCATTTGTAGGTATCTAAACTATTGATATACAATTTTAATTAGAGATGCAAGCCAGAGGGTCTCAACTGATAAAATCTGATGTTTCGGCTCTTGTGTTACATTTTTTTTGCCACACAAATTAACCAAAAAGATTCGAAGAAGGTTCTTCAAAAAGTCTATCCCTTTTTGGGGTCTAAAATGAAGTGATCAACATGTTATACTCATTCCACACCAGCATGTTATAACATGGTCTCAGCATAGCTAAGCTATTTTAAAGAAATCTGTATTGCATGTTTCTATGTGTACTTTTTTCAACATGATCAGATTTATTAACTGTTTTTATTAAAAGTTTAATGTGACTCTACATTATCATTCTTCAATTCATAATAATTCACATATAGTGTAATAAAGGAGTATGCAGCATCATTTCTGCTCTGTTCTGTTACCATTAATTTCTTGATTCCCCTCTTCACCTCATTGCTCATCACACAATTAAATGCTTTATTTAAAATACTTTATAAAATGTGCTTGTACTTTTCCACACAGAACCAAATAAAGAGAAGGAAGCTGGAACTGCACCAGCAAAAGGTGAGTTGAAGAGAGGAAGAGTGAGGATGAATTCAACAAAGTTAGAAGCAGAAAGAGCTTGGTCATGATTGCCAAGGAGGCCCCATAGAATGTGTCCAAATTAGTTAACTATGATTCCAGATGTCTATTCATCAATTTTTAAAGAGAGAGAGAGAGAATTTATAGTTGAAACAATTCTTTTCTTACATATACCATAAGTCAGTCACTGTCTGCAGAATTCTAAACTCATATGATTCTAAATGGAGAGATGCAAACCAGAGGGTCTCAACTGATACAATTTTATTTCTTGCTCTTGTATTTATTGCCACTCAGCTCAACTGAGAAGATTAATATGGGCACCCAAATATTTCTTTGAAACCACTGTACAGTTGTAGATTTTATCCCCGACTTTTTAATATTATCTAGAGGTCTGAACTACTGGACTTCAAACTTTCTTAAAATGTCTGTCTATTATTGGAGTCTAAAATGAGGTGATCCGTACATTATGCTATTTCCACACCAGTATGTTGTAATATCAGAGAAGGCAATGGCAACCCCCTCCAGTACTCTTGCCTGGAAAATCCCATGGACGGAGGAGCCTGGTAGGCTGCAGTCCATGGGGTCCTATAAGTAGGACACAACTGAGGAACTTCACTTTCACTTTTCACTTGCATGCATTGGAGAAGGAAATAGCAACCCACTCCAGTGTTCTTGCCTGGAGAGTCCCAGGGACGGGGGAGCCTGGTAGGGTGCCATCTATGGCGTCGCACAGTCGGACAGGACTGAAGCGACTTAGCAGCAGCAGCAGCAGCATGTTGTAATATGGTCTCAGCATAGCTAAGCTATTTTAGCAAAATCTATTTTGCATGATTTTATGTACACTTTTCCCCCAAGGTGATCAGATTTATTAGCTGCTTTAATCATGTTTAATGTGACGCTCTATTGTAATTTACCAATTTGTAATTCATGTATAATAAAGGAGTACATAGCATCATTTATGCTCTACTCTGTTATCATTAATTCTTCTCTCCCCACCTCCACCTCATTGAAATGAAATGCTTTCTTTAAGATACTTTATAAAATGTGCTTGTACTTTCCACACAGAACCAAACAAAGAGAAGGAGGCTGGAACTGCACCAGCAAAAGGTGAGTTGGGGGAGGAGAGTGAGAATTCAACAAAGTTAGAAGCAGAAAGAGTTTGGTCATGATTACTAGGGGGCCCCATAGAATGCGTCCTTATTAGTTAGCTATGATTCAGATGTCTATTCATCAATATTTAAAGAGAGAGAGAGAGAATTCACGGTTGAAACAATTCTTTCCTTACATATACCACAAGTCAGACACTGCAGGATTCTAGACTCATGTCATTCTAAATGGAGAGATACAAACCAGAGGGTCTCAACTGATGCAATCTGATGTTCTTGCTCTTGCATTGTATTTATTGCCACTCAGCTCAACTGAGAAGATTAATACAGGCACCCAAATATTCTCTTTGAAACCATTGTACAATTGCAGATTTTATCCCTGACTTTTTAATATTATCTGAGGTCCAAACTATTGGACTTCAAACTTTCTTTAAAACTCTGTCTCTTGTTGGAGTCTAAAACGAAGTGATCAAACTTTATACTATTATCAAACCAATATGTTATAATATGGTCTCAGCATAGCTAAGCTGTTTTAGCAAAATCCGTTTTGCATGATTTTGTGAACACTTTCTCCCCATGATGATCAGATTTATTAGCTGTTTTTATTAAGTTTATATGTGATTCTATAATTCCCCAATTTGCAATTCATGTATAGCATATTAAAGGAGTATATAGCATCATTTATGCTCTATTCTGAGGTCCTTAATTCTTCTCTCCCCACCTCCACCCCATTGCTTATCACACAATAAAATACTCTCATTAACGTATTTTTTAAAGTGTGCTTGTACTTTCCACACAGAACCAAATAAAGAAAAGGAGGCCGGAACTTCACCGGGAAAAGGTGAGTTAGAGGGAGGGAGAGTGAAGCTGAATTCAACAAAGCTAGAAGCAGAAAGAGCTCAGCAATGATTACCATGGAGGCTCCAAAGAATTTCTCTGCAGTATGTTTCATCAGTGTGGTTTAGAGTTCTTCCTTGGCATTTTATCCGCACAACCTAATCAACATTAATGACAAATGGTGCTTTGATCAGTTTTCATCACATTTTCAAAAGAAAAGCAGCAATGATACTATCACAAGAACTTGCTGTGATGCCAGCAAATTTAATAGTAGTTTCCAAGTTCCCATGTGCATGTGAAGGGAAAGAGATGTCTGGTCTTCTTGGGATTACACCAATTTGGAAAGCTTTCCTGATTACCCAGATTTTTAAAAAATTGAATGTTTTCATATTAGTATGTAAACTGTTCCAGGGTTCACTAGTAATTTTGAAAACTAGCATCCCGTTTTGTAACACTTTGCATTCATGTAGATTTATAGAATGAGTTATATAGAGGGATAATATAAGTCTAAGCAAGCATCCTGTTACTCCTTAATGAATTGGAAGCATTCATTTCTGTACTATTATTCTAGTCTCACTTTATATGGGGGTAGTCTAGTTTTAGAAAATGAATAATCTTTATCATATACTTTTTCATGGATCCATGAAATGCTAATTCCTTTGTTTCTTCATGGAGGAAGTTGTTGTCATTCCTGACCATTTGTCTCAAGTCAAGGGACATTAGTCTGCTATAGAAGAAAGTTTCCACTGAGGTAGATGACAATTTTGCTTTGTACATCCACATCACCATTTAAAATTTTTATTTGGTATTTGTGCAATGAAAAACATAGTTTAAATTCTGGAATAATCCATTATTTCTCTTTTATTCTGGAAACCCCTTCTGTTTGTTCTTACTATATTAAATTTCATTAACGAATTCCTATAATATTATTATCTTCTATACATTAGTAACATACTTTTTTTTCTTTCTTTCAGTACATTGGATTACTTTTCTTCAGCTAACTTGAATTTACAGCTCTCATAAATGAATACCTAATGTTAGTACACTCACTTTGTCCTTGACCTTCAGTGGCTTCCATGGATAGTAACATGAATGCTAATCCCGGCCACATGGACCAGTCTGAAGGTTATTTGCTTATGGAATGCAGAGAGTGCAAACTCCTAGAACACCTTCCATGAGATGGGTTCAAGGAGGTTTGGACATCCTGGCTGAAGTTATTGTAACATTATTCTTTACAAGGCTGATGGTGTACACCTCTGTTTCCAGATTTGGAAAGGTGCTTGGACCAGGCTGTAAGGCTTAACCAACAGAGCAGATGATGTAATCCCAGAAGGCAAACTGTCAAAGTTTTAACAAAGCCTGTCCCTGACCCTTAATCTGAAAAACCATATTATATTTGTGTGTTTAAATGAGAAAATGCCTACCTTTAAGTTAAAATCAACCAACCAACCAGTCTACCAATCCAAAAAGCTCTTTATGTAGAACGCAATATGATGAAAGAGCAAGGTCATTATGACCAAGAAGCGCATTTTGAAATTAGTAACATTTTTTTTCTGACATTTGCAGAAGTTAAACAAGGTCATGGCCACATGCAGTCACATGCTCAGGAACATAAACTGCCATGTATGTGTTTGCTCTACATGCCTAGAAAGCAAATCGATTTAGGATAGAAAGTGACATCCCTAAATAAAGAAGGTAGGTGGTGGAAGTTATTTCTAAATATCCAGTCCCCTTCAACTATTATTTACTTTGATCAAGGACAGAGAAATTTCAAAGAAAATACTCAAGTAAAAAGTAAACACAATAATCATTGCTACATATATAGCCCTGGCTGAGAAAGAATTCTTGCATGAAAGTGAGCAAGACTGACAGGTGCAACAGACCTGCCTTCCAGTTTATGCTAGAATCCCTGTCCTTCACCCTCCCCCAACCCTCAGTCCATCTAATTGTTTTTATTTTTATTATTTATTTATTTATTTTACTTTATTTTATTTTACAATACTGTATTTGTTTTGCCATACATTGACATGAATCCACCACGGGTGTACATGCGTTCCCAAACATGAACCCCCCTCCCACCTCCCTCCCCCATCTAATTGTTTTTAACCATTCAAGGCAGTTGCTACTTTTTCCCATGACCATCCTAACTTACTTTCACTTCCTCTTCCTTCTCCTGATTTTTCTTGGACTGATTGTGTGTGTCATTAAATCACCCTTTTCTCCACTTAATCTTGTATTAATTGTTCACTCCTTTTCCTAACAGGCTGTAAGCTTTGTGATGGTCAGGCACCAAGTCTTAACACCTCTTTGGACCTCTCATCTCATTTCTTCCAGCATCTGGCAGAGAGCTGCATATGGCGATCTCCTAATAAATACCTGTAGAATGAATGATCAGTTGAATTTCCATGCTGACTTAGCTGCTGAGCATACAGACAATGGTAATCTAGATAGATTTTTATTTCCATTTGCTGGGCAGGAGGATGAACATCCATCCCATGCATGCTCTTAGTAAGGTTTGGAATGGGATACCAGTGCTGTGTATTATGTATGCTCATCCTAAGACAACATGGATGATATAAGATCAGCCCATTTAACATTACTGGAAATAGTCACATCTGGATTAGAACATTTCTTGCACTTTAGTGTACTATCTAATTAGTTGAAGTATATTCAATTAATAGCTCCAAGATGCTCACTATTAAGAACATTCATTAGACTGATTGTAGTTCCATCAGGACAAAGAGAGAACAAATAGCCATCAATCTCCCTTTATGCCACATACGTGACATATTCTGGGCTTAACCTGACCTTCATTTATAGAAACAGAGTCATAGAGAGCATGTCATTAATCATGGCTCTCTCTGATATTAATCTAAATTAATTTTAAAAAAGAGAACAACATCCATAGCAAAGCCATCTTAATATCTTTTCCAGATTGACTATCATTCTGTGACAAGCTGGCGATGTTCTGAATTTTTGTGTTTTTTTGTAGTCGCAGAATGTTGTTTGGTTCTGATGTTGATCTTACCGGTAGTGTTTGTGACTAGATGTGCCAACTTTTCACATCTACGGAGTCTCTGGTAAACAGCTAATTTCTCAGGAAGTGGTTTATTATTTGTTTATATTTGCTTGTTTGCCCCTAGACTTGCCTATCTAGGTATCCTGTTCCCTAATAGTGCTCACTGTCTTGGAATTGAAACGATCAAGATGACAAAAAAGAAAGGGGTTTAATCAAACAGCAACATTGGAATTTAGATATCCCTTTCAGAGTGATTGTACTGGAAGATAATGTCCTTGAAAAAATAATGCTGCTGTGGCTTAGAATTCTTCCGAAATAATCACAGGTAGCAAATCAATGGAAAGCTAAGTATAGTATCTATATCCTCAGTGGGGCCAGAGATCTGCCTTCTATTCCAATATTCATTTATTCATCTCAAGTGTCCACTGAGTATTGGCTATGTGCCAGGGGCAAGTCTGGGAACTGGGTCTTGCTCTCTTAGAGCCAATTTTCGGGAGCTTTAGAAGGAAGAATGGGCTTCCTTGATGGCTCAGATGGTAAATAATCTGCCCTGCAATGTGGGAGACCCAGGTTTGATCTCTGGGCAGAGAAGATCCCTTGGAGAAGGGAATGGCTACCCACTCCAGTATTCTTGCCTGGAGAATTCCATGGACAGAGAAGCTTGGTGGGCAACATGGGATCGCATGGGGTCCATGCAACCTGGGGTCGCAAAGAGTCAGATAGAACCAAGCAACTCACATTTTCACTTTTCAGAGAGGAGAATACCATTAGTAGAGGACAGTAGATTTCAGCTATGGTCACAGTAGACGACTGTGATGGAGGGCCATGGGTGGAGAATAATGTGGGTGCGCAAGTGGGGTCATACTGTTTTTTTTCTTTTGATCAATCAACATCATATGTGTGAACTTAGTCTAATGAGACTGAGTCTCTTCTGTGCTGAAACGATTAGCCCTGTGGGGCATTTCAAATCTGGTCCTATAAATGGTTCCGAATCTGTCAGTAGCAGTAGAATCAGAGATCAGCTTGCTGATCAGTACTCATCCTAATGCCTAAGTTCTGATATATATTTTTCAATTTTGAAACTTATCATTTTATAGCCAGTATATTTTTTGGTAAGCCCAGCTGTGATCGTTAATGCCACTCTTTATTTTCCTTCCAGAGAAAAAACTGCCCTTGGTTATTGCTGCAACAGAGATGAAAACTTTTTTTTCCCAGGCATTTTCATTAACATTACCACGAACTATCACGAATGAACCCTGTGTGTATTTACTGTCTCGTAACTTGAGATGAAGAGTCTTTCTTTTAGCGTGAATGTGGTTACAGGATGAGGAAGTGAATCAGCAGAAGTTCCAGCAAATTTCTCCTAAATGATATGATTTCTTAAATGAAATGATTTTTTTTTTCATTTAGGTCCGTTTACATCTGCAATAACATTGTCTTGGTCTGTATATTCTAACTACATGATTTATTTATAATGAATTTTGTTAAAAGTTAATATGACTATACTTCAACATCTTAAAACACAGCCATTATAAAATGAAACGTTGATTTAATAGATTTTGGGGGAAACTCACTAAATAAATGCAATTATAGTACAGTGAATCCTGATTTCAAAAGCACCAAAGTGTGAAGACAGGTGTCTCATTCAGAAAATACCATAAATTAATCAAATGTCTCAAAACATGATGAATTAATGTTAACTGTTTTTGTTATTGACTTCCATATTGATTGTTATTGTTGCTGTTGTTATTTTGGTAACATATGCCAATATTTACTACAACTGACTCTCCTGCTAGAGGAATTCATAAATTCATCTGTATGAAACAAAGTATTATACCTGTGTTTAATTTAGGTTTGTTTACAGTACATTGTCCTAGGTATGTATACTTTAAAAATTAATTTTAAAAAGGCAATTTAAGTTAAACATAGATAGGAGTTATTTTATGCCCAAGAGGGCTTGAAGAATTACAGGAATGGACACCTTCTACATTTCTGGGGTTCTCTCTCTCACTTTCCAGATTTTTCATATGGACTCCCTGAAAATTCCAGGCTTGTAATGTGAGTTCTTTCTCCATTTTCCAGGTGTTCTTCATCAGCAACTTCAATGTTGAAAGAATTATTTTTATGATTTTACAAATGCTGTTTTCCCATTACTTAAAGATACATAAAATTCAACTTTGGTAACTTTCTCTTCTATGCAGCTCAGGAAGATAGTTCTGTTGCTTTCAGTTTGTGATGTCATATAGGCCATATCTTTAGCCAAAAACAGATGTTTAAGTTTCCATCACCATGGTAGTTGCTTTTAAATAGAAATAAGAAAATATGACATATTTTGCATTTTTTATTTGCAAATGGTCTTTGTATAATGACACACCTTTCATATGTGTGATGTTGGATTAGGCAGAGCCCAAAAGAGTTGGATGTTCAATTTTCCTCCAAGCTGTAGAACCTGTTTTTCTACGGTACATAAGAAAAAATTCAACCAGGCAATTTTTTAAAGGAGTTCAGGTCAGAATCCCAACGTCTTCATTTTATTTCCCAATCTAAAAGATGACAGGAACAAAACTACTTTTTTTTTTTAATGTCAACATTTTAATTTTATTTATTTATTTTAAAATTCCATCTCATTTTTAATTGGAGGATAATTACTTTACAATGCTGTGATGGTTTTTGCCATACTTCAACATAAATCAGCCAAAGGCACACCCATATACCCTCCCTCTCACCGCCCTCCCCAACCTACATCACTAAGTTGTCACAGGACAGCAGCTTTGGGTTCTGCTTTATTTATTTTGACCATGCCACATGGCTTGCAGGATCTGTTTCCCGACCACAGGTTAAATCCAGGCCACAGCAATGAAAGGCTGTGATGCTTTCTACGTGGTGCCTTCAGTTCAGTTCAGTTCAGTCACTCAGTGGTTCCGACTCTTTGCGACCCCATGAATCCCAGCACGCCAGGCCTCTCTGTCCATCACCAACTCCTGGAGTTCACTCAGACTCACGTCCATCGAGTCCGTGATGCCATCCAGCCATCTCATCCTCTGTTGTCCCCTTTTCCTCCTGCCCCCAATCCCTCCCAGCATCAGAGTCTTTTCCAATGAGTCAACTCTTCGCATGAGGTGGCCAAAGTACTGGAGTTTCAGCTTCAGCATCACTCCTTCCAAAGAACACCCAGGACTGATCTCCTTTAGAATGGACTGGTTGTAACTCCTTGCAGTCCAAGGGACTCACAAGAGTCTTCTCCAACATCACTGTTCAAAAGCATCAATTCTTCGGCGCTCAGCCTTCTTCACAGTCCAACTCTCGCATCCATACATGACTACTGGAAAAACCATAGCCTTAACTAGACGGACCTTTATTGGCAAAGTAAAGTCTCTGCTTTTCAATATGCTATCTAGGTTGGTCATAACTTTCCTTCCAGGAGGAAGCGTCTTTTAATTTCATGGATGCAATCACCATCTGCAGTGATTTTGGAGCCCCCAAAAATAAAGTCTGACACTGTTTCCACTGTTTCCCCATCTATTTCCCATGAAGTGATGGGACCAGATGCCATGATCTTCGTTTTCTGAATGTTGAGCTTTAAGCCAACTTTTTCACTCTCCTCTGTCACTTTCAGCAAGAGGCTTTTTAGTTCCTCTTCACTTTCTGGCATAAGGGTGGTGTCATCTGCATATCTGAGGTGATTGACATTTCTCCCGGCAACCTTGATTCCAGCTTGTGCTTCTTCCAGCCCAGCGTTTCTCATGATGTACTCTGCATAGAAGTTAAATAAGCAGGGTGACAATATACAGCCTTGATGTACTCCTTTTCCTATTTGGAACAAGTCTGTTGTTCCATGTCCAGTTCTAACTGTTGCTTCCTGACCTGCATATAGGTTTCTCAAGAGGCAGGTCAGGTGGTCTGTATTCCCATCTCTTTCAGAATTTTCCACAATTGACTGTGGTCCACACAGTCAAAGGCTTTGGCATAGTCAATAAAGCAGAAATAGATGTTTTTCTGGAACTCTCTTGCTTATTCCATGATCTAGCAGATGTTGGCAATTTGATCTCTGGTTCCTCTGCCTTTTCTAAAACCAGCTTGAACATCTGGAAGTTCGTGGTTCACATATTGCTGAAGCCTGGCTTGGAGAATTTTGAGCATTACTTTACTAACATGTGAGATGAGTGCAATTGTGTGGTAGTTTGAGCATTCTTTGGCATTGCCTTTCTTAGGGAGTGGAATGAAAACTGACCCTTCCCAGTCCTGTGGCCACTGCTGAGTTTTCCAAATTTGCTGGCATACTGAGTGCAGCACTTTCATAGCATCATCTTAATAGTCTAAAATAGTTTTGCATGTTCCTCAAATAGTCTTATAATTTAGTGGGCTTGAAACTACTCACCCATCAA
This sequence comes from Capra hircus, assembly GCF_001704415.2. Taxonomy (NCBI): domain Eukaryota; kingdom Metazoa; phylum Chordata; class Mammalia; order Artiodactyla; family Bovidae; genus Capra; species Capra hircus. The sequence goes on from NC_030812.1 coordinate 64,087,112, forward strand.
ATTTTTGCTTCAAATGTGGCTTCTGTTTTCATTTTAGTTTTACGAAAGTGTGTATTCTTTTCCCAATCACTTGCATTCTAAACAATTAATTCAACAGTTCATTAGGGTTCATCAGGCACTGTGCACAAAGTATACAAACAACAACCACACCTGTATAAAATGCAGTGTTCATTTGACTGAAAATAGTTCTATTTCCTAGTTAATATATAATAAAGGAAGCTGCTTTCTAGGATTTGGTTGCACTTTAAAACTTCATTTTTAAGAATTTTTACAGGACTTTAAATCAAGATTCTTTATGTATTTTAGTAAATACAGGCTTTCAAATAAGTTACACGAATAAAATACTGCATACTGAGTTAAATGTATGGCAAATAATATAGAGACATTGCAAGGCATTTTATTTTTTGCTATGTAAAATTTTAATTATATAAGTTTTCTGAAATGCAGAATTACCCTAAGAGCTCAGAAATATCTCAGTTCAGTTCAGTTGCTCAGTCATGTCTGCCTCTTTGTGACCCCATGGACTGTAGCACACCAGGCTTCCCAGTCGATCACCAACTCCTGGAGCTTGCTCAAACTTGCAGAAATACCTAGACTTCCCCAAATGCAAAAAGTTTGTGGAAAGTACATGGATATTCCAGGAGAAAAGATTCAAACATGAACTAAGTTTGGGAAATGCTAATACTGTATCATTTCTGATCTCCATCCTCATGAGCACTGAAGACTCTGAGATACCTTTCAGTAACTGCATACAAACAACACTATCAAACACAAACATGAAACTTTATTTAGCCTAGTGTTTCCCAAGCTTCTTTGACCAAAGATATCTTCTTCTGAAGAATCTTCAATCCCACAATACCCAGTGAATCACCTTTTGGGTTCTGAAGATATGACATTAAGGTTTTCTATACATTACATTAGTTATTTTGTTAAAAAAGTAATAAAACACATCTTTGGTTGACCGTTTAAGAAATTTCAGGCGAGTAAATAATATATGTTGTAAATATACTAATATTACTTTTTGTAATATTGCTACTTACTTTTTGTCAGGACTTTTTAAAGCACTTTGTAAACCAATAGTCTCATGCGTTTGTTTTCTGTTCTCTATTTTATATAGTCATTTAAGTTCGTATTTTGAAGCCCACAATTATTCTAGTAATTTAAGTAAAAGATTATTATTATTTATACTAACACTAGTCTTTATGCTTTGGAAGGAAAGGAGTAGAAGTTTAGATAAACACCAAATACCTATTTAACCATCTAAAATGTAAGACACTTTGAAATTCAGACATTTTAGAAAAGGGAATATTCAGTGTCTTTGTACAAACACTACAAGGGATATTTTGAATTTTTTAAATGGGTAAATATTGGGTTGGCCAAAAAATTCATTCGTGTTTTTCTGTAAGATGTTACAGAAAGAAAAATTTTTTTTTGCCCAATCTTATCTTATAAATATATATAAAGTATCCATAAATAGTTTAAAAATTGGTAAATATTTTTCAGATTATATTGTCCAACACCAATACAATCTTGGGAAAAGATAGATAAAATTTCTAAAATAACTACTGGTGAACTTAGTAAGTATAACAAATTGATACATACTAGTTATTGTTGACTTTTGTTTCGTAAATATAGAAGGAGAATTAATTATAAGGCTTTCTGAGGCCATTGAGTTATCAAACTATATAAAAACATATATGATTTTATGTCTGTGTTCAAATGAATGTGGTATATGAGTTATGCTGTCAGTGACTTTTGCTACAAAATAAGAACTCAAAACGCACCTCCATTGTTGATTTCATTGAAGGTAGGTTATTTGCATTAATTTTGTTTCTAATTTACAAGTACATAAAAAGTTTGCATAGAATACCATTTTTAAAGCTACTTTCATTGGGATTATCCAAATCTCTCACTCTTTTACATTTGTTTATTTTTCTCTTTTGCTTACAGTTTAGTCTTTCAGGTGCCAAGTCCTCTAAGGCTTACTCATCAGTTGAGAGTTTTGTGTAGTTTCTCTTCTTCCTTTGCAGATTTCTCTTTTCTCAGGATACTCAGGATGAAGTTCTTTTCTCCTTGACTTTTGATTCCTCTTTCTTATTTCAGATGAAGAGGACGCCTCCCCTCCTGTTGCCCTGCCTCCAGGTTAGGATGATTCCAACTCCTTTCCCCACTTTGTAATGCATTATTGATTGACAGTAAAGGTGATGGGTTGACAGAGCTGCTCAATGAGACCAAACTCAGAACGGGGTACCCCCTTCTTGCCAGTGCCAAAGAGGGAAAATGTTGGCTTTGATGGCAATTGTTTTTTTAACATCAGAAACTTTTTAAAAAGAGGCTTTCTTTGTGAAATAAATAAAAGTATTAACTCTTGGATATAAATTTAAGGGGCAAAAAAATGTTTCATCTCCAGCTGTATACTCTTTTCCCTTGTTCTTTAGATATGTGGACTTGTAAAACTTTATTCTTGTTTTTTAAATAGGACATATACCTTTTATAGATGTTTTCAAAGCTGAAGCTCTACTGGTTTTCCATTCCAGACCAACTTGTAGTGTCTTTTCTCCCCATCATCAAAAGAGACAGGATTTGGGGGATCTGAGAAGGTTAAAGCCAGCATTCCATTTTCTCCCCTCCCCCTTGTGTCATCCAAATCACACTTTCCTTTCAGGTTTGGGTAGTCGGGCCCTGGAAAGAAAAGATTCAGGTGAGCACACACCGGAAGCAAGGTGTCTCGACCTCATCCTAATATAGTAATCACTAATGACCTCATTTCTTGAACCTGTATTTGATTCTAATCTTGGTTTTATTCAGTTTGTAGCTTTTATAGCAATCTTTTATTACATTCCTCTGACTAGAAAACTAATGCATTAAGAAACAATTAATTTTGCATGATACACACACACACGCACGCACACACACACACATGAATTCAGAAATCTAGCCACATACACCACAGGTTCCTTTGTTTCATTATCACTATCTTTTTAACATTTGGCAAATACATAGAGATGAAGAGACTTTTAAAATCACCATTCCTGGGATGTATTGACATTAGATAATAATTCCTATTTTTATAGAAATTTACATACACTTAAAAAGAATAATATCAAATGTAACCTGCTGTAGCCACAATTCCAGATGGTTATTTATTCTTTCATTTATCCAACAAGTGTGTTTGAATGCAGACTGATTCTGCTATGGACCTCTTTGTGGGTGGGGCATTTTTGCAGACTCTTTCTGAGATAAAAATGAGCAAAACAGAATATCCAAGTCCTCACATTTCAAATATTAATGGCCACTCTGCACTATTACAAATATACACAACATATAATTTTAACATCAACTTGGGTATTTTTTAAAATTGTACAATCACGTGACAACAACTTCACTGTGAAAATGATGGTCTATGGATAAGAATACTAAGCATGATTGACACATGGGAACTAAAATAACTAAATCTACATTTCCTCCTTTTCAAGACACATTAACAGGTTGAGTGTTGGCAGCCCATGCACTTTTTTTTCCAGTTATTAGTGGCTGAAACTGAACTTCCTTTCATTCAGCTCTCAGAGACAGAAGAACTTTCTACAGTCCTCTCTCCTGCTCTCCTCACTGGACAGCTGATTGATACCTCCTAAGCACCTGGAGTGCAAACTAGAAAATGCAAAATAAGCTTCATTTCCAGGTTGTCTGTCTTCATGGGAAAGCCTCAAAGAGATTATTTCTCTTTCTGTTTTTCTAGTTTTTCCCCCTCTCTTTCAGGACGATCCTAGAGTTCTTAAAATCTGTGCCTGCAGGTCACTATCTGTTACTTAATTGTCAAACTAAGGCCACATCATACAACCATCATGGAATTATCTAATCATACAACAGTGAAGAATCTAGACATATGAGGCCAGGCTTGGTAGTCTGACCTTTCCCACTTGACCTGCAAACTGATCCATCCCGTTAGTCTTTTTCAACTCAGCCGTTGTATAGACAAGGCTTTATAGCCTGTCACCTGGAAAAACACTAAGGCTCTGCTTTCATAGCCTTCCGACGGGTATTTATCAGTTAGAGGATAGGCAGAATTAGGAAACAAAGGAAACTTGGCTGCCAGGAAAGAGTAACAAACTTTCTGAGAAGTTTTGCTATTCCTAGAAATTAGATTCCACCTGGAAGACATAGCCCTTTAAGAATGGGAATTGCTCAGTCTCTACTAATGGCTGTGGGGAGGTGGATGGAAAGAATGATGTTATATTTATCTAGGTTAATTAGACAAAGAGAAGCTTCCGTGTTGACAAGAAAAACAAACCCAGGTAAGTCTGCCTAAAAAGAACCTAGCCATGAAATGATCCTTTTCCTCCTTTCTGCTCATTAGAATGGTCTATTGGTGAATCACCAGCTGGGGAGGAACAGGACAAGCAGAATGCCAACAGTCAGCTGTCCACCCTATTCGTGGAAAAGCCTCAAGGCGGAAGTGTGAAAGTTGGTGAGTTCCAAGCATTAAATCCTTGTCTTTTTTTTTAAGATAAAGATTAAATTCAAATAACATAAAATTAAGCATTTAAAAGTGAGTGATCAGTAGCTATTAGTACACTCGACTGTATAACCAAGTACCAAAATATATTCATCACCCCAAAATCCATGGACAGAGGAAGCTGGTGGGCTTACAGTCCTTAGGGTCACAAAGAGTTGGACACAACTGAGTACACACACTCCCCAAAAAGAAACCTTAAATCCTGTCCAGGTTTATCCCTCTTTCTCCCTCCTCTAACCCTGACAACCAATAATCTCTTTATCTCTATGAATGTCCCTATTCTGGATATTTAATATAAGTGGAATCATACAATAAGATGGGACCTTTTGTGTCTGGTTTCTTTCACTTAGCATAATGTTTTCAAGGTCTATCCAAGTTGTGGCATGAATCAGTGTTTTATTCCTTCTTATGGCTGAAAAATATTCTATTGAGTGAGAGTTATCGTTTCAATAATCTGTAGCACAGAGTGTTGAGTGCCTGGACCCCTGCCAGGGTAGGTTCAAATCAGTTTCTTCATCTGTAAAATGGAGATAATACTACCCATGAAGTACTCTGAATAGTCCCTGAAGTATCTTCAAGTGGAAGCCTCAAGGTGCCTCAAGGTGGAACTGTGAAAGTTGGTGAGCTGATGTTTGCTGTCATTACAACACATCTCATTTCATAAAATGATTATAAATCTGCACACATGCTGGATCAAGAGTTGCAATGTCTCAGAGGAAGCTGATCAGACAGATGGTTTAATTCTGGAGATATTCATTAAAAAATATTGACTATTCACCTCCTGTTTTAGACATTGTGCTAAACACTGAGTAAAATATGTGAGCACTCAGAATTTATAGACTTAATGGGATGAGCAAACAAGAAGAAATTAAACAAACAAATAATCACAGAAGCCATAGCAAATGCCATGAAGGAAACAAAGTGGTCAGCCAGAGAGTGACCAGGAGGTCCAGGAATTTTACCTAAATGAATTTTTATAAGGAATATATTATGATCAGAACTAGTCTTTGACACCAAATGTTTTGCAAATGAACACACAGCTGACTACAGTCTAAAATTACTTCTTTTAAGTCTGGAATACAGAAGCACACTGTATATGAATAGAAATGCTTGCTCTCCTTGTGTTTCTGGAAGACACCAAAATGCTGGACTGGCCACTGGGCTAGAATTTTGATGTCCTTTAGGCCTAATGAGTCAATACAAACAAATAGGAGACTTTACCTCAAAAAGATCAGTTTCATTTAGTCATATTCTTATAACTCCAGTCTTAGCATCATCTTGCCTAATAAAAAGGATGAGAAAAATCCATATACATATATATGCATATATATATATATATTAATACATGGTATGTGTGTGTTTTCTCATTTTTTCTTTCATTTTTTCATATTTATGCATACTCATAGAGATATTGTGCATTTGGCTTTAGACCACCACAATAAAGTAAATATCATTATAAAGCAAGTCCCAAGAAATTTTTTTCTCCCAATGCATATGAAAGTTATGTTCACACTATAGTCTACTAAGTATGCAATAGATGGTTGGTTGGACGGTTGGATGGCATCACCAACTCAATGGACAGTTTGAGTAAGCTCTGGGAGTTGGTAATGGACAGGGAAACCTGATGTATTGCAGTCCATGGGGTCACAAACAGTTGGACACAACTGAACGACTGAACTGAACTGAGTGTTATATTTTAAAAAACGATGTACTTACCTTCGTTAAAAATGCTTTATTGCTAAAAAATGCTAACCATTATCTGAACCTTCCGTGAGTCATAATCTTTTTGTAATACTAACATAAAAGATTACTGATCACAGATCACCATACCAAACATAACAATAATGAGAAGTTTGAAATATTGCCAAAATGTGACACAGAAGCATGAAGTGAGCAAATGCTATTTGAAAAATGACTTGCTTGATGCAGGGGTGCCACAAACCTTCAATTGGTTTTTTAAAAAAGCAATAAATTTGAAGTACAATAAAGCAAAGTGCAATAAAAAGAGGTATGCCTGAATAGATTGTTTTATACACATTACATGTGCTTGGATTCCAAATAAAAATTATTTCCACTAATTTCCCCATTGCTCCTTTTCTGCTTCATAAACCTCAAAAGCAGAAGCAGTTAGAGTATCCTAGAAACTAGAGTTCTCATTAAAACAGTCAGGGCCCTTCCATTGTTCAATTCCAGCTGTGTCAGTCACATCATAGTAGTCCTGTCTAACTCCTTTCGTGCATGCTAAGTTACTTCAAGTTGTGTCCGGCTCTTTGAGACTCCATGGACTGTAGCCCACCAAGCTCTTCTGTCCATGGAATTCTCCAGACAGGAACACTGGAGTGGGTTGCCATGCCCTCCTCCAGGGATCTTCCTGACCTAGGGATCAAACCTACGTCTCCTTTGTCTCCTGCATTGGCAGGCAGGCTCTTTACCACGAGCGCCACCTGGGAAGCCCCAAATGGCAATTTTAAAACCACAGTGTGAACTACCTGTGTTTTTTCCCTAGGTGAAAATATCACCTTTATAGCCAAAGTCAAGGCTGAAGATCTTCTCAGAAAGCCCACCATCAAATGGTTCAAAGGGAAATGGATGGACCTGGCCAGCAAAGCTGGAAAGCACCTCCAGCTGAAGGAAACTTTCGAAAGGCATAGCCGGGTATGACCCTGAGCTCCTGCTGCAGGGACCTGACCGGCTGGTTCCTCTGTGTGCGTCAGAGGCCATTTTCAGGTTCAGCTTTGAGGGACGTCAGTTCCAGAAAATCCACTGGAGTTATCATTCCCGGTGTTTATACTCCAGTGTGGTGGCCCTGCTGTGCCCAGGGGCTTCAGAGCACTGCGCTGACCCCTCCTGTATTGAGAACATTGTACCAGAATCCCCAGATGCAGACACATCTTTAAGCCAATGCTGTGGAATTGGGGAAATAACTGCAATGTGGTGTCTTTTTTTTTGCTAGCAGGGTAGGGCTGAAATGTGTTCGGATGCATTTCATTGCAGGTGTACACATTCGAGATGCAGATCATCAAAGCCAAAGAGAACTACGCAGGAAACTACAGATGTGAGGTCACCTATAAGGATAAGTTTGACAGCTGTTCATTCGATCTTGAAGTACATGGTAAGAGAGGCTTCTAGTCTGGATAAGCGTGATGTTTATTTATTTATTTTTTAATGGGGTGTGAGAGGATAGAGGAGAATAAGGTCATTTATTAGTATGAGATTTTGAAAATGAAGTTTCCTGGAACAAGGATGTCAGGAAATCCAGGTAGAAGGGAGGATTTTCTCTTATAAGGACTAATGTCAGATATGGACATTCTTCATCTATATGTTCTGTGTACTGCCAAGAGTGAATTTGATAAGAATAAATTAAAGGTATATATGTAGATTAGGGGGGGAAAAGCAATACTTCGATAAGTAAACAAAGGGAAAGTTGACTTGGTAACAAATCAAAAGTGTAACATAGCTTTGTATTTTTAGACAAAGCTGATGCAATCTAAAACCAGAGCATTACAAATGTTACAGCATCTAGGTTTAGGAAGTGCTACTGCTCTCTGTAACATGTTACTTGTTCTGTGTTTGGGGGTCATGCCTTTGGCCATAGGCACTGTATCACCACTGGGATCCCTCCTGGAGTAGGATAACTGGGAGGATAAAGAATCCAGGAACCATAGTCCATTCACCTTGAATGCGTAGGTGAAGAAGGTCCAGCATTTATGATTCATTGTAATAAATCACAGAAGGGCTGACACAGAAAGAGGGAAAGGCAGATAAGCATCAAAAGGTGGAAATTATGAGAAGGTGAATTTTGCATTCACGTTAGCACTAGCTCTTTATTTAAAGCCATATAGACACCACAGATGGCTGTGAGAGTCCTAGTCTGAGAATTGTCAAGAGGCTGAATGACCACGGGTTGAGTTGCTGTCGAGATGTCAGTATTAAGTGGGACTCTGGTCCTGAGCACTGCTTCTTCACCCGGCCAGGCATCTGAGAATCACCTAAGGGGCTTTCCAAGAATACTGATTTCTGGGTGCCCATCCTCAATCTGGTGAATCAAAATTTTCAGCAGGGAGATGAAGAAGCTGATAGTGTTTAAGCTCCTTGGACAATTCTACTGGGCACACAGGTGGAATGACAACAGGATAGGGGAACTCCTAAAGTCCCATCATTGATTGTGCGGGAGGGAAGATAAGCTCTGATGTCTCAGCAGCTCAGCCCCCGGGAGGAGAGCCACCCCTGCCCGACCCCCTTCACCTGATTCCTTCCCTCTGAAGAATCCCCACAGCCTGGAGAGGAACTGAACACAAAACTGGGTTCTTAATGGGTGTTTATTTTATTGTCTTCTTTCCTTTCAAAGAATCTACTGGGACTACTCCAAACATTGACATCAGATCTGCTTTCAAGAGAAGGTAACTTCAAAAGAGGGATCTAGGTATCTTTTGTAAAACATGAAAGTAAAGAATTTTCAAATACATGTTCCCTTCCTCCACGCTCTATATTTCAAATGAGATCAAGTCTTTTCACTAAAGTCAAACATACCGAATATTCAGAAGTTAGTTTTCAAGAGATGCCATAGGCTTAATGCCATATTGTGTATATGCCGATCATTTTTTAGAATATTCTTGATATAGTAAAGCACTCATTTTATAGGTCTCACAGTTGCCTTAGAAAGACGTTTTCTTTCTATTCATATGCGGCTTCTTCCTGAATTGCATTATTTTCTGCCAAGTGGCCCAGAAAGATACATAACAATACACATCTCATATAGCATCAGTTAAGTAATGTCAGAAAGCTTACATTGCCTTTTATTTAGGAATCACATTTAGAGCTATTAAACCATATGCCCAGAAAACTACAATTAAGTAGCTCCTTACTAAAGTTAGCACAATTTAAGTATGGGATTATCCTAAATGAAAGACCATTGAGTCTGCTGGAATAAGGAACATTGTAGAAAGGCAAAATATAGATACTTACCTGATTTATTTTGCAACCACCAAGGCCGAAAAATCATAAAGTCAAGGAAGAAAAATGAAAAATTTTCTTGTCTGTGAGAAATGTGATCAATCTCTTCCTGGTATTATTTTCTTCTCTGTACTTCTTACTTATCTAGAATTCTTCCAAAATAGAAATTCATTAATGAGAGGAAATGTTTTGTTCTTCCTAAGACTGAATCCACATAACAGTTTTGTTGAGTAAGGAAAGACATCCCAAACTAGTATAAAGCAATGATTTAGCCTTGTTCATAAAAGGCAAAATTTCTTTCCAAATTATGAAGTAATGAACACTGTAATTACTCTTAAAAGATATGTGGTATGTCCTGATCAGTCCATTGTATTTTTTAAAGTCATAACTTTCAAAATCTCTTACCTTCCTTCACCCCCTGGTTAGCAAACGTACAGATCTCACACTAGGTTCATACTACGTATATCTCTTTTAAGAGAGAAAGATGTCATCTACTTAGTTTTGGGCTTATGGGGCCTATTGTGTTTATGTCAATAGGATTTTCCAAATACCTGCTTTAAAGAAATTTTGAGAACACATTATTTGATTTCAGTTCTGATAACTTACGTGTTATACACGCTGTTTTTAAACCCGCAGACTCTTTTCTTAGAAACCGTAACTAACATTTGTAAAGCGCAGGAAACAAAATCTTCATTAAAAAATTAAACATGTAAGTAACTATGTAGCACCATTTAAATGTCAGCTCATAGCTTCTATTTAGAGTTTATATGAAATCATGAAGGTGGCTGCATGCCTAAATTAAGATGCATTTCTCCACAGGAAAACACTTTTAAAAACTCCTAGCAAAGGGCTCAACAATTCCAAGACAAACTTTTAGAAAACACATTTTAATTGGTATAAATAATTAACAAGAAAATGAAAAGCTTATAATCCTTTCCCTTTCAAGAGAAAGGAATGCATCGTTTACAAAGCTCTGCACTAGCTCCATGTTTATGTTATGTTGGTATCACATTACCTGATTCATCTATTGACGGACACAAAGAGGTTACCTTTGAATATAAGCTTTGTACTTACACACTTGACGCTAGTCCACTTCATCTTCCAAGCCAATCTCTGTATGACTTGAGTAACAGAGATCAGCAAAAGTCCTTTGCTTTTTACACACGGACGTTCCCAGAGCCCCCAACTTGCAAAAACAAAGTACTTTGTGTTGTTTGGCTTAAGTGCATTTGTGTTACTCTGTTTTAACACAAATCCAAGCAGTTTTACATATGCAATTTACAAAAATGTGTCTTCTGAGATTGTAGAGTAACACAAGTTCCTTGTGTTTACTTTTCCACAAGTACATCCTCCCAAATTTAAAATGTCACTTGTGTGAAAAGAAACTGTGTTGATTTAGTCCCATGATTTGTGTGCTAGAACAACATTGCATATACATTATACATAGAGTGTTTGGGGGAATTGTTGTATCTGTGTCTCAGCATTAAACCCAGATTTGCTTTTCTTTTGTTAATGACAGTGGAGAAGGTCAAGAGGATGCAGGGGAACTTGACTTTAGTGGTCTCCTGAAACGTAGGTGAGAACCCACTGATGGAGTGAGGCGCTTTGGCCTGGAAATCTTTTAGATACCCACTCAGAGAAGTCAAGTTTAAAGTGGATCTTTTTCAAAGATCCTTTCATTTCTTAAGATGTGTTTTGCTTATGAAATATTATAATAGTGTTGACTAAGCAACAGTGAAATAACTGCCTACTAATCTGCTAAATATTTTAGCTGATGCTTTTACTTTCTTTTTAAATGTTTCATGAGTCTTCACATATTTTCTTAGTAGGGGATGAGGAAATTTGAAAACTGAGACAGAAGACTTAAAAGCCTGAAAATGTCTTATTTCTCTCATGATTTCTATTATTTCAATCATGATCCCTCATCATGATTGAATAAATAAAGCCTCCATTCTCCTGCTTTTGATATTTGACTGAAAAGGCAATTTCAAAATTTTGGTAGAAGTCTCAGCAAATGTATATATTTACGTGTATATATATATATACACACACCTACTTTAACATAGTATTGATGAATTACTGTATTTCACCAAATCTAAGCCACCATGCTAATATATAGCTGTATTATAAACCACTAAGCAATGAAAAAAATTGTCCAAATAGCTTATTGTGATATACTGCTGATTATAAGGTACCTCCTTATTTCAGAGATATTTAAAATGCCCCAAGTTTGCATTTTTTGATGGGATAAAATAGTAGTGAAATGGAGATAAGTGTTTAGTATCATCACTCATGTTTCTTTAACTTTGTACTCTCTGGCAATAAAATTTATAACTTTTCATTATAGATATTTAGTACACAACAATTTTATAGAATTTCTGCCCTATATATGCATATTTGTTTTTTGTTTTTAGTCACTTAGTCGTGTCCAATTCTGTGCAAAACCATGGACTGTAGCCCACCAGGTTCCTCTGTCCATGGGATTTCCCAGGCAAGAATAGTGGAGTGGGTTGCCATTTCCTTCTCTAGGGAATCTTCCCAACCCAAGGCTCAAGCCTGCATCTCCTATATTGGCAGGTGGATTCTTTACCACTTGGGAAGCCCATATATGCATATGCATAATCATAAATATGCTATATTATATATATGTTATATATAAAGATATACATATATAGATAGTTACTATAGCACAGAAGAAATATAAAGAAAATGACTTTTGCTAGGATGGTGTTTATGTACCAAATTTGTGAATAAACAGTAAAACTACAACTCTAAATTAATGATATATAATATTGATATTGGACTTCATTTAGTTTTTTAGGTTCACTTCTTATTATTCTTACTGCCTTCTATGTCTACTGAAAATCATAGGTATAGATATGCTTCAAAACAAATTACAAATGGTAATAAATAGGCTTGGGTTCATTCTCAGGTTAGTTCGGTGGCATTATTCAAACCTCTGTGAATGAAATATTCACCCTCAGCTCTAAACATTTAGGCTGAGAACAGAAACATTAACAGCTGCCATTTATTAATAACCAAATGGACATTAGTCAATCAACAGACTTTGGCAGTATCAAAAAACATCATTCCTTCTCTGGATACTTCAAATAATCACTAGTCTCAATATTATTTATTAATCTCCCCAAAGTATTTTAGAGCAACAGAATATGAAGTGACCTTAAATGAGCTGCACTCTTCCTGTTCTACAAGTGAGAGACCAAAGACCAGAGAAGTTGAGTGACTTCCCCCAAGTCATACAGTTAACTTGAGGGAGGACAGGGACCTACATACAAGTTCCCTTTTCTGAATCAGCACACTTCCTATGATTCCACATAAGAAACATCACTCTGAATCTGCCTGGGAAGTTGGCACCTTGTACATTTATAACAAGTTAAAACTTTAGGAAGACAAGAGGTTTTGGATTGTTGTTTTTTTCTGCAGTCATTTACTCAACCAGGAAAATGCTAAATGCTTTCTTTGTGTAGACTATAACACTAGTTGAGGTGAGGAAAAGAAATCCAATGCCTTCCAGCACCTGGTACATGGAAAGATATAAATACATACTCGTGGGAAGAAAAAGGTAGTGGTTAAAAGATGGATTTGAGTCTCAGCTTTCCCATTTACTGGACATGACTTTGGTCAAGTGATATGTCCTCTCTGAGACTCGCTTTCCACAACTGTAAATGCAGAGAATAAAAACTACTTGAGTATTATTGTGAGAATTAAGTGTAAGAGACCAGATTCATGCAGGTGTCAAATAAGTATCCACTTCCCCCCAAAATGTGACATTTTCCCTTGAAGAACTTACATTAGTGTCAACTATTTAATTTGTACTTGCCATCTTCCTCTACAAAGGTTGAATCATGTGCTGATTTTCAATACTCCGTGAAAGGAGTTCAGGGTGGAGAGCAGAAATGAGGCACTCTGTGCTTGGAAGAAAAACTGAAAGGACAGGTCTTCAGATAGTTATATTCAGATATTTTCAGGAGCTGATTTTATGAGCCCAGTTCTCATATCTCCTTATATCTAGAAAGCACTAAAATCCTTCATGATAACAACTATTCCTCATAACTAGCAAAAGCTTCATGAGACTAGCAGAAATCTTCCAGAAAAATATGTGCTTGATTGCTTGTATTCCCCCTTCACCAAAATCACATATATACTGACCTTCCTGACTGCCTCTCAGGAACAGTTTCTCAGAGCTATCTGAGGTACTGTCTTCCAGGCTGCCATCCTCATTTTGTTCCAAATAAAACTTAATTCATAGCTCTCACACCGTGCAATTTTCTTTAAGTTGACATTAGTAAAGTGACAAAATACATATACACACACATAATCAATCAATAAAAATGTAATAGATTATTAAGTGCCAAGTCTGATTAAGAGGAAAAGGAAACAAAAAAGAATACACTAATTCTATCAGTAGTTTTCAGAGTAAAAGAAATCTAATTAATGGTCAAAATGACTAAAGAAAAAAATTATTAGAAAAAATGAGCAGTCAACATGTCTCTACTTCTCATTTTCTTTACATCCCCTAATTATGATTTTGACTCATAATTAGATTGTTGTCACCATGAGACTATATTCATTTAATATACTATGTACTAATCCACCAGTATAACTTTGGAAATCATTGTGTTTTACTACTAATTTGTGAATTGCATGTGTTTTCACGATAGTAATAACATGTGGTAATAACATTTCTACTCCTCCAAGAGTGTGTGGCAAAATCCTCATGAGAATAAATATCATTACCACCAACATCTTTATACAATGAAATATCTCTCTGCCCTGAACAAAGTTAGCATATTCCAAATAGACATTAGTTAGTCTTTGGGCAGTATCTTGTTATGAGACCTGACCTATATAAATACTTTAAAGTTTTATTGTACATAAAATTTCTATAACAGCTTTGTATTTCACTAGGATTGTTAAGTTATAGAAATTTTGATGTAGATGGAAGTACTGTAAATGTTATATAGGTCTCTGCCAATTCTTGGAAAGGAATCAGTAGTGCCTATAGAAATTTGGATTTTTCTCCCTGCTGAAATTTAATGTAGCCATACAGATATGGTCATGTGCAGCCACCATGGTAAGTAAAGATGTGTTCTGAATGAGTTAAGGAAATACTACAGATGGGCGCCTGACCTCATATTCCAGTACAAAATGAGGAATCCATCTCCTTGCAATTTGGGGTTTAACTGAGTAGTGGCGAGGAAAGAAAGGAAGAGGCAAGAGGTTACTTGTGTTTGTATACAAAGCGTGATAGGATTAAGGTTATGGTAGAGTGGGATGTATTTTGGTGTTAATGAAAAAATGGTGAGGATGATCAGTTTTATGAATCTATCAACAAAACTGATTCAAGAAATCACGCTGAAAATGGTCTTTATTACTTAGTGACTTCCTCATGTAAACATTCACCTATACATCTGGGTATTCTCAGTGTTTGCTTTGTGCCTCTTGTTAGCTCTTTTAATCTGTCTTTATCATTGATATCTTTTAAATCTTTTCGCCAATGTCAAGAGGATATTTGAAATATGTGGGTAATTCTTGGTTGAGATACAAATGAAACAAAATGTGGAATGGGATAATTTTACAGTGTGGGGATTCAGGCTAATATGACAAAAATAAAGCAATAATAAAGTGGATTGAGGAAAGTCTCACAGGGGGAAAAAATGTATATACCCAGATATACATTTAATGGCAATTCTCCAAGACTCCCTACAAAATATTTAAATATTAAATTTGAAATGTAGACTGCTTTCAGGCAATAGATATAGTAGACCAGACAAATTATTACTGATATTTCAACTTCAGGACACTTTTCTTAAGCTTTTCAATTTCCCTATGTCATTAGAGGGCCTAGTTACCATTTCAGTGAAATGAAGAGTTGCATCTCGAATTTTTAAGAAGTACATTTTCCTAAGGGTGTTTCTAGTCCTTCCCACAAAGGTCGCTGAGGGACCAATGACCTTTCACTTTCTTCCATTATCCAGATGTGCCTCAACATCATTTACTGTGCAAAAGACTTACATGACAACAGAAATTAGATATGCAGAAGCCATCCTTGCCTAATGCCACCCTAAACTCTAAGTTATGTTTATATTCTCCTACCCTTCCCTATGATTATAACCCAGTATTTCCTCAAGAAATTCTGAAATGGGTATAATTAATATGACAGTACAAACATATGTAACTCATTATTTGCTATCATGATAGCATGCATCTGTTTTCACACTGATGTTTAAGATGTGTTGACCAGTTTTCCTGGAAAAATCATACCCAAACCAGCATTATTCACAGTAAGTAGTCACTAAAATATTTCCAGTTTAACCTTAGTCAATAAAAACAGTCAACTAAACTTAAACTGAATTAGAACTTCTTAGCTAGTTAAGGAAATCAATTTAAATTATATTTAGCATTTGCAACTAAGGTTCTTTCCCTGAAGAGTGTTTATTCCTGAGTTTTATTTCACTTTTAGGTTTTAGAATACAGATAAGTGTATGTACTTTAAATCCTATGTATGTGTGGTATACAGTAGTTATATATGTTCTTTATATATTGTATACGTTCTTTTGCCAGTGGTCAAAATTTAGAGTCATGATTTTGATAATCACACTAAGTTACTATCAGCTTGTTCATGGAACCCTTTATGACTTGCTTTATAGTTTCACATTTATATTTTTATGATTCGAAGCAGTTTCTGCTTCCAAAAAAGTTCTGGACAGTACTTTAAGATGAAATATGAGAGAATTTTGAGAATTTTCATTCTGACAATTTAGGGAAAAAAAATTATATGTATACACAAAAATCATATGAAAAACCACCAAACCAAAAAAACAGAAACTAAGAACAAATGCTTAGTCACAGTTTCAAATATTTTTTGTATTAAAAAACAGCAAAAAATCGTTAATGTACACATTTACTAACGTGGTAGGGAAAATGCTATTTGCAAAATCTGAAGATTTGAAATACTGCTATTTGTACCGTCTCCATGCAGAGTTAGGGTATGCACACAAATGAAGGCAGAGAGCATTGTTCTTTCATGGACCAACACCTAAAATCTCTGGTTCTTAAACCTTATTTCAATATCTAAATCCTAGATGAAAACTGACCTTTTAAGTTTCTCAAAATCTCATCTCCTATTTGGATTTTCAGGTTTAAAATAAGTAAAAATAGCTTGAGGATATTTCCTGAAATCCTTCTATCTCCTTAATACTGTATTTTTAACTAGAAAAACGAAAGCGTTAATGCAGGTGCATGGATCTGACCTTTGACTATCTAGAAGTTGCGCTGAAACTTCATGCAAAGTAGACTTTCTCCTTGGCTATTTAAATACTCAGGCTTTAAACAGAGCTTTTAGCGCTGAACCAAAAAATCGGTACCATACTCCGACTTTCCTGGTTTTTAAAGGCCAGTGGGCAGCTATTAAACCAGGCAATGGTTCTCCCCGGTTAGGGAGGTGAAGCAGCAGGAGGAACAACCCGAGGTAGACGTGTGGGAGCTGCTGAAGAATGCGAAACCCAGCGAGTACGAGAAAATCGCCTTCCAGTACGGTATCACCGACCTGCGTGGTATGCTCAAGCGGCTCAAGCGCATGCGCAGAGTGGAAAAGAAGAGTGCAGGTGAGGACGTCGGAGCACTCCTAGGGGAGACGATAATTCTCCCCATTTCGTACTGGGTTTATAGGTCTGACTAGCTGTAGTGGAATTTGCAGGGGTTACGCTTCTCTTGGTTAACTTGGCTTCGGGTGAAATAGTTCACTGCCCCGCACATCTCCAGCAAAGTAGGTAGTGGACAGCTGCTGAAGGTTTAAGGTAACAAAAGTACATTACAGTGACAATGTACACTGGAGTATTAAATATTCCTGTGTTACTGGGGAATTTCTCAGCAGCCCTTCTCCATCCGCCGCATCTCTCCGTCCCTCTCAGATTCCTGATTGTTATTTAGGTAGAGTAGATTCTGTGTTTGTTTTACGGTTACATTCTTCCACCCATTTGATGCGTCGTGGGGAATTCATGTCTCACACCTGCTAAGGTAACCCCAGTGTTTAAGCATGTCAATATTTGCGCAGATTTCCACAGTACAAAAACTATGATAAGCTTACTGTTTCAATCAGTCGTAGGCGTTCCATTTAAGCTCATGAGTCATTGGAAGTATCTCATAAATTCTATGATTAAAAAAACTGTCTGTGAGATAGATGTACACAGATAATGCCAATGAAACTGAAAATAATCATTTTAGGAGAATAAGCATGTGCTTCAAGTACAAATTTCATTTTTGTATTATACATTGCCCAAAGAATGAAGACAATCATTTTTAAAGCCTCTTCAATAATTCTTTACTTATGTTTCTTCCAAAAGCATATGGACTCTCTTAAAATTTTTAAATCATCTTATTATTTATAAATCGATGCAGATTTCTAAAATATGAGGGATAATTCAAAAGTTTCCTATTCTTTTTGTCTCAATTTATTCAATTTTAGGTTTTCAGATTAACTATTTAAATTCATATCATATGCATCTACATATTAACATAGTTTTGTGTCTTCTCTCTACTAGCTTTTGCAAGAATTCTTGATCCTGCATATCAGGTTGATAAAGGAGGCAGGGTAAGATTTGTCGTGGAACTGGCAGATCCAAAGCTGGAGGTGAAATGGTATAAAAATGGTCAAGAAATTCGACCCAGTACAAAGTAAGTCAAATTTGCAAATAATCAGTAGTAACTGTATAAATCAAAGAGTAATTTGATTTGATATTCTATGCCTGAAAGTACTTTTTAGTTATATTTGTATAATGCAAAATCATATGAGGGGACGGCAAAAACTTTTTATGTATTTTGGAACCATTGAAGTATGGTGCTATATAAATTAGACCTTGCCTCATGTTTTAATTATATATAAACTATTTTAAGTACTTGTAATTATGATTTTGTGTCATTGTAGGTTATATGTGATTACTTCAGAGCATTGCCAAACTTCGCCCAATTTTTTTTAAAAAAATTTCAGAAAAATTGAAATATGTATTTGATATACCAGCTTGTAATGGGAATCACACCTTATAAGTAAATAACTTTCGTTCTTCCAGAATAGCATCTAAAGCCTATGTTTTATTATTTTTGACCCTTTTCCCAAATGAAGGAAAGAAACTAATCCCTGATATCTGATGATATTGCTAGGCAATTAGGAAACTACTTTACAGAGATCCTTCTCAGTCTGAGAGATTTTCAACTCCAACATATTTTTTCAAGTTAACAGGAACCATGTGTATATTTATAAAGGGCTTTAATCCTGAAAATCTGTCACTTCTGTGGAACAATTAGGTAGTTTCCAATTTCTTAATGTGGTCCTGCTCTCAGAGTGACTTTGTGATAATAATGTTTATATCTGGTAAAAGTCTCTTGAACGCAGCCTGAATTTACCAAAAACATAATTTTACTTGGCTATTTTTATCTCGAAAAATGTTGCTTAGTGTTTTGTTCTTAAAGTCTTTGAGAATTTCCCAAGTAAGAACTTTTTCATCTGTTACAATGCCCTAATATGCCCATGCATAATCAAGATCACAGATAATCAAATTTTGCAGTCTTCTGGATTTCAGGTTTTTGTTTCCACTTAAGTTCTTTTTCAGTAGATGATAACTACGATATATATGATAATACTAGTTATTAAGCTCATTTAAGATAATATCACATTGTATAGAATTACCATCTATATTAATGATTCGATTCATATTATTGCTTAAATTGTGTAATCATTTATTCACCAAATCAAATGTCACTGGGCTAGCAAGGAATGAATTCAATAAACCAATGAAAAATATAAACTTTCTCTCCCACAATAGAGTAGATGAATTGATCACTTTAAAAAATGTAAAGAGTTAAAAATCTTAGCCTACCGTATTTTCCAACAACAGGTTAAAAATTGTTCATTGGTAAATATGTGAGTACTGATTTTATGTTTGGAATGAAAAATATGTGTGCTAAGTTGCTTCAGTTGTGTCTGACTTTTTGCGACCCTATATACTGTAGCCTGCCAGGTTCCTCTGTCCATGGGATTCTCCAGGCAAGAATACTGGAGTGAGTTGCCATTCTCCTCTCCAGGGGATTTTCCCAACCCAAGGATCGATCCCGCATCTCTTATGTCTTCTGCACTGGCAGGCATGTTCTTTACTACTAGCGCCACCTAGGAAGCCCAAAAGTCATATATAAAAGAAAATAGTGACAAATATTATATGCACATATGCATATGCATATGTATTGGAGAAGGAAATGGCAGCCCACTCCAGTGTTCTTGCCTGGAGAATCCCAGGGACGGGGTGGCCTGGTGGGCTGCCGTCTATGGGGTTGCACAGAGCCGGACACGACTGAAGTGACTTAGCAGCATGCATATGTATTACATTTTGTGTTATAAAGATAGAAATTGGCTTCATGTTTAATGTTTAGCAAACTATGCAAGATATAGCTAATAAATTGCAGATCAAAATGACTATTTCTGACTTTCAGATATTATGGAATTATAAGCCAAATTTGCTGGCAATAAAGAAAAGAATAAAATTGGGTTCACGGACTCTGTTTATCTTCCTCCTGTTTAAAACAGATACATCTTTGAACATAAAGGATGTGAAAGAATAATGTTTATCAATAACTGTGTGCTAACAGACGATTCGGAGTATTATGTGACAGCTGGTGATGAGAAATGTTCCACTGAGCTCTTTGTGAGAGGTAAAGTGAAACCTCTAACATAACCATTAAGAGCCAATGGCTCTCCTCTCAGGGGTAATAATCAAAACTGAAAATGGTGAAGTGAGCTCTTGAGCTCCAGAGCAGAGATATAGTACCTCTCGAGACGGTTTAGCTTGAGTGTTAGATTGGCTCTGGTTTGAAGCATCTTTGTACTGGTGTTTATTGGGTATCCTAGTTAATCTTCAGGTTTGTTGAAGACTAGAAAAGCTGACAGGAGAACAAAAACTGTTGAGTAAAAATGCCTTGTAGTTTTGGCTCATGTAAGCAGCATTTTGCGATTTAATTGCTCTAGTGATAGCTTTTGAAACCCAACAAAGTCTACTGGATAAACATTTCACACATTCAGCTCATCACAAATCGATTTCCCTTAAAACAGCTTCGTTAGTAAACTTCATCAGTGGTTGGCACAATGATCGCTGAAGACCATCATTTACTAGTGAAAAAGCTGGAGGGTGTCAGTGAAGCCATGAAGCATCTATTTTCTTTATGAGGACCTGCGGCTGACAGCTTTGTAAACTTGCACATCAACTATACTTCAATTCAAAAAAGTTTAAAGACAATTCTATAATCTCTATCATCTGTCTAAAACCATAAGTAGAAATTTTTAGTGTTAGATATTTCCCTTCCTCAGAAATGTCTATCTTCTGCTTTCTTATTTGCCCAAAGAAGATTATTTGATACAATTTGTCTGCTCTCTAAAACTATCATTTATTTGATTTGAAGAGTTCTTGCAAAATTATGTAAAACTTACCCAGGGCTGCCAACTGTTTATTTTGCCTTGAAAAGTCATTTAAAAATCCACCTTCTGACTACCACCATCTAACCATCACTCTGTGATCAACCACACTTTCTTATTGTTGGTTTTTCATCTGTGAACAAACCCAGGGTCATGAGCAGATTTGGGGGCATTTAATGATTCTGATTTTCTTTTTTTTTTTTTTTTCCACAATAGAGCCTCCAGTTATGGTGACCAAACAGCTGGAAGATACAAAAGCTTATTGTGGGGAGAGAGTGGAATTAGAATGTGAAGTGTCTGAAGATGATGCCAATGTAAAATGGTAAATAGATATCCTGAGGTCCGTCCATTTTTAATAAACTAAAAAGTGCCTTCATACTTTGGAGAATAGGAAATTGCTTTTACACATATGAAAGGGATCTCAACCTCATTTGTGTTAGTAGAAAATGTAACTAAAACTATCCTAAGATATTGGCTTTTTTCACCTGTGAGACTGAAAAACAAGATCCAGATATCTATATTGATAAGGATATAAGGAAGTAGGCACTTACTAGTAAATGAATGTTTCAAGGCTCCTCATGTCTATTTGACTCCAAAGCCCATGGGTGCTCTTTCCGATGTATGCTCTCACTATGCCATGATGGCAAGTTTTATGGAATAGATGGAGAAACAGTGGAAACAGTGTCAATCTTTATTTTTTGGTCTCCAAAATCATTGAAGATGGTGAAGGAAAGTTATGACCAACCTAGATAGCATATTCAAAAGCAGAGACATTACTTTGCCAACAAAGGTCCATCTAGTCAAGGCTATGGTTTTTCCAGTGGTCATGTATGGATATGAGAGTTGGGCTCTGAAGAAAGCTGAGAGCCAAAGAATTGATGCTTTTGAACTGTGGTGTTGGAGAAGACTCTTGAGAGTCCCTTAGACTGCAAGGAGATCCAACCAGTCCATCCTAAAGGAGATCAGTCCTGAGTGTTCTTTGAAAGGACTGATGCTAAAGCTGAAATTCCAATACTTTGACCACCTCATGCTAAGAGTTGACTCATTGGAAAAGACTCTGATGCTGGGAGGGATTGGAGTCAGGGGGAGAAGGGGACGACAGAGGATGAGATGGCTGGATGGCATCACCAACCCAATGGACACGAGTTTGAGTAAACTCCGGGAGTTGGTGATGGACAAGGAGGCCTGGCATGGGGTTGCAAGGAGTCAGACACAACTGAGCAACTGAACTGAACTGAATACTTTTTTTATGTTACTCCTAGTCACTTTATTGTCACAGTATCTCAGAAAGATATTTTAGACTGAGAATCACCAAATTACTTGAACATTTCTTAAAAATAAAAAGCGTATTTTGGGGGTCAGGTGGGATGTGTTTTCTCAAGTTCACTGGGAGTAACCTCAAAGTTAAAGACTAGAAGATCCGGAATCTTAAAATCTTAATTGAGAGAGTAAATTCTGCAGTAGGAATCGCTAGTAATTTGGTTTAGAATAGATTGTTCATTGTAACCTAGAATCGTAGCTGTCTTTAAAATGAATCAGAATGCTGTTCTCAGTAGTGTGCACCAAGAGCCCAAACATGGGTAATATCCACTCTTAGCATCTTTATCTAATTGATCTTAAATGAAAGGAATGGAATTTTGTTTTTTTTTTAATGTAATTTTCAGATAATACTTGTTACAGTATTCATCTATTGATAGAGACTGATCCATACATTCTTTAATTCAACAAGCAGTTCTTGAGTGTCTGGTGACTACCTCTTGAAGCATTTTTTATAAACCTTTTTTTTTCAAATCATCTATTTAACTCAGGTTTAAGAATGGTGAGGAAATCATCCCTGGTCCAAAATCAAGATACCACATTAGAGTTGAAGGCAAAAAGCACATTTTGGTCATAGAAGGAGCAACAAAGGCTGATACTGCAGAATATTCTGTAATGACAACAGGAGGACAGTCATCTGCTAAACTCAGTGTGGACTGTAAGTAAGACTTCCTTGTATGTCTCCCAGCTTGTTTTGCTAGTGTGTTGTGTTTGTTAATTCAGCTTTAGAAAAGTTTCAATCTGTTTGACTTCGACCTGTGACAATTTTATATTTGTAAACTTAGATTCCATTCTAGCTGAGTGTCTATATCATATCAATCAGAGTCTCTAAGAACTTACTACTCACTACTCAGTTTAATAGAGTACCAGTATTTAGAAGGATCTCTCCACCATGACCCGCCTGTCTTGAGTGGCCCTACAGGGCATGGCTGGAGAGTTCTGACAAAACGTGGTGCACTGGAGAAGGGAATGGCAAACCACTACAGTATTCCTGCCTTGAGAACCCCATGAACAATATGAAAAGGCAAAAAGATAGGACTCTGAAAGATGAACTCCCCAGGTCAGTAGGTGCTAAATATGCTACTGGAAATCAGTGGAGAAATAACTCCAGAAAAAATGAAGAGACAGAGCCAAAGCAAAAACACCCAGTTGTGGATGTTGGAAGTTGAGGCGATGGAAGTAAAGTCCAGTGCTGTCAAGAGCAGTGTTGCATAGGAACCTGGAATGTTAGGTTCATGAATCAAGGCACATTAGAAGTGCTCAAACAGGAGATGGCAAGAGTGAATATCAACATTTTAGGAATCAGTGAACTAAAATGGACTAGAATGGGTGAATTTAACTCAGATGACCATTATATCTACTACCGTGGGCAAGAATCCCTTAGAAGAAATGGAGTAGCCATCATTGTCAACAAAAGAGTCTGAAATGCAGATATCCTGTTTGCTTAATCCCTAGGTGAATTTGCTATCTATTCAATAAACATTCAACATTCTATGATTACATTTGGGTTGAGAAGTTACTCAAACTAGTGGGCCTCAATTCAGAAGACTGTAAGAGCTAATTCGCTGATAGGCTTTAGAGGTGTGAGAGAATTCACGGCCTTCCTCAAATGCCCCATGATGGTACTAAGTTCTTAATGACAGAGCCTGTCCCTTCCAGTTAGCCATGAAAATTAGAATAGCAAACTTCACAAGAAGATTGGTAATAGGTGGAAGGCAAAATCTTGTTCTTATTTCTTAGTCCAGTTGCAATTCATATGACCATTGAATTATTTGGAAGTAATCGCAGTACACTCCTTACGTTTTGTAGAATAATGGTCATTATAGTGTAATATCAAAAAAGTTTTTTCAACCATAGGCAGTTCCTTACTGATATTTACATTCCTTTAAGCAATTACAGTTAGTCCTGCTATAATATTAACATATGCATTTTTAAAAATTACTATGCTGTACAAAGTCATGCAGTGAAAATCATAGGTCCAATGGGGAATGTGGGTTAAAGACACAATACTCAGTAATTTTTTCAGGGACCCAGTTTTTAAAAAGTGAAGTGAGGGACTTCCCTGATGGTCCAGTGGCTAAGACTTCCTACATCCAATGCAGGGACATAAGTTCAATCCCTGGTCTAGGAGCCAAATACCTACATGCTGCATTGTGCAGCCAAAAATAAATAAATACATAAAATGATAAGAACCTAATAAAAAAATCAGCAGCACAGTTTTATACATGTCTAGTAAATACTGCAATGAATATGGCACTTGACCTTGAAAAAGATCTGAAATTTGCTTGTGAAAGTGGGATTAAAAACATTGCAGCTTGTGATCTATTGGAATCAGTGGAAGGAGGTTATTTGACATTGGGAGAGTTGTAGTCTCAGATGTGCATGGCTGTGGCTCATTTAACAGGGTGAACTAAAGTAACTGGTCGATATTTCAGGTGTATGCATGTGTTCTGCACAATCCTACCTGGCTCAGTTCAACTGGGTGCAGTTTTCTGGATTCTTCTAGTCTTTCTCATGAATAAAATAATGGATAATCAAACATGAAATGTATGTTATGCTCTAATTGTCTTGGAATATTTCAGTTGCATTGGAACAAATGCTCATTTTCAAAACAAACATTATAGTGAAACAGTATCATTGTGAAACAACACCATCTTGGCCTGCCTTAAATTTGGATTTGGCGCTTATAACTATCTATTATTTCTGCAGTAAAACCTCTGAAGATATTGACACCTCTGACTGATCAGACTGTAAACCTTGGGAAAGAAATCTGCTTGAAGTGTGAAGTATCTGAGAACATAACAGGAAAATGGACTAAAAATGGCCTACCTGTTCAGGAGAGTGACCGTCTAAAGATTGTTCACAAAGGAAGGTAAGCAAGCTAGGGCAATCCTTGAGTGAGGGCTGGTCCCCATATTGGCTTCTTCTACTTCCTAAATTAGATGATTGGTAAGGATGTTTGGAGAGCAGTCATAAGGAGAGTATCTATTTCTGGTGTTTTGCTTCCAAATAGCAAGAATAGGTGATTTCTCTGCTGTACATCATGTCATACTTGTGACCTGGTACCTGGACCTTACAATGAGGTGCTATGTTATTTTGGAATCCATTGATTGAGTCTTTCCATATAAACATGAACTTAGCGGAATGATACTTAAGTTGAAGAACTGGTCAAATTAGATTCACTGTCCCTAACTAATAAATGTCACATGATCTTTCCATTTTTTTTTTCCCACTACTGGGGAGGTTGCTTAATATACTAGAATCTAGCAAAGATGCAGGGCAAGTCCAAGAGTTCTTAAACTTGGATCCATGGATTCTTAGGAGACCCATGAACTTCAGGCCCCCCCGCCCCAAGTCCTCTGAAATTGTAAGCAGATTCTCTGTATACAAAAATACTTGTTTTTCTCCAGATTGAGGTGCCATTGTGTCCATCAGATATTCACTGATGCATGAAGCCAATGAAGTTAAGAACTACTGTCCTTATGCCAATATTTTTAAATATCATTGGAGTAAAAACATGAATCACTATGTTTTATATGGGAAACATAGAATACTGTATATCAACTATGCCTCAGTTGTTTTTTCTTTTTTTAAAGAACTATTGCTTTTAGGTTTGCATAAAAAAAACAAGGTCAAGGTTATTCTTGGTAATTTCTTGAATCTTAAAGAGTGGCATCAGTGAGGTGTTATCTTCTATTCTTTTCTTAAGCTATGAGATTCTTAAAAGGCAGAAGAGATTCTTGCATAGTAAATAAGCTGTATTTGTAGAGATGGTTCCATATAGCTCAAAATAAATACTGAATGTGGATCAAAAAATAGGCTAATTAAGTATTCACATTATTCTCACTCTCTCTGCAGGCTGCACTAAGCAAGTTAAGATAAAAACCATGTGTCTCCTCAGTTTGAGTCTTATACAGTCTAAATCTTTGCACAGTCTTAGAAATATGTTTTTTCATTTCCTTAGAATCCACAAATTAGTGATAGCCAATGCTCTCGTTGAGGATGAAGGTGATTATGTATTCACACCAGATGCCTATTCTGTTACTTTGCCTGCCAAAGTTCATGTTATTGGTGAGTAGATAAAAGAAATCATTTCAGAGTTGTATTCTTGTTTTTCTGGTTTTGCTTACCTTGGAATTATATTCAAAATGTGATATGTAAAGAAAAATACATGAATTGGTATTAATCACTAGGCATAATATTAATAGTTGATTCTTAAGAGGTCCTAACAATAAAATAGTTTTGCAATGTACTGGCACCGACTGCTTTGACTCCTCTTACATCTTTTTTGACCAAATAAAATATTGGTTATTACCAGTGTTTAACACTAGACAAGACCTAACCCATATAATCACATGGAAATAAATGTCTGATAACAAAGGCCATGTTTAATATTCTAGATCCACCTAAGATCAACCTGGATGGTCTTGGTGATGACAATACAGTGACGGTGATTGCAGGAAACAAGCTTCGTCTAGAGATTCCCATCAGTGGGGAACCACCTCCTAAAGCCATTTGGAGCCGAGCAGATAAGGTTTGTTCTACACACACACACACACCCTACCCTACTCCCTTCCTTCCATAAGGCAGATGAAAGGAGGCAGCAGATAAATGTATGGCAAAGATATAATTACCTTAGCAAATAAAGATCACTGATTTTTAGGCAAATACAATAACTGTTCATTTGCTTTTCATATTTCTGACTACCTACTATGTGAACATATGCAAGTGAATGTTATTATGTGCCGTGAATGAGATTCTATCTTTCCTTCTAATGGGTATCAGAGAATGGAGTAGAAGAGATACAGATAATGAATTATTAAATAAATTAAGTCCCTTTGGATAGTAATGAGTGCTATGAAGTTTAAAAAAAAAAAAGGTAATATGATTAGTAAGTGACTGCATGGAGCGTCTACGGTATGAATGACAACAGGGAGCCATTATGTGAATATAAGAGCAAAGAAATTTCCAGGTGATGCCAGTGCAAGAGCAAAGAACAAGAGAAAATACGCTTGACCTTCTGGAGGAATAAAAAGAAAGCCAGTATGGCCAGGACAGAGTGAGTAAGGAGAATAATCAATAAGATTGGAGTGGTCAAGTGGAGCCAGCTCAAGTGTGATTCTGGGGCTTCCTACATTAGATGTTTTAGGGGTAGTGAAACTATTCCACATAATACTATAATTATGGATACCTGTCATTATAACATTGACATTATGACCCACATAACCCATATGACATAGGTTTTTCAAAACCCATAAAATGTACAACACCAAGGAAAGTCATGACCAACCTAGATAGCATATTCAAATGCAGAGACATTACTTTGCCAACAAAGGTCCGTCTAGTCAAGGCTATGGTTTTCCCAGTGGTCATGTGTGGATGCGAGAGTTGAACTGTGAAGAAAGCTGAGCACCAAAGAACTGATGCTTTTGAACTGTGATGTTGGAGAAGACTCTTGAGAGTCCCTTGGACTGCAAGGAGATCCGACCAGTCCATCCTAAAGGAGATCAGTCCTGAGTGTTCATTGGAAGGAATGATGCTAAAGCTGAAACTCCAGTACTTTGGCCACCTCATGTGAAGAGCTGACTCATTGGAAAAGACCCTGATGCTGGAAGGGATTGGGGGCAGGAGGAGAAGGGGACGACAGAGGATGAGATGGGTGGATGGCGTCACTGACTGTACATGAGTCTGAGTAAACTCCAGGAGTTCGGTAATGGACAGGGAGGCCTGGCATGCTGCGATTCATGGGGCTGCAGAGTCAGACAGGACTGAACTGAACTGAAGGGTCTATGTAAACAATAGATTGTCAATGATAACCTTGTATCAGTGTAGATTCATTCATTGTAACAATGTACCTACTCTGGTGGGGGTGTCAATAGTGGGAAAGATTGTGTATGTGTGGAAATACGGATTATATGAGAAGTCTTTGTACTTTTCCATTCAATTTTGCAGGGAACTCAAAGCTGCTCTACAAAAGCGATTTATTTTTTAAGGAAGTCGGAGTCTGTTTCCTCCTTTTCTATTTTCTGGAGAGAAAAAAAAAGAGCTTTGTTAAGCTATGGGACAACTTCAAAAAGTCAAATCTATGTGTAATTGGAGTCCCCAAAGAGTAGGACATAAAAATATATAAAGAATTAATGGTCCCAAATTTTTCAAATTGATAAAAACTATAAAATCTCAGATCCAAGAAGTTCAATAAAATCCAAGCGCAAGGAACATTAAGAAATTTACACTATCATAATGAAATTGCTCAAAACCTGTGGTTAAGAAAACAATCTTAAAAGGAGACAGAGAAAAAGGTCACATTAAATCTATAGGAACAAAGACTAGGATGACAGCTAATCTCTCTGGAAGCAAAGCAAGTGAGAAGACAGTGGATCAACATTTAAAGGGGGAAAAAACTGTCAGCTAGAATTCTATACTCAGTAGAAATAATTTTTAGAAACAAAGGCAAAATAAAGTTATTTTCAAATATGCAAAAGCTGAAAGAAGTCATCTCCAGAAGACTTGCAGTATGAGAAATGCTTAAAGAAGTCCTTAAGTCAAAATGAAGTGATACTGGCCTTCCCTGGTGGCCCAGTGGTAAAGAGTCTGCCCACCATCGCAGGAGACATGGGTTCCATCCCTGATCTGGGAAGATCCCACATGCCACAGCACTACTAAGCCCATCCGCCACAACTACTGAGGCCCACACCCTAGAACCCATGTTCCACAGCAAGAGAAGCCACTGCAATGAGAAGTCCACACACTGCAACTAAAGGGTGGCCTCCATCACCACAAATAGAGAAAAAGCTCGAGCAGCAGTGAAGACTCAGCGGAGCTAAAAATAAATAAATATTATACTGAAAAAGGAAGTGATACCAAGATGAAAGCATTTTCTCAAAGGAACAAAGAGCGCCAGAAATGGTACCTACATGGGTAAACATTTAAGAATTTTTTCTAATTATTTAAATCTTAAAAAATAATTGGTTGTTTAAACAAAAATAATAATTATGCACTGTGGAGCTTTAAACATCAGTGTAAGTAAAGTTTATGATGATGAAAACATAAGACCAGGAGGGGAGAAGTAGAAGTAAGGGTTAGAAGGAGTGAAATGGATGTAGGCTGTTGTAAGTTTCTTTTGCTAAACATAAAATATTATAACACCACATGG
This sequence comes from Capra hircus, assembly GCF_001704415.2. NCBI lineage: Eukaryota > Metazoa > Chordata > Mammalia > Artiodactyla > Bovidae > Capra > Capra hircus. Next base: position 64,116,530 of record NC_030812.1, read on the forward strand.
AAGTAGACTATACTATAAACCCTAAAGGAACCACTAAAATACTAAAACAAACAGTTATAGCTAATAGGCCAACACAGAACATAAAATGGAATCATGGAACCATATTTAAGGAATCTGAAAGAAGGCGAAAAAAAAAAAAAAAAAGAGGCAGAAAGAACAAAGGGGACCAATAAAAAAACAGCTACCAAGATGACAGAATCACAAAGAAAAACGGTTAAGTTGGAGATTTTAATACTTTTCTCTCCATAGGTGATAGAACAGGAAGAGAGGCAGTCAGTGAAGATATACAAGGTTTAAGAAATACTATCCACCATCTTGATGTAGTTGACATTTATAGAACACTCCATAAACAAAGCAGAATGGGCATTATTTTAAAACCCACAGGAAAATTTACCAAAATAGACCATAAATAAGTCTCGATAAATGTAAAAGGACTCAGGTCATGCAAGGTATATTCTTTGACCACAATGGAACTAATTAGAAAACGGTAACAGAAAGATTTGTAATATTTCTAAATATTTAGAAGCTGAGTAGCTTCTTTAAATAGAAAAGAAAAAACATAACTCGTGGATCAAAGAAGAAATTACAAGGAAAATCAGAAAATATTTATGTGGTCAGTTGCTTCTAACTGTTTTCCAGGCTCCTCTGTCCATGGAATTGTCCAGGCTAGAATACTGGAGCAGGTTGCCATTTCTTATTCCAGAAAATATTTATGAACACACTACATATCAGGATTTGTGAAATATGACTAAATCAGAACTGAACATCCCTATTAAAGAAACATCCCTATTAAAACATCCACATCTATTAAAGAAATGGAATTTGTAGTTTAAAATCTTTCACAAAGAAAATTTCACATGTAGATGGCTTTATTGGATAGTTCCACCAAGTGTTTAATAAAGAAATAATATAAATTTAATATAAACTTCTAGAAAAAATTGAAGAAAAGAAGATAGGAATATTTCCCAACACATTCTTGAAGGCTAGTATATTCTTACAGCAAAACCAGAAAAAGACATTACAGCAAGAGAAAACTACAAATCAGTATCACTCCTGAACATAGGACAAAAATAGTTCTAAACAGAATTTAGCAAAGCAAATCCGAAAGTACATAAAAGGAACAATATGTTATAGCCACAGGTGGCTTATCCCAGGAATGCAAAGGTGGGTTTAGCATTTAAAAACAAATATAATTCACCATATTAACAAACCAGGGAAAGAATGTGATCATCTCAATAGACACAGAAAAACATTTGACAAAATTAAACACTCATTTCTAGTAACAAAGCAAACCAGAACATGAAAGGAACTTCCTCAGCATGATGAAAGACATCCTTGAAAATCCTACAACAATCCTATCATCCTACATAATGGTGAAAGATCGAATGCTTTTCCTCTAAGATCAGAAAGAAGAGAAAGATGTTCACTCTTACCACTTCTATTCAACATTGCACTGAAAGTTATAGCCAGGGCAATCAAACAAGAAAAAGAAGCGAAAGACATACATTCTGGAAAGGAACAAGAACTCTTTATTTACAGTTGACATAACCATTGGTGTATTGGTTTGGCCAAAAATTTCATTCAGGATTTTTCATAAAAATCCAATATAAGCGACACACACACCCAAAAAAACCTGCTAGTACAAATAGTCATGGTAGCCTTATTTGTAATATTCAAAAGCTGAGAAAAATGCAGATTCCATCAATGAGTGAATGGATAAATAAAATTCATACACGGGAATAATACTCAGTAATAAAAAGGAATGGATTAGTGATATAGTGCAATAACTTGGATGGATCTCAAAATAATTATGCCGAGTGAAAGAAACTACCATTTTAAGAAGCCGTTAAAAAAAAAAAAACCTGACAATACCAAATAATGGCAAGGATATGGAACAATGAAAGTCTCATTCATTGCTGGTCGGAATGCAAAATGGTACATCCAGTTTGGAAAAGAGTTTGATAGTTTTTTAATATAAAGTTAAGCATATACTTTGATACAACTAAAAGCTATTCCTAGGTATTTTTCCCAAAGAAATGAAACACATGTCCACATAAAAACCTGTTCAGGAATGTTTATAGCAGATTTATTCATAATTGTCAAAACCTGGAAACGACTCAAAAGTTCAATTGTATAAGGATATAGTTTGTACATAGATAAACCAACTGCACATGGAATGTGCAATGGAAAACTGCGCAGTAATTAAAAGAAATGTGCTCATAATACACACAGCAAAATGGAGCAATCTAAAAAATTTCACTTGAAATGTTTGACTCCATTTATTTGACATTCTGGAAAAGAAGAAACTAAAGTGGCAAATAGCAGACCAGTGATTTCCAGAGACCAGGGTTTAGTGGGTTGAATGCCAAGGAGTGTGAGGACACTATGGGAGGTGATGGAAATAGTCTGTATCTTGATTATGGTACTGGTTACAGAATCACAGAAATTTGTCAAAATTCATGGATTATATATCTAAAAGCTATGAATTTTACTCTATGTAAATTATAGCACAGTGAACAAAATAAAATATGGAAATATGAAATGGATAATATAACACTGCCCTAAGTAAATCGTTTTTCTTTTCACATTTAAAAAAAAAAGAGCAGAACATCTTTTACAATCTTAAGGTAAGGATTTGGCTAAAATGAGGATATTTTGTTTTATCATAAAATAAGAATCATGAAAGCTGCTTCAAATATTCTTACTGTTGTCACAATCTTATGTTATTGAAGATTTGCAAGTCCTAATCCAGACCCTAAAGAGCAGAAGTGACAATAGTTAGTGGCAAATTACGCAGGTTCTTAACTGCCTGGACCTTCTCTATTTTTCCTCTTTGTGTATTGGCTGCCCATTGTTGCATGGAAGATATGACCTGGAAATCAGAAAAATGTAATGTCACTTTAAATTTCTGGTGTGAGAAAGAAGAAAGGGGAGAAATGAAGGAAAATAAGAAGGGGAAAAAGGGAGAAGGAGAAAAGAAAGAAAATATAATAGACATCTCAGCTTCCCTCTGTCTTTACTCTAGGAATTAGATGTTCATTCTTTCATGTCCCACCGGAAGGGAAAAATCAAATTGGGAAATTGCCACTGTGTCCTTCTTCAACCCCTTTCAGTATTTAAAAATTTTCAAGACATTTAGAGAAATGAACAAATCATTATTTAGTTTCTGATATGAGCGTAAATATTTCTAGTTTAATGTACAAAGAAACTCTTCTCCTCGAATGACAGTTTTGTGCTTATATTTTTGGTCCTCCAACTTTCTCTTTTTAAGGAGTTAACTGATAGTGAACTTGGGAGTCAAATCCCAGTTCTACCACTTCTTAGCCGTGCAGCCTTGGGCCATAAGTTTCTGATGTGTAAAATGGGATGACAGTATGTTTGTCCTTAGAGCTGGTCGAGGATAAAACTAGGAACATGCATTTCAGGCATTAGCACCATTTCCAGCTTAAGTGCCCAGGCACTCTGGAGGTGTCATTGTTTGCACAGATCATACTGCATTATGTTTCCTTTCTCCCTAGGCTATTATGGAGGGCAGCGGCCGGATAAGAGCTGAAAATTACCCTGACAGCACCACTCTTGTTATTGACATAGCAGAAAAAGATGATTCTGGTGTTTACCACATAAATCTGAAAAATGAAGCCGGGGAAGCACATGCAAGCATCAAGATTAAAGTTGTGGGTAAGTCCTCAAGTCAACAAACTTCTAGGATCAAGCTGATGTGCTTAGATCCTAGGTAGACTTTCTCAGCTCTTGGGTGTCTCAGCTTTTCTGGGTAGCTGACAAAGAAACTCACACTATAACTGTACTTTATAAACCACTGCCTTTCTTTCTCTGTCTTTGCCACTTCTTTATATGTCTTTCTTTTTCTTTTCTTTCTCCTCTTTTCTTTTTTTCCCTTCTCTTCTCATCTCTTTTCTTGCCTAGAGGACTAGTTGCAAGAAGGAATAGCTAAAGTTAGGCTTTGGGGTTGCTGACCGAGTTCTCTGCTGCCACACTCCCTTTCAGTGTCTTCCACAGTCACTGACACACAATTGTTAAATAATTTCCGGCATCACATTCATTGTAGAGTCCCGAGGCAGTGCAAGCGCAGGTTGGAAAAGAATTTTCAGAGCTTTTCAGAAGGGAGTGAGTTTATTAAGAACAAAGAGCAGAGATTATGAGGGCACTGCAAATGCAGCGGGCTAACCTCCTACCATACCAGGGAGAGTCAGTGCTTTTTATGGGTTAGTGGTGTTCTTGCCTAGAGAATCCCAGGGACAGGGGAGCCTGGTGGGCTGCCGTCTATGGGGTCGCACAGAGTTGGACACGACTGAAGTGACTTAGCAACAGCAGCAGCCAATTTTTATAGCCTCAAGACAAAGCAAATTCCCGCTGGACGGTTGGCATTAGGTGATTGATTAGGGCACCATAGGGTGACTACCAGGGTGGGCACTTTTGCTTCATTTGGGATCAGGAAGTCTGCTGATAATTAAAGATCAGGGTGGCTTTTGGCAATGTTTACAAAGGGGCTCAGTCAGTTCCAGAGGTGACCTTGGTTCTGAGCTCCACTTCCGTGGCCTTAGTGCAAGGCCTAGCACCTGTGGCCTTGGGGCAGGACTCCGCATAGAGGAATAAGACCTGCCTTGGTTCTTAGATGACTTTCTAAATACTTTTTTCCAGCTCCCAAAACCAAGTGAAATGAGTCTAGCAAATTACTGATAGACCAAGATCTCATGATTTCTTCATTCCATTTTAGTTTTCCCTCAAGAAACATATTTCAAATTGATCCAAAGCTAAGGTCACTTTATTACATATTGAACTATAGAAGACATGGTAACTTGACATTAAAAATATATATATATTTATTTGGCTGTGTCAGGTCTTTGTTGCGGCATGCCAGATCTTCGTTGCGTCTTGCAAGATCTTTCGTTGTGGTTGGATGGACTCTCTAGTTGTGACATGTGGACTCAGTAGTTGTGGCACACAGGCTTAGTTTCTCCCAGGACTGTGGGATCTTAGCTCCCTGACCAGGAATCGAACCTGTATCTCCTGCATTGCTAAGTGGATTCTTAAGCACTAGATTACCAGGCAATCCCTAACTTGCCATTTTTGACTTAGATTTCTACCAGTCAACATCTTGAACCTTCCAACTGATGTAAAATGTACAATAATTAGTCCTTGATTTAGTTCTGCTGAAAGTTCACTTTGTAGTTAAGAAACAAAATCCCATCCAATATTTAGGCAATAATTTAATTTCTTAGTCACCATTTTCAAGACAAACAGCAAGTCTTGGATTTCATGCGGTCCTATAATGTGACACCAGCTTAAAGGACTTGGAAACGTCATTTGACTTTGTGTTGGGCTCACCTTCCCTGATTCCACAGGGAACAGGACCTTATGCCTAAACTAGTTAGTCAGTGCATTTCAGTAAACATGGAAAAATAATCAGAAATAGCCTTGCTTCTGTGATTATTACCCCAAAACATATTCTCCAGTGAACACTTTTCTTTGTGCTTTTGGTCAACTTTATCTTATTCTACTCTACCTGTTTGTCTGTTACAGATATCCCTGATCCTCCAGTGGCACCAAACGTGACAGACGTGGGAGACGACTGGTGCGTCATGACCTGGGAGCCTCCTGTCTACGACGGAGGGTCCCCGATCTTAGGTAACTGCGTGTTGGTTCACCTGTGGAATGGCCAGTGGAGTTGATGTGCTGTTTATGCATATTAGCACAAAACACATTTTAAAATACTGAATTTAGAAGAAAATCTTTAAATACCCATTCAAATTAAAATATAGTGGGGGATGTCCTTTAAGTAAGTACTTGAGATTTAAATAGCTCCTATGAATATCATCTGATTTCCTGTCCTCTTTTTTTTTTGACATTTCTATTCAGTATCTAATTTTGAAACAATCATAAGTCTAACTTTGTTCTGGTCAGTAAATGCCCAGTTCCAGAGAATTATGTCTATGAAGCAGTTTCATTTAGGGTTAAATACTTAGAAGAATCTACTTCCCCATGGAACAAGAGCATTTTTTTACTTGCTAATAATGAAACTTACAAAACTGGTTATTTCCGCCTTCTTACGTACATTGCTGGGACTCATAGTCACTGTACTAATTTCTATGGCCTACATATCTGTGGTCTACTTTTTCCTCTTCTCTTCCTAGCACCACTTTAACTTTTGAGTGTTTTTATTTTTGTCTATATCCATGATGTTAATATTCGTATTGCTTATAATCTCTCTCAAACAACTGATGGAATAAGATGAAAATATATGTATGACTTTTTCACTTAGAGTACTGAGAATTTAATAAATTTTTGAGAATTATAATATCTGACAAAGTTTAATTTTAGAGGCCAAGGAAAAACCTGTTTTCATTTTGTGTCCCCTTCAGGGTACTTCATTGAGAGGAAAAAGAAACAAAGCTCCAGATGGATGAGGCTGAATTTCGATCTCTGCAAAGAAACGATCTTTGAGCCCAAGAAGATGATTGAAGGTGTGGCCTACGAGGTCCGCATCTTTGCTGTCAATGCTGTTGGCATCTCTAAGCCCAGTATGCCCTCCAAGCCTTTTGTTCCATTGGGTGAGTCGAGAGATGTGTCTTTGTCATGAAAGTCATTGTCCCAGGTTGTGACTGCTGTCTTCTGACTTCTAACTAAACCAGACCTAGAAGCTTCTTGGAGTGGTGCCAGAGCAAGAAACTGGAAATTGTTAGGGACAATTGTCTAAGAAATTACAAACAATGTGATAGAGGTGAATGCCTTCATAATGTAGGCCCTGGAATTTATTACTGGCATTCCAAAGACAGCTGTGAGTGGCTCTGTTGCCCCTCCTCACTGGAAACATGGTTGAGCCTGTTGACACATGACTACCCTCATTTGACCTTTAGAAAGTGTAAGCCAGCACCTTAGTTTAGACACCATAACTAAAACAAATTGAGATCTATTCAACCAAGCACACTTGGAAGCTAGTCTCTTTGCTTTACAATTACACTTTAAATGTTATCTATGAACCAAAAAAGTCAATTCAGTAAAGGCAAAGAAAGAGATAAGATGTCTCTGCCATCTTATAGTGGAGAAATGTAATTTTCAAGAAGAGTTTGCACTTGAAAATTAAGAAGTTATGGGAAATTTACACTAGATCATTATATCTCAAACTTTGACTTTTTTCAAATGCCTTGGGCCTCCCAGAATCCCACACCAGCCTCCCAAGTAGAGGGCAAGTGTGGCAGCATTTCTAAAATATTTTTCATGCCTGGCAAATCTTTGCCATATACACAGCATATACTCAAGAAGTCTTCACCGAATTTTATTAAGATGTGGGGGCTTCTGTGTGCATTTTTATTTGTATCCTAGTTCATTTTACCACAGTTTCTGTGCCATAATTCTGTAGTAATAGTTTCTGCTTTTTCTGTCTTTTTTATCTTTAAAGCTGTAACCAGCCCTCCTACGCTTCTGACCGTTGACTCTGTAACTGACACCACAGTCACAATGAAGTGGCGGCCCCCAGACCAGATTGGAGCAGCAGGTTTAGATGGCTATGTGCTAGAGTATTGCTTTGAAGGAAGTAAGTACAACTCATAATTCAAACGAATATCGTCATCAATAGGTGAGATATGCCCCCCCTTTCTTTTGTTTCTGTCTTGGGAATTCTCCTGCCTACTGAAAATGACAAGCCAAAGGTCATCCTTCTGTGATGGAAAAGAATTCAGCCCTTCATTGGTATTAATCATTTGAGATCTCCAAAATATCCAGATGGGCTCCCAGATCTGACCACACGATAGATCTAGGACATAGGAGGAAGGATTCTAACCAAACTTCAGGGATCCCTTCTTCTTGAATTGGTGGAATCAAAATGTGCCTAAGCAAAATAAAAGTCTAGTTAGGATAAAGCAAATTGGAAATGCTAAACTCTATACTGAGCAGAGGTCAGTTATCAGCAGAGCTACCTATTTTTAGGTAAGGAGAGATTATATATTTGACTATCTGGTGATCAATTCCTGCCTTCTTACAGGAAAAAAAAAAAAAAAAGAATAATCAAGAACAACTTTCAGTGTTTTAAAGAATCAGTAAAGAATCTTCCACCAGAGAATGTAAGAAATAGATTTGACAAATGGCAGTAATTTGTTTCAGGACATGAGTGTATAAAGTGTTAATGGTTTCATGGTTTACATTTAGGAGGTGACTAGAAACTGGCAAAAAAAACCCTCTTGCTGATAGAAATAATAAAAAATAAAAAATGACACAAGATAATATGGGCCGGAGTATATCTAAAACCAAAAAAAAAAGTACAGTTCACTAAAAGCCTCTTGTATTTTTTGATTTCCTACTTGTCTTGGTTTGGAGATGGGTGAATAAAACTGCTCTAGCTCTAAACTCAGGCTCCATTCTAGATGATGGTAGGTAAACAGTCCACCAGGGAAGTTTATTCAAATCTTGACAAATGAGAGGCCAAGATAGCCTCTAAGAAAATTCTTTGGACCTGCAACTTTAACATGACTCTTACATGAATGAAAGAGAGACTCCAGAGCACATTTGAGAAAACAAGAGTGTGAACAGAAGGAAAACGTCTATGAAGAAGAAACTTTGAAGAGCAGAAGGATGAAAAAGAAGCCCCAGTCCTCTGGATGGGAGCACCTGTGGAAATAACCTGAGTTGGTCGGGAGGGTAGAAGAGAAAGGGGAAATAGAGAATCTTGGTAACACTCCATTCCATTCACATGCACTCACTCACAGAGCACTGTGCTTGATTTTTCCAGGGCTTAGAAATCCACTAACCAAAACAACAATGGGGGGAAAACAGTTCCCAGAGTTATCCCAGTGTGGGAGGGGGTGTTGTCACTCAGGCAACAAATAAAATCTTGAGCATTTCAGACTATGGTTTATTCCTACTCCATTCCCCTCCTATTTGGAACACCCCCCAAGCCCTCCTCTCTGCTATTTATACTGCCCCGCTGGCAGAATTTCCCAGTCTTCTATGTGATGGGGCTGCTGAATGTGAACCTTTTGTGTATGTATGAAACAGAGCAAATTCTTTACTCTTTTCTTTCTGATAGGTTTAAAAAGTGAGAAGATACAGCAAAATGATAGATGGCTGTCATTTTGATGTTACCCACCTTAGATAAAATACAACGAAGTGTATTTTACATAATTTTGTGTGTGGTCTGTGTAGATATATATGTATACCCCCTATACATATATATAAGTACACAGTCATTATTATGTATATATTTTGCCACGTAATGTGTTGGAATTAGCTTTCTATGGAAGTTCTTTCATAACGTGTTTATCTTTCTTCTTGCAGTCTTTTCTTACTTCCTTTCTGTGGCTGCCCTATTCTCCATTCTCTTTTAATGGCTGTTGTCCTCCAGACTAATTTCTGTAGTGTTTGATGCTTTTAGATACGTCAGGTTTTACTCTGTAAGAGAATTCTTTCTTTTATAAGATCGTGTGTTGGTTTGGACTCTGTCTTTCTCTTGGTTTTTATTTTGTAATGCCTGCATCATTTTACTCTTCATTTTCTTCCTTCACCCTGGTTCTTTTTCTTCCTGAAAACTTTTCCTCATGTATCAAATAACTTTCACATTCCTTTCCCAACCCCTGGACACCAATTTCTTTCTCTGTTTCCCTCAAGTAGTTCCAACATGAAAAGCTGTTTTTGTTTCTCTCTGATCTTTCTTTGTCCTGTTTCCTCTTGAAATTTTCTTCTTTCCTAGTTCTTCACTCGTTCATGCATGTTTTCTCAGTCTCCTGTTTCATGTTCTCATCGATTATCTCTTCATTATGAAATATCAACATGGTAGCTCCCAAACCGACCATTGAATTCAAGGTGTTTCTCTTTTTCAAAGTCCTGAGTAATTTGTATCATTCACATGCCCTCCTAGCCACCAAGATATTCTGGCTTGCTGCTCCTTCTCCCTAATACTCTAGAAGGGTTGAAATAAGAGAAAGAAGAATCCCCATTCCCCTGCTCCCTTCCTCATAACCTAGATGGTCATCATTCTGAACCATTGGGGGAACACCCACAACCCCTCTGTGAGCCGGGAGCATCCTCCCCCTGTGTGGAATGCAGGAACCCAGGATAGCTTAATTTGTTTGCTAGACCAAGAGCTTGTTGTCATGACAACCAGGGGCTGCCTCTTGGGCTGTGAGGGCAGTTTTTGTTTTCATGGAGAACACTTCCAATTCCTGGTAAGACAGGGCTGCCCTTATCTCAAGTGCCCGCACTCCCAGGCTCTGACGTGTGAGCCCCACAGAGGGAGAACTACGTTCCCTGAGGACCCACCAGACCCTCCCCAGCTGAGGTGGCAGGGACAAGAGCAAGGGGAGACTGTTCCACTGCAGACTGCTCCCCTATGGAGTCTAGGATCGCTTCCGCTTTTGTCTTCGGGGTCTTGCTTTGTTCTTTTCTACTTCTTGCTCCCAGAGTTGGAGGTGTCCCAGCCTCCTTTCTCCTCCTCTTCTCTGTGGCAGGTGCCTCAGGACCAAAAAAAAAAAAAAAAAAAAACAACAACAACACACACACAGTCTGGACAGAGCAGGCTGTGCCCCTCCTGCGGAATTCCCCTCTCCTCTAACGTGTTTGGTCTCTTCCGTCACTGTTCTGAAGACAAATATCTTTGCATACTTTGCACACTTTACTAACAGAGAATGCTGACTGCTGATACTATATTCTTCTGGTGTGAAAGTGGGTGTCTTTAATTAATTTTAATGACGGATTCTCAAAGGTACATCAGCAAAACAGTCTGATGAAAATGGGGAGGCTGCATATGATCTACCAGGTAAAGTATTCTCTGAAAGATCTCAAAGTTTCTTACTGTATGATAAAGTTTCTGGGAATGTTCCAAGACCGAGCATGAAGTACACCCACACACAAAACGCCCTTAGAGATGGAGGGGGAGGGTGGGCCATGAGTTAATAAGGTGGGAACTGAGCCTTCTTCTTTCTTGTTTTTCCCCCGTGGGCATAATAATGCATGTAAACTTTTAGAACTTGAAATGTTTGTAAAACCTGGATGCTGGGTTTAAATTTTCTTGATGTTATAGACAAAGCTACCAAAAACATTTTAAAAAATCAGAACTTTTGACTGAAGTGAAAGATTATGCCAGTTCTCTATGAGGTCTTGGCTCCGGAGCTGTGTTTCCTCTTTACTGTGGATATAAGCTTTTTTTCTTCATATTTGGGGGCATAATCCTTCCCATGGGCTTCCCTGGTGACAGATGGTAAAGAATCCACCTGCAATGCAGGACACCTGGGTTCGATCTTTGGGTTGGGAAGATCCCCTGGAGGAGAGAATGGCTGCCCATTCCAGTGTTCTTGCCTGGAGAATTCCGTGGACAGAGGAGCCTGGCAGGCTGCAGTCCATAGGGTGGCAGAGTCAGACACAACTGAGCAACTTTCACTTCACTTCACTTCATTTCACTTCACTTTACTCCAGACTTCCCATGGCCATATTATTGTCTTATATCATAAGCCTGCCAGGATAAAATGGAGAGCTCACATGACTGTAAAGGTCAGGGTCTCTCATTCATAAGAATAGCGTTTTCCTTTTCCCCTGAACTTTAATGTATATTGATGGATAAATATCAATTGTAAAAAATGTATACTGTAAAACCAAATTGGAATTACTACAAAATTCCTGGAACAGTCACTATCCTTCAGGATACCCTAGTATCGTGTATAAGAGACTTTTTAGAAATAGCAGAATCTAACTATCATTCCTGATTTTTACCTTAGCCATTCTAGGCCATTTTTTCATTTAAATATGATAAAAGCCCAGCCATGTAGTCTGATTTCAAAGCAAAGTCATATTCCCTCAAAATGATTTAATTTAGAGTAAAATACTAGTTTGGAGTCAATTGTTTAACAAGATGATTTCTTTCACTAACTATTATTTTTTCTTTTCTTTTTTTCCTTAATGGATTTTAGCTGACGACTGGATAGTTGCAAATACAGAACTGATCGAAAAGACCAAGTTCACCATCACAGGTCTGCCAACGGATTCAAGGATCTTTGTGCGTGTGAAGGCTGTGAACGCCGCCGGTGCCAGCGAGCCCAAGTACTACTCTCAGCCCATCCTTGTGAAGGAAATCATAGGTAGGTGGCAACGCTTTCAAAATTTTGTCTCCATGTTTTTTTAACCGCTTTCTTTCCGAAACCCTCCTCTCTTGTTGTCACTCCTTTGATATTTTATTAATATCTCCTGGGAGTTAGAAATGAACAAAAGAGCCCTTTATAGGCAGTATGGGAGGTCAATTCCCAGTTTTTAACCTAGTATTAGGACCAGATAAGTATACCAGGTTGCATGAGCCAAATCTGATTGGGCTGCCTTTTTATAATGGAGAGAGAGAAAGGGGGAAGAAACAGTTCAAACAATCTGTATGGCAGCAACAATGGCTCCAATGAGTCTGTGAGGTCAAAATCATTTTCATAGTTCTTTTCCCTTTTCAATGTCTGACCTTTGCACTGGTGGTGCAAAAGCAATGGTGTGTAAAACTGCTGGTGCCTTAGCACAGATCATATTCGTGCCCCCAAATTGTCTGGTCAGTCTTTTCTTCCTTACGACCATGCACTCCCAATTAAAACAAACGGGCCTTAGACTGTTCTTGATGAGGTATAAAAGTCATTGATAATCATTTAATATGATTATTTAAATGATTAATAATAAAAAATTAATCATTTTTAAACCTTGGTTCTTGAGTACTTTTTCCCTATATATGTGACAGTGAAATGCAAAGTATATGTCAAGATTTTATGCTATGTACCCTAGTACAATTGTTGTCTCTAGGGAAAACTATTTCTGCAACTGAGTTAAGAGCCTAAACTAGTGCCCTATTCCAGGAAACTCCATTCTTCCTTGAAAGAATGACAGTGACAAACTCTGGCTAGTCGAGTTTGGGTATTTGGCAGACATTTTCTAGAAAATGAATGGAGTGAACCTGTAACTTCAGGGAAAACAGTTTACAGTATTTGTTGTCAATTTGTCCATGAAAAAATTTAATCTTCGAAGCAAAAATTAGAATTTTGGAAAACTGGTATCCACCATCATTGACTTGACAGCTTTCTAATACTTAAGATCTTTTCTGATAAAGTAGGTGGTTATACTAGCAAATGCAATTTTTTGATACTGAATAATGAATGCAGTGTTTCAAAATTTGAATGATCCGCATAATTCAGTGAAGCTATATTTTCCAGAAGACTAATGCAAGTTTAAAAATCATGCCTGGGTAAGATACATTCAAAATGAAAGGTAGATCAATGGACTTTAATGTAACAGAATATGAAAAGTTCATAGATGGTTTTAGATTCCACACTGTAGCTAACCCTTAAAGTGAAGTGGCTCAGTCCTGTTCAACTCTTTGCAACCCCATGGACTGTAACCTACCACGCTTCTCTGTCCATGGGATTTTTCCAGGCAAGAGTACTGGAGTGGGTTGCCATTTCCTTCTCCAGGGGATCTTCCCGACCCAGGGATCGAACCCGGGTCTCCCGCATTGTAGGCAGACGCTTTACCGTCTAAGCCACCAGGAAGTAGCTAACCCTTAAGAAATTACAATTCATGTTTTAGTGTAGAATCAAAAAGGAATACTCACAATTGTCTGAAAAAATTTATTAAAATATTCTGTGTGAAGCCAAATTTTCTTCAAGTACTTCAAGCAAAACAACATACTGCAATAGATTAAAAGTCAGACAATAAAGAGATTTGCCAAAACAGAAAAGAATGCAGCTCATATCACAAGTTTTTGTTAATGTAAATATGGTTGTTTTCATTAAAATGATATTTATGTTGTTATTTTCAAGTAAGTATATAAATATTTCAAAATATATTGGTTTTAATTTCTAATATGGTTAATATGATAGATACAGCCTATATAAACAAAACCTTTGTAGGACCTTCCTTTGATTGTTTTTAAGAGTGTAATGGGATACAGAGACCAAAAATTTGAGCATCACTGCTCTAGGGCAAAGAATATTGGAAAGTGGTTGAGCATCTAGATCTGGATTGTGTTGAGCCACAGACTTACGGTGTGACTGCCTGAAACCTTTTGGGAGGTTAGGGGATGAATGAATGGAAAAAAGTGTGAAGAATGCAAATTTTCTTAGTTGATTCTGGAGACAGACTATGAAAGCTGAGTTCTGTTTCTTTCATTTATTGGCTATGTGGTTTCAGGCAAGGGACTTGCTTTTCCTGAGCCTTAATTTCTTCATCTGCAAAACAGAGACAATAATCGGACTTACCACCTCAAGCACTTGTGAGGGCTGAATGAATTAATCCCTGTTATTTGCTTAATGAAATGCTTGCCACACAATAAGCTCTTGGTATATGCTAGCTTTTATTACGATGATGGTTTAGTGTGCTATGGAACCTCAATGAGTCTCTTTTTCCTTAACTCTGTGAAGTTAGGGAGTTAGAGGATCCCTCAAGTTCTCTTCCAGCTGGAGCATTCAGTAATCACCACTACCACCATCATCATCATCTCCTGAGTTTATCGAGCACTTTCTATTCTCAGCCAGTATGCTAAATACTTTATCTAGATGACCTTATTTAATCCTCACAACAATGCTGTGAATTAGATCTTGTGGAGTAGGCTGAGATCAGATCTACTGTCTGATCTAGAACTCAAACCCAGATCTCTCTGACACTGCAGTCTGTGTGTCGAAGCAGAGCGTAGGTACTAGAGGCTGACTCCAGGTTCTAATCCTGGCTGTGTCACCTTGGGCAAGTGACTTAAACCCTTGTTGGCTTTAGTTTCTTTATTATAAAGTAAAAAGAATACCTTTGCCATAAAGGTAGCTGTGAGGGTTAAGTTGGTCCCTTCATGAAAAGCATTTACTATTCCATACTGAGCCCTCAAATGATATTGAGCCCACTTCATCTCTGTGAGCCATGAGCCTCAATTTTCTTCTGCCTTTGATAGGTTTATATCCACATGTCCTAATACCTTTGTGGTGTGTAATGAATATCAATATTCAGTGGGTTAGTGCTGCATGTTACATACTTCACCATAGCCATAGAGGGAGAAAGTTACCATCAAGTTCTAACATAATTACATAAGCAGTAAGTGCTAGGTACTAAAACTTTAAAAAATTTTTTTAATTATTAAAAAATTTTTATTGGAGTATAATTGGTTTACAATGTTGTGTTAGTTTCGGCTGGATAAAGCTATTTTTTTTATTATTATTTTCTGGTGAGAAAAAAATGGTCAGTCCTACCAGCTAATGTGGTGACTATAGATCTTTTATCGATTGTTCATTGGCGAATACACTCACTTTTAGAAACTATGAAAAATATATATAAGGCCCTAGGAGAAACTTTAGTGTTTGCTTTCAGTTCGTTCGGTTCAGTCACTCAGTCGTGTCTGACTCTTTGTGACCCCATGGACTGCAGCACGCCAGGCCTCCCTGTCTATCTCCAATTCCCAGAGTTTATTCAAACCCATGTCCATTGAGTCAGTGATGCCATCTAACCATTTCATCCTCTGTCATCCCCTTCTCCTCCTGCCCTCAATCTTTCCCAGCATCAGGGTCTTTTCAAATGAGTCAGTTCTTTGCATTAGGTGGCCAAAGTATTGGAGTTTCAGCTTTAGCATCAGTCTTTCCAATGAACACTCAGGACTTATTTCCTTTAGGATGGACTGGTTGGATCTCCTTGCAGTCCAAGGGACTCTCAAGAATCTTCTCCAACACTACAGTTCAAAAGCATCAATTCTTTGGTGCTCAGCTTTCTTTATAGTCCAACTCTCACACAATAAAAATAGGAAGTTGCAGAAAATGAAAGAGGTCAAGGGTAAATTTTGTTGAGTTAAACTGTTAAACATCTCTTCTTGAAGGTAACATTTGGAACCAAAGTTACCATATATAATCTATTAGTGGCCCATCTAAGATTTTACTGCAGAGACATAGGCACAGGGAAATCCTGATGAGTATATGCCAGGTACACTCATGTAAGGGTGCTTCCAGTGTATGGTACTAACTACAAAATTATGCTTTTCTACTCTATCTCAGAGGCTCCAAAGATTCGCATCCCAAGGCACCTGAAGCAAACCTATATCCGCAGAGTTGGAGAAGCCATCAATCTGGTTATTCCTTTCCAGGTAATAATTCAGGGTTGTTCACTTTCTCTTTACAATGCTGGGGTGTTTAAGGAGTAAAAGGAGATACTTCAGCATTTATGTTATTCATGATTCAATTTCCTCAGAGGAAAAGTAGGAAGTGATGGACCAGATTTGGAGAATGACTAACAATCTCCTGCTTTAGACGTACAGAAGTCTATAAAACTGTCATAGATTTTCCAAATGAGACTTCGTCTTGTCCGAAGCTCAATGACTGTAGTGGGCCAGACAGCAAATACCAAGGAGACACCAAACAAGAAATGCTTAAAGATCTCTCTGGTTCTATCCATCTGTAAAAATGATCTTCTTTTTAAGTGAGGTTATTGCTGTAACACGCAGGAAAACAACATGTGCTTGCTTCCCACAGTTATCCCAAACCACACTCAAATTACCCAGGTTCCAATGAGGGATAACTGAAATTTGAAATTTTGAAGTCACTAACTGAAGTATATGAATATTGTTAAATCCTTGCTCCTGAAGAAGAATCTGTCGTTTATAAGTTTAACCAGGTTTTGCATACAATAATCATTTTTGCACTCTCTCTCTCACACACATACACACACACACACATACACACACACACTGCACCATTACCTCCTTACTCATTTGATTCCTTTTATGCCTTAGACAATGCTGTTCAATAGAACTTTCTGTGACGATAGACATATTCTGTAAATGCAATGTCCAATATGGTAGCCAGTAGCCAGATGAGGCTATTAACTTAAAAAGAGCAGCTAGGAACTAGGGTGATGGAGGAATTTTTTATTTTCCTTAATTTTACTTAGTTTTAGCTTAAATGGTCACATTTAGCTTGTGGCTGTTATATCAGACAGCCTTAGAACTAAAATTTAGGTCTCTGCACACATTTGAATACACACATACACCCACAGCTGTTTCAAACTCAGGCTTCCATGAAAATTAACCTAAAGGGACAGTCAGTTCGGGCCATTCTCATTGCGCTTGGGGCCCAGCCTTAGAAGTTATTTTCTATATAGTATGTGAAGTCAGAACGGAAGTCAAGGAGGAAGTGAGTGTAAACATGGCAGAGGAGGAAGGAGATGGCTTGGCAAGATTCCTCCCACTTCTCTCCTTCCTCAGCCTTAAATAAAACTAGGAGTTTGCACAAGGCAGGCACCTAAGACCCTGCTCTGCACCAGGACTGAATTAACCCTCTAGTCTCCACACCATGTTGACAACTGGGGCTAATTCCAGTTCTGGATCTTGTAGGGGGAGGCAGTGGATTCAGCTTCTGTCACTGGGTCTTGGGGAGGAAAGAGCATGAGAACAGGGGCCTCACGTGTATGGCATCCCTAGGGGCTGGTCATCTACCAGGAGAGGGATGGTGAGACTAGTATGTCATGTTTATTTATTTATGTAGCCTCTGGAGTTCTGAGACCTCATGTGAGCCCCATGTGAGAGGCAGGAATGGCAGATTTCCTTACCCACTTTGAGAAAGGAAGGAACTGATATTCAGAGAAGTTAAGTGATTTGCTCAAAGTCACACAGCAAGAAAATAGTAGTGCCATGAATACTGTCTAGGTCTCCAGACACTAAATCCAGTGCTTTTTTCACTTCATGTTTTATCAGAGAACTCAATTTTTTCCCCTAGTAGTTGGTAATAAATTGCAGTTTAAGGAAATGAGACCTGGAACTACTTTCCATCTTTAACAATATTGTTAAACTTCCTACTAGCACATCTGAGCACCCTGTCCATTTTTTCAAGGCCTGTGGGCAGGGGTTTGATATGTGTCTCTCACATTCCTTAACAGAACCTATCAACAAGCTACATTAGGATCCCTCGGGAAGGTTGTGCCTTACCAGACACTTGGTTCTTATCTGTGGATTGAGCCTGGAGGCTCAGGAATCCTACGAAGTTCCTTTGTAATGTAAACTGAAACTCACGTCCTCGAATGACATTATAATTACCAATGTCTGCTCTTAAAAAATAGTTTCAGCTGTTATCAGAGAGAGAATTACAGACAAATCTAAAATGAGCAACATTTTACAGTGGAATAATAATCATTAACATGGAGATGGTCAATGAAACACTTAGGCAATGCGCAGAAGCTTAGAACTTCAGTCTTGGTAACCACAATGTGAGATAGGTACTACTCTCATTCCATTTTACAGATTAGGAAACTGAAGCAGAGAGTTTAAGTAACTTGCCCAAAGTCACATAGCTCTCAAGCAGCGGAGCCAGGATCCAAATACAGATTTTGGGGCCTCGGGGCCTATGTTCTGAACCATTAGGCTGGGATGTACAGGACTTGGAGCTGAAGACACCTGGCTTGAAGATCAGGTTCCAGCACTTAAGCTGCAAGGCCTTGTGCAAGTCATTTGATACCTTTATCCAAAAATAAATAAATGAAGATAATGATACTTACTGTGAAATGAAGATTAAAGGAAGTTATAAATATCATGTACCTAACAGTGCTTTGCATACCCAGTGCAATTGATGGGCAATAGTGAATATTACATTACTGCTATAACTGCCCAGCATCAGAGAGTTTTCCAATCTTGCCAATGATAGGGTAAGCCACTGACCATTTTATTAATGCTGAGAAAATCTGGAGACAATCTGATCCCTTTCCACCTCTACTTTTTGTCTTCTTTTTTAAGGGAAAGCCAAGACCAGAATTAATTTGGACAAAAGATGGTGCACCTATCGATAAGAATCAGATCAACATTCGCAACTCTGAGACTGATACAATCGTATTTATCAGAAAAGCAGAGAGGAGCCATTCTGGGAAATATGATCTGCAGGTCAAAGTGGAAAAATTTGTGGAAACTGCGTCCATCGATATCCGGGTTATTGGTAGGTTTGGAGGAAGAAACTAGAATATTCTATGCAGTATGGAGACAAATTGTCCTTGTCAATAAGGAAAGAGTCAGAATTTCTGTTAGGTTGGCTCTACAAAAAATTCTTTTTTTTAGAATTAAGAAAAAAGATAAATTAGTAAAATTGGTTAGCTTGTTAGAGTAACTTTTCACTGATTAAAAGGACTAATCATGAGAAACAGGGCAGATATATTAAATAAAATAAATATATGTACTTTCTAGTGAAAGCCCTCTGTACTGTTTGACAATCTAGGTCTCTCTTACTCTGTTTCTTAACTCTTTGATGGTAAAACTACTTCTTGTGTTGAATTCTTGCATTAAGAAAACATTGTCGATTTTAGATTTTTTTCTACAAGAAAACATGTAGATATAACATGTTTCTTACTTCATTTACAATTGGCTAATAGTAAAGTTAATGCAGATGCAACTTCGATCCCTGGCTCGTCAAGATCCCCTGGAGGAGGACATGGCAACCCACTCCAATATTCTTTCCTGGAGAATCTCATGTACAGAGGAGCCTGATGGGCTACAGTCCATAGGGTCACAAGGAGCCAGCCACGACTGAAGTGATTTAGCACAAAGTTAATGGAGAATGAAAGATTTTTATTAAATGTAAGAAAGGTGTACCCAAACAGAGTTAAACAATTAAAGACTGAACTGTGGTTGGTCGTGCAGGGCTAGTTAGATATTTACCTGTCCAGATAAGGTTAGTTCTTGCTTCTTTCCATAGTCAGGGTGATAGAGAAAGGATTTCTTATAAATAGACTCTTTTTGCTTGAATTGTTCTATAATTTTTGCAGTGTCAAGAAATGAATTTAAGAGCAAAGTTAGGAGAATCCTTGTCTCCAATCATTTTTATTAGTACAGTTTAGCAAATGTGCTAGAACAACAGTTTCTCTAACCAAAAGAGCAACTTCCTATGGCAAGCCTTCCCTTAGGTCATGTCCTTTAAACTAAACGTTCTTTTCCCACTGACTAAATTGTCTTGATTTTTGTTAAGTAGAAGAGAGTATGGAGGATGCTGTGTGTGCCGTTGGGTCTGGCCTGGCTCCATTTTAATAGAAGCTCTTGTAGTTGGATCTGGAAGAGGCTTACCCTCTGAAACTTGGGGAAGGACTTTTTAATTTTTCCTACTTTGACAGGTAGTTACTTTACCGGGTAGTTAAAAGTGCCTGGCACATCACTCACACATTCAGAGTGTAAATAGTAACAATGATTATCCTACTTACTTTTTTTAGCCCCAAATTTATGTTTCTGCCATGGCCATAAAAATCTAACAATGCCATTTATTCTTGGGGAGCAAGTGTTTGAAAAGTCAGCGCCAATTCTGAAGACAAAGCAGATGAGTACACATGGGAGGTTGAACTTAGAGAAGCCGGCTGTCTGTAGGTCAAGTGGGTGAAAACAGGAGGTCAAAGACTGTGCTTGTAGAGGCTTGTCTTTGGTAATTGTAGAAAGAAAGCAGGGATTGTCACTGTGGTTTCCTTCCTGGAGCCCATGAAGACTGCTTGTTAAATGTTGATTAAAAGAGAAAAACATGACCAGGAAACACTCTGATATTTACTCTTTTCAGTCTGACATTTCATGTAAAAATAACTATAGGGAATATGGGAAGGAAGTTCAGCTCACTGGTGGCTCAATGTTAAGAATCCCCCTGCAATGCAGGAGATACAGGTTTGATCCCTGGGTTAGGAAGATCCTCTGGAGAAGGAAATGGTAAATATTTGCTCCAGTATGCTTGCCTGGGATATTCCATGGACAGAGGCTATAGTCCATTGAGTTACAAAAGAGCTGGACATGACTTAGCAACTAAAAACAAACAGAAATAACTATAATTGCATTTTAATACCTGAAGAATATTTCAGGACAGAAAGGATCATGCTTGTATTGCAGAGGATAACAGATGTGAAATTTCCCTAAAAAAAATGAAGAAATTATGTCTTTAAAAAGACATATTATTATTGTCTTTTCTTGCACTTCTGTGCAAGATTTTTTTTTTTTTAGGGGGCCTCAAAGGGAAAAAAAAAGCTTAGTTTTCTTAACTTTTGGCCTTTCTGAACGTTACTGCCATTTACTGGAAGGTCAGAGGTCACAGAAATTCATGATGCAGAAATAAAGTGAAGAAAGACTGTACTTCCTCATGAATGCATTTTACTTCCATAAAATGGAAACACTTGATAAATACCAATGAATCTTGAAGGGAGAGATGGCAGAGGAAGCATGTTTTCCTCATTCCCATTAAAGATGCCTTTTTAGTACAGCAGGAAACCCCTCTCACAGGCTGTGGGTTTTGGGCCTTTCACAGCCCAGGTAGACTCTAAGATTTCAAGTCCAGTGTCAGCTTACCATTCCATTAGGCAGAGTAGCCTGTGATTCATCGCCAGTCTTCAGCCCCTGGAGGATGGTTAATGAGGTTTGAAGGTTCATTTAAGTTTTCTTTACAAACACTTTTTCTTTCCATGAAGATGAAAGTCAAGCATTTGTAGATAAGCTAAGCTGGAGTGCATTGCACTTCTCTGGAGAAGAAGAATACAGAATTGTGGGTGGAAATATGGGAAGGAAGGAAGTTCAGTCACTCAGTCGTGTCCAACTCTTTGTGACCCCATGGACTGCAGCACGCCAGGCTTCCCTGTCCATCACCAGCTCCTGGAGCTTGCTCAAACTCATGTCCATCAAGTCAGTGATGCCATCCAGCCATCTCATCCTCTGTCATCCCCTTCTCCTCCTGCCTTCAATCTTTCCCAGGAAAAGAGTCTTTTCCAATGAGTAAGTTCTTTGCATCAGGTAGCCAGAGTATTGAAGTTTCAGCTTCAGCATCAGTCCTTTCAATGAACATTCAGAAGTGATTTCCTTTCGGGTTGACTGGTTTGATCTCCTTGCAGTCCAAGGGACTCCCAAGACTCTTCTCCAACACCACAGTTCAAAAGCATCCATTCTTCGGTGCTCAGCTTTCTTTATAGTCCAACTCTCACATCCATACATGACTACTGGAAAAACCATAGCTTTGGCAAGACAGACCTTTGTTGGCAAAGTAATGTCTCTGCTTTTTAATATGCTCTCTAGGTTGGTCATAGCTTTTCTTCCAAGGAGCAAGTGTCTTTTAATTTCATGGCTGCAGTCACCATCTGAAGTGACTTTGGAGCCCCCGAAAATAAAATCTGTCACTGTTTCCATTGTTTCCCCATTTATTTGCCATGAAGTGATGGGACCAGATGCCATGATCTCAGTTTCCTGAATGTTGAGTTTTAAGCCAACTTTTTCACTCTCCTCTTTCACTTTCATCAAGAGGCTTTTTAGTTCTTCTTCGCTTTCTGCCATAAGAGTGGTGTCATCTGACTAACTGAGGTTATTGATGTTTCTCCTGCAATCTTGATTCCTGCTTCTGCTTCATCTAGCCCGGCATTTCACATGATGTAAGCTGCATGTAAGTTAAATAAGCAGGTGGCAATATAAAGCCTTGATATACTCCTTTCCTAATTTGGAACCAGTCTGTTGTTCCATGTCCAGTTCTAACTGTTGCTTCTTGACCTGCATACAGATTTCCCAGGAGGCAGTTCAGGTGGACTGGTATTCCCATCTCTTGAAGAATTTTCCACAGTTTGTTGTGACCCACACAGTCAAAGGCTTTGGTGTAGTAAATAAAGCAGAAATAGATGTTTTTCTGGAATACTTTTTCTATGATCCAACAAATGTTGGCGATTTGATCTCTGGTTCCTCTGTTTTTTCTAAAACCATCTTGAACATCTGGAACTTCATGGTTCACGTACTATTGAAGCCTAGCTTGGAGAATTTTGAGCATTACATTGCTAGTGTGTGAGATGAGTGCAACTGTGCAGTAGTTTGAGCATTCTTTGGCATTGCCTTTCTTTGGGATTGGAATGAAAACTGACCTTTTCCAGTCCTGTGGCCACTGCTGAGGTTTCCAAATTTGCTGGCATATTGAGTGCAGCATTTTCACAGCATCATCTTTTAGGCTTTGAAATAGCTCAACTGAAATTCTATCATCTCCACTAGCTTTGTTTGTAGTGATGCTTCCTAAGGTACTTGACTTCACATTCCAGGATGTCTGGCTCTAGGTGAGTGATCACACCATCATGGTTATCTGGGTCATGAAGATCTTTTTTGTATAGTTCTTCTGTGTATTCTTGCCACCTCTTCTTAATATCTTCTGCTTCTATTAGGTTCATGCCATTTCTGTCCTTTATTCTGCCCATCTTTGCATGAAATGCTCCCATGGTATCTCTAATTTTCTCAAAGAGATCTCTAGTCTTTCCCATTCTATTGTTTTCCTCTGTTTCTTTGCATTGATCACTGAGGAAGGCTTTCTTATCTCTCCTTGCTATTCTCTGGGATGGGAAGGAAAGGACATTTTAAATACCCTCCTACAACAAGGTCTAGATTAGGGGGAAAGTGACCTCACAGTGACACCATGAATTTATCCTACAGACCGTCCAGGTCCACCCCAACTTGTGAAGATCGAGGATGTCTGGGGAGAGAATGTTGCTCTATCATGGACCCCACCAAGGGATGATGGAAATACTGCCATTACAGGGTACACGATCCAGAAGGCTGATAAGAAGAGCATGGTAAGGTCTGGCTTTCTCTGGTACAGCAGCAGCAAAATCATAGTTCATCAGAAGCTAAGGGGGAGGCATGAAGTCCCCTTTGGTGAGGAACTCATGAGGGTCATGGAGAAGTGACACGGCACAGTGGGAAAGGTAAGGCCTTAGGAGCCATGGAGAGTTGGACTTGAATTTCCACCTAAGACCACATATACATGAACAGTCACTTGACCTCTTTGATTTCCATTTCCCTCATATGTAAAATAAAGACAGTGAACTTTACCTTGCTTGTTTTTCAAGAGGCTAAGACAATAGAATGCTCAATAGAATTCACTAAATTTATTCATTCAGCAAATATTTACTCACTCTGAATTCTGGCTCAGATTTGCACCCATGCAACTTCTTTCTCTTTGTAGACTGATGTCTTAAAAAAAAAAAAAAAAGATGCCAGTTAGAAAAGAAAGAACAGCATATGCAAAGGTCCTGAGGAGGGAAAGAGCTTAGAGTATTCAAGAAGCAGATCAACTGGAATATGAATTATTATTACCTACGCTTTATAAATGAGGATATTAAGGCTCAAAAGAGTAAATGAATTGCTGGAAATCACCAGATTTAAAATGTTAAAACCTAGGTCATTCTGACCAGAATCAATCCACTACACCCACTACACCCACCATTCCCCTGCCTGTAAGTCGGTGAATGAATAAGTGAAAGTTTCACACGGAATGTCACAGAGCCACTATCCATTCTCATAGGACGAGTAGAACATCATACTGAATGATTTTGACAGGAAGCCTTTAGGCATTTATCCTAGTAGATTTCAGTAAGAACTCAGGTTATAAGGTTACACTGGATTCATAGAAGGGGAGAGGGATGAAAAGAGCAGCCTAAGTAACAGGAATGGGTTTCAAGTCTTTCCTTTTCATAAACTTTTTCTATCCTGTCTTTCCCCACACTCCTGGGTGGGTGCTACATGACAAAATAAGACTTGGCATTTAAAGAAACATCTTTTAGCCAAACCCGGACAGCTTGAGAGCTAGATCAATGGGCGACTTTGCAAGGAAAGTATTGAATATTTTGGATTTCCTTAGCAAAAAGGGCTCTTCCCTGGACCTTTGTCTGGATACTGGTAGTGAATCCAGGGGCACTGCATTGCCTCCGGTGCCCCATCCCTACCGCACTGCCCAGCATTTGTCTTAGATATCTAGTCAAGTCCAGGTGAGCCAGGAGTTTGCTGCTGCTTCACGTGTCTTAGCTCTGCCTGCTGACAGGGGAGGAACCCAACACCGCACCGCTGTGTTTCTGGTGCATTTCAGCAGACCTGCAGACCTGAAGATGCTCACTGTGCCCAGTGCACTTCCCAGGAGCTCACCACACCACTGTCTCACTGTGTCTACAGATGCTGTTTTCACTTAAGTTCCTGTAGTCCTTTATACCTTCCATAAACATTGTTTCCATGATGTATGCCAAGACATTCATGTATTCATTCATTTCCTATTTGTTGAGTGCTGTTCTAGCTGCTGGATCAAAAACAAATAGACAACTCATGCTCTGGGAGCACTCATAGTATAAGCAAGAAGAAAGGCATAAACCAAATGTTAAAAATATATATATATAATAAATGTTGGAATTAAGGTGTGCATGAAGTGCTTTGGAAATTAAGGAGGACATAACTACAGTTGCTGGGTGTCTTTAAAACAGAGGTCAGAGGACCTAAACATTGCAAGAAAAATCCTTTTCCATTAAGATTTTTTTGGTCAGGAAATGTATTTTCTCAATTAGTGGTACTAAATATATGTAGTACAATGTGGTTTTTTACTAGTGGCAAGATAAACTTTGAAGCCACTTTATTTCTTGACATGGTGAAGGAAAAATTTTAAAAAAAAAGAAAGAATAACATAACTTTAACTCACTCAGTCATTCAAGTATTCAGTTTTGTTCATGCTACCCACAATATACCAGGTGTTGCGATAAGGCCCTGGAGACACAAGGGGTGAGAAGAAAAGTACATTTTTAACCATCACTGTACACCCATTGCAATGGGGAAAGTAGCGAAAAAGCAAGTAAAATAGTAAGTACATGATATATTTAAGGTAACAAGTGCTGTGAAGAAAACCAAGCCAGGTCAAGGTGGAAAACTATGACCTGAGTGGAGTGGTGGGAGGGTAAACAGGGAGGAGGTAATAATTAATAATTGAACAAAGAATTGAAAGAACCTATGATAATGATAATAGGCAAATTGATTGGGTGATGTTAACTTTTCTCTCGTGAT
Source organism: Capra hircus (assembly GCF_001704415.2). Lineage (NCBI taxonomy): Eukaryota > Metazoa > Chordata > Mammalia > Artiodactyla > Bovidae > Capra > Capra hircus. The sequence goes on from NC_030812.1 coordinate 64,142,298, forward strand.
TTAGCATCAGTATGACTCTGCTTGGGAAGGGAGCTTTATCATGGAACGTATACCAGCATTAATGTCCCAGGAAGGGAGGCATTTATCTGGATTTTCAAAAGAGACACTCGTTACTTCCAGGCAATACATGCTTTTCTTTAAATGGTTAAAGCAGGTGTACAATGTATGTTTAATAGGCCACAAAACAGACTGTTCTAGTTAGTATAAATTTTAAGTTAAACCACATAGAAGCCAGAATGACATCCCCACAGCTCATTATGTGAAAGTTTCTTCCATCATCATCTCGGGTAAATGAATCTAATGTATAGACGAATATTAAATTACATCATCAGGTATAAATTAATTATAAAGTATTAAATTAAATATACATTTCTGTTACCCTCAATGTAAAAATTAGTGCTTTTTTTTCCTTTTAGTTAATGAAACATCCCTGTTGTTTATTCTAATTAACAGTTGAAGTAGCTGTGTATTTTGAAGTGATTTTCCTTAAATTATCTTGGTTTGTTCTTTAGGAGTGGTTCACTGTTATTGAGCATTATCACCGAACCAGTGCCACCATTACTGAACTGGTCATTGGAAACGAGTATTACTTCCGGGTCTTTGCTGAAAACATGTGTGGCCTCAGCGAAGATGCAACAATGACAAAAGAGAGTGCCGTGATTGCCAAGGACGGTGAGCTGGGAGAGGGCTGGACATCCGTGAGCCTAGTTCTAAGTGATGAGGCAGCGAAGACAGAAGGAAAAAGAGATGGGGCAAAATGAATGAGAAATCATAAACACCCGTTCAAACCTGTGGTAGGAATGTCCAACTGAAATTTTAATCTTACACGTAAAATATCTTAAGGGAAACTGTACTATGATTATATTTTTTAACGTACATAATTTCATTCATTCCAACGTCTGGACAGTGGGTCTCTCAGTGACTAGCATCACAGGGATAGGAAAAAGTCGCCATTTACTTCTAGAGCTTGGGTTATTCTATTCCTGGACGCCTTCGAGGATGCTACTTATGAGAGCCATTTTGTAATGAAAGGAGAAGTTGGATTCCACCCCTGTCATTTCGTTTCCTCATAAATCATGTCCTTCCAGCCTTTCCGCATTGCATTCAGGTTAAAACACATTGTTGAGCAAGACACCCAGACACTGAATTCTTCCCAATATTTATTTGGGTTCCAGATGGCTCTATGGCTTTCTGTCCCATGTGAGATTGGTTGTAATTGGTACCTTCCCAAATGAATGCCTTTGTTCATGTTTTTACATGTTTTTCTAAGCTCAGAGGGGCTTCCCAGGTTGCACAGTGGGAAAAGAATCCAGTTGCCAATGCACGAGATGCTGGAGACTTGGGTTCGATCCCTGGTAGGGAAGATCCCCTGGAGAAGAAAATGGCAACCCACACCTGTATTCTTTTCCTTTTTTTTTTTTTTCACTAAAACATTTAATTAGCAAATAATATTACAATAGCAAAGAAAAACCCACTTCAGCATTCTTGCCTGGAAAATTTCATGGACAGAGGAGCCTGGTGGGCTACACTTCTTGGGATCGCAAAGAGTCAGACATAATTGAGTGACTGGGAGCGTGAGCATGCAGTAAACTGAAGGAAGTTTTTATTGTAGTCAACTATGCCAAGAATAATATTTTTATTTTTAACCTATTTTTAATGCTGGTTTTTAAGGCAAAATCTACAAAAATCCAGTGTATGAAGACTTCGATTTCACAGAGGCACCTATGTTTACTCAGCCATTGGTCAACACCTATGCTGTAGCGGGTTACAATGCTACCCTGAACTGCAGTGTGAGAGGAAATCCTAAGGTACCATTTTTTTTCTTTAATCACACTAAATTAAATTTAAGAATTAATTCCAAACTCCATCTTTTATATTTGCTATGTTATAATTGTAAGTATTGGGTTGGTCAAAAAGTTTATTCAGGTTTTTCCATGACATCTTATGGCAAAACCCAAACGAACGCTTTGGCCAACCCTACAGTAATATTAGCTGACTTTCCAACTGCTCAATGTGTGTGTATTTTTTGGGATAGAGAGATGGGACATGCAGGGTGATGATGTTGGTGGGTAATAAAGGACACTATTTAAATGTATAAAATATTTCTTTACTAACTAAGGAATATTTTCTAAGGAAAAAACAAACCACTTATTTTAAAAAGAACTGAGAGGTAAGGAGATGGAAGTAATATTGTGTCATCTGAAAAATCAGGTGACACTGATTTATTAAGTTTCCTGTAATAGTGTAAAGCAAATGATGACACTATGATGCAAGGCAGAATACAAAATGTTCGGTGATAAAGGTACAGAGCACCAGGAAGGAGAGATGGCATCTGACTGAACAGGTTACATGTTGTCGGCATTTGAAAAGAACAACACATTAATGAATGTTGCCCACAGAGCTGTCTATCCCTGGGTAGTGCTGAAAGAATGTGCCCTAGAATTTGGAAAAATTGCAAACGGTGATATTTTTCCAGCATATACCAAGAGCAGAAATAGAGAAGTGAAAGGGATAAGCCAAACTGAGGATGCAAAGAAGATGCTAAATCTATATTTAATTGGAGGTGATGTTAGTACGTGCAAGTGGGAATGACCAGGAGGAGAGAAGAACATCACCGGAGCTTGGGAGAAAGGCGAGGGGCTGTGTCTCTTGGTTTGGGTGCCCCAAGCATGGAATTGCTGCATCCCACCCTTTGGAGCTGAAACTCTAGAAAGGAATATCAGAAGAAAGAGAGAAGTGAAGTGAAGTGTCAAGGACCAAGATGTGAGCCTCAGGGAATATGCCCATTTGAAAGGTGGAAGGAGAAAGAGGACAGTGAGGACACTGAGAAGTGCCATCTTTTGGGTTTGAGCAAGACAGAATCATTTAAGAGATAGAGGCAAGAGTGTGTGTTTACAGAAAGGAAGAAGAGACAGTGTGAGAATGGAAAGGAGAGTTAGTGTTGGTGCAGCAGAATGGAGTAGCCTTCCTGGGTGATTGGATCATTATTGATCTGGGATTAGCTGATTGGAGCAGGTCCATCCATTGCCACCAGATGATGAAAACAGATGTCAGAAGAGATTAAATAGTGAGGAGGGTTAAGCAGCCCGTAACAAGTTAGAATAGCGTATCAGGGAAAACGTAAATAAAATTGACCGGTGATGACACTTTACAGGGATTCTTTGAAAAACATTGAGCGATATACATGCTCCTGGATGAGTCAATCTCATAGACATGTAGATGGAATTTAAATGTAATTGAATCTGTTTGGGAAGATCGCCCCAGGGCTGTCCTCTAAACAAATCTGGCTGTTTCTTCGAAACTGCTCATTTGCTTCCTGGCCAAGCATTACGTAGAACTTAATTTGAAGAGAATTAGTGCCTAAATTGACATGGATTCTTCTTAGATGTAGTGTTTTCTTTCTAAGCCACATTTTAACATTCTGTCACTGGCTTGGATCGTCTATTACCCCAGGCCGAGTACAGATATGTTTTGACCTAGTTTGTTTCCATCTTCAGCCCAAAATTACCTGGATGAAGAACAAAGTTGCTATTAAGGATGATCCAAGATACAGGATGTTCAGCAACCAAGGGGTCTGTACTCTGGAGATTCGCAAGCCCAGCCCCTATGACGGGGGCACTTACTGCTGCCAAGCCGTCAATGACCTTGGGACAGTGGAGATCGAATGCAAACTGGAGGTGAAAGGTAGGACATCCCAGATCTCATGTAGACCGAAATGAAAATAATTTAATTACTATCTTTACTACCTAATCCAAATTGCTTGCTAGCATTTTGGGAATAGGTTAGGAAGGGGGGGATAAGATTCAAGGAGAGGACATTTTTACATTCTGCATTCACTTTATTTGTGATGGCTACTTGATTTTTTAAGTAGACTTATTTTCATCTCTTGAAATTCTTGTTATCTAAAGGACTGTTAATTTCAGTGAACTGTGTTATGTGCACAGCATGGTAACAATGACTCAAGTCAAGGGGTATTACTTTCGTGATGTAGTCCATCTTAGATAAATGTGAAAAATCACTGATAAGAAGCAATGAAGGAATTTACACTATTTTTAGCTAGTTTACTATGTTTGTGAAACTATATGTGTAAATTTGCTAGTTTAGTAATTAATATTACAAATGTGCTTGCTCTGTCGCTTCAGTCGTGTCCAACTCTTTAAGATCCCATGGACTGTAGCCCACCAGGCTCCTCTGTCCATGGGATTCTCTAGGCAAGAATACTGGAATAGGTTGCCATTTCCTTCTCCATATGTAGAATTCAGCATACACATAATCCACTTCTTTTAAAATCTCACTAGAGAATTTCCGTTTGGAGGTATATATTTCATTTATACTAGTTTTCAAAAGTGTTGCAACTAATTGTAAGCCAAGAAAAGACATAAAAATTGATGTCGTAGAACAGTCTCAGTGTAATTGTCATCTTAATCAATTTTTATATTAATTGAAGATAAGTTTTATGCTGAAATTTTTTTCTTGACAATCAGTATCTATTTTGGGACACCATGAAGACTCATATACCTGTCAGAGTCACTGTTAGGAGTTAATGGGTGACATGATGCTAATGTCTTTTCTTTCATTCTTGTATTATATTGCTGCTTTATAACAACCAAAGTCTTTACTTTTCCTACCTCTCTATAATGGAGAAATTATAATCTAAAAGTCAGATATGACTTTATAAATATGTTTTAGAAAAAATGTTAGTAAATATTTAAGGTATTTATGTAAATAATAGCAACAATGAAAGAGTTTTTTAATTCCTAAATCTAGTGTAAATATAGTGGAAAAACTTCTTGAAACACTTTTTTCTTTCTCTAACTTTAAAAAAAATCAGTGTTCTTTCTCTTCTGACTTCTGTCCATCCTCAGATAATACAGGAGAGTAGATGCACAATTGATAGAAATTAAAAAAAAAAACTTTTTTTCCTCTCAAATGTAAAACATATAATATTCTTAGAAAATTTTAAACTTTTCTATTGAGATGGTGGATAAATGTTCTTTTAGCTATTTATTAGCTTTAAATGCAAATGAAGGTCACAATGCAAACACATCTGATTTCTAAACTCCTAATTAGTTCCAAGGTATTATTGCTACTTACATTCCAATGCCCAAAAAACAAGAACTTAAAAATCAAAAACCTGAGACTACATTTGCATGCTCTGAAAATAGCTGAATGTTGCTAATGATATAAAATGATGGTTTCATAAATGGTTCAACATTTGGGGTCCCCCATAAGTGAATAATTTTATGCATCTATAAATGCTATATTTTATGCTAATTGTATAATAAATTGTAACATAAATAATGTTCTAGTATATAAATTCATAATAAGCTATCAACTGTGATATATTGGCAAAAGCTTTTGGTCCTAAAAGTAAAGCCAAGATTGTTTGTCATCAGATTGTTATCTGATAATATGTGACTTGAATCAAATTAAGCTGTGAAAAAAAAAAAACAAAAAAAAAGGTAAGAATGTCAACTGAGAATAAATAAATACTGGTGCAAATATTCTAATTCTGCAGTGATATATCAAGGAGTAAATTCCCCTGGACAACCAGTCTTCCTGGAGGGGCAGCAACAGGTTTTACAAGTTCATATCCCACTGGATATTTCTTCCTTCTGTTCCATTCCTCTTACATGAAATCGCACTTTGCATGTAAAGCTTGTCTTTCTCTTTTGCTTTTAATTATATTTCTTAGCAGCTCATGGCATACAGTGGTTATGCCATGAACAAGGAAGGCCAAATTATTCAAGGATATTAGGTAATGTAGGAATATGTTTTGTCGGAAAACCAAGTACCATACTACAGGTTCCCATAAATAAAGCCAAAAAGCCACATTAGATGATGTCCTCATTTTAAATGGTACCAGAATTCAGGAACCAATGACGTTTCTTTAATACTTTCAAGTGCAGAGAGATATGTTCTTCCTTTAAGATAGCATCCAGTGTAGGTCTGTTAGATTCATGTTGAAGTTCAGAAAACTGAACATTTTTCTGTTGCTAGGCTGTAGAAAAAGTGTTCTGTGTATTTGCGATGGGGAAAGGACACAAATAAAAAATGTTTGGAATATTAGGATCCAATATTTGGAAACTTCCATATTTAAGATTGTCCAATGAAAACTTCTAGATACTAGTAGAGTATCTGTAATCCATCTACCTGTTGAACATTTTGTATATTTTCATGGGACCAAGATTATTTCATATATTCATGAATTTAGGAAAGAAAATTCTAGACCCCATTACTTAATATATTAAGTGGTAAATGGGTCCTGCAGTATATATATAGATTGGGCCCCATTTGGAAGAGTGAATCAAGGAATTCTCCAGGGCTAGATGAGCAATGTGATGTAAACTCTGATGACATCGACCCATGCCTGAGTTTACAGTGTTAGCTTTCTGAATTCCTAGAGATAATGTCAGCTTTCAAAAGAGGAAAGAATTAGGATTCTTTCTTTAAAGTTTTGTAGATTGCACGTATAGTCACTTTCTAGCCTGTTTTTTTTTTTTTTTTTTTTTTTTAAGCCTTGTGTTTATTTAGAGCAGTCATATTGGGTTGGCCAACAAGTTTGTTCAGATTTTTCCCTAAGCTGTTATGGAAAAACCCAATGAACTTTTTGTCCAAACCAATATATAGTCAGTTCAGAATAGTGTTATAGAATAATTTTAAAATCCACTTGATAATTTTGCCTTTTAGAATTTCAACATATATATATGTACACTAATACTTTGTCTATTGTCCCTGTTTTTCTTTTGTTGAAAAACACAATATATATATGTTGTAGGGTTTTTAAATTTTTTTAGCTAATGGTTTGGAAGCTGTTCCTATAATTATTCACATTACAGTCAAACTGGCTTTGCCACCTGTTCAGGCAAAGTGGTTGTGCCTATTAATAAATGTTTTACCTATTAATGATCCTTTTGAAGTGACTGGATCCCTGCCCTTCATTCCGTGCGCTTCTATTTTCCTGTACTTTTCACCTGACTAAGGATTAATGAAATCACCTCATCATAATCGTGACCATAATTTCCTCCAACAAGTACTCAACTTTGGTATTAGCACTTTATTAATGCTTACAACGTCTCTCTCTCTCTTTCTCTCTCTTTTCCTTAGTTGTAGCACAGTAAGGATTTTTGAATGTATATTATCATCTAAGGTAAGCTTTCATATGATTTTGGCATATGAAGCTTATGACTGTCATAAGCCATACAAAGCCTGTGGAGTATGGCATGATTTTCATTATGTAATCCAATGAAAACAGACTCTTTAAAATCTCTAACATTGTAGCTGTAATGTGCATTTCAGTATCTTGACATTAACGGCTAGTACTTATTCATCACAACAATCTTCTGTTGACATGAAGCAAGTTGTTGAATGCAGTAGAGCATGAATTAAAGCATTTAATGTAGATGAAAATGAGTGATACCCAAGCATTCTGAATGCTTTGCATCAAGGAATGGACATGTACATAAGTGGCATCATTTCTACCAATATGTGACTTGATTTTTTTTTAAAAGGAGAATGATTTTTTCCAAATTTGCATTAAAGGAGTTTTAAGAATGTTCAAATGGCATGCTGTTTTTGTCTGGACGTGAATTTATTAGCAAGTAGTAAAACACTTTTCTAAAGGACCATGAATTTTCGTGGTTTCATGGGGTCTCTCATGAAAGGTACTTTTAGTTTTCAAATGCAATTCAGAACCATGGATGGTAAGTATGAAATATTAAGTGGTGTTTCTCTCACCTTCAGATGTACTGGACAGATTTTACTATTTTGTTAATTTTTATTTTATTATTTTACAGATTTTACTCTTGGACAGATTTTACTATATTTCCAATTTTTGCACTTTTGACAATGTGTGAATAGCCAAAGTTAAAAGAGTAGTCCCTTTTTTCTTATCCCATGTGCTTCAATGGGAACTCTTTGTGCTTAATTAAAAAGAACATTAACAAACTGGAAAAGGTTCTTCCTACTGACTTATAACATGATTTGCATTTATTCTGCCATTCATTCTGAACACTGAAATTATATAGAGGAATCTCAAAACCTTGCAAAGGGCAATAAACACTCTCCAACTAGTTAGGAATTTAAACCAAGTAGGGAACAAAAAAACTGCTATGCGTCTGCAGGGAACTTGCTTTTCCTTCTCAATGCAGAGTGTTTTAGATTCTAAATGTACTAAACCGGAGAGATTTCCAAGTAGGGACTGAATGAATCTTTGTAACTAACTGAAACATAATTAGTCACATTTGCAGACAGCTAGTCAAGAGGTCTTGTTTCAGGGATTTTTCACGTGTAGACAGTTTTGACTTTGCTTTTTCCTTCTTATCCTTTCTAGGTGGCCTTTCCTTCTGCAGGCTCCTCTTGCAAGGTGTGCCTCCTAACATAATTGATTCATATTTGCGAGACTTGCACTCAAGCAACCCTGAGGAATACTAAGGGCCTGGGCATTGCCTCTCTGCACGCCACTGCTTTGAAATTGGGTTGCAATGAGAAAGCATTTCTGTTTTTCCACCAGGCTCCCAAGTGTGGTCGGTTTTTTCCCTTCTGATGCTGAAGAAAAAAAAAATGTTTGCACGGATTGCTTAATTAAAAATTGCAAACAAAATCTCATTTGAAGTTAGCATTTTGGTCATTGTTGTCTTTGCTTGGTCACTGTACTTTCCAAAAAATGCAAGCTATAGAATAAGCAGAAACAGTTATTTTAGCTTAACATAATAGACTCTGAAAGCTTTTCTTTCCCTTAGAGTAAAATATATATATATATATATATATATATATATACACACACAATAAACAGCAATGTAACCTTAAAACCCATCTTTCTCTAGATCTAAGAAATTTTTCTAAGCAAAGAAGAGTTGTTTATTTCCCACAACCCTACTTAATTCCAGTGGATCTGTGCCCTTTTCCCTATTTAAATTCACTACGAGACATTGTTAAAGTCTTTCAGACAAGTTTTCTCAACAGAAGGGAAAATGTATTCAATAAATGGTACAATAAATCTGAACTATTTATGATGAAATGATACAGTATTCGTTTATGTGTTTGGGGTTGCATGATCAGACAGACCTAAGGACACAGGCTACGGGTCAGGAAGCTGCCAAACTCAGGCCTGACCCAAGTCATGTCTCTGGCACAGCATCCTGGCCAAATGCACCAGGGTTCCTGCCAAAATGCCTCAGTGATGCATTTTCGTCACAGTGATGCAGAGCTGTTGTAGACGACAGAGCAGTTACAGATTCAGAGTTTGCTAATGGCATCTATTCAAATTGATGAAAGCCTTTTCCAAAATCTAGATGCCAAGAAACATTTGCATTATACACAATGTCCTTCACTTTCCTGATACTGCAGAGAAATTTTCACTTCGGGGAGTGGAGTGGAGGGGGATAAGGTACCACACTGTTACTGTTTCCTACACATGGTATCTCCTCATATTAAGAGTACTTATACACTGCAAAGTTCCCAAAAGGAAGAATATGTCCATTTTGAAACTGCAAAGAACAGAGTATCAGAAGCTGTCATTGCTATTAACTTTCCTGTAAGTTTGTTTAAATTTCCATTGAATTTGTTTAAATTCCATTAAATAAGTTTGTTTAAATTTCCATTAAAGAAAAATGATATACCACAGGAATTTACAAAAAATTCTTTTGGGAAATGAAACATTCATTAAAATTTTTTAAAGAATTACACTATTGATTCACTTTATTTTTATTTAGTCACTTTAAAAGAAAGCTTGATGAATGTTTATATCTAGATTAATGCAGAAGTAGGAAAAAACCCTTCTAGTTCCAAGAAACATTGGAATAAGGCAATATAATCTTAAACACTCACTTTTATTTTTGTTTTAATTTCATTGGAGTATAGTGATTTACAATGTTGTATTAGTTTCAGGTGTATAGCAAAGTGATTCAGTTATGTATATACACATATTTATTCTTTTTCAGATTCTTTTCTCATATATACTACCACAGAATATAGAGTAGAATCCCTGTGCTATACTGTAGGTCCTTGCTGATTATCCTTCTTATATATATAGTGTGTGTGTGTTAATCCCAAACCCCTGATTGATCCCTCCCCACACCCTCCTGATAGTTCCCTTTTGATAATCATAAGTTTGGTTTTGATATCTGTAAGTCTATATCTGTTTTGTAAATAGTTCATTTGTATCATTTTTAAAATTCCACATGCAAGTCATAACATATGATATTTGTCTTTGTCTTATTTACTTAACTTGGTATGATAATGACTAGGTCCATCCATGTTGCTGAAAATAACATTATTTTATCCTTTTTATGGCTGAGTAATATTCCATTGCATGTACATACCACAACTTCTTTATCCATTTCTCTGTTGATGGACATTTAGTTTCCTTCTAAATAGTGCTGAAATGAACATTAGGGGGCATGCTCAGATATGTACCCAGGAGTGGGATAGCTAGATCATATGATAGTTCTATTTTCAGTTTTTTAAGGAACCTCCTTACTGTTCTCCATAGTGTTGGACCAATTTACATTCCTACAAACAGTGTAAGAGAGTTCCTTTTCCTCCACACCCTCCCCAGCACTTACGGTTTGTGGACTTTTTGATGATGGTTGTTCTGACTGGTTTAAGATGATACTTTCTTACAGTTTTGATTTGCATTTATTTCTCTGATAATTAGTGATGTTGAACATCCTTTTATGTGCTTGTTGGCCATTTGTATGTCTTCTTTGGAGAAATGTCTATTTAGACCTTCTGCCCATTTTTAAATTGGATTATTTGTTTGTTGATACTGAGATGCATGAGCTGTTTGAATATTTTGGAGATGAATCCCTTGTCGGTCACTTCATTTGTAAGTATTTTCTCCCATTCTGTGGGTTGGCTTTCATTTGGTTTATGGTTTCCTTTACTATGCTGAAGCTTTTAAGTTTAATTTAGGTCCCATTTGTTTGTTTTTGTTTTTAATTTCATTAAAATGAAATTTTAATTTTAATGTAAATTCATTACTCTAGGAGGTGGGTCAAAGAAGATATTGCTGCTATTTATGTCAAAAATGTGTTCTGCCTATAGTGCCAAGTCTTATATTTAGGTCTTTGATCCATTTTGAGTTTATTTTTGTGTATGGTGTTAGAAAATGTTCTAATTTCATTCTTGAACATATAGCTTGCCAGTTTTCCCAGCACTGCTCATTGAAGAGACTGTCTTTTCTGTATTGTATAGCCTTGTTTCCTCTGTCATAGATTAATTGACTATAAGTGCATGAGCTTATTTTTGGGCTTTCTAATTCTGTTCCACTGATCTATAATTCTGTATTTGCGTCAGTACCATACTGCTTAACCACTTATTTTTAAATTGATACCTGAAACATTCTCGTTAGCTCAGTGAATGAGTTTTTGAATGTCTGATGTGTGCATGGCATTGTTTTGGACTCAGCTAGGAATTCAACGAGAAATAAGCCACTTCCTGCCTTCAAGAAATTTATAATGTACAAGACTGGTAACCAAAGGGAAGCACATAAACAGGGCAGACTGTAGGTATAAGAGAATACTATAAGGATTCAGAAGTCAAATAATGTATTTAGGTAATTGTTATTATCAATGTATGTATCACATTAGGATGGCATGCAGGACATGCCACATGATTTTATTTTTCTAAATCAAATTAAATAAGACTCTAATCTCCCCACTAGCCAGAGAGATTGAGAGGATCTCTCTGTCTTCCTTCTGGGTCTGGGTCAACTGACTTTCGGTGCCTAGAAGATGGAGAGAAGGCAAGGCCTCTGGTCTTCAGGCTACACTGGTGATGGCAGAGATGCCTATGGTCCAACCCAGTATAGTCCAGCCAAGGACAAGTGATGCAGAAACTTCCTGACAAGTGTGGACCTGGGTCTTTTGACCTCCAAGGCCAGAGCTTGGCTATTTACCTGCTATCTTTTTTTTTTTTTTTTTTTGCCACACCGTCTGCTTGCAGAACCTTAGTTTCTTGACCAGGGACAGAACCCAGGCTCCTGGCAGTGAAAGCACTGAGTCCTAATCACTGGACCACCACAGAATTCCCTTTACCTGCTACTTTTAAAGACGTTGTTTGTGGGGAGACTGGACAGTTCTACCACTTAATATTAGACTTGGACCTGGGCAAGAGGACCGTCTATGCTCAAGCCTCTCCCTCTGACCCTCCTCCAGCCGTATCTCCCTCCACACAGCAGGGAGGCCACGGACCCAAGGGGGCATGCATACCTAAAACCTTACAAGCCTTCCTCCCTCCCTGTAGCCTGCACCCAGGTCCAGTTTTAAGGACTTTGTGGGCCTTTTCCTTTTCTACTCCCAAGGAATAATGAACTGGCAAGCATATATATCCTGAGGCCCAACGGGTGGCCTAGTGAAGTGAAGTCACTCAGTCTTGTCTGTCTCTTTGTGATCCCATGGACTGGAGCCCACCTCCATGGGATTCTCCAGGCAAGAATACTGGAGTGAGTTGCCATTTCCTTATCCAGGGGTTCTTCCTGACCCAGGGATCAAACCCAGGTGTCCTGCAATGCAGGCGAATTCTTTACCGTCTGAGCCTAGGGACGCTTATTTTTCAGGGAGTTGGGATGTGGAGGGTGTGACTGAGGCTGCACATGAGGCAGGGCATCTGCATGTGTGTCCCTGAGACCCCTCGTGGTGCAGGGGAGAGCAGGGTGGAAAGCACACAACATCCTGGCAAGTATCTTTGAAGACTGATAATCCAACATGCAGTTTAGCCTTCTGACACTTCCCTGGTGACCCAGTGGTTGTGACTCCATGCTTCCACTGCAGAGAGAATGGGTTTGATCCCTGGTCAGGGAACTAAGATCCTGCATGCTGTGCAGCCCAGCCAAATAAATAAATGGATAAATGCAAACAAGGACGTGTACCCAATTGTCATAATTTAATAAGGTTAATTTTTTTAAAACAATCTAGACTTCCAGGTCATTATGAGGGTATCCCCCTGAGAAAACTGGAGGATACAACCATTTTATTAACCATTCATTAGATTTATATTCATGGATATGAGCTATAAAAATGAGGGGTCAGCCTGCCCCCAGCCCCCTTCGTTCCCTTTCCTGTGTCCCCTCTTCCCTCTCCCCACCACCCACATCACTCCTACCTCCCCACTATCACCAGTTCCCTCCCGACTCCAGGCCTAACCACCCATCTCCTTCCTCACTTCAGCTCCTTTGAATAGAATCCTCAAAACACAAATTTGGCTTTCTTTTCCTAGGAGTAGGAGTAGAATTGTTTCATTGTTTAGTCGCTAAGTCACATCCCACTCTTGCGACCCCATGGACTGTGGCCTGCCAGGCTTCTCTGTCCATGGGATTCTCCAGGCAAGAATACTAGAATGGGTTGCCATGTCCTTCTCCAGGGGATCTTCCCGACCCAGGAACCGAACCTGGGTCTCCTGCATTGCAGGCAGAGTTTTTACTGATGGAGCTACGAGGGTAGCCCAGGAGTAGAATAAGGAGTAAGAAAACCAGACGGTCTTGTCACCAACCCTCTCTTATAACATTCCTCGACCCTAAACTGCGCTCTGCCTTTATTTCCTTGTTTTATCTGGAGCACTAATTACCATCCTTGTACCAAAGAGTCGGCTGATTGCTATGCGTAGCTATTTATAAAATTCCTTTGTGGCTCAGCTGGTAAAGAATCCGCCTGCAATGTGGGAAACCTGGGTTCGATCCCTGGACTGAGAAGATACCCTGGAGAAGGGAAAGGCTATCCACTCCAGTATTCTGGCCTGGAGAATTCCATGGACTGTATACACCATGGAGTCACAAAGAGTTTGACACAGCTGAGCGAGTTTCACTTTCACTTTTGTATCAATAATTGAATTTTGATAACTTACACTGGATTAGAGAAACAAACCCACTAATGGAATGACCAATTCTCCTGATTCTGGGGGCAGTCATCACCCTCTTAAATTCACCTGATGATCTCTCTCTGTCCTTAAATGCCCTGACTTGAGAAACTTTTGGCCTAGATAAAGATTTTTCTTCTATCTGGAGTTGATTGCTAGGGACAGGCAGGTGGCAGGAGTTAAACACTCCCAAAGGGGTCACTCAGCATGTGGCTTGGGGCATTGGTGGACTCATGTCTTTAAAGGCAAAAACTTTCCCCTCAAGTGCATGATTGACCATAGCTTCTTTTTCTCTCAAGCAATAGCTTTAGAGAAATCTTTCTGTTCTTTGTAGGTAAGCAGTTACATAGGCAAGAGATTTCTTCCTTCCAGCCTTCTCCTCTCATCTTCATCCTAGTCTTGGAGACCAAGAAAATATCTTAAAGACATTACATATAAATTTAAAAATGTTGGCTTAATATTTTTTAAGTTAATGGGAAAAAAACACAAAGAAGAAAGGAAAAATAAACAGGAGTTACCAGCAACACTGTGACAAAGAAAGAGCCACTCTTCCAACTCTGCAAGGCATCCCTTTTGGACAACTGGGACAAGGAGTGATTGGAAGGGAGCCATGTTTCAAAATAAACCAAAGCTGATTTGGAGTCTTGTGGTCATTTGGAAAATTCCAAGCACTAGAGAGCCAAATAATGTATCCCCTGCAGGATATGGGATAAAGTGCCCCTGGGGTGATCATCCTAGCCTCATTCCTGCATGTCCACTGGGGGGTCACTGAAAATTCAGTTCTCATTCCTGTGTGGGGCAATACCGCTGAGTTGGAGGCAGGTGGGGTAATGGTGGAGGTTGCCAAGAAGGGGCAGAGCCTCTCTATGTGGGGTTATTTTTATGTACTTAATAGCTTATGGCTTCTTAATAGTTCATGGCTTCCCAGGTGGTGCTAGTGGTAAAGAACCTGCCTGCCAATGCAGGAGATGTAAGAGACGTGGGTTTGATCCCTGGGTCAGGAAGATCCCCTGGAGGACGGCATGGCAACCCACTCCAATAGTCTTGCCTGGAGAATCCCATGGACAGAGGAGCCTGGTGGGCTATAGTCCATAAGGTTGCAAAGAGCTAACTATAATAGCTCACAGTTAGGGTTCACGGAACATTGTCTTGCAGTAGAACCAAGAGTTCATTAGTGAGACAAGTTGTTGTATGAATCTTTCCATAAATGTCACGTCTTCATAGTGGCCAGCATGGACTCTGACCCACAGTCTTTAGTAACTCCACTCCCTGAAGAAGTTAAGCAACAGTGATGGACAGACCAGGAGGGTGAGGCTAGGATGGGCTCATCGAAGGCCAAGACCCAGGATTACTGTCAAGTAGGAGGGAGGAAAGGAGCCCAGACGAACACATTATTATCTGTACAGAGGGAAGGGCAGTCAAGAGCAACGAGACAGAAATGAAGCCAGAAACAACCACACCAGGCAAGGAACTAAGGAAAGAGGAAACGGAAATGAGAAAATCAACGACAGAAAGAAAAGAGCACCTGTTTCTGTGCTTCACTGGGATTATCTCAGGCATGGGCTCTTCGCACTGGCACTGTCCGACTCAACAGCCCTCCTCTTGGCAGAAAAAAGGAAAATGGTGGACAGGATGTGAGAGCCCAGCCTGAAGCCACTGCCACAACCCTCACTTGCTTATTTGTTAAAGTTTATCCATGTTACCTTCTTCTCCATGATATATGCATTTATTAAACAGAAAACTACTTTTTCTTCCCAGATCTTCAAATGGATGTCATTCCAGTCATAGTGTCAGGGAGCTAAATGTATCCCAGTCTGGAAAGCACAGTATAACGGAAAACCTCATCAACAATGAACAACTGGGACTCTCCGGGGTGGTCCAGTGGTTAGGACTCCGCATTTCCACTGCAGAGGGCATGGGTTCGATCTCTGGTAGGGCAAATAAGATCCTGCATGCCACAAAAAAACAAAACAAATGAAACAATGACCAAAAAAATAGATCTCAATTCCACTGTAGATGGTATTATTTAATCCATGTAATACACATGCGTATTAGTCGCTCAGTTGTAACCATCTCTTAGCAACCCCATGGACTGTAGTGTGCCGGACTCCTTTGTCGATGGAATTCTCCAGGCAAGAATACTGGAGTGGGTTGCCATTTTCTTCTCCGGGGAATCTACCTGACCCAGGGACTGAACCCAGGTCTCCTGCATTGCAGGCAGATTCTTTACCACCTGGACCACAAGGGAAGCCCTTAATACACATATGCAATATAAAATAGAAAAATTTAATCTATCTGTATATCCCTTCTCTGTCCTGGAAAGCACCGTTTAACCAAAATTAAGTTAGCCAACCTCGTCTTTCTCATCCTTTAATTGTCCACAGCCCTGTTTCTCCGCATTCTGCTCCTGCAGCATCAGCATCACCTGGGAGCTCGTTAGGATTGAAAACCTTCCCTGCACTGTCTCTCCAGATTTGCTAACTTAGAACCTGCCTCATCCGGAGAAGGCAATGGCGCCCCACTCCAGTACTCTTGCCCGGAAAATCCCATGGATGGAGGAGCCTGGTAGACTGCAGTCCAAGGGGTCGCTAAGAGTTGGATACGACTGAGCGACTTCACTTTGACTTTTCACTTTCACGCATTGGAGAAGGAAATGGCAACCCACTCCAGTGTTCTTGCCTGGAGAATCCCAGGGACGGGGGAGCCTGGTGGGCTGCCATCTATGGGGTCGCACAGAGTTGGACACGACTGAAGTGACTTAGCAGCAGCAGCAGCAGCAGTCCCCTGCCTCATCACAGGCTCTCCAGGTGCTTCCTGTGCTCGTCCGTGCAGGGGCGGGCAGCTCCAGCTGTCTCCCCCAAGTTCCTTTCATGGCTCTTTGTGTGTAGTCATTCCCTCTCAGCTGTCTCAGAGGAAAAACTTTCTGATAAAAGCGTCGTTCCTAAGGTGTTTCTGATAACGACCTAACCTGACATGGAAATCTGACCTACCTGCTTATCCTAAAAGCCCCAATCCAAAGATAAGAATAACTCATTGTGGGGCTTTACCACAAATTGCTGAAGAAGGAATTTTTGAGGAAGGAGATTCCCTCCAATGCTCCTCAGATCATACCATGGAAAACATTTTAAAGCAGTGGGATGAGAACTCAGAAAACAATCATAAATAAAAAACAGTTAAAGGATATAAATAGGACAGACCGCTAAGAACTGTGTCTCTGAGGAAAATCAGTTTCCAACCATAAATTGCTTTCGAAATATCAGATAAAAAACACAATTACAACATCTCAGGGATTCTATTGTGAAATTTGCTTTTCTGATCTTGATCCAGAAATTAAGCATTTCTAGAGAAGAGAGCAAATGTTTTTGTCAATTATTGGACACTTTATGTCCACTCATGTATTTTGTAAGGCGCCATGGTTCTATAAGTTGGACTTTAGAGTCACAAAGTACAGAACTATAAAAACAAATTAAACCAGACCACGTAAATGAGAAAAGGCAAGGATTTACACCACAGAACTATACTAATCTTCATAAATACTCCAGCCTGTGGGTCCAAAGCTCTAAACTTAAACACACAAAGCTTGACTCCCTGAAAGATAAAATTCTGCTACACTGAAAATCTAGCCAGGTGATTTTTTTATTGCAACACGTGCCTTTCCAAACCAATGAAATTTAGGGGCTTTTTGAAGCAGTTATTTTACACTTAATCTGGCTACATGAGACTAGAACATTTTGTGAAAAGTTGATCTAGATGCTGAGGAAGAAGATTTGAAATATGATTGCAAGTTACACAAAAAGAACTGGTAGTTAAACCAAGATAAACCACCAAATAAAAACTTATGGATGTCTCTTGTACTGAGGATAATGTAAGACATTACTACTGGGAAAGGCTGGCTTAAGAGTACAAGGAATCTCTCTGTACTATTTTTGCAACTTTCTGCGACTCTATTATTTCAAAACAAAAAGTTTTAAATGTATAGGTATCTACTCAGTACCAAGGACTGAGGAACACCCTCAGTGCAGGGATACAATCCTTGTACTCCGAGCTGGACAAGAAGGAGATCAGTACATAAACAAGTGCCTCAAGGCAGACTGGATTACGAGGTATAAGGGACTCTGTGTAGAAGCAGGAGAGATCAAACTGGAAGAATATGAGAGGCCTTTCAGAGAAGGCAGAATTTAAGCTGAACCTTGACCAATGAGCAATGTTGTGGGGGTGATGAGAGCTGGAGGGTACTCTCCAAGCCCAGGAAGCCAAGTGGGGCATGAGGAAGTGCTGGGTGTACTTGGGAATAACTAATGCATCCATGAAGCTGGAACATCAGATTAGGGAGAGGAGTGAGGGAAGAGACACTCGGGAAATAAGACTGGGAAAGGAAGACTGGGCTTTCAAATGCCAAGCTAGGGAGGTTGGACTTTACCAAAGTCTTCATGCCAAGAGAATCCATCATTGATTTTAGTAAATTTAGTAAGATAATTTTTTTTTTAAGAAAGAACTTTGGGGTATAGGAAATGTGTTTATTTTTTAAAATAGCTTTTGGCTGCACTGCACAGCATGTGGGCTCTTAGTTCCATGACCAGGGATCAAACTTGAGCCCCCTGCGTTGAAGGCACAGAGTCCCAACCACTGGACCACCCGGAAAGTCCTTATATGATCTGGGTACTATTCAATCTGGATTTTATTCAAGGGAAATACCTTTTCCCAGCTTGCCCTTTCATTCTCGCTATGATGTTTTTTGATCTATAGTTAAAATTATCTGTAACATAGTTAAATTTATTAAACTGAAAAAGGATTTTTCCTTGACTCACTTGTGACCCTGCCAAGTTAAAAGACAGATATCTCCAAGTTTACTGTACAAAAACCCCAACAGAGTTAAGAATGAATCTCTATCATTCTGATTCCTTTCCTGCATTTGTATCATTTTTCACATGAGACTAGGAAATGGATATTCCATGCATGGTTTGGTCTACAGACACCCTCCTATTCCTCTAAAGAAGGGATTGCCAAACTTTTTTCAGTAAAATGCTAGACGGTCAATATTGTAGTTTTTTCAGGTTATATGGTGTCTGTCACAACCACTAAAATTTGCCCTTGGAGCATGAAAGCAGTCATAAATAGTATGTAAGGCATAAACATGGCTTTATTAGTGGCACTGAAATATGAATTTCATGTTATTTTGCATCACAGAAAAAAATTCTTTTTTTAATTTTTTAAAGTCTAAAAACCAACCGTAGTTTATAAGCTGTATGGGAACAGGTGGTGGGCTGGGTAGTAGTTTGTTAGCCCATCTGCAAGGTGTTGTGGTGGCATCTGTCCTACCCGCTGATAACCACTGCCCAACACGACTGTCACTAAGCAGCTTCTGAGTTAGCTCACTTAGAGAAGTGCCTACTGACACGAACTCTGAGGTGGAGAAAAGACAAGTGACAGGCTTGTCGCTGGTTGTGCAAAATGATATGTTTATGATAGGCTGTCCCTGGGTCTAAAGAGTGCATTGTGAGGTAAGGGGCTGGTGAACTCCCATTGTGTGGTGGGCAGTGGAAGGAACGTACCACCTGGATCGTTGTCTTTGGGGGGAACGGTGTGTGTAAAAACAACAACAACATGGTTATCCGTATGGGCTGCTCTGAAAAACAGGCATTTGAGTTCTAACCATTCAGTCCCCTTGTTAGACGGTGTTTCTAAATCCTGATTTGTAGTGCCCATACCTTGGAATCTGAACCTTGAACCTTGACCCTTGAACCGGAAAGTGAGGGTTCTCTAGAGCTAATTACACGGCCAGGGCCCCCAGTCCTGGGGGTTGGAAGGAAGACCTATCCTATCGCCGTACGTTTATCAAACAGGACCTCTCTATGGGCCAACGGATGGGGCCTTCAAACCGGTGACCCAAGATGGGCAAAAATCATGTTCTCACACAGTACCCCGCCGACCCCAGGTCTGCAGGCAGCGGCGTCCTTCAGTGTGGCTGAAGACCAGGGCGTTCACCAAAGAGGAGAGCCGAGCTATGCACACCGTAAGAGTTAGAGGAACCGCTACTAACTGTCCCGCGGGCGAGACTTCCCTCCCGGGAGCGTCACCAGCGGTCCCGGGAGAAGAATCGGACCTTAGAGGCAGGTGCATCGGGATCTTGGGGTAGTCTGGACCCTTTGTGCGCCAATTAAAAAGTGACGGTCGGTGGAGTCCCAAAAGGTGACCCGGAGGCCTGGGCGGACCGGTCGCGCCGGCCGGACCCCTCACGAGGCGGCCCCGCCCCCTCCCCGCGCACCCCGTCAGGCCCCGCCCCCTGCGGCCGGCGGCTGTAGGGGCGGGGGCCCCCGGACCAGGGGCGGCCCGGCCTGACCTCGACCTCGGCCGCGGGCCGGACCGGCGAGTCCCACCCGGCCGGCGCAGGCCCGGGCCCGCGAGCCCCTCCTTCCACCTGTCCCCGCCCTGGAGCCCCGCGCGGGCGGCGCTCGCTCCCAGCGGCGGGGCCCGCAGGCGGCCATGGCGGCGGGCGCCGGGGCCAGGCCGGCGCCGCGCTGGCTGAAGGCGCTGACCGAGCCGCTGAGCGCGGCGCAGCTGCGGCGGCTGGAGGAGCACCGCTACACCGCGGCGGGCGTCTCGCTGCTCGAGCCGCCGCTGCAGCTCTACTGGACGTGGCTGCTCCAGTGGATCCCGCTGTGGATGGCCCCCAACTCCATCACCCTCCTGGGCCTCGCCATCAACATGCTCACCACGCTCGTGCTCATCTCCTACTGCCCCACGGTCACCGAGGAGGTAGGGCCCGCCGACCGCCCGTCGCCCGCGGGCCCCCAACTGCTGCCCACCTTGAGCCGAGCCCCGGCGCAGGTGCAGCCCTGGAGGCTCCCGGAGCGCCCCACCTCCCCAACCCGCGCACGCGGCAGAGCCGCCCGGGACCGCGGAGGGGTGGACACCGCCTCTGCCCCCGCGCCGCGGCCGCCGCGAGCCTTCTCCGCTCTGCCTGGAGGCTATCACGCCGCTACCCAGTCCCGCGTGTACCCCGAGCCTCCTCCGAACGGCGGAGGGGCTCTCAAGGTCACTGTCCAGTCCCGTCCATCCCCGGGGCGGCGGACGGGCTGTCTCGGCCACTGTGAGCGAGGGGCCTGCCTGTCTGGCCGCCGCCTCCTTCTGCGCCAAGTTGGGGGTGGGGGTGGACAAGCAGTCGGTGACTTTGCACACCGGTCACTGAACACCCCCAGGTCCCTCCCTCCTGGCCTTAGGGCTTGTGGTTGGGTTGGCCAAGCCCTAAATGCCCTTTGGACACTTTTGTACTTAACCGTCTGTTTCTCAAAGGTTGTGCTAGTGATCCTGTAATTACTGATAGCGCTGATCAAAGATAAGTTACTTTTAAGAGATTAACTACTTCCTCTTTCTTCCTTGACTAATTCGTGGAAAGCAAAAGTATTAGCAAGGTGTAAATGCTTATCATCATGACCCAGGGGTCGTAAAAGCCAATGGCTTTTATTAACCATATTTAACCTGTGTCAGAAATAAGAGTAAATAAGGTGGGCTTTTGACACCTGTTAATCAGAAGCGTCACTTGGACTGAGTGTGATGAGGGGAGGAGGCAGAGGGGTCCACTCCCATCTATGGCTTTTTAGAATACCTGGAATAAAGACTACATTGCACTTTCTGTGACATTGCTTTCTTTTCTTTGCCCTGCACAGAGAGATTCCGTTTATAATCATATTTGAGTATATGGTTCGTTGGTTGGTTCGTTGGTTGGTTTAGTGGCTAAGTCGTCTCCGACTCTTGCGACCCCATAGACTGCAGCCTGCCCAGGCTCCTCTGTCCATGGGATTCTCCAGGCAAGAATACTGGAGTGGTTGCCATTTCCTTCTCCAGGGAGTATAGGTCCTGTGGAGAACTAATTTGACTTGAGGTTGGATAGGAATACAGTGCCCTCCATACATGGATCCTTTTTTTTTTTTAAGTATTTGATGAAGCCTATATTTTAAACATAGATTGATGGATATGTTAGTTATATTAATATTTGATTTTTCGGCAGGCGTTCCCATTGTCAGTTCATTTACATGTTGTTTAAAAAGTGTGAGTGGAAGCCTGTTTGCAAAATTCCCCAGAGGCAGGGTGCCAGAATGGAAGGTGCACTGGGCCAGAAGGGAAGGCCTGGTTCTGATGTGGCTTTGCCACACCATGGAATGACAGACAACATAGGCCTGCTTTCCTCATGTAAAATAGAAATAATACTTGCCAAACCAATTTCACAAGAATGCACTGAGGACTAAATGATATATTACATGCAGATAAATGTTGAAAATTAGAATTTGTTCAACCTGTTAAAAATATTACTGTTAGAAAAATGTCCTGCAAACTTATAATAAAGTTTAGCTTTTATTGGGCCTTGGTTTGGCTAACAACATTTGAATGTTTCTATTTGCCAGTTAAATCACGAACTCTTCAATATTAATTTAATAACCATCTGTTGAGCACTTCCAAAGAGCAGGACAGGCAGAAAAGTCCAGGAGATTCTGTTCAGGGATGACAGGGGGTGGGGCCTGATGGAACAGGTTAAATTAATTTTTAGGCTATGCCTCGTTCATTCAAAAAAAAAGGAAAAAAGGAAAAAGGTGGCAGACAGGGAGGATCTGAGGGACTTAAAAAAAAAGAAATCAGAATGACCCAAAAGCAGGAAGTAAAGTTTGAAAAAACAAGATGAAACTGAGAAGTATTTCTGAAGTGTAATTAGATCCTACACATGCTTCTAAGTGGCTGTAGCAGTGAGGAGAAACACCATTACAGGAGTCACGCTGCCTATCTGATAATAGCTCAGCAAGACCACAAAAGGAGCGTCGCAGTTCACAGGCCACAGAGACAGGATCTGACAAGGTTCAGCTCTAAGAAGGCCTGACTACCAAGCCCGATTCTTTTTACCACATATCACCACTGTCTCATCTGCACTTCTCTCCTTTCTGGGTGATCTGCAGGAAAAATACCTGTGTTTTATGTAATGCATATCAGGTGTATAATATGCTTTCATATTCATTGTTGCATGTTCCTATATCAAGGGTATTTCTTGGGACTTCTCCTGGCAGGCCAGTGGTTAAGACTCCATGCTTCTAATGCAGGCTGGGGCTGGAGAGAGGGGTTCAATCCTGGTTGAGAAATTAAGATCCCACATGCCACGCAGTGCAGCCAAAAACAATTTTTTTTTAAGATTTCTTTCCTTCTTGTCCCTCTCTTTTCTCCTTCATCTTTCTTTCTCCTATCCCACTTCATCTCTCAGTGTCCATTCCTAACACTATCTCCTTAGGAAATTTTTCTTCCTTCTCTGAAGTCAAATCAACTACTTAATCCTATGAACTTCCATAATAATAGCAATGATAACTAACATTCTGGAGAAGGAAATGGCAACCCACTCCAGGACTCTTGCTTGGAAAATCCCATGGACAGAGAGGAGCCTGGCAGGATACAGTCCATGAGGGTTGCAAAGAGTCGGACATGACTGAGTGACTTCACTTTTTAACTAACATTGACAGGGAATTACTCACGTACTCGGGGCTTCCCAGATGGTGCTAGTCTCTTACACCTGCCTGCCAATGCAGGAGATGTAAGAGACATGGGTTCGATCCCTGTCGGGAAGATTCCCCTGAAGGAGGGCCTGGCAACCCACTCCATTATTCTTGCCTGGAAAATCCCATGGACAGAGGAACCATGTAGGCTGCAGCCCAGAGTGCTGCACAGAATCGGCATGACTGAAGGAACTTAGCACTCACTCGCACACTCTTATGTGCTAGGCATTCATTTAAACTGCTTTTGTCTATTATCTCATTTAATCCTCTCCACAACTTTATGAAAAGGTACTATTATTATCCTCATTTTATAGATGAGGAAACTAAAGGGAAATAAATTAACCTCTTTAAACTGAGTCCAGGATTCCAAACTGGGAAACTATACTTCTGCTACAGGTCTTTGTAGCTCTCCTGTGGAACTTCTCCATTTTATTTTGGTTATGTGTGTGATGTGATGTTTGGTTATATATGTCCTTATTGAGTAGGACAGTCTACCATATTTTAACTTCAGACAGCAATTGCCCATTTATTTGAACATTCTCCACAGCACAGTGCCTTGTGTAAAGTAGACGCTTGGTAAATATTTGCTAAACTTTTGACTGCGTGCAGGAAATAGCAATTTATAATCTTGGGAGGTTATGTTTTTCCATCCATATTCAGTTTTAGCTTGTTTCAGATTAAATGCTTATCAAATTGGTCCAGGGAGTTTTGACATGAGTATGCAAGAGTCAGGGCAAACAGAAAACAAGAACTGAATTGCGTCCCCTCTCGCTGAGAAAATTTGGTGATTCGAGTCTGGTTCTTCGGGCTCTAGCTTCGTAGCATCCTCTACCACAAAACACTCCTATGCTTATTTTTGACTGGCATAAACTGTGGCTCCATTCCCTTTTTGGCTTTCTTGAGTAAATGTTTTTGCTCTGCCCTCTTGCTATCTGTATATAAATCCATGTGACTGCTATTAAGAGTGTGTTTATAGCAGATTGGTGCCCAGCATAGGGCTGGGTCAAAGGGCCTTGAATAATTTCTTTCCTTTATGATATGAATTGAAAGCAAGTGTATCTGAGGAGATATTTATAACCTTAAATGGTTTGTTCCCTGTCTAAATAATTCAGATTCAAGTGGCCTTTGGACTATAAAGAATTATTTGTTGGAGGAATAATAAGAAAAGGCGATAACCTAGTCAAATTCTGTTACAGGTTTGGTTTCTTTGAAATCTAGAATATTTCTTTCCAGTTCAGTACCTTATGAAGCGTCATTTATGAAGGCAGGACTCTTGTGAGAGAGTGGCCTCTCGTACTAAAACAGGCTACCTCGCAGGAGGTGAAAGTTCTAGAAGCAGGGCAGGGAGTAGAGTGAGGCAGGCAGGCACAGACGACCCTGAGAGTCGAAAATGCCTCCTTCGCTTCTGCAGCCACTGTGCCTTGCTGGCCTCACTCTAATCCCGTGCTGTCCAGAAGGAGCTTCTGCCGGTGATGTAGAAGTAGCTCTCATGCCTGTGGCTTTCCTGTACTTGATTCCCAAGGAAAAGACTGTTTCCCCTTTAGAATTCTGGTTCAAGGGTGGATAAAACATGGCCTTGTGAATACGGAAGGAGCTTTAAATCCTGCTCCTGGTGGGTTTGACCTGGGCAGAAGCTCCAACCACCTGGGTTCTGTGAAGTTACAGAGCGAAACAGGTGTGAAGGTACCCAAAGGAGTTGATGGTGACGGTAGATCTGTCCAGGTGTTCTCTTCGCTCCCCTCCCTGCCTGTTTCCCTTTGCCTAGGGAGAGGCTGGCATTGTCAACAAGAATTCTAGTAAATGCTCCAAGAGGCTTTTAAAAAGAATACAACTGCTTACACTAAGCTTAAAAGAAGGAATGCTGTCTTTCAAGTACAGATTTCTGAAGTCCTGAGAAAGCCCCTCTGGCCCTGGAGTTGGTTGAACGCTGTGGGGTGTTTGTGTCCTGCCTGGTTTCCACCCCCAGCTGGTAACCTGCCTCGTTTTATGAAGGTGGGTGTGCTCCTCTCAAGCACTGGCCCCTGCCCTGAGCTGAGGCCACAGGTTGGGGTAAACCAGTGAGCTGCCAGGGCCTTCCTGCTGGGAGGGATGGAGAGGGACTCTTGGCTCCCTGTCCACCAAGCCTCTGGAGCCTCCCCAGCCTCGGTTCCAGTGGGAACCCTCCCTCTGTAAACAACGAAGTGCCTCTGGTCACAGGCTCAGCTGTGTCACAGGCACATAATACAGGTTAGAGCAGTCAAATTAGCAGTCTATTAAAATTCCGTGAGTTTTCTCTCAAAAATCACTAGACTCAGGTATACCTGTGGCTGATTCACGTGGATGTTTGGCAGAAACCAACACAATATTATAAAGCAATTCTCTTTCAATTAAAAATAAATAAATTTAATTATATTTTAAAAAATCACTAGATTCACCCAACTGGGTACAAAGTCCACCTTCTAACGCTGTACCAGCATTACAGTTTTTCACACATGCCTGATCTTTGTCTAAATGCAGTTTTTATTTTTTGTGGAGAGAGAAGTCAACTGATGTTTGGATAATTGAAGTCTCTCCATTACGAGCTGACCCAGTGGTTACTGGTTATGTAATATCTTTTCAATCTGTATCAACTTACACCCAAGGCCATTTAAAGCAAAGAGGACTTTTTAAGTGTGAAAATTCATATAAGGAAATATGTATAGTTTCAGTATTTCCTAAATTTTAATTTGGGAACATTTTTGCTTTTGTGTATTACCTATACTGTTTTTCTTCACATAAACTTTAAATCTACTCCTTAAAAACTTAGACTCAAAGCCTTAATAGCTGTACACTTGTAGGTTTGATAGCTATGCTAGCTAGTTTTTTAATTATTATTGTTAAAATAGATTAAAGACATAAGTATTAAAATGAAAAGTTTACCTAAGAATCACTCAAAAAGTATCTTATATAGTATCAGAAATAATAATAACTAAAATTTACTGAGCTCTTCCCATATGCCAGGCACTTTTCTAAGCACTTGACATGTAATAATTCATTTAATTCTCACAATGAGCTGAGAACAGTGATTATTCCCATTTTTCGTAAAGGGAAGCTGAAGCGCTGAGAGGTAAAGTAGCTCATTCAAGGATCATTTGCAGGTGGAGTACAGAGTATATACGCCTATCCAGTCTGCACAAAAGCCCCAAGACATGTATTCTTAAATTTGGCAACCATTTTACTGAATAGTTATGAGGTAACCTGTTACTTAATCATCAGTTGATTTTAATTATCTAGTTATATGGTTCCCATGGTATATATAGCAGGTTTTAAAACCAGAGAACACACCTCCTACTCTGGAGAGGATTCTATTCTCATACTAAAGATGGGGTCTTGGAGACTACCTAGGTTAGCCTTTTCATTTACAGAAAAACCTAAGAATGTGTTCCTCCAAAATCCAGTATTCTAGGGTCTGAGCTATAAGTTAAATTTGTCCAGTGTGCCGAAATGTGTTCACTGATCACTTTCTAAGTCTCTTTTTCCTTTTCCTGGTGTGTGTACTCATTCAAACACACAAATAAAAAGGAGTACGATACCCGGAATAAATAATTGATCTATATATGAGTGTTCTCTGATCCAGAGTTATTTTGAACAAAATAGTTGCCACATGTTCTAGTTCAAATCCCTGATTTCTCTAATCCTTTGATTCAAGTAGCTAGAAAAAGTAAAATTTCCCAAATACTTAAGTTTTATATAGTTCTTTTTTAGTGATGTAACTGACAAGCAATTTAAATTTATTAGTGTTTTTTTAATGACATGAACTTATAATTATTTCTTAGTAATTATTTTATTTTCTAGAATAAACTTATAATCTTCCATACAGTCATGTAAGATTCATTGTTAGTAAGATTGAGATTGAGTGAAGTCACTCAGTCGTATCCGACTCGTAGCGACCCCATGGACTGCAGCCTACCAGGCTCCTCTGTCCATGGGATTTTCCAGGCAAGAGTACTGGAGTGGGTTGCCATTCCCTTCTCTAGGGGATTTTCCCGACCCAGGGATCGAACCCGGGTCTCCAGCTTTGTAGACAGACGCTTTACCACCTGAGCCACCAGGGAAGTCGGTATTATTTAAAATTGTGATTTACCCACATCATTGAATACCATGCAGTCATGTAAGCAAATGGAATAGATCTTTATGCTTGACTTGGAAAGATTTCTATGATGTATTATACAGTTCTGATCTGAAAAAATACAGTAGATATTTTTTTTCTTCTGGCCACACCACATGGCTTGTGGGATCTTAGTTTCCTGACCAAGGATCAAACCCATGGCCCCTGCAGTGGAAGCATGGAGTCTTAACTGAACCATCAGGGAATTCCCAGATACAGTAGATATTATAAAGATAATATAATTTAAAACTTTAAATGTTAAGGAGCTCATCTGATCTGGAGAAGTTCCACTTTTTGTAGTAGCCTCCTTCTATAGAAGTATTCTGATATTAACATATTGCTTATGACTTTATAATTTGAAATCCATGCCCTGATTTTCCTGGGTTTACGTTTGAAAATTTTGAAAATAAGTTTTTTTTTTTTTAAACTGGAATTGAGTTGGGATGGCTCTGGAAATCGTGCGTCCACCTGGAGAACTTTCTGGAGTGACCCACATTTAAAGCAGACTCCTGGAAGGAAGAGGCCCACTGTTCCTGGCAAGAGGATCTCCCGCCTGGGGCCTGTTTTGCAGAGATAACATAATCTGCAAACTATTTCATAGCTCCCAGGTGGAAATGGAGGTGATGACTGCAGGGAATAGAAAAGATAGGTCCAGCCCCTGCAGCCTTGGGAAGACTGGAAAGGGAATGAACTGGCAGCTAGTGGACTAGTGTGCCTTCGTGGGTTTAAAAGGAAGGAAGTCTTCTCTCACCTTGCAGCCAATTTCCCACTGCTCTGGTTCACTGAACTTGAAATTGTATTTGTGGGGGCAGGAAAGTGCTTCTCAGCAGGTTTGAAAGAATAGGTAAGAATCCAGGTGGGAAGCTGCACCTAGTCTGTGTAGCCTGCAGGGCAGTAAATGTGATAGATCTCATCTCATGGGCCAGGTCATAAAACTAGGGTTTGCTTCCTGGATCCAGTCTAATTCTTCTTGATGGAACTTTATCACCCCTCCCTAAGTTTCACTTTTATCTGTAATAAAAAGAACATAATAGCTGCCTTGTCTCTGTGGATTGCTGTTTCAAACAAGATAATGCATTTTTGAAAGTCCTTTGTTGTACTGTTTAAGATAACATTACTACCTTTCCAGTCTCTCTTGTAATGACCTGTGGATATCTGTTCCAGAAACATGAGCTGGTCATGGACTCATGAATAAACCTTTCACTTTCAGGCCTCTACTTTCATTCCTGCTTAGCCCTCCTCTCTGTCTTTCCTGTTGAAATTCCCCTGCCCCTCTTTCCCTATTTAAACTCTAAATCTTAACTCCATTGATATCCTAGTGAAGTCATGTTAGGCCAGTGAGCCAGTTTTCATTTCCTTTCTCCAAATAAGGGGCAGAGTCCACCCCCAACCGTGGTATCCACGAGTAGCCAAATTTATTTTGGCATGGATTTCTGTTAACACCTTGACCTTTAGACTTGTCTGTTAGATCAGAAGATAGAATCAGGAGCTTTTTAATGTGGACCTTTGGGAGTTGCTTCTTGAGAAGCTCCAAATTTTCCATATAAGAAGGTTCTGTATAAGAAGGGAGAATTGGAACATCCTCAAGTAGATGATTTACTTTCTGTCATTTAGGGGGAAAAGGATTCAGTGGAAAGGAGCTTCCCAGGTGGCACTGTGGTAAAGAATCCACCTGCCAGTGCAGAAGATGCAAGAGACATGGATTCGATTCCTGGATTGGAAAGATCCCCTGGAGAAGGGCATGGCAACCCATGCCAGTATTCTTGCCTGGAGAATCCCACGGGCAGAGGAACCTGGCGGGCTACCTTCCATGGGGTGGCAAAAGAGTTGGACACGGCTTAGTGACTAAACAACAACAGCAGTGTAGCTATTAATACTGGAAATCTAATATTAACAAATGATGAAATGTTTGTTAAAGTTCAAAGTAAACTTTTCTTTACTTTGAAAGATTGAGGAATGAGGTAGCAAGTTGATTGGTTATTTGCAGAATTGCCACATAAGCCATACCCACATTGATATGTCAAATATCATTTTAGAACGTTTAATGACAATAGCTAAACTAAGA
This sequence comes from Capra hircus, assembly GCF_001704415.2. Lineage (NCBI taxonomy): Eukaryota > Metazoa > Chordata > Mammalia > Artiodactyla > Bovidae > Capra > Capra hircus. The sequence continues at coordinate 64,171,873 of NC_030812.1, forward strand.
TCTCCTGGAGAAGGTAATGACATCCCACTCCAGTCCTCTTGCCTGGAAAATTCCGTGGACAGAGGAGGCTTATAGGCTACAGTCCATGGGGTCGAAAAGAGTCGGACACGACTGAGCAACTTCACTTCACTTCAAACTTCTTTGAGCACTTATTACATGCCTGGTGTGTGTAAAGAACTATCTTAAGAATTTTTTCATTGTGTACAACTACAGGTTTTATTTGTATCTTACAAATGAGATAACCAAAGTTTAGAAAGTTTAAATGACTTGCCCAGGGTCACTTGGCTATTAAATAACAGAGCCGAGAACTCAAACACAGATCTAACTTTGAAACCCTAGGTCTCAACACTTTTGCTATACTTCATTTCTGAGGCAGAATTCTGGGTTGGCCATTGCTTTCATCACATGGGTCCCTGAGGAAGCAGAATACATTTTTAAAGTGCTGAAAGAAAAGAACATTTGTTTTAAAATCCTTTTTCTCAAAATAAATAAATAAAATCCTTTTTCTCTCTTTTGTTGAAATTGCATCATTTCTACTGACCTACCTTCAAGTTCACTGACTCTGCTCTGTGATTTTAATCTGTGCTTCTGTATGTAATGTGTCTTTTTCTTCTGGCTTCTTAAATGATTTTCTCTTCATCACTGGTCTTCAGTGATTTGATTATGATGTGCCTCGGTGAGTTCTTTAAAAAAATACTTATTCTGCTTGGGGTTTGCTGAGCTTTGTGGATATGTGAGTTTATAGGCTTTATCAAATGTGGACATTTCCAGCCATTATTTTTTCTTGTATTTTCCATGTCCAACCCTTTCTCTTTTCTCCTGAAACTGTAACTACATACATCCCACAGGTTACTGAGGCCCAGTTCAATTATTTTTAGCCTTTTTTCTTTCTATGCACAATATTGGATATTTTCCTCTAATAGTCTGTAAATTCACTGATATTTTCTTCTGCAATATCTAAAATGTTGTTAATCTCATATAGTATATTTTACATTTGAAATATTGTGCTTTTCATTCTAGAAATTTCACTGGAGTCTATCATGCTTTTCTTCTACCTTCTTGAACATATGAGGCATATTTATCAGAACTTCCAATGTCCTCTTGTGCAGATTTCACTCTCTGTCATTCCTGGGTCTGATTGTTTTGATTGATTTTACTCCTAGTTATTTTTCTGCTTCTTTGAGTGACTAGTAATTTTTTAATTGGATGCCAAACATTGTGAATTTTATATTCAGGGGTACTAGGTTTGATGGGGTTTTCCTTTAAGATGTACTTTGTCTTGGCTATAGGTAAGTTACCTGGAATCAGTCAGATCCTTTTGAGGCTGGATTTTACATCTGTTAAGGCTACCAGAGAAACCTTTAGTCTAAGGCTAATTTATCCCCACTGCTAAAGCATTATACTTCTGAGAACTCTACCCAGTGCCACAAGTATTACAAGGTCTTTCTGCTGTGCCTGGTGGGAATGTGGTTCTTTCCCTGGCCTTCATTAGTAGTTTTTTCCCACTAGGCACAGGTCACTTCTCAGCCAAAGACTCAAAGATCCCCTCTGTAGATCTCCACAACATGTGCCCCTCTCCTTACAAGTGCTCTGAGCCTTGACCTTCCTGAGTTCTGCTCTGTTGCTCCTCAGCACAGCAGGATCACTGGGCTCTCCCAGGTCCCCACTCCTGCCCTGCGGGCTGGACACTGCCCATCGGCACTAAGCTGGAGTACTCAGGGGGCTCGTGTCACTTATTTCCCTTCTGTCAGGGATCACAGTGCTGTGCCGGCTGCAATGTCCGAACGTGGTTGTTTTGTTTATTTGATCGCGTTTCTAGCTATCCAAGGTGGGAGAGTAAATCCAGTCCCTGATATTCCATCATAAATGGAAGCAGGGGTCTGTGGTTTGTCTTTAAGTTCTCTTTTCACAGTGGAGACTTACCGAATAATTTCAAATCCAGTGCCAGCATATGAATAGTATTATATTAAAGGAGCTGTGGACTAAGAATCAAAATCAGGGTCCTAATCCTCATTCAGTCATTTAACTTTCTGCTTCCCACAGTATAGTCTGTGACCTCCTACCCAATCTAGAGCAATTCATTTGTTAGTTTAATTCATATCTGTAGAAAGAGGGTTATGAATGTTCTTTATATCACGCTGAGGTGCTATAAAGCGAGAACATAAGAAAATGTGTTGGTTGGCTTGAGTTGAGCTGTTTTCAAACAGAAGCTGGCTTATTGTCACTCACCAGTCTTCACTGTTAACATTTCATGTTAGGCACCATACTGGACATACCTTTTATGTGCATTAGGACTCTTCATCTACCAGTCACTGGATGCTATTGATGGGAAACAAGCCAGAAGAACAAATTCTTGTTCTCCTTTAGGGGAACTTTTTGACCATGGTTGCGACTCTCTTTCCACAGGTAAGTTAGTGGAGATTTTTTCCAACAGTTGTTTTTTGTTTGTTTGTTTTTTAATGATGGCTTAAAAATGAAATGAACTGAGCTGTTTGGTTTGTTTTGGTTTACATTTGGGAGCAATTTTGCATAGTGTATTTTTTTGTAAACACACTAAAAATGTATGTTCAGTAATTTATTCTTGCCTAATTTTAATGCCAAGATTATGCACCTTAAAATTCTATATTTCTAAACATTCGGTGCCAATTATTTAACATATTTTAAATACTTAATGGTTTTTAAACCTTATTTCTTTCAGTTTTTATGGCAGTTGGAGCTTCAATTGCTGTTCGCTTAGGAACTCATCCTGACTGGTTGTTTTTCTGCTCTTTTATTGGGATGTTCATGTTTTATTGTGCTCACTGGCAGACTTATGTTTCAGGCGTGTTGAGGTTTGGAAAGTAAGTATGTATTTTAAGTTGTATATTTTGTAAGATATAATCAAATTCATTTTCACTGTCATACTTCATTTATTCATAATAAAGGGAACAAACTGTCAATCATGAATTTAAATTACCTTTTAATTTATTGAAGCATCCATAAATGTTATATCTTAGGTTTAGTCTTTTAGGTGTTCTTCTTGTTATAGTTACATATTTGATGATAATTTTATTTTTTCTTCCTCTCCAACTTACTAGCCCAAGTTCACATTGACAGGAAGAAAAGAAAAATAAGGGATGTGAATAAAGTAGAAAAAGAGTACCTAAAAAAGAAGCATTTGGCTAAAAGATAAAATAATGAGATATGAAATCTAAAGGTGTGTCCATAAAGGGGAACCCCTTTATAGCAGTCCCGAACAACAGTAGTCGTGAGAATCTCAGCTGTGGTATACAGTTGGTGAGATAGTGTAAAAGCATCTTGTAATATTTGCCCCTGATGCTTAGACACCAGGAAACAGTGCACAAGACTGGAACTCTGTTCTCTCTCTTTCTCATCAGCTCCCTCTTCGCCTGATCCTTTAGTAGCCATCTCCCTTTGGCTCATTCTCAGCTTTGGCTTCCCCTGTCTTCAGATTCTTTCCTGCAGCACTTTAGTGCTTCATGGGAGAAGCAGTAGCCCCGGTGGGGCGGGGTGGGGGTGGGGGACAAAAAAACAACTTCTGACAATGATAACTGAAAGGAGAAGCTCAAAACAATGGATCATTTAGCAGAGTGAAAACCATTGGCAGTTTTTCACATTGACTTTACATTACAGAATAGTCACAGCCGTCAGCTGTTGAGCACTTGCGTGGTTCTGGTGGTGTACTCAGTGCTTTTCATGCCTTTTCTCATTTATTCCTCACTTTGACCCTGTTGAGGCTATTACTGCCACTGTTCCAGCGAGGCGGAGAAGTTCTGTAACTTCCTTATACTGCTAAAAAAAAGTGTGGAGCCAGGGTTAAACTCAACTCTCCAAACCCCACACTCTTAACGACTGTTGTTCAGTAGCAGCAGTTATTTAATGACTTAGACTTTATCTCTTTGACTTTCAACTTCATTAAAAATCTTTCTGAAATGAATTATTTTACATTCCTGACCTAGTTGTATACTTTATACTCATTTACTGTTGGCTGAGAGCTTAATGTGTGCCTAGAATTGGACATAGAAAGATGAGTCACTTGTGAGTGGAATATGCCAGACAGATTGGGCTAAAAGCATTGTAGGCAGGAGGATGAGGAGAGGAAGTACTCAGAACATTAGGGAAGTGGTTGCTGTGGTTGAGCACCAGACATGTGAGGGACTGGAGGAGATCCTGCACTGCTCAGGGTTTCAAGCGTGTAAAATGCTTACTCTCTATGGCACAGATCCTCCTCTGTATGATTTCACTTTATCAAAGTAAAAGCATCACTGAGCATTGAGTAGGATACACATGGATAGTCCAGCTTAACACTATAAGAAGGATCTATATCTGGGACATCAGCCAAGCTTCTGTAAATACTTACAAAGTCAGTCAGTATCAACTGTCAATTGGCTAGGATGGATGTCCTGAAAAATCTGTCAATAAACAATAATAAATTTCCCCCCCCAATTAGTCATTTATATAGTTTATCCTTAAAAGAGGAAGGATGAAGCTTTCTGTGGTATGAATGATGCATGTGTGAAACCAAGGTTCCTAGCTCGATCCCTGTATATGTCGTTCAGTTCACTGAAAGTTTGTCCTGTAATTTCTGTCAGCTTTCCTAGTTGCTTCTGGTCACTAGTCATACCCTGGAAAAATTATGGATTAACTTAATGGAATTCTGCACTATTACTTGAAAAAGAGTACAAAATTCTGATAATAAATCATAGGTGTAGGGGAAAGAATGTTGTCTCTGAAGTCATTTTTCTATAGCAGTATCCAGCTGTTTTCAGTATAAGCGTGGAAAAATCACTTCACTTTCTCTTTCCCAAAAAACAGGTATAATATATATATAGCTCATAAGACTCATAATAGATGCTCAATAAATGTCAGTACTTTTCCTCTTTTTTCTTCACAAAATATCATACATTATATTACTTAGTTTACCTTTTTCAACTAACTTGACTATTTCTCCATGCAGTCTGGAGGCCTTGATTTGTCTGTCACTGATCTTACAAATACTGGATGTCATTACATTTTCCTTTTATTTGTACATTAATGTTCCAGTCACCTTTTCCCTCTAAATGCCCTCAAAATAACTCAGCTGAGAAGTCTTTTCTTCCATGCTACTGCTAAGTCACTTCAGTCATGTCCGACTCTGTGCGACCCCATAGACGGCAGCCCATCAGGCTCCCCCATCCCTGGGATTCTCCAGGCAAGAACACTGGAGTGGGTTGCCATTTCCTTCTCCAGTGCGTGAAAGTGAAGAGTGAAAGTGAAGTCGCTCAGTCGTGTCCGACTCTTAGCGACCCCATGGACTGCAGCCTACCAGGCTCCTCCATCCATGGAATTTTCCAGGCAAGAGTCCTGGAGTGGGGTGCCATTGCCTTCTCCAATAGCTGGATCTATTTTATCATCTAATGCCTACATTTCTTGTATTTGCAGAGCAGTAAGTATTCCTCTAGCAGGGCATCTAAGAGATGCAAAGGAGGTAGACACATAAAATCTGAAGCTCAGAAAAAAATATATGGATTTGGAGAAATGGATTTAGAGGTCATTGGCATATAGATGGTACTCTTAAGTATAGATATAATATTCAGAGAATCTAAAAAGAGAAAAGAGGAATTCTGGAAACAGTAGCATTTAAGATGTGAAGGAAGGAGCCTGGGAAGCTCTTCCAGAAAGGTAGGAGAATCACGAGAGAACATGGCATAAAAACAGTAAAGCTTTTCAAGAAAGAGGGTGTGATCAGCGATCTAACTATTGGGAGGAGTTATGTGAGATAGTAACCAAAATGTATCCCTTACGTTCAACAAATTGAAAGTCACTGTTTACCTTAAACAATTTTAATAGGATGGGGCCAAAAACTGGACTGTAGTGGATTATGCAGCAATATGAAGAGAGGAGGAAATTACAGATGTGGACTACTTGCTAGCCTGTTTATGGAGCAAAGGAGAGAGGAATTGGTAGCTTCAGAGGATGCAGATTAGAGACTAATGTTGCTTGGTTTAGTGGGTTTTTAAAAGAAGTTTGTGTTTAGGGCTTCCCTGTTCGCTCAAACAGTAAAGAACTGTCTGCAGTGTAGGAGACCTTGGTTTAATCCCTGGATCAGGAAGATCTCCTGGAGACGGGAATGGCTACCCACTCCAGTATTCTTGCCTGGAGAATTCCATAGCCAGAAGAGCCTGGCAGGCTACAGTTCATAGGGTCGCAAAGAGTCAGACAAAACTGAGTGGCTAACACTTTTACGAGTATGTTTATATATAGAGGGGAAATGTCTGTGAAAACCAAAAATTATGACTATTAGCAACATGAGAAAAACTATTGGAATTTTCCCTACTTTTTAGTGAAATTGACTTGAGAGTGTTTATGAATTTGCCTTAAATCATCTGGTTGTTTTTATGTTACTATTAAGTTTTCCTTATTACAAGAGTAATACATGATTGTTATTAAAAATTCAAACTTTGCAGAAGTATATAAAGTAGAAGATAAAAGCCTTCTGTAATCTCAGTGGTAACTGTTACTAGCAATTGTATATATGCTATACAAGTTTTTTACCTATATGTGAGCACATTGTTCCTGTAGGCTTTTTCACTTAACAGTGTAGTTAATTGATAATTCAGTGATGGAACTAAAGGTAAAAATAAGCCTATGGAGATTTTTACATCTTTGATTTCAGTATATGGTTAATGAACCTTCATATTCAGGAATTTGATTTACAAACCTCTATTTATCTTTCCTTTTTAGAGTGGATGTAACTGAAATTCAGATAGCTTTGGTGATCGTCTTTGTGTTGTCTACATTTGGAGGAGCAACAATGTGGGACTATACGGTAAATCTAAGTGTTTAAATTTGTATTTAAATACTTTTTAAACATTTGGGGAAAATATTGTAGTGTTAATTTTCTTCAGATATTCTTAGAGCTATATTTAATATTCATTCCATTTCTTAACCTTTTTTCTTCATTTTATAATATTACTATTCTATATACCTTATTACAGCATGAATATACTACCCTATTCATGAATATACTACTACATAAAAGACAATGACTCCATTTCCCAAATACACAATTAGACTCGCTAGTTGAACTACCTTTTCAGGCCAAAATTTATTTCATAAAAGAGATTTATAAAAAGTAAAAAAAAAAAAAAGTAAATTCAGTCAAATACTTTATGTTTGAAACTTGCCCCTCAATATTAGGAAAGTTGCTAATTTGTATTTTTTATAATTTACTATGAGTGAAGTTTCTCATGTTGAATGTTTTTTATTTTCTGCTTGGTTGGAGACCTCAGATAAAAGTTGACTCTCAAGGAGGCCATTGTTACAAATTCATGCTTTCCAGAGGAAGGAAATTTATGAAGAAACAAATTATTTTCTCACTACAACCTAAGTTTACACTATTGGCTGACTCAAAACTTCATGTCCATAGAGTTAAGAAGAATAATAAGGATAATATCAGCTGTCAACAACTAATGCTTATTTAATACTTCCTATGTTCTTAAATATCTTACTGTCACTCTTTACATCTGACCCCCAGAACAACGCTATGAAGTAGATACTGTCATTATTCTGATTTATTAATAAGCCTTAGAATGATTGAGTAATTTGTACAAGAACACATAGCTAGTAGGTACTGGAGCTGGAAATTAAACAGACTAATTCCAGACTCTGTTTTTAATCACAAAGCAATATACCCCTGGTAATACAAACAGTAAGAAATACAAAGCTAAACATACTCTTACCGTAGGCTCTAGTGACTGTGCTCTTTAGTATTTACCCAAATACATTAAAAATTATGTCTATTCAGGGAATTCCCTGGTGGTCCAGTGGTTAGGATTCAGTACTTTCACTGCTGTGGGCCGGGGCTCAAACCCTGAGCAGCGAACTAAGATCCCACAAGCCACATGGCATAGCCAGAAAAAAATTATGTCTATACAAAAACCTGATTATGGATCTTTATTGCAGCTTTATTCATAATTACCAGAACTTGGAAGCAAGTAAATGGATTAACTGTGGTACATCTAGGCAATGGAATATTATTCAGTGTTAAAAAGAAAGAGCTATCAAACCATGAAGAGACATGGAGGAAACCTAAATGCATATTATTTAGTGAAAGAATCTAGTCTGAAAAGGCTCCATATGGTATGATCCCAATTATATGATACTTTAGAAAAGGCAAAATGATGGAAACACTGAAAAGATCTGCTATTGCCAGAGGTTATGGGGTTAAGGGAGATGAATATTTTAAGGGACGTGAACCCATTGTGTGTGATACTATAATGGTGGATACCTGTCCACCTGTCAATATACATTTGTCATTTATACATTACGTATTATCACAGAATGTACAGCACCAAGAGCAAACCATAATATAAACTAGGGTGATTATAAGTGATAATGACGTCGGTGTCAGTTCATGGATTGTAACACATGGATTCTATCGCTCTGGTGGAGAATGTTGATAGGGAAGCATGTGTGAGGGCAGGGAGTATATGGGAATTCTGTGTACTTTCTGTACAGTTGCTTTGAACCTAAAATTGCTTTAGAAGTTATATCTGTTTTTAAAAACTGTGGGAAATTTCTCTGTGGCATTTAGTTTCAGAATTGCCAATTGTAACTCATATTACTAGGCTCAGAAATAGACTTTGAGCATATTTTTAAGTAGTGGAACATTCTCTGTGATATTAACATTCCTTCTTATCATGTAAGAATAAGTAATAGAATCAAGGATGTGCTACATAGGCCTCTAAAATATTGTAGATGTGTCTTTCATGGTAGCTGCTCTGCCAATACCCATTAGAAGGTAAATGTGTACTTGAGGCAGTTGGGCAACTCTGGTCATTGTCAGATGTGGTTGTTTTAGTTTGGAATTCTGATTTAGTTATACTGTGGAAGAATTTAATCTTAAAATCATTTCATTCAATATTTTGGCAATACCATAGGAAGAAAGCATACCTATTTATTCCCATCAATAAGAATACTTGTTTTAGATATAGATTTTCTAAATTGAATTGTTATTGTAGTTTTCACAAATTTTGGTACAGTATTTCAAAGTATATTTTCAAACACAATAGCCTATAGCTTTTGGCAATTCATTGTTACTGTTTTTTAAATCCTTTGCTGCCTTTGGAAGTTTTCTTGAACAGCAGTTGACCAACAGGTAAATATATATTGCTAAAGAGATTTAATCCTGGATGTTAACTACACTAAATTTTTGCATGCACACATTGTGATATTTGTCACATTCGTGATACAGATCACAGATCACAGTGTCTGATTCCTAAGATGCTGCCTTTTAGAGGTACTAGAGTCAAGCAAACATCCTTTTTCATGTTTCCTTTAAGCAGATGAAGGCTTGTGAGATGAAATGCTTCATCACAGTTATTTAAGAAGACTTAGCTAAATTTGGTGCATTCATTTAAAAGATAAAACCATTAGAAGAAAAATTAACACTTCAGCTTACTTTTGAGAAGTTAAGGTTTGATTATAAGAAAATGGGTAGCTTATTATATAGGGTTCTGTTGTAATGTTGGAGAAGGAAATGGCAACCCACTCCAGTGTTGTTGCCTGGAGAATCCCAGGGGCAGGGGAGCCTGGTGGGCTGCCGTCTATGGGGTCGCACAGAGTCGGACACGACTGACGTGACTTAGCAGACTTAGCAGCATTGTAATGTTGCTTTACTGTTTAATAGGAAAATACATTTTGTTTTCTTAATGAAGTGTTTCTTTCTTCTACCCTAAAGATACCCCTCCTAGAAATAAAATTGAAGATCTTACCAGTTCTTGGAGTAGTAGGTGGAGCAATATTTTCCTGTTCAAATTATTTCCATGTTATCCTCCATGGTGGTGTTGGCAAGAATGGATCCACTATAGCAGTAAGACATAAATTTCATCATCATTCAGTATTAATTTTATGATAAATTTTCTTAACACCCAGCTATAGAGATACTAAAAATATGATGAATTTTAAAAATAGGGAAGGAAACTAATTATCTTAAAAGAATCCTTTTTAGGCACATAATACAAAAAGGCATTTTTGAAACAGTTTAGACTGATTTTACAGCATTTTTCCTCTTTCTATACAGCCTTTCTTAGAGTAGGCTTTGGTGGCATTCCATGTAATCATCTGCTGTTTATTGTACATAATTAAGAGCTGCCATTTGTTTTCTTCCTTGTTGTGCCTGGCCCTGATATAGGAGAGGAGAAGGAAGGAATGAGTTCCTGATTGAATGTCAGGAAAGCAGTCCAAAGTCATGGTTTCACATATGGGACAATTTATTATGCATGAAGTAAATTTAATTGAAATTCCATCACTGAAATACATTTTTAAAACTACCCTAATATTTTAAAAGGTAAAAACTTCAGCCTCAGTTCTTGAGTGGGTACACCTTATATTTGTTGTGTTATTTACACTTTGCTCATCTATAATTTTTCTGTATTTATTTGTTTTAAAAAACTCAGTACTTTTGCAGAGAAAAGAGGCAGAAAGAATTCTGCTCAGTTTTTAAACAAATATAATATCTACGTTTTTTTTTTAAATGTCATCTTCAAGGTAGTTGAACATTTTGAACTTATTCCACTGATGCCATCTTCTATCAAAACATTGCATGCCTTTAAGCTATAGTTCATTCTCTTTAATTTGCTGTAGTTCAGAATTTCTGTCCTGTAAGGATGGGTTTGATTTTGAGAAAAATTAAAGTCACTTGAAGCCAGACCTAATAAATAAGAGGAGTAAAAACCTGAAATACAGCATTTTTACTTAAAAAAAAACACACCGCATTCCTTTAAATGACATATACTGGCTCTTAAGACAATTTGAAAGGAATCCACATAATTCATATATTATCAATCTTTATGAATATATTTTATATACATAATTCAAAGGCAAAGTATAGAACCCAGATATATAAGTTCTGATATATTTGGAAAAATTGATTGGTTGTTTTTTGAGGTGTTTTGTCAGTTGACTTCAGAATTGTTTTAGAAATGTTAGAATACTCTACATAAAGGGTTTAAGAGTACTTGTTGCTTGACCGTGGATGATAAAATATAGCACTAGCTGGAAAGTGAGTTCTACTAAAAATGATGAAACTTAGCGAGGATCAGTGTCCATTTTAGAGAATATTTTACTAAGAAATAATTGATTAAATGTTTGAAGGGAGACAAGAAATCAAACACTATTTCTAAGAAGTGGTTGATTTCAAATTCTTGAACCAGTGGTTTTTCAAATGTTTTTTTAGCAGCAGATTTCCCTGAATAAAATTAACAGATAAAAGCACCATTTTAAGGGCTTCCCCTGGTGGCTCAGTGGTAACGAATCTGCCTGCCAGTGCAGGAGACACGTGTTCGATCCCTGGTCCAGGAAGATCCCATGTGCCGAGGTACAGCTAAGTCCACGTGCCACAGTGGTTGACCCTGTGCTCTAGAGCACGGGAGCTACAACTACTGAAGCCCACACTCTAGAGCCCATGCTCTGCAACAGAAGCCACTACAATGACAAGCCTGTACACCACAGCCAGAGAGTAGCCCCCACTCCCCACAACTAGAGAAAAGCCCGCACAGCAACAAAGAACCCAGCACAGTCAAAGTAAATAATTTAAAGCAGCATTTTAATAGCATAAATATTTATGACATTACTATATAGTGTTTTATTGACATGACTTTAAAATATTCATAATATTAGTGTAACTTCTAACACTACATATAAACTTAATAGACAAGAATAAGGCAGTTTTAATAGGTACATTTAAATTGATGGTTATGTATTTAGTAAGCCTTAATATCAAATTTATTGCAGTATTTTGTTCAGAATAAGCAATCCTAACAGAATCCCAATTCATATAGATAAAAATATAATGGGTTCAGTTGTACAGTGCTACATAAGAGGGCACTTGTGGTCTAAATGTAAAAGGCAGGGCAGGGTAGGATGTTGGTATAGAGAGTGACTAGAATTAAACTCCTCCTAATCAATGATTAAGATATTGTATAAAAGTGGCAGGTTAAGCTTTATTTCAATATCTCACAAAAATATGTTAACTTGGCAACTGGACTGTTGATGGCCTTTAACAGGGTAAAATTTAGTATAAGATAAATGATGTCAATTTTTAGTGATTATTAGCTTAAAATGTATATTCAGTAAAATTGGAATGAAACATCTGTAGCACCGTATTACCTCTTTGTAACCCTTGGAAGGGTTCTGTAGAAGTTTGAAAAGCACAGCTAAGGTCTATATACTCCTTTAGGCCATATACTATCATACTCTTCTCTAGGTCTCTAGTTCCTAACACAGAGTAGATGCTCAGAAAATATCTGCATTGTAATAAATGCATTGTTAAAATGTGGTGCTGATTTTCTGCTTTATCCCTTAGGGTACCAGTGTCTTATCACCTGGACTCCACATAGGAATAATTATTATACTGGCAATAATGATTTATAAAAAGTCAGCAACTAATTTGTTTGAAAAGCATCCTTGTCTTTATACCCTAATGTTTGGATGTGTCTTTGCTAAAATCTCACAGAAATTGGTGGTAAGAAATTCTTTTAATTTATGACTCATGGTATAAATAATGTATTTGTTCCTCAAACACAAAACTGGGAACTCTTTCATATAATGGGTAGGTTTTTTGTGGTGTTATCACAATAAATAGTTAGCTATTTGTGCTCCAAGTAATACTGTAAATGAATGTTTTATTCAGAGACAAGACTCCTTAGTGTAAGTTCTCTTAATTAACAACGATTATCAGTTATAACCTTCTGATACCAAGGAATTTAAATATTGGAAACTTTAACAAGGTACCTAGTCCTGAATTTGAGAGATTTTAGATTCAATATTCCCATATCAAACGTGAGAGTAAATGGTCTCTTTGGTGGTGGTGGTGGTGGTGGTAGTGGTAGTTTAGTTACTAAGTTGTGTCCAACTCTTGTTGATACCATGGACTGTAGCCTACCAGGCTCCCCTCTGTCCATGAAATTTCCCAGGAAAGAATACTGGAGTGGGTAGCCATTCCCTCTCCAGGGGATCTTTCAGACCCAGGAATCAAACCTAGGTCTCCTGCATTGCAGGCAGATTCTTTACTGACTGAGCTATGAGGGAACCCCAAATTACCTTTTTATCCTTATCTTAACAGCAAATTAAAGATTTAGTTATTTCTATCCTGAAAATAAAACATTTAAAATTTAATAGTGAAATTATTTTGTTTACTTTTTTATAGATAGCTCACATGACCAAAAGTGAACTGTATCTTCAAGACACTGTCTTTATTGGCCCAGGTCTTTTATTTTTAGACCAGTACTTTAATAATTTTGTAGACGAATATATTGTTCTATGGATAGCAATGGTAAGTACCTTTTTGCTAAGATTTTTTATTTATTTTTAACAAATGTCAGATAATACTATGCTTAAGAGTCACTTCAGTGAGGTATTAGGTAGCCTTGACTTTCTAATCTATTAAGCATTTCTGAACATTTAATATTATTTCTTTAAAGTTCCTTTTATATTGTGTTTGAATATGGCCCACATATACATCGAGATACAGTTACAACAATGTAAATCCTTAAAAACAAAACTGTGTGCCTTAAAAAAAAAATAGTACCAGAAAACAGTACAAGTGGCCTGAGGTGACCTCTAAAAATGATACACTATTCACTCGACCCAGAAAACCCCACAAAATCATGCAGATCAAGAGGTTCAAATCTTCGTGTTCACTTTAAGAACACTCTTGAAACTGCCCAGGCCATAAAGGGTATGCATATCCAAAAAGCCACCAAGTATCTGATGGATGTCACTTTAAAGAGGCAATGTGTGCCATTCTGTCATTACAATGGTGGAGTTGGTAGGTGTGTACAGGCCAAACAGTGGGGCTGGACGCAGGGTCGGTGGCCCAGAAAGAGTGCTGAATTTTTACTGCACATGCTTAAAAATGCAGAGAGTAATAATGCTGAACTTAAGGGTTAGATGTAGATTCTCTGGTCATTGAGCACATCCAGGTGAACAAAGTCCCCAAGATGCAGCGCAGGACTTACAAGAGCTCACGGTTGGATCAATCCTTACATGAGCTCTCCCTGCCACATTGAGATGATCCTTACTGAAAAAGAACAGATTGTTCCTAGACCAGAAGAGGAGGCTGCACAGGAGAAAAAGATATCCCAGAAGAAACTGAAGAAACAAAAACTTATGGCTGGGAATAATTGCCGCAAAAAATAAATGCAAATAAAAGTAAAAAAAAAAAAAAAGTACAAAAATGTCAAAAATCACTTCACTCTCTGGCAAAGCTTTACAAACATGAATTAGTGTCTTATTTAGTCCAGGTTATTAGAATTACTCTGAACTTATAGCAGATAACAGGTAAATTAAATGGAATTTGTGTTAGCAGAGGGCACTACTGCATCAAGAAATGTCAGCCAATACTGAGGAAACAGAACAGACAGTACAAGTACAGGATTCCAGGACCATTTGTGCTAGAAGTAAGCAACCATATGTATGCGTATGGCCCTTGAGGATAGTGCAAAATTTATATTAATAATGATGATTCTTATCAAGCAAATTCAATTCTCATAGCTTGCATCCTGCTTAAAAAGTGATATAGATAATACATAATTTCTATTCAAAAATTATAAAATGTAGAATTATGGTGCATAAGAAAGCAGCTTTAGCCATCTAAGGAAAAGAAAATCATTGTTTCTAACATTTTAATCACAAGTAAATAAAGGAGGCAATATTAACTTTAAAAAAAATTTTACTGA